>NC_086042.1:25724526-26924526 GCF_947568885.1 Cydia strobilella
TATTCCAAATCAATTTGCAAGAATTTATAATTTTTTAAGAATCGCTCATTTATTAATTTGTTCTGTTTGCTTATCACACGGCACAGATAATGTATCACAACTAGCGTACTATCTTACACTTTACTGATAATATCTATAAAATAAATCTTATTAGCGAGATATAAGATCCACCTCTGGTCAGCTAGTATTGCTGTAAGTACTTTTAATAGGTTTGCGTTGGGTTTTCTATTAATAATTCATTCTTACAACATTATCGCCTAGGCAAGAAAACTCTAATCTGCCCTGTTACGGCAAAACAGCGTAAATAGATAGAAAAAATGTAATAAGATACGCAATTTTTCTTAACAGGGCAGTATTGTTACCCTCTAACAGCCCAGAGGCCTATAAAAAGGTCTCCCGTTCCATTGAATTTTGGATCTTTAATTTGACAAATCAAAATTGCATTTGTCTTTGCAAGTTTTGATTCGTGAGCGGCTAGAGGGTTAGTTTTCTTAAATTTTGATATTGATCAAGAGTTTAGGTACCTATTTTGAAAGATATACTATTAGTACTTTACGCCACTTTACTCACAAATGTCCGATATAATTTTATTTTAGATAGTCCTTTGATAAACATTTTGATTTTTCCCACGTCCTTGACTGGCAAGCGCAGCGCGCTGCCAGTGTAGCACAAAGCCGCACTGGCAGGATCGCCATGTGAGGTGTGGCGTCAATTGGTGATAATCAATGGTCAATGGCCAATAATGGTGAATTGAGACAACTTGTTGGTTGGAAGTATAGTTTAATTATGAAATATGAGCCTCAAGCCTCAACCTACGGAATATATTGAGATAAAGTGTGAAGGTGTGTGTAACGTACGTAGCGCACACTACAGTTACAGTGTTTTTCATAATCTGTACCGTGTTTTTTGTTCCTCAGTAATGTTGTTTATCGATGATGTGATAAAAAGATCAAATGCACCCCCAAAACCATTTTTATACGTATTTTTTACATATGATATTAGTTAATACTTTGATATTAGTTATGTTTTGTACATGTGATTTTGTACTAGTTTTGTACTGTTCGTGAGATCGACTCGTGATGGGCATACGTTGTATACTTCATCGTACTGTTGTACAAACGAATGTAACATAGAAAATGTATTAAAAGTCATTGTTTAAGTTACAAATTGAACTTGCCAGTTTTATTTACTTCCTTTTGAGTACCGTTAAACCACCCAACTATAGTCCAAAGTCTCCCAACTATGGTCCAACCAAAACTAACCAAATTATTTTAGTTTTAGGTGTAAGTTTTATTTTAATTGACGTAGTTCTGAGGCAGAACATTTTCATAAATGGGAGAAAAGACCCAGATAAAACCAAAAATACCACTGGTATTCATGCTTAATTACGTATTGAACTTGTGGATGTTGTAGATAATAATTTGGTGGTTGTACGGTAAATTTTTCAGGCGTTTTACCTATCAGAAACAAAGGGGGTCACGAATTATCGTGAAATAGAGCCACACTGATCGACAAATCGTAAAAACACAAAAAAATCGCGTTTCTTCTATGATCCTCCAAATTTTTTTTTATAAATTTTAACTAAAACCCGTATTGGAAAAAAAATCTACTATCTACCACCAGTCGCCGTTCCCGAGTTGCAGACTTGCAGCCCGTTGACAGCGAAAGCAGAGGCTTAACAATAGGGTTCCATAAGTACCGTTTGTCACCGTTCGGGTATCTATGGAACCCTAAAAGGGTGTGAGAGTTCAGATTTTCCAGAACGCCGATTTAGAGAGTTGATGAAGAAATGGAATGTACGGACATCACCCTAAAAACCTTGACATTTTCTAGACGGTAATTTCTTCAAAAATCCACCCTTTAAATCCCTTATTCAATATCCTTTCGTGGGCCATTAGCCCCTTAACTCGACACAATGCGCTGTAACTAGTAGCATAACCTTCCCTTTTCTTTCCTCAACTTCAAATTTTTTGTAAGCTTCTTGTGGTTAGCCGAAGTTTTTTAAAAATCCTAACACTCGCCATGGCCATGTCCCCCCGCAATCCTGACAAAGGAAATCCTGATAAGTTAGGGGAAATCCTGACGTATTCCAACCCTACGCCCACCTATTATGCTGTCTGCACACAGCTTGTGATACCTACTGCCTATGACATCAGGACTCAGGACAGATAATGATCCTTACCCCCATGAAAACCACCGTCACTTCCGGGTCTGCCTCCAACTTTATCGGAGCCTTTTTTTTAAGTGTAACTCTTTCATACCTATAAACAGGGATAAACAGTTAGCTAGGTATAGGTTTCACGGGGCTAATGGTTAGCATATAGCATAAATTGCTTTGCCTAAGAGTTAAAATGAAAAAGTAGTGGCTTAACTGCAACAACCCAACAATTGCGAGCACCCAAAGGCAATAACATATTTCCTATCATAGACAAGTAATTTTAAAATTATATTAGGCGTAAATTTTGTACTTATGAAAAAGTCGGCACGCTTGGTTTCAATACAATTCGTGGTATTTGCGTCATCTAGCGTATATATTAAATCTGTGGTGTTAACCATGGTTCTAGCAAATAAATTACAAATTACAAATATTATTAAATGTCAATGTCCCACGGAAGTTTCGTTATTAAAATGTTATTCATTACTCGTATTTAATTATGACGTCTTTACATTAATTCTACAGTATGGATGGATGGTATAGAATTCTACAGTCAGTGTAAAAGCTGGCAGATGTCAACCCAGCACATCTGTCAAGCCACATTCTTAGCCGCAATCTGCTTGGCCTCTTGCAATAGTTATTTGCCATTCAAATTTGAACTCAGTGTGAGAGCATTTAACGTCGATTTTTGCACGTATTTGTTTGACAGATTGATCTTTGCTGGCTGCCGCTGCAGTTAGGTTTGCCTCTTCTATAAATACTGGGCTATTTAATTTTGAACCTACTCAAGAGTAGAAAAAAGTTCATTTTTGCGCGTATCCGTCTGACAGAGTTGGATCTTTGAAACAAAGTCGGCTTTACTATTGAATACCAGAATAACGGAAACCAGATGTCCTGTGCGTGCAGAATTGCTAAGGAGAATATGTTTTAAATTAATAATTGTTGTTGTAGGTACTACCTACAGCAAACAAATGTTAGTCTGAAAATGCTATACGTGGTTAAGCGTAGTTTTTGTTTCTCCCACCACTCACGTCGCAGACAGCCTTATTCTGTTATTAAATTTGTTTTTAAATGGAAATTATGTGTTGGTAATAAAACAATTAATAATTTAAAACATATTCTCCTTAGCAATTCTGCACGCACAGGACATCTGGTTTCCGTTATTCTGGTATTCAATAGTAAAGCCGACTTTGTTTCAAAGATCCAACTCTGTCAGACGGATACGCGCAAAAATGAAATTTTTTCTACTCTTGAGTAGGTTCAAAATTAAATAGCCCAGTATTTATAGAAGAGGCAAACCTAACTGCAGCGGCAGCCAGCAAAGATCAATCTGTCAAACAAATACGTGCAAAAATCGACGTTAAATGCTCTCACACTGAGTTCAAATTTGAATGGCAAATAACTATTGCAAGAGGCCAAGCAGATTGCGGCTAAGAATGTGGCTTGACAGATGTGCTGGGTTGACATCTGCCAGCTTTTACACTGACTGTAGAATTCTATACCATCCATCCATACTGTAGAATTAATGTAAAGACGTCATAATTAAATACGAGTAATGAATAACATTTTAATAACGAAACTTCCGTGGGACATTGACATTTAATAATATTTGTAATTTATTTGCTAGAACCATGGTTAACACCACAGATTTAATATATACGCTAGATGACGCAAATACCACGAATTGTATTGAAACCAAGCGTGCCGACTTTTTCATAAGTACAAAATTTACGCCTAATATAATTTTAAAATTACTTGTCTGTGATAGGAAATATGTTATTGCCTTTGGGTGCTCGCAATTGTTGGGTTGTTGCAGTTAAGCCACTACTTTTTCATTTTAATTCTTAGGAAAAGCAATTTATGCTATATGCTAACCATTAGCCCCGTGAAACCTATACCTAGCTAACTGTTTATCCCTGTTTATAGGTATGAAAGAGTTACACTTAAAAAACAGGCTCCGATAAAGTTGGAGGCAGACCCGGAAGTAAACAGTGGTTTTCACGGGGGTAAGATCATTATCTGTCCTGAGTCCTGATGTCATAGGCAGTAGGTATCACAAGCTGTGTGCAGACAGCATAACAGGGACCGGCCCGCTATCCCTTATCGGGGTTTTATAAGGGTATTGCATAAGGCTTAACTCACCATACCCTTTGCCAGACGAAACCCTTTGTTTTGCTTTTAAAAACCCTTATATAAAGCTACCACATTTGAGTAATCGGTAGCCCAAATACCCTTAAAAACCCTTATCATCCGCTCACCAACACCTTGCATATTGCTTATAAGGGTTAGCCTTATAAAGGGTTTCCCTTTTAGCATATAAGCGTGCTAATTTAAGTCGTCTACCTTGTTCATAAAGCACACATTACTTCGAATCCGAGCGATCGTCGGCGGCGACGGCGGCGTTCTTTGACTAGGCACGTATTTTCTTTCCTTTTCATACTCTACCGTAGATATATACTAATCCTGTCTCTTTCACGCAAAGGGAAACCTTTATAAAAAGCGCTTAAAGATAAGGGTAACCCTTATTAAGAGCTAGCCTTATTTTTGGTTAGCTTTTCGGTAAGGGTTAGTCAAAGGTAAGGGTATGAATGGGCTTGCACTTCAAAAGGGAAAGTCTTTCAATGTGTTAGCCTTGTTTAAGTGTCGCCCATTGAAAGGGTTTTATCGCGGAAAGGGTTGTCCGGTCCCTGGTAGGTACGTCTACGTACGTGCCCCCAGTCAAGGGCGGATCCAGTTGGGGGGTTCATGACCAGGGCTGGGTGGGTCTATACTTCGGTTTTTTCTTAGCATTAGAAAGAACTCCACATAAGTAAGCGTGGAGTTTTTATCAGGTTCTTTAATTGTTAATAATAATGGAAGTATCTAAAGTAGCATGGTCAATTTATTTCTAAATTTTACCGCAAAAATGCTCGATTTGGAACCACAAGCCTATTTCTGCGAAGTCCTTTCTAATGCTAAAAAAACGAAGTTCGGACAACTAGACATTTTTCTAGTGATGAAATAATTTAGCGTTTGTGTCTTTTTCTAACGACAATTGTTATTGTATTTATTGTCTAGGTATATTTTTTACCGTCAACCGGGGTGAATAGGGATGGCTGGGGTGAATAGGAACAAAATATAAAATGTGATTTACCTAACAATTTAATTTCATCAAAAATACCCACTCAAATAGGAACATACAAAATTTACTATTATTTTAAAGTGAATGATACAATTTGTGTGGGTATTTTTAAAGAAATTGTTAGGTAGGTAAATCACATTTTAAGTTTTGTCCCTATTCACCCCGGTTAACGGTACCTACTTTGTTAGAAAGAGTGGCAAACAATAAAATAGGGTCATTGCGCTAATTTTCGCCCACTTGACGAAATTTGAATATAAAAAACCAACATTGCTGCACAAATTTGGACTTACTGCAACCTTAATGATAGATATATTATATTATTTAAACACAAATTAAATATATCTATCTACATGAAAATGATATTTTGCAAGTAGAATATTAAAAATGAAATAGGTAAGTAGGTATATTATTTGCTAATCCGTCACGGGGACGAAAACTAGAGCATGGACGGACGGAAACGAGCGCAATGACCCTATTTAGATTTTCCTTATAAAGCGGCGATCCAAGTCACTGTTAAATGTGTGCTGAAAATAATGGTGAACATGAAACTTCATAGTTACTCGTGGATTTTTAGTGACATATTTGCATGACTTCATTAAAGTTTACACGTGACGCCGGTTCCACCTGTTACAAGATATGGTAAATAACATACGTGTAGCCCGTGTAGGTATTTTACATAAATAGTTGCGTTCGAGACATACCTGGTTTTATAAACAAGTTTATAGGTAGGCACCTAATTATCGTCGGCAAATTGTATGCAAAGATATTGATTGAAAGAGTAGTGAAAGAAACCGATGAGAAAGTATGGGATGCACAAGCGGGATTCCGAAAGGGTATGGGATGTACGGATCAAGTCTTTTCCTTGCGATGCATAGCCGAAAAGTATTTGGCCAAAGGTCAGAAGGTCTATTGCGCTTTCGTGGATTTGGAAAAGGCTTATGACAGAGTGGTGAGGAATGAACTTTGGTCGGTACTGTCGGTATATGGATTGAGCGGCCGTCTCATTCAGGCACTGAAATCGCTCTATGAGGATTCCAGTGCTTGTGTGAGAGTAAACGGGTCGTACACTGAGTGGTTTAGCATCGAAAAGGGTGTTAGGCAGGGATGTGTAGCGTCACCGTGGCTGTTTAATCTGTTCATGGACAGTAGTTTGCATGATTTGAGAAATGATGAATGTGGGCTGAGAATGAGTGGGCTACCCGTCAAATGTCTCTTTTGGAAATGGATCTTTTGAAAGGAAAGGAATGAAAATAAATGTAAGTAAGACGAAAGTTATGGTATTTAAAAAGGAGGAATATATGACAAACTGTCGAATTTTGATTGGTCAAGAAAGAGTAGAACAAGTGAAAGAGTTTGTGTATCTGGGAACATTATTCACTAGGGACGGTAAGCATGATAAAGATATTGAAAGGAGAGTGAGTGCTGGAAATCGCGTGAATGGGGCACTTAACGCTTTTATGAGCAGCCAGAAGGTGTCGCAAAAGGCACGTTTGGCTGTGCATAGAGGGGTGCTGGTGCCTAAACTTATGTATGGTAGCGAAAGTTGGGTATGGCAGAAGAGGCATCAGAGCCAAGTGAATGCAGTGGAAATGAGAGCGTTGAGAAGTGTGTGTGGTGTGAGATTACAAGATAGAATTAGGAACAGTGTGATAAGGGAAAAGTGTGGACTGAGCGAAGAAGTAGTGACAAAAATTGAGAAAGGTATGTTGAGATGGTTTGGACACGTGGAAAGAATGAGTGAAAGAAGGCTAACAAAGAGAGTGTATATGGGAGAGGTAGAAACGGGAGTTGGAAGGGGCAGACCTCGGCGGACTTTCTCTGATCAGATCGGGGAAATCCTAAAGAAAGGCCAGGTCAAGAGCATCCTAAACCGGCGAGCGTGTATGAGGAATGTTATGAAAGTAAAGGAAGCGAAAGAGGTATGTCAGGATCGTAGCAAGTGGAAATCCGTGGTCTCTGCCTACCCCTCCGGGAAATAGGCGTGATTATATGTATGTATGTATGTATGCACCTAATTATAACTGGACATACTTAAAGTTTAAACATGATGATCAACAAACCAGAAAAAAAAAACTTTTTCACCTCAGCATCTCGAACAAGCCTACTTTCGTCACTCCCTGGAGTGAGGAAAGTGCGACTTTCGTCACTCCAGGTCGTGAGGAAAATACGACTTTCCTCACTCCAGGGAGTGAAACAAAGTAGCTTTTTAATTTAGTGAAGGCCATGAACTGCCACTTCATATTTTTATTTTATTTTTTCTGTGTAATTCGAAATACATTTTAAGCTTTAATATGTTCTCACTACTGAGGTGAAAAATGATGTGTGCAACACGAGAGCAAAGTTATTTTACATCTCGTGTTTTTGAGTCCCTCGCTCAAGATTCTAACTTAGAATCAATCGTCGCTTCGCTCGTGATTCAAGAATCTTTCGCTTTCTCGGGACTCAAAATAAACACTAGCAAGAAAAACCAACTTTCCTCTCTTGATGCAAAAATAACTATAGTTTTAAGAGGGTTTTCACATTGTTTGATCCGATATCGAATGTCGGATACGATCACAAATAAGTGAAATAGAATAGAATAGAAATAAGTAGGTATTCTAGGTATCTAAAATTAAATAAAAGTACATTTTTTGTTTTTACCAAGGATCATCTGACATTCGATATTGGATCGGATAATATGAAAACGTTCTACCTATTTAGACGGTTTTTTTTTGTGGTATCGCCTTTTTTGGAAATCGGAATATACATAAAAAATGCTACGGTAGAATTTACGACACAGACTCTTCGTAAGTCTGTATGTAGGTACATATTATACAATACATTAGGTACATATATTAATTTTCATATTTTTATAAGAACACTTATACTTATATGGAAAATGTGGATGCTCATTTCTCACATTTCCACGGCTACGGCGGGCTAACCCGACTTCAAGAAAAAAATTATTTGTTCAAGAAATTCTCACAAACAGCTTTCTACGACGGCTGCGTTGGCTATAGAAAACGGTAATAGTTATTTGTTGTACAAGGGTGCAAAGTTGTATTTTACCCGCGAGTGTGGAATTGAAACACGAGCAAGCGAAAGGATTCTATAGTTGAACCAAGAGCGAAGCGAGTGGTTTTAAAATAGAATCCAGAGCGTAGCAAGTGTTTCAACACACGAGAAGTAAAATACATTTGCACCCGTGTGTAACACAAAACTTTTCACCTCACTATAGCGAGGAAAGTGCAACATCCACAGGCGTTAGATCATCTGCATCACTGAAATCACTCATTTTTTACGATATTATAACAAAACGCTCTGAAAATTCTGTATTTTTACGTGAGAAGTTTTTAAGTAAAAATTTTGTTGACAATGTTGACATTTCTGACGTATGAAATGTCAATGATGCGTTTTGAAATTGCATCGACTCAACTTGTGCGTTCAAAATTATATTTAACATCATTATTAAAAAACAAACGTTTCTTATGGAACTTTAAGGTTTATGACATAAAATCATTAAATAAAGCTAAATTTGGTATTTTTTATTAGATTCTCAAACCATTTGTTTAATGATAATTAATATCAAACAAATCATTATTATGAGCGTTTTACGTTTTGTTATCTGTCAAGCTACTTAAACATGCTTCATCCAAGGTCAAATTACTTTCCCCACTAGTGGATAAAATACGTTTTTCCCCGCTTGTTTTAAAGGATAATAGTACTTTCCGAGCTAGTGAGGGGAAAAATAATATAACCCTCTATGCAAATGCACACATACCGTGTTTACGTAAAATGGCGGGAAACATTTTTTACTTATCGTTGTCTACGGTATTTATATGGGGTCATGTATAGTTTGGCAAGAGGTCGTCAGTGGAGCGTAGGCAGATATAATCTATTACATAATTTTTTGGACATAAATACGTTTCTATTAACGCTACCTTTATCAGTAACTCGCTAACAGAGAGACCCTCTGCTAGGAAGTTAGTGATATAGGTAGCAGTAGCATACACCACACACCCAGAGCGTTTTCAATCATATCTCAAATCAAATTTATTTTAATGTCGGATGATCTTTGGAGAAAAGCAACAGAGAGTTCCCGTACGCAGTGTACTACGTAGGCGAACAACACGCGAACGCGAAGCGAAACGATGCGGCGCGGTGTGAATCAATCCTTTGATACCTATAGAAGTGGCCTATCTCGTTGCGAACGCGAACGCCGCGGGTCCTCCACGCGGTCCACGCCGCGCCGCTTCGCGTTCGCGAGTTTTTCGCTTACGTAAGACACTGCGTTATGGTTTTCTTTTGAACAATAAACATTTAAACAATGAATAAATAAATATAACAAGCGCTTTTTTTTTAAATTTACTTCATTGTGGTATTATCCGATATCAGATCGGGCAGTGTCCAAACGCTCTATCAGATAGTGGCCGCCCGCTCTTCTGGACTGGAAGCAGGACCATTTGAACTAAATTCTACAGGAAATTTTCTTATTGACATTACTGTATAAGGATGGCACACAAACAATGTCGGTACTTTTCTTCCACAAAGACATGATTTAAGCGAGTACCAGAGTAGGTTAGGTACCAATTCTAAAGTTATTGCCTAACGGGAAAGGGAAACATTACCATTAAAATAAAACTAAAACGGCAAAGCAATAAAATAATTAGCTTTAGTATCGTCGGCGAAATCAAACGGTTTGGAGCAAACTCGTAAACTTACAAACAAAAGATGTAATAATAGTACATTACTACAGAGGCCGGGAAGTAAGGGGTTGCCGGCCGAATGCATATATACGGCCGAACGTAGTGAGGCCGGATAGTTATGAGGCCGACAACCCCTTTTCACGCCGATGTATGTATAGTGCTTTTCTCAAACATGCAATGAAATAAATAAAGAAATCTCCACGAAATCAAAGTTTTAATTCTAAAGAAACTAAAAGTAAACTAGGCACAAAATATAACTACCACCTGTACCTATCTTTATCACACGTGTCGTATATTTTACACATGTAGTTAATCAATTTATTACACAAATGTTCAAAGGTATATTTATGTATCTTTGATTTTGCGCCTTGCATCCTTCTGACTGTAGTGTTAGTAGCCACATAACTAAGATTACATCGTTTTTTATGTTGATATTATGCTTCACATACATCGTTGCCTTAAACATGGAGTATAATTAACAGGTATTCATTTAATATTTTCGTCGGAACTCATATTATACAATAAACAACGCACAATAAATCCAAAAAAATAGAATTACAGATACACAATGAAAAATGTTCAACTTTACCTCCAAAACGATTAAAAAAACACCAACGCGTGTTTGAGTAGACATTTTTACCGCTAATATTTAAATGAAATATAGTTTATCAAAGGACTGTCTCATTTCAAACATAGACAGAGATAATCATACTATCTTTGTCTTACACTGGTACTAGCACCCAAAAGAAAAGGATGAGTATATTTTTTTTGTTCTTTTTTACTGACAAACTGGTTTGACCAACTATATTTTAAATCTGTATTTGTAGGTAAATTTGCAATTCAATATTATTGGAATTTGTTAATAATGTTTTATTTATATATTTTTGTAAATTCGATACAAATAAAACTGCAAAATATATTAATTATCGTTTATTGTTTTTTTTTAAATGGTATTGGCAGAATGTCATTCCGAACCATAAGCAAATATTGGTTATAGTTTTTTTTTTGGCTGAATGCCATGATGCTGTGTCACAAATATATGTGAAATGGAAATTAAAAAAGAGCCACTTCCCGGCCTAGGCCTGCAACTTTGTATGAAATTTCATTACAGGCCCCTCGTCTAGGCGCGCCGGAGTCGTGATACTTCCCAGCCTAATATAAAGAACGTAATATCAATATTACATAGCATGTTTGAGAAAAAGAGTTTACAATTTAATTTGTAAACAAGCTGTAAAGTAAACCTAATGGTTATTTGTTGTATAAAACGATTTTTACTTTCATTTAACTTCAAAGACTGATATTAACTGTGTACAAAGAACACAAGGAAATAAACAATGTTGCCTCATTGGCACTGAAACAATGAGTTTTTTCTGAAATAGGTAAGTTAGATCAAGGACAAGACCGCGTCGCCGTCAGCTTTCCGTCAGCCCAGATAAATCAATGTGATTCTTCCTTTTAACATTATCATTCAACTGCAGATTTATATGAAATAATATTTTAGTACAACTCTTTCACTGGATTATTGTAATGCCGTAAAGTTCAAAAAATATGGTCCAAATTAACTCAAATATCTTCGTTCAAGCATGAAACGTGACTAAGTAGTCTAAGTACCTATTACAATAATGAGGGCTATCGTGTTTTTGCTCACCAGTTGGCGCCTCTGTTGATGGTGGTCCAAAAGACTAAAGAACAGCTGTCAGTCATTGAAGTGACAAGTGACATTTGACATTTCGAACTATGAAAAAGACCGCCATCTACACTAGCGCCCCTAGCGGCGAATTCATACGCGTTAGCCCTCATTGAATTTCGTAGTTCTGAGATACAAAATCAAAAAGAACATTGGTTTTGATAGGTACTTAATAACATATGGAAGTACTTACAGGACTACCTACATATACTTAGTTGCCAGAGTTGGTTTTACTTTACGGTAGCGTTAGATATGGAGATCGTAATTTTTAAAAGGTTCACTTTCAACTGGTTGGTTATAGGCCACTTATAGGCACTAGGTTTCTAGACTTGTCATAACAGGACATCGATAAGATAATAAGATTTAAATTGGCTCATAGAAATGCTATTGGCGCAAAAATATAGGTTTATACAAGCGTATTTCCATGGTAACCCATGAAATTTTGTAACTAACACCAGCCAGGGGTGAAATCGGGTTTAGGGGAAGGTTCGGAACTCGGTTCGAAGCTCGAAATCCTTCCGCCCTGCGGCAATAGTCGGTTCACTTTACAGGCACCATCTTACTTATGACTCGTACCGTACCTAAACATTTATTGTTGTATCTATATACCTATATATATTAATAATACGAGCTGGCAACTCAAGCAGTCTCCCGCCAATATGGAATGAAACTGTCAATGTCATCTCTATGTTCATTGTATCAAATATTATCTGGTCGTATTCATTAATTTCACCAAGTTAATTAGAGATATAACATTGGCGACGAGGATTTGTGTGGTGGGGAGTTCTAGAGGCATGGTGACAAAAGCGCGTACGGTAAGACCTAAGTCCGAAATTGACTGTCTAGTGTTTATCTTAGGGCAAAAACGTGGTTAACTATTTTCGAGTTTTAGGGCCCAGTAAGGATAGGATGGTCGTAGTTTTATCGATTTTCGTGTCAAGCGTCACTCTCTCACTTAAATACATACTTGATAGGACATGGTGGCAGACGCTAAAAACGCAACCGTCATAAACCCATATATATAGTAAGTGTAGCCTGAGTAGCCAGCTGACTGAGTGTTATTAATAGATGGATACAGTCTAAGGAAAAAATGTGCCTCGAAAATCAAGAAAATTTGATTCTCTAACAGATGGCGCCACTACCTTTGGCCTACTCTCGAATAGATGGCGTTGACGGTTTCGTTTGTTATTTAACAATTTTAACGCATATAAGTGAAAGAACATGGGTCAAAATCATATAAAAATAATTAATGCAAATATATTTTTTTTATCCATATATATAAATACATTTTATGTTATTTTTATACATCTTCATGTTTAGTTCTAATCACAGACATTTTAATCGTGTGTCGATAGATGGCAGTGAATTTACTGTGGCTACAAAATTTACTATGACATAACAATATCCTATTATATCATCTTAGGTTGATCTAAGGAATAAATAACATAGTGTATGTCGCTGTTAGTATCTGGTTCATTGTTACAGGAAAGCCAATGATTCCACTAGAGATATGCAGGTAGGTAAATAACCAGAGGGGACGACAAAGATGACTCGCCAATGAGTATAAAGTAACGCTTGTTTAGTAACGATAATTTGTCCAGTGTGTACTGGGATCTGGGGGCACGGTAGTGCACTTTACAGTATCAACTTTATTCCAATGCCATGAGGTGTACATGTAAGTACAAATTACAAAATAATGTATTATGTGCCATAGTAGTACATAATATATTATTTTCCTCTAATTTACCTTAAAAATTGTATAAGGATATTGTGCCGCGTTTAATAGGAAAATATAGATTGACTCACAAGAACTCGTACATAAGTATATGAGGTACCTAATCCTATCTTAATCCTCTGTTTCTATTAACGCATGAAAATGGGTCGTATAGGTCGTAGGTATAGTTCGTGTTTTTAGGGTTCCGTACCCAAAGGGTAAAAACGGGACCCTATTACTAAGACTCCGCTGTCCGTCTGTCCGTCTGTCACCAGGCTGTATCTCATGAACCGTGATAGCTAGACAGTTGAAATTTTCACAGATGATGTATTTCTGTTGCCGCTATAACAACAAATACTAAAAACAGAATAATATAAATATTTAAATGGGGATCCCATACAACAAACGTGATCTTTTTGCTGTTTTTTTCCGTAATGGTACGGAACCCTTCGTGCGCGAGTCTGACTCGCACTTGGCCGGTTTTTTTTAGCATTAGAGTGGAAAGTAAACTGTTTCTCCTGTTTACTCCAGTGCCTACTAAAAATAAATAGATTTAAGTTGATTTAACTTTATTTTCAATGGAAAATTTAAATTAAATATAAAAATTAAAAGCCCCTTTTTCACCAAACTATTTAATTAACTCAACCGTTGGTCGTCGCATTTCTGCATACTCCATTCTCCGTCACTTGTTTCCCCGAACCTGTCAAATAGTCACACATGGGCCCAGCTGGGCGTCGCTTTATTACACGTGTGTGTGTGTGTGTGCGTGGTGGCGTATGGGCCAACCCCCGCGGCGCGCGCTAGGGTTGCCGAGGCTACTTAATATTTCAGTTGGATCTTTTTTTATGATGTATTGTACTCATGCGGAAACACAGAATCGGGCAGGGCGTTCCACTCCTTGGCAGTTCGCATAAGAAATATTTTTGTAGTTCCTAGCTACCACTAACATTGTCAAAAAGTTATCAGATCTCTTGTATAGCCAAGCTCCTAACTCTAAAAGCTGTAACTTTTACACCTTAGTCAAAATATGTGGCTTGACCGTTTCGCTACCGTCATATGGGCGTAAGACGAAAAATGTATTCACTATTATTATTATTTTATACAATAGTTCTTGTAGTAACGAAACACATATTTTGACTAAGGTGTAGAGCTTGTGAAGTAAGGGCTTTTAGAGTTAGAAGCTTGGCTCTACAAGAGATCTGATAACTTTTTGACAGTGCGAGCCCTATGGTTTCGTCTTGGCATAGAGTAACTGATACTAGAGCGTTACTGTCATAGTAAATTTTGAAACCCCAGTAAATTCACTGCCATCTGTCGACACACTTTAAAACTAAAAATGAAGATTTATAAAAATACGATAGAATGTATTTAAATATAGATAAATGATTTTTTTATTTGCATTAATTATTTTTATTTATTTATTTATTTTATTTTATTAAAGACAACAAAATGGTCCAAAGAGTGTTAGTTGATCCTAGCCTACGTTAGTACTTAATAATAAACACAGATTTTGTCCTTTGACACAATTTCCACATCAAAGGACAATCAAGCTTATTAGCTATCATGTTTAAGATGCTATTACTGCTCCCACGTACCCTACTTAAGAGCGAGGACGTTTTCTTACGCCAGATAGCGTCGAAGCTATCAGTCCGCGCCTCAGCAAACATAGTCGACGCGCTGCAGTATCGTGGAAGCCGTAGTAGCACCCTAAATGCGTTGTTATACTGTACACGCAGAGCATTGTAAGCCCGCTGCGTGTAATTGACCCACAGACTTGACGAGTACAGTGATGTGCAGTATGCCTTAAATAAGGTTATTTTGACAGAATTTGTACATCGTGCAAATCTGCGGGCCAGCATGTTCGCACGGACTGACAACGCTCTGCGCTCCCTCTCCATATCGGCATCGTCCCTCAGGTCGTCTGTCAGCAAATGTCCTAAGTATTTAAATTTAGTAACCCGCGTAAGTGGAACACCATTAAGTACAATGGGAGGAAAAAAGAAAGGACATTTGCTGCCAGCTTTAAAGACCATGTACTCGGTCTTTTTAACATTATATGAGAGACCGTGCGAGGCCGCATATGTCTCACAGACAGCAATTAGCCGGCGCAATGCAGTGACCGAGGGGGCCAACAGGACCATGTCGTCTGCGTAACTTAAATTATTGACGCAGACACCGTCCACAAAACATCCGACATACATGCTGCTGAGCTCCTCGATCAATGCATTGACATATAGGCTGAAGAGCAGAGGCGAGCTCAACCCCCCCTGCCTTACTCCGCACTCCAGTCTCTGGGGATTCGACAACTCACCCGCCCACCTAACCGTATTCTCCTGGTTCAGGTACCAGTATCTAAACAGTGAGATCAGCTCTGGTGGAAGCCCTATATCACCCATCTTACGCCAGAGAATGTCGTAGGAAATCGTGTCGAAAGCTTTCGACAGATCCATAAAACACGCATAGACAGGTGTTTGCCTGTCCGTGTAATACTTGACAGTGTGTTTCAAACTCAAGATGGCGGCTTCCGTCGACAGCCCGGGAACGAACCCGAACTGCGCGTCATGTAACTTAACCTGTCTTTTTAAATACGAGTTGAGCACACTGTCAAGTACTTTTGCCACTGTCGTGGCCAAAGAGATGGGTCGGTAATTTGACTTATCCGACACATCCCCTGTCTTATTCTTGATAACAGGCACCACCAGAGGTTTGACCATATCCTGTGGAAGATACGAGTGACCTAAACAGAGGTTGTATAAAAGACTAAGTACGCGAGGGAGGTGATTGCCAGCATACCGCAGATGCTCGACACTGAGGCCATCGTGCCCAGGTGATTTGCCCCCTTTCATCTTCTGTATAGCCAAACTGACATCCTTGGCTGTGATCAGTATTGAGGGCTTGCCAAAGTCCTCAGTGTCGAGCAATCTGTTCGGCGGTCCTAAGGGTGACCTAACGCTAAAATGGTCCTGAAACATATTTGCGATTTCCCCGGGACTCGACACACCGTCGACACTCACGGGAGTACCAAGCTTAGAACTTATCTTATTAGTGCATTTCCAAAACTTTCGAAAATCTTGTTTTGCATGATGAGCAGCAATTAAATCCATTTTTATTTGTTCTTGGTTGTTCTGACACCATTTCAACTTACCTTTAAAGATTTTACGGGACTTAATCATATTGTCATATACTTGACCCCTATTTGGTTTACCAAACCACACCCAAGTATCAAAATGTAGCTTGGCACTCGCGTGAGCCTCGCTCACATGCTTATTCCAGCCAGTCACAGGTTTTTTACGACCCTTTCGCATGACGTCACCCCTAGTGCAACTTGCCGCTCGACATAACACATTAACTATTTTATAATACAATTTATCAATACACTCTCTGTGACTACCATCAGTACAAGACTGACCACAACACGTGATAAATTCTGAAGGAAAATCTATATATTTTAACTCATTATCACATATTACATTATAATTATTTATCTGTTCTAAGTTACGTTCACCCCATCGAATTTTGTTAGTCGGAGATACATGTAAAACAGATTTTGGCCTTATCATATTTAAATTACATTTAACAACAAGCGGGAAGTGGTCCGACCAGTACACATCATATTTAACGTACGCATCCACAACACATTGCTGTGCCGCAGAGGTAACTACGCAGTGATCCAGCCATCGCTTACAGCCGTGGGCTTCACTTACGAATGTAAAGGTATCTGAACATAGGCCTAACATCTCAACATCCACGCACGACCAGTCTTGTACTATCGAGAAGTCAATAAGTTCCTTGTAAAATCTAGTACTAGGGTGCGCATTGAAATCGCCCAGTATAAGCACAGACTCAACGTCACTTTCCTCTATAATAGCGTGTACCGAACTCAGACAGTCTGTGAACTCCGTAACGTTTTCAGCGCAGTCCGTAGGCATGTATATACTGAACACTAACAATGGGGGATCATTCGTTGTGATTCGCACTGCCGCTATACGTGGGTTCGCACACTGCACAACTGACACACACTGAAAAATTGACTTACGCCATAGGATCGCCACGCCACCATACGGTCTGCCCCTTAACATGCCTGAGCTGGTATCCACGGCCGACGTCCCCGCGCTCGCGAAGTCCCTGTGAATTTCCGCCAGGCTCTGCAGTTCGCATGGCAACAGCCAAGTCTCCTGGAGTGCAATGATGTCCGCAAAGGCACATAATTGGATAATGCCTTCTACAGAGCGTTTAACGTTTTTGCAATTATATGTAACAATGTTTGTATTATACATATTTACACCGGAACATTCGTTTTCTGTTCGCCGTTCGGCTCATTACTCCTGTATGGCTGGAAACGACGACAGGTTATCCCATCCGGCCAAAATTCGTCTTTTAAATACATTCCTATTTTGTGTCTGGATACAACCATTTTGTAGCAGTTATAGTTTATGATTTTGACCCATGTTCTTTCACTGATATGCGTTAAAATTGTTAAATAACAAACGAAACCGTCAACGCCATCTATACGACTGTAGGCCAAAACTAGTAGCGCCCTCTGAACAAGAATCAAATTTTCTTGATTTTCGAGGCACGTTTTTTCCTTAGACTGTATCCATCTATTACGGAGTTATATCTATCTTTGGTCTTGGCAACATTTTACATGAAAATGTTTTCACCTCTTTTTGTAACTTGCCTTTGTTTAAAAGGTTGGGGTGATTAACTAGAAACCCTTAAATACGTATCTGGGGGTATCTTTTATACAATTTGCTTTTTACTGATTCCCCAACCAAACGTCATCCCCCTTTACCTCCTAACGCCCTTTTCCATCCCCTTTTTACCCTTACGGGGTGATTTTTGGGGTTGAAAACTATTATTTAACCTTCCACACGACAAAAACTATTTACATACCAAATTTCAACTAAATCGGTCGGTCGGTCGGTAGGTAACCCTTGTAACTAGACGCACTAGCTGAACTAGTTAATTTATAAAACTAGCGTCCCGCCCCGTCGTCGCACGGGTGGTTCAACTGATTTAAACAAAATCTTTACAAGTTATACATATGAACCTTCCTCTTAAATCGCTCTATCTATTGGGGAAAATCGCATCAAGGTCCGTTGCGTGGTTTTGAGGATCTGGGCATACATAGGGACAGACATACAGACAGCGGAAAGCGACTTTGGTTTATACTAGGATAACCGATACAGCTGATCGGTCAATAATATTTTAATAAGTTTAAAATCTTGATTATTAAGTACCAATGATACATAAAATAGAATACATGAAAGTAAATACGTATGCATTCAGTAAATCAATATGTAAATAAAAGCAAAAGTGTTCTCACGCCAAATTCCAAATAACAAACAAAAACTCTAACCAAATCATGTGTCCAAGTGGGCCGTTAACCAGAAAAAATGATTGCAGACACCAAAGAGAATAGTTTGTTAAGAGGGTTGTTGTTATGGTAAATTCTAGGTTTGTGGTCTTATAAAATCAGATACGTAATGCTACGTACAGTATTTTGTATGTATTAAAAGTGTTTGATATTTGCCTATTAGATATAGACAATAACTATGATTTGTAATTTTTATTATTAACAATTTGATTATGATTATAATTCGTTTTCTACCATCTGTCGACTCAGCATAGAAACTAAGAATGAAAATGTATAAAAATATCGAAAAGATTTATATATATATATATATATATATATATATGTAAATGATTATTATTGGATCATCATATGATTTTGACCCATGTTATTTCGTTAATATGTGTTAAAATAGGATTTTTATTGTAGTTAAAATAAATGAAATGCTTGGAATAAAGCATCGGATATTTATTGGAAAAACATAGATAGCAGTTGTTATGAAATACAAGTTATATTTAATAAATCAGATAGAATTATAAAAGGAGGATGAGATGACCGTGACGTCATTATGTGGTGTTTCATATGAATTCCATATTAGCGGGGCGATTTGACCGTTCTAAAATGAGAAACTAGCTCGATTGGAGGGATAATACTCTATTGTTAAGTATCAGAGGTGTGGCACCATCTGTTTGAGAGTGATTGTTCCTTGGTTTCCGATGAGCGTTTTTTGCTTAAACTTTGCTTCTCTTATACGAGTCACATAATATCTTTGCAGAAACTATTCAAGTATGGTGCTCGAGTTATTAAAAAAGCACGTCGAGGAATGCGTTTTCTTAATGTGTTGTATGGTTATAAATACCCCTAAACCAAGCGGGGAAGGGGTTATTCAATTTTTGTTCGTCGGATTGTCACAATCTCTGGCTAATTCGTAGACGTTAAAACAAAGGTGGTTATTTTGACGGTTGAAAGTATGACATGACGTAGCTATTATGCTGCTTTTTGTCAAACTGTTCAATTGTTATTTTTAGTGTCAGTGTTTACCTATTTTTGTGATTTTTATTGTGTTTTAGAGCCAGATTTGTGTCAGATCGCATGGTCGATCTACCGGAAACGCCTAACCTTGCGGCTGTTAAACAGGCATTTCCGGGAATCCAGTAGAGTGTTAGGTCCAGGTCGCGAGAGGGGCCTGGCGTCAACCTTTTTACCAACACAGGTGACGAATATACCTCTTACGTTCTCTTCAAGGTCTGACAGAGGGATGTGAGGGTCTCACGTGTGGACCATTTGGAGTAATCCAGGCTCATTGAAATCTGTTAGTAATTGAAGAAGCGTGGTCTTGTTATGTATATTTATATATTCACATTATATATCTGGATAGGGCGCCTTACTCGTTTGTACCCTTAGCTTCGGCTTAAACAGACGGGGGGAGGCAAGAACACAGACACTAGGGTTTGCTTACCTCGGTTTTGTCGGCCGAACGTTTACAGCTTAGATTAGGGTCCCTCATACACATTCCTCCCTGTAAAACTAGTGGTTCGCTTCTAGTTTTACTCATTAGAATAGGTGAAATTGGGGTAGAGCTAGGGTAGAGTCATTATTTGGGTGTTAAGTTTATTTATTTTCTTTCACACATAGTTCGATTGCGTACAGTATAAAAAAACTTTATAGTGCTAATTGGTTCAAAATACAAAATAAATATCTAGATTCAGTAGCATATGGATGGGTTACTGTGGCTCGTACATTAAATATGATATAAAGGTTTTCACATTTTTTATATTGGGTGAGATAGGGGAACAAAGTTATTTGAGGACATACTAAATAATTTTGTTATAGGGAGCTAGTGACAGGCAGAGCAGTTCACTAGTGACAATTGAGCTTTTCTATAACTGGGTAAATAAGGGTATAAATCATATTTAATAGACGATTGTTTCAGTATTTCATTCATTTAAAGTATATTCAGATGAGTTTCTTGGCGTTTCTTCTCGTCTGAAATTAGGTTACGAAACGCTGGTAAAATAAATATTACATAGTGCATAGGATACCTATTAAAAATAAAAATAAAATAAAATGGGTATTATCTAGATTAGGGACCCGTCTTCATCCGGGCGTGGCAGTAGATAAAGTAAGTTTGTACGTACTATTTTTACATTACATTAATACAATTATTTTCCTTTAGCTAGCTAGGTTAGCGAATGGATATATATAAAAGGAAAATATAAGATTTAAATTACAAACTAAAAGGACTTACTACTGTCCACGGTAACTGGTCACGGTAGGGCCCGGTAGGAGATAAATTCAAAAAAATATATTTTACTATTTATTTATCATACAATATAGTCATAAAAGAAACATAGTAGCAATATTTACAAATTCATAGAATATTTAGGGATAGTATTTGAAATCCAAATCTAATCAATCTGCACATAAAAGACGATGGGTACTAAGGTTCACAACGTATTTTTAACATTAGACGATCACATGGCCAAATTTATATATTTTAATTTAATCTTTTTCAATCATTTCTGGTAGTTTTATTAAAGTAGTAATAGAGTAGGTAAGGGATAGGTACATTTTTGGTACCAGAATGACCAGGATTAAATAATTATATAAATAGTTTATTATAGAAAGTAGCCTCTTTGGCTACATTTTTGCTGCCGTAAGAAAACTGGAATGTGAGTTGATTTGATTTGGATTTTTCTAAAAATTATACATTATTTCTATATATTATTTTAACATCAATATTAAATTCTCCTCCTCGTGACTTCACTGTACCGATGTGTAGCGACGTAGCGTGGCTTAGCGTAATATCACCTGTAACAAACACAAAAATACATTAGTATAAACAAGCTAGTATAGATTAGCTAAAAATACAATGCGTTATTCAAGTTCGAAAAGATAGGGGGCGATAGTTTTGTTTTCAACAAACAAATATGTGCATATATGTATATGTGCGAGCGAATACATATATGTATTGTTACTATCAACACAGTGCAGAAAACCATTGAAAGTTGTGTTAAAAAAGTGTTTTAAATAAGTGAAAAATATGTGTTAATTATAATAACCTTTTAAGCATGTAAAATAAAGGGTTGGGCTACTTTATGTTACCCGAAGGCACAAATAGGGGTAGTGGATTTTCACAAAAAAAATAAAAAATATTTTTATATACATAAAAAAATAAAAATTAAATATATACAGAAAATATCTTTAAATCAAAGAGACTAGTAGTAATTATTATGAATTCAGTAAATCATTTTGAAAAGTATATTTAAATGGTATCATATTATAATCTGATAGAAAAAGTTAATGGTATGTTAGTAACAAGTAAGTAATTTAATTACCTCTAATAAAATGAAGAGCCAGCTTTCAGCCACACTCGGTGTCTAGTTAGGTGGAACATCTGAAAAACGGGAAGAATTCAATTTAGACAAAGAACAAAGATCGATTTGTATTTATTTTGGCAGTCGTAGATTTCAATATGTCATACAGAACAAAAAAAACTTGGGCATATTAATAAGACATATTCAAATATCATTTTTGTTTAAAAGCATTTTTGGTTAAAAATAATTAATCTGAATAAGAAAATAGAGTAAATGTTTGATTACTGCAATATAATTTATTAATTTGTTATAATGATGATGTTTGATAGTTCATTAAAATTATTTTAGTTAATTTATAAATAAAAATGAAATATTATAAGGTTAGGAAAAGCATACTTACTTAGAAACTGTTGTCACATAATTAGGTCTAATTACATATAATCAGCTTGCCCGATCGCCTTACGTATCTGAAATCATTTTTAAGTAAAAATTTACAAACCGTAAAACAAATATAAATGGTCTAAAATTAGCTGATGCACATCGAGAGACGCATTCAGGCACTTAAAAGGGATCGGAAAAAAAAGGTTAGCTGTAAAGTTAGTGTAAACAAAGATTTTAGACGAGAAAAATTGGTATAGATCAATGAGTTGAATTTATATAATATACCTATACTTATACGTAATGAGTTAATAAAATGGCACTAGGATAGTACAACATAAATAGATATTCATTAAATGTTAAGTATAAATTAGCATTACGTAATGCATTATATACTTAAAGAATTGATCGTGTTCTACCAAATTGGCATTCCTAGAAAAACATTGCATAAAAGAGAAAGAGAAATGTATGATAGTAGAAAGAGCAGTGTACTACTTACATAAAGGGTAGGATCAAGTATGATCATCCGTCCTTCAGCAATCCGGATTCATTGATTAGGGCCTAATTTTTTTTAAATAAGCATTATTATAAGTTTTGATAATGGAATAAGAAAGTAAAATATATGTAATAAAAAAAAAAACAACGTACGTTGATGTCAAAAGGAGGTTCTTCGTTTTCAACCACTTTCTCCGGGATGTCGAATAGTAAATTTTCTAACTGTGATGGAATCTAAAAATAAATAAACACAATAAAATTAACAAAAAGCTAAACAATGAATAAATAAAATAGGTTATCAATATGTTGATTATACTTACTTGATTTTGATCTTGAATTTCTTCAACGGTGATAGTAGCGTAGTGTGGGAATCCCGGAGACGATTGGATTATTCGGATTTTATACCGGAAATGTTGTCTGTTGTCGATTAGTTTTTTCTGTAATAAGAAATGTTTTGGTATTAGAATTAAACATTTTTATGATAATAGTTAAGAGATCATTATGATAAAATGTTTTGTCAAAACAAGTATATAAATAAATAAATATATAAACATGAAAATATATACCGTTAATCTACGGAGACGGTCCTTGAAATTTCTAATTTTTTGGTTTACCATGTTTATGTTATAATGAGGTTTTTCATTTTTGATTACTTTCAAAAGTTCTTTACGAGCCAATTCAGTTAAAAATTGGTCTCCATAGAATAAATTATTTCTATCCCAAATTATTGGAAAGTCGCAGATCAAAAGGTCAATATTTTCAAGTTTCATGATTAACACGTTTCAAGCACAAGCTAGCACTTCAAATAAGAGTTTGACGTTGGATATACCGAAGTGCCAATTTGTAACTTATAGTTTATGCCAGGGGGCGCCACAGAGGACGCCATAGTCATAGTTTTAACAGTAGCATCAATGTTGCTAACAATCAAATTATTTGCAATAGTATATTAATAACCATTCAAAAATATTTTTAACGGGTTTGAGTAACTATCATTATTCACTAACATAAAAACATGTTCAAGTCATAAAATTGGAAAGTTGGAACCGAAGTCATCGGTCGTATAAACAAAAGACCGTTAAAGACAATAGATTTTCGAAGAAGAGTCAGCCTGGTTGCACATGTTGAAATTGTTGAAAAAAAAAAAAACCAGCGCCACGGAGATTTTATACCTGGGTTCGAAATGTGTGGGGTTTTTGAGTACAAAGATAGAGATAGAATGTTATTTAACTGATCTAGATACTAAAAATAACACAAGTATTTAGTAAATATGCCATGCATAGTGATTTTGGTTGAATATTGAATATTTAGCAAGAGTGATCGAATAGATCGAATGCCGGTTACTTGCAATTATTTGTGGTCTTTAGTATGTAAAGATATTAACATGTCTATAAATATGTTTAACAAAATATTAATACAATGATACTTTTGATTATTAAACTATTAAATAAATAGTTTAATATAATATTTGTTATAGTATCATAAAATATGATATCTTTGGATTAAAACGATGGAAATTAAATATTTGTTTTAAAATACATATCAAGAAGAATTAAAAATATATTTGAAGGTAATACTTTAAAATTAATTTTACATAATACATATTTTACATGAGATGGTAATAAAATAATACACGTGATATACATAATGCAGAAACAATGGCATTAATGTACAAAATTAACGATTTAAGTTGTATAAATAAAAAACTAGATAGGATGTAAAAAGTAAGAAATATATCCAAACTTACCGATTTTTATTCAGCAGCAAAATTTCACTAGTCACAATTCACAATAACATTAAACTGATCTACACAGCACTGAGTAAAATTTAAAACTGTTCATTCAAACTGACAACGGTCAGATTGGCGCGAATCATCTTCCCCCTTTTACTGTCACTTTGCGACGCATCCTTGCGGGGTTGCCGTGATAAAATAATGAGTTATTGTGTTGCCATAGTAAGATATAATAACGTAACGTTAACTTAATCGGTAATAACGTTATCTCAACTGAAATTTTTAACTTAATAATAAATAGGTTTGCAAAATTAAAATTACGTTTGTTATTGATTTACAATTAATAGGAGGGAACTTGGGGTTATGTTAGAATTATTGATTTGTCTTTAAAAAAATATTTAGTTTCATTTGTTTCATTTTATTTTGATTGCATATCGTTAACGTTGACTATCTGTAGAAATGGCCTGGTATGGTTTGTGTGAACTGGCAAATGAAAGGCAAAGAAAGTTTAATGATTAATTTAATTATAAAAGGTTGATGGATATTTGTTATTGTTGCAAGAAAAGTGTGAAACTTTTGTATTTTTGTAAGAATGATTTTTACGGTTAGACAACTGTTAGATTGCAGTCAACCTGGATTTGTTGGTATTTTGTTGCGAATAATACACAAAATAGTCAACAAATTCTTATCAGTAGGCTAAAATCGTATGACGATTCGACCCATTTCAAAGGGTAGTTTTTGTTGACTATACACTACACAAGAAGCTAAGACCATGACTAATTACACACCACATCGTGAATAAGATCTTTGATATCAAATCTGATAATGATATGTCAATGAACATGCATTATCATATTATTATATGCTAAAGAAAGTATTATTAATATATTTTTTATAAAATTTTAATGACATTTGAAATACGGCTTTGTGTAAAAAATGGTTTTATGAATTTATTTATTAAATAGAAAAATAAATAGTAGTATTACATATCTACAAGTAAGACTTATTTTCATACGTTATAATGGTGAAGTATTTATATTATTGTAGGAAATTATAAATTCAGAAAACTTTTCGATTGAATAAATAAAAATATTTTTAATATCTATTTGCAGACATTGCATAGTATCTTTTTGCTTATATCTATGTTATGTTTGTAAAGGTAATATTTTGATACAAGTATCAGGATATTATCATGGTATTTTAGGTTTTTTTTTAAATACTTTATTGTTAATATGGGAATAAGTCTGGACAAATATCTTGTTCATGTATGTGACATGCTCCAAGAAAATTTGATTGGGAGGGATGCTTTGGTATTGGAATTCGGATTGATTTTTAATTAATGGGGAATGAGTATCCCAGTACTTATACCAAATGTTTTTCCTATTTCGTGAAGGGAGGTTTTGCTGGTTCATCTATTAACCGGACAATGTGGTTAAGTCGCCGGATAGAAAGATCCATAGACTAGGATGCGACCATAAAATCGAACTACTAGAGTTTATTGGATTCACAACCCAATACCCTGTGCTGGTAGGAAAATCGTGACGAAAAGATAATCATGATTCATTAATAGAATTCAATGATCTGAGTTTTATACCGAATCAATCGCAATCAATGAGTATTGGTTTAAACACACATCATACACCACACGATTACGTTTATAGAGGGGGGAAAGGGGATAATACCAACAAATTTAGGAGATAGTTTTCATTTTTATTGGAATAGGGTCCGAGAATACTACATGTATGTGTATGACAATACATTGCGAATTCTCGAGGGGGCGACTGTAACTAGACGCACTAGCTGAACTAGTTAATTTATAAAACTAGCGTCCCGCCCCGTCGTCGCACGGGTGGTTCAACTGATTTAAACAAAATCTTTACAAGTTATACATATGAACCTTCCTCTTAAATCGCTCTATCTATTGGGGAAAATCGCATCAAGGTCCGTTGCGTGGTTTTGAGGATCTGGGCATACATAGGGACAGACATACAGACAGCGGAAAGCGACTTTGGTTTATACTAGGATAACCGATACAGCTGATCGGTCAATAATATTTTAATAAGTTTAAAATCTTGATTATTAAGTACCAATGATACATAAAATAGAATACATGAAAGTAAATACGTATGCATTCAGTAAATCAATATGTAAATAAAAGCAAAAGTGTTCTCACGCCAAATTCCAAATAACAAACAAAAACTCTAACCAAATCATGTGTCCAAGTGGGCCGTTAACCAGAAAAAATGATTGCAGACACCAAAGAGAATAGTTTGTTAAGAGGGTTGTTGTTATGGTAAATTCTAGGTTTGTGGTCTTATAAAATCAGATACGTAATGCTACGTACAGTATTTTGTATGTATTAAAAGTGTTTGATATTTGCCTATTAGATATAGACAATAACTATGATTTGTAATTTTTATTATTAACAATTTGATTATGATTATAATTCGTTTTCTACCATCTGTCGACTCAGCATAGAAACTAAGAATGAAAATGTATAAAAATATCGAAAAGATTTATATATATATATATATATATATATATGTAAATGATTATTATTGGATCATCATATGATTTTGACCCATGTTATTTCGTTAATATGTGTTAAAATAGGATTTTTATTGTAGTTAAAATAAATGAAATGCTTGGAATAAAGCATCGGATATTTATTGGAAAAACATAGATAGCAGTTGTTATGAAATACAAGTTATATTTAATAAATCAGATAGAATTATAAAAGGAGGATGAGATGACCGTGACGTCATTATGTGGTGTTTCATATGAATTCCATATTAGCGGGGCGATTTGACCGTTCTAAAATGAGAAACTAGCTCGATTGGAGGGATAATACTCTATTGTTAAGTATCAGAGGTGTGGCACCATCTGTTTGAGAGTGATTGTTCCTTGGTTTCCGATGAGCGTTTTTTGCTTAAACTTTGCTTCTCTTATACGAGTCACATAATATCTTTGCAGAAACTATTCAAGTATGGTGCTCGAGTTATTAAAAAAGCACGTCGAGGAATGCGTTTTCTTAATGTGTTGTATGGTTATAAATACCCCTAAACCAAGCGGGGAAGGGGTTATTCAATTTTTGTTCGTCGGATTGTCACAATCTCTGGCTAATTCGTAGACGTTAAAACAAAGGTGGTTATTTTGACGGTTGAAAGTATGACATGACGTAGCTATTATGCTGCTTTTTGTCAAACTGTTCAATTGTTATTTTTAGTGTCAGTGTTTACCTATTTTTGTGATTTTTATTGTGTTTTAGAGCCAGATTTGTGTCAGATCGCATGGTCGATCTACCGGAAACGCCTAACCTTGCGGCTGTTAAACAGGCATTTCCGGGAATCCAGTAGAGTGTTAGGTCCAGGTCGCGAGAGGGGCCTGGCGTCAACCTTTTTACCAACACAGGTGACGAATATACCTCTTACGTTCTCTTCAAGGTCTGACAGAGGGATGTGAGGGTCTCACGTGTGGACCATTTGGAGTAATCCAGGCTCATTGAAATCTGTTAGTAATTGAAGAAGCGTGGTCTTGTTATGTATATTTATATATTCACATTATATATCTGGATAGGGCGCCTTACTCGTTTGTACCCTTAGCTTCGGCTTAAACAGACGGGGGGAGGCAAGAACACAGACACTAGGGTTTGCTTACCTCGGTTTTGTCGGCCGAACGTTTACAGCTTAGATTAGGGTCCCTCATACACATTCCTCCCTGTAAAACTAGTGGTTCGCTTCTAGTTTTACTCATTAGAATAGGTGAAATTGGGGTAGAGCTAGGGTAGAGTCATTATTTGGGTGTTAAGTTTATTTATTTTCTTTCACACATAGTTCGATTGCGTACAGTATAAAAAAACTTTATAGTGCTAATTGGTTCAAAATACAAAATAAATATCTAGATTCAGTAGCATATGGATGGGTTACTGTGGCTCGTACATTAAATATGATATAAAGGTTTTCACATTTTTTATATTGGGTGAGATAGGGGAACAAAGTTATTTGAGGACATACTAAATAATTTTGTTATAGGGAGCTAGTGACAGGCAGAGCAGTTCACTAGTGACAATTGAGCTTTTCTATAACTGGGTAAATAAGGGTATAAATCATATTTAATAGACGATTGTTTCAGTATTTCATTCATTTAAAGTATATTCAGATGAGTTTCTTGGCGTTTCTTCTCGTCTGAAATTAGGTTACGAAACGCTGGTAAAATAAATATTACATAGTGCATAGGATACCTATTAAAAATAAAAATAAAATAAAATGGGTATTATCTAGATTAGGGACCCGTCTTCATCCGGGCGTGGCAGTAGATAAAGTAAGTTTGTACGTACTATTTTTACATTACATTAATACAATTATTTTCCTTTAGCTAGCTAGGTTAGCGAATGGATATATATAAAAGGAAAATATAAGATTTAAATTACAAACTAAAAGGACTTACTACTGTCCACGGTAACTGGTCACGGTAGGGCCCGGTAGGAGATAAATTCAAAAAAATATATTTTACTATTTATTTATCATACAATATAGTCATAAAAGAAACATAGTAGCAATATTTACAAATTCATAGAATATTTAGGGATAGTATTTGAAATCCAAATCTAATCAATCTGCACATAAAAGACGATGGGTACTAAGGTTCACAACGTATTTTTAACATTAGACGATCACATGGCCAAATTTATATATTTTAATTTAATCTTTTTCAATCATTTCTGGTAGTTTTATTAAAGTAGTAATAGAGTAGGTAAGGGATAGGTACACCCTTAACGCACGTGCAATTGTATTTATATGTATTTATCCTTGCTTATTCATATATTTAATTATATATATATATATATATATATATATATATATATATATATATTTAGTGTACTCATAGTCATAAGGTATAATTAAGCATATTATTATATTATGCATGTAGAAATTTTACTTCGCTCAAAAGTTACGTTTCTTCATTGGTTTTTTTCTCTC
The DNA here is from genome assembly GCF_947568885.1 of Cydia strobilella. Lineage (NCBI taxonomy): Eukaryota > Metazoa > Arthropoda > Insecta > Lepidoptera > Tortricidae > Cydia > Cydia strobilella. Next base: position 25,754,140 of record NC_086042.1, read on the forward strand.
AGTGCACCCACCAGCAGCAGTGCAGTGCGCTTTTCTGTTTAGCCATATGGTTGACTGGTAGAGAATGCCTATAATGGCATTAAGTCCGCCTGTTGGACACTTTTTATGTGCAATAAAGTTTAAATAAATAAATCGGTTCAGCGGTTATTTTATTAATTGCCCACATACAAAATGCATTTTAGCTTCCTAGGACTTTAGGAAGTACCCTAAGGGTTTTGATGATCATCAGTGAGTCAGTGAAGAAATCAGGGTTTTTTAGATATGAATAAAATCTAAAGTATAAGACTATAAGAGCTATGCAATTGAAATTTTTTATGCTTAATAAGTCCACTATTGATATCATATCTCGAGTTTTTTTTATCAGGTAATTCAAACCCAAGTTATGAGGGTTCAGAAAAACGACGAAGCGCTTCGAGAAATGGTAGGTAGTGTAGAGCCCTGTTTGTACTTAACACTTAATTCCATTCCACCTAAACCAACATTTGAAAAGATTGTTTTACTATAATATGGTCTATTTTTGGGTCCCTGGGTTCGAAATTTTAAAATTCAAGGTACAACAACAATAATACCTAATTTACGAGGCCGCGAGGGTACCATTAGAGGTATTTTTTTTTTAAACTAAATATTTGACATATTAAATATATTAATAACGGGTCACTCACGTGTTTAAAGTCGAAAGCGCTCGACATGTTTCACTCCGTACCGAGGACCGTTACCGTACCTATATTAATATATTTAATATGTCTATGTCTCACGGAAGTTTTGTTATTAAATATTTGACACATTGTCAGTATGCCAGCTGGATTTAGGGAAATAGGTACCTACAAGCGCACTTTCGGCCCCCAGTACCTACTTAATTTAAAATCTATTTGACCTACATAGATCATAGATAGCTCATGATTTAGTTGATAAACTAATACAAAATAATTTTGATAGTTATTTTGATAATAAATTTTCGCTTGGCACACCCCTAGTAATTTAGCTCACACCCTTGGCATCTACGTCTAAAGCCCCCTAGGGTTCGTCAAGACCCACACACACACTCACACACGCACACACACAACCATACCATACACGCTCCAAAAATTCACAACCGATAAATTTAAAAACCTGTTCCACGGGGTAGTTCTTTGACACTACACCATTAGCTATAATTATTTCAGTCACACTAAAATGTACCTTATGCTTTTGTGCTAACGGCTTTGTAACCGCATTTGGAAACTTTGCAAACAGCAACTTTTTAGGGTTTCGCAGTCACCTAGAAACCCGTATAGTTTCGCCATGTTTGTCTGTCTGTCCGAGGCTTTGCTCCGTGGTCGTTAGTGCTAGAAAGCTGCAATTTGGCATGGATACATAAATTTTGTACAAAAAAAAATATGGTACTTTTATTGGGTCTCCAAAAACCATTTTTTGGTAAAGATAATGTAGTAATATATTCGGAAATAATTGCTCCGTAAGAACCATGAACGCTTTTGAACCACGGGTACAAAAAATATGAAAAAAAAATCGTGAAACAAATTAATAAATACTTTCAATGAAAACTGTTAGTACGAGTAGCAAACATGATCGATCCAGTCGTTTTTGACCGTTTAATTGGCCTATTTTGACAGAATGGTAACTATATACTAGCTGTTTTACTATTTCACGAAGAACAATAAAATGTTATGTTGATTGAACGAAATTAAACCTTCCACCATTTAATGATAAATACTAAGTAGTGAGTACCCATCTACTCATGTATCGTTTCTATTTTCATCTAAGGTGTTTTAGACTTTTTTATACGATTGTCTAATATTGGGATGTAGTAAGAGTTTTTTGTATTTAAAAGATTTACTTGCTCTATTTCTTTTTGCATTACTTTTTTATACTACGTCGGTGGAAAACAAGCATACGGCCCGCCTGATATTAAGCAGTCTCCGTAGCCTATGTACGCCTGAAACTCCAGAGAAATCACATGCGCGTTGCCGACCCTAACACCGCAGCCGCACCCTCGTTGAACTCCGTACAATTTCTAGCAACGAAAACTAATTTTAGACATAGATAATGTAACTTGAATCACTTGAATGTCCATGCCATATAATTTTAGCATGTCGTTTTAATATGAGAGCGTCTTCGATTGTATGGCGGTGGCAAGGTTCATCTGAACATATGTATAGGATCTTAAAAATAATAAATCAGTAGGTATAGGTACAAAAACTTGTCAAGTGACAACCCCGTGCCGTGCCGACACTCGCAGCTCGGTCATAAAACTGCGGCGCGCAAAGAAGATTCACGGTTCGTGCGCGGTTATAAGTTTCAATTTTGCTTGCAGGCGGCGAGTATAGGTATAATTTTATTCCTAAATCTGACTTTTGTGAAGGAGTGAATTTTCTGTACGGTAGTACTATTAGTTATTCTTTGGTATAGGTACGTATATTCATATGTGATCCTGATCCTGATCCGTCAATGTATTTAACTATTTCGAGTCGCTCGTATGTTTCATTCAGCCTCCTCATGACGAACATGACACTGAACAATGATTTTACAGCCATCAATTTACATACAATGGGACGGTGATTTTCAAAAACTAGCAATGAAACCAACGGAAGTTATGAAATGCCTAAACCACTTCACACACCTTACTTAATTCAGAAACTGAAGACAGGGACAAAGCTGTACGTTAGAGACGATATCTGCATCTCACTTCTACGTATTGCTGCGTCCGTGTCGTCAACTCGTCAGATACTGAATTAAGTAAGGTGTGTTGTGTTGTGTTAAGCGCTTAAGTAGCGGACTCTCCGGCCTACGCAGCGTCTTACGTAAGCGAACAACTCGCGAACGCGAAGCGAAGCGACGATACATACAGAGTTACTGCCTTCCAAGTCTTTCAACTTTGAGTAGGTAGAAGTGTGAGATACGAAATTTTTTCAAAGTATTGCTAATATGCTTATGCTACTGATACATACTGTACATTTCATAAACTGCAGAACAAATGCCAAGGGCCTGACACTCTTTGATAAAGAAAGATAGTCTTATTGCGATTCCTATAAGAGGAAAGAGAAAATAGTGCCATGTTTTGTCTTTATCACCGACCGGGCATTTTTTCATGGTCGGGTTATGGCATCATGTGGGCATCATCATAGATCATAGCATTCATAGCATAGACATAGTATAGTAGTTATAGACATGAAACCGAGCGACCAGGGGTAAGAGAAAGACATATTCATGTATTGACAGGTTGTATGGCAGCATAATCCTTTTTCTCTTTCACTCTTATAAATTTCGGTATTTCGCCATCGCCTCCTACCTATGTTGTCATAACGCGACCATGAAAAAAACCCCGGTCGGTGATAAAGACAAAGCATGGCACTATTTTCTCTTTCCTCTTATAGGAATCGCAATAAGACTATCTTTCTCTATCAAAGAGTGTCAGGCCCTTGATTCATAGCAAGGAGGCTATGGCGAAATACCGAAATTTATAAGTGAAAGAGAAAAGACATTGGACATGCAAACCGGATAAATTGCGTGGTATACATTTTATATGAATATTCTTTCTCTTACCGCTTACCCCAGGTCGCTCGGTGGCGCGTCTATAACGGCCCGGCCACGACATCGTGCGGCGGCGGCAGCGGCGAGCGGCGGCCATAGGTTGGAGCGAGAAACAGCGATCGGACCTTTCGTTCCCACCTATGGCCGCCATATGTCGTGGCCGGGCCGTAACTACCTGTATATAGTATGTCTATGACAAATGCAGATATACTAACTTGTATATGGTCATTGGACTCATTGGTCAAGTTAAGCTTATGCTTGGACCGCGTATAACTTTCCATTTTGCTGTGACGAAGTTTGTTTTTGCCTGTGCGTTCAATCGCCACCGCCAGTTTTGCAGTTATGTGACAGCCACTTTTTTTTCCTCTGTCCATCTGGACATTCTGGACAGACTAAAGCACTCAAATCATCAACTCATCAGCCATCAAAAGTGCAGCAAAAGCCAGCAAACATAAATTACTACAGTACTACACACATGTTTATAAATTGACAGCTTACATAAGGTAAGATATTACCACAAAAACGCCATCCTAAACTATGCAACACCATTTCATACTTCTGCTTTTCATTAACTCTATATAACAAGCCCAATTTTTTGCGATTAAAAAACTGATCCAACTTCATTGAACGAAAACGTAATTCGAGCCACGAACACTTTTTTTTTCAACAAATACGTAAAAAGAGTTCGTGTATCGTGCAATACAGATTTCTCGACGAAAAAACTGTAGAAAAAAGTAAAAAGAAAAAAATAAGACAAGGCACTCGAGGCCCCGCCTGCCTTATGTCAAGCGACGAGCTGGAGTGCACATGAGGTTCGGTTTACCTAGATACTGATCTGAAGATATCGTGCGTGCACATACAGCCTTATTGCACAAATATATTGTATGAACGAATATTGAATGATACTGAATGGCAGAATAAGTTGTGCCTTTAACTTTTAAAAAGTAATTAAAGAGGGAAATTGTTTTTGTCATTTTTGATTGTGAAGGTTCGATTTGAGTTATGCTTGATGCTTAATGATTATTTTACCTTATGTCCTCGCATGTTTTGAGAAAAGCACTATTATATATGCCTCGGCAGGAATAGCAATTCGTGGATTCGTCTTCTTTGTCGAAAACACAAAATCGACAAAATCGAAACTCATCTGCGAATTGCCCTTTCCCGGCCTCTGCAACGCTGCGCTGTATTATTGTGTTTGGTGCTACTGCTATTTAATCAGCGTAGGTACCTAAAGAATCACATTGTTATTACGGAAGTGGAGAGTAATAGAAAAGCATTTCGTGGCTTAAAGCTTATAGCTTATTTATGTTAATCCTACGTGTTGTTTTCTTCTTTTTTGTGCCACAAATAAACGCTATCTATCTATCTAAAACAAAAACATACTTATTATAACTTACTAATTAGATAAAATTACGTAAATGGTATCGATTCCAAGAATCATAACAATGAGTGATAACAAACTTATTTATTTGGTCATGGCTTGATCAGATTCGTAGATCAACATTATGCATTTAGAAATAACACGTTAATTGCTATATTTTGTTATACCTAAGCAGGTTGGCAGGTTTGTTAAAAGTTATTTTATTATTGTATAAAATCTGCGCGGATAGTACACCATCGGTACACCGAGACAAACCTTACTGGTTTAACGGTACTTTTGTAATTAAGTTGGATATTATGTGTATTTCCCTGAATAAAAAAAATTAAATAAATAAATAGGTGAAAAACCAGTAAAGTGGATTTGACCTACCCATTACTTTATATCTTGCGTAACGCTATAGATAACTATTTTTTTTGTCGCTGCTGCTGGCATAAACCATCCGCAGGTTTTGCCTGGACCAGAATTACTTCCTTTTATTAAAAAATTTCAACATACTCATTTTATTGTACTACTTAAGTACTTATAAATACCTACAGAGGGTTGGACACGCACATGTGTATCCTTACCTTTAGCAGGTTACCTCTTACCTAGAGCTACAAAAGTGTTATTAAACACATGCCTGCTTTAAGTGCTTTATTACCTATATAATGCGAAATAACCCTGTTACAGCCACAACCACAAGTCACGAACAAAATATTAACATAAATTATATTTTTATTTTAGAATACTTATCTCATGTGTACCAGTCGATCCCGGTATCGTTGCATTCCGCCGCACACGGGTTCCCGCTGTCGTGTCCCCAGACCACTCACCCCTTACCTCCACATCAAGCCAAAAACACATTTAATCTCGTGCCATAAGATCTTACCGACCGCATCAATATCTCGGTAATATAACAAGTGGCTACTTAGACGTTTAATATACGAAAATGGAAGTTGCCTCGTTGATATAAAGTCGAGCATCGTAGCATTACGATCGTTGTCAAATATAAACCATCTAATTATCGATATTAGCTTTAAACAAGGTACAAATAAGGTTGTTTTGGAACGCAAACGTATCTTTGTGAATTGATAATCTTGCGTACAATCGGAGTAAAGGAGTTTGAGTTTTATTTGGTTGTGGTAAGGGTGGTAAGGGGTGTATGTTACAAGGCCCTTGGAAACCTGAGGGCCTACCGCGAACACCGTAGTTCGTAAATTGCGGGCATCTTTGTCTGTCACTCTAATTACGGCTTTAATTGGAGTAAAAGAGAAAGATTCCCGCAATTTGCGAACCTCGGTGTTCGCGGTAGGCCCTCTGAACGGATAGTTTTACTTGGGCATTGTTTGAGTTGGTCGCACGGAACGGAGACCACCGGTTCGAAATTTCGATTGAAGACGATATCAACGGAAGTGATTATCTGATGATTACGAGTAGAAACTGGATCCGAGATTCGCTGCAACCGCTAGAATTCGGCAAATATTCGGCCCATCACTAGGTGATATCTAGTCTCCTCTTTTAGTCGTCTCTTTCGTAGGTAGTCTACAATTGATCAGTTCAGATTGTTAACCTACTGCGCATGAAATGTTTTTTGTAAAAAAAAAACATTTTTGATACATGCTTTTATCGCTGACTGTACTTTTTTCAACAAGCAATTCTAACAAACCCAAACACAATGAGGTTGCGTTGTCTTATCACTGAGTTCCTATGGCCATTTCCTGTGTCCATCATTAAATAAACCCGCTCGATGTTATAATATTGCATCGTCACACAACTTACATATGTTTCTGAAGTTTCAGCTCTATCGAATGGGAAGTGGGTCTAATTTGGCTTATAAGATTTTACCCGAACATACAAACATTGCAACTCAAATAAAAGCTTATAAAAAACACTTTCAGATTAACAAACAATAGCACCTTGCTTGACAAGCGTTTTGAATTTTGATCTGGGAGGACATTGCATAAGAGGCCGGTGTCGATTTTAGTCGCAAAAATGTAAAATTGATAGATTTAGTCGGTGAAATTGTACACCTTTTGTTACCTAATTGAAATAACAAGTACTGGTTTCTATTAGCGCATCTTCTTATCTTACCTTTTATCAGATCATTTTTTTGAAAATAGACTCACTAAATTAGTAATGTTTGCTTTTATGATGGATGTTTAGGTAACCGCGCGTAAAGCACTGATTTTGTCGCTCTTATTTGTAAATTTCGTAAAGTTCGGACGGCTAAACATGGTAATTTTGTATTACACGTATCCTGTACTTGAGGTTTATCAGACTACATTTTTATTATTATGACTTTGAAGTAGTGTAAATGAAAGTTAGACGAAATCAATTTTCTCCAGAAATTCCTTCAAAACAAGTGACAATTTCTCTGAAAATCGACTTAATTTCAACGTAATTTTGATACTTAAACAATCTACAACATTTGTTGAAACTATTCTTATACATCAATTTGTATAATATACCACCATAAATTTTTGATGAATTTTTAAAAATTGTCCCTTCTTTTCATATATTACCGGTGACGCACGCTTGCGAGCTCATTATTAAAAGGCAAGATGAGAAGACGTGCTAATAGAAACCAATACTTGTTATTTAGATATTACGTAACAAAACGTGTATAATTTCAACGAATAAATCTAACAATTTAAAATTTTTGCTCCAAAATCGACTACGGCCTCTTAAGTACATCAAAGATCGAAATGACGTTCTAGTGTTCATATGAATGTAGAGTTGTAGACCAATTTGAGCAGCAACGACTGGAAAACCTAGATGCTAAGCGTCATATCCGCAAGACAAGCCCTCCTACACGTACACCCAACTCGACTGGACAACTCCATTGCGGCTCGAGCCACCGCATCTTTAAGACAAAGTTTGGTTTTGCGAGCCACATTAGGGCATCTCATAATCCGGATAAGAATTGTTAATGGGGTCGCCATTGTCGGATGCAGCAAGGAAGAAGGAGGAGGTGCATGTCAAACTGTCAAACAGAGCTACAGTACTAGACGATTATTCCTAGTGTGGCTACCACCAGTTTGGCACTGACATAAACGCTATCGAGAACGTAATGTAATTTACTTAACACCAAAGATAGATATATAACTCCGTAATAGATGGATACAGTCTAAGGAAAAAACGTGCCTCAAAACCACGAAAATTTGATTCTCGATCAGACGGCGCCACTAGCTTTGGCCTACTCTCGTATAGAGGGCGTTGACCGTTTCGTTTGTTATTTATAATTTTAACGCGTATCAGTGAAAGAGCATGGGTCAAAATCATATAAAAATAATGAATGCAAATAAAAAAATCATTTATCTATATTTAAATACATTTTAACGTATTTTTATAAATCTTCATTTTTAGTTTTAAAGTATGTCGATAGATGGCAGTGAATTTACAGTGGTTACAAAATTTACTATGACAGTACCGCTCTATCTTATTATATCCCGCTTTGCTTAACACTAATATGCGAGTACGAGCGAGATGTATAGAAAGTAAATTACGTATAATTATGTCTGTTTTGACACTGTCAGTGACTCATAGTACGGGTACAGTATTCCCACTAGTTACCACTTTACCATCAAGTTGTTACCAGTTCCAGTTAAACCACCACCAATTCACTTGATACTACTGGGTGCGTAGCCAACATGCCAATTGTTTACGCTCCGTAGCGAACGAAACGCAACTGTCACTGTCGCTCTAATAAGGAAGAGTGATAGAGAGACAAACACAAGCCAAAGCGTTTCCCTGTCGTAGCGCAAGCGATTGTCACCTTATTAGGCACCTATAAGGCTTTTTATTTCTCAGTTGTCCCCAGTGGTAAAAGGTGACAAAAAAATCCCAGCTATTACCAGTGGTAACAACTTGGTGGTAACAGATGGGAATAGACCGTGCCATGAAGCCCGAATAAGCTACACGTAGTAGGTATGTATTTATTTATAGCAGTTGAGAAAGGAGAGCGACAGGTGCGAACCGTCGGACTGACCCAAATGTACTAGTATTAGTCAATTTGGATACTAAATTCTAGTATTTATAGGCACTAAGTAAGTGCAAGACTTTGTTTCTTTTGTTCAGCGGTTACCAATGCTACCGCTACTGACTGAACGGGAACAAACTCGTTTAACCTTTTCGACGCCGTGTCAAACACAAAAGCTGTCATCCAGACGCCACGTCACCGAAGTGTCAAAACTGAAATTGAACTTTATGATTAGATTAGATATATTTATTTCACAGCATATGATTACAGTACAAATTACATTAATGTCAATTTATAAGAATCTACATCGTCAGAAATGAATTAAAATAATACCAAAAAAATCCAAATAAATTAATTTCATTAATTATACATTATATGAAAAATTTCCCCTGAGAAGGATCATCAAATAATAACAATAAGACAAAGAAAATGTCAAAAATGATATGCGATTATAAATTATACAGTTATGTCAAAAAATTCACTTATTGAATATAACGGGTTGTCCAGTAAAAAGTTTCTCAGTCGACGCTTGAATGTTGTATCTAATGTTTGTAGTCATATGTATCGGATGTATGCATATTATGTATGTAGGTCTATGTTGCACTGTGGTCTATGACTGATTAATCGGTCTTTGGCGTTGGACCCGCGGTGCGTATATATCGGTCATTGGCGTCCAAAAGGTTAAAAATAAATTTTACCGTCCTATTTATATGTTTCAAGTTTATGTAGCAGCTCTGTATTCTGAGCTGAGGCCACTATAGAAAACGAAGTGTCAGCTAGATGCCCGGGTCCGGGCCGTTTGAACGTGAGTCATCCTTTACATCAGGGTTTCTTAAACTTTTTGCAGTCACGGACCATTCTCACAATTTTAACAATTCCATGGACCCCGGTCAAAAACTATTTTAGGAACATAATAAGAACCTAATATTGTCTTCGGTTACCGCGATAGTTACTCATGAAATAAAACTATGAAAACGGATTATATCGCGTATATTGAATTTATAATACATCCCGACGTTGCAAAGAGTTCGAAACGTCGGGATGTATTATAAATTCAATATACGCGATATAATCCGTTTTCATAGTTTTATTTCATAATAAGAACCCTTATTTATATTTTAAAATTTACTTTTGTTATAAGTTTCATTACACTTAGGTCTCGTCAAGTTTAGTACAAGACTTCGTAATAAGTATGATTACAGTAGATAACTGACCTACTGCGGATCGTTGATCAACATGCTACGGACCCCTAAGGGGTCCGTGGACCCCACTTTAAGAATCCCTGCTTTACATGTAGTGTATGTTAGAAGTTAGAAAGTATGGTTGAACTGGATGACTGAAATCTTTTTACATCAATGAAACAGGTTTCTGTCATCCTCATTGTTTACTTGATAACAGTCTTCAGAAGAGCGAAGAAAGACCACGATCGACCGAGTATCTGAAATGAAACAATAAAATAATTTATTAATCATAAAGCATAAAGTGTAACTTACGGGGGCCACAGGGCCTGACTTAGAGTTCTGATCGCCCTAGGCTGACTATGTATATCCGCCCCCCACTGGTCTCAACTCAGAGCCGCCGCCGCGCCCCATTGCGCGACCCCTTGGTCCTTGCGCCCTAGACTTAGCCTGTGGGTAAATCAGGCCCTGGTGGGCCATCAGTAATAAGTTTGTAATGGTATTTTTTAATGGTAAACATTACTATTCGTAGTTCGTAGTTTAGTGAGGTTATATGTACCTACCTATCTTATACCTATGAAATTTATGAAATAATATTTTTGTTTATAAATTAACGAAAGAATGATAACATAATTCATGACATTCTTAATGATAGACTCTGGACCGCATTAGCTAGATACAGAAGTTGTAGTTATTTATTCTACAAGGGGGTAAACTTGTTGTTTAACCGCTCGTGCCAATATTGACACCCGAGCAAGCGAAAGATTCCAAAATTGCAAAAGTGAAATCTAGAGCGTTGCGAGGGTTTCAAGACTTTCAAGGCATACCGAGTGAAACACAAAAATGTTCACCACACCAACGCGATGAAAATACTACTGTAAAATATCAAACAAAACAAACCAAATCAAATCCAAATAAATGTTATTAAATACATATTTACTATTAAAAATCATCATTTAAAAGTCAATTCTACCAGTCAACATAAGAAAACAACTCAAAATTTGCATCATCACTTTGCCACACATGTAGATAAAACGCAACTTTCACATTAGTTTTTAAACAATCAAGTGAAAATAATTTATTTGTAGCCAGATCACTAAGACTATTAAAATATCAATATTATCTAAGATACTTGAATTGAAAAATATAGGTATTTAATATTGTCTTCGGTTACCGCGATAGTTACTCATGAAATAAAACTATGAAAACGGATTATATCGCGTATATTGAATTTATAATACATCCCGACGTTTCGAACTCTTTACAGCGTTCGTGGTCAACGGGTGACTGAGGAAAAATTACAAAATGCAAAAATACCCACATACTAAAATAATGAACAATCATAGACTACAAACTTTAAGGCTGGTTGTACATGCAAAATCGGTTCATAAGGCTAGTTATACACTATAATTATTTTTCAAGTAAAGATATATATATATACGCGATAAAAAAAAAAAAAAAAAAAAAAAAAAAAACTATGCCGGCTCCAACCCTACACCACGGACCCGAGAAGATTTAATTCCCTCCTAAATTGTAGGAGGGTATCCCAATATGGGACCGGCAACAAACTCGGCGGGACACATCTTTTCAAAACATCAGAATGTCCAGCATCATCCAACACTACGGTCTCACAGTCTATGTCTCGCTTGCTCCTTTATAATATAGGTATTGTTTGTAACAACTCATTCATATGGACGAAAACCAGAGCTGGACGGCAAACTAGCGCAGTGGCCTTATCTTGTGTTTCAAGACTTACCGAAGTGAATAGTTCCATATTGACATCTGCGAAACCGGAAGCTGTCAGTTTACATGGTATACGTGATCTGCGAATCGAAAACAATATTAATTTTAGAACTTACACCCCTTCGTGTGTAAGTACAGTCAAATAATTTAATTTCCTACCCATTTTTAGGGTTCCGTACCCAAAGGGTAAAAACGGGACCTTATTACTAAGACTCCGCTGTCCGTCTGTCTGTCTGTCACCAGGCCGTATCTCATGAACCGTGATAGCTAGACAGTTGAAATTTTCACAGATAATGTATTTCAGTTGCCGCTATAAAAACAAATACTAAAAAGTACGGAACCCTCGGTGCGCGAGTCCGACTCGCACTTGGCCGGTTTTTTACTTTCTAACAATGACAATAGGGTATTTGACAATTTTTTATTAATGTAGGTATTTATTAATTTAGGTTTCTTTCGAGGATCATATGTCTATATCTATACAAAAGTCACAAATGATAGTCAAAGTCTGACACCCGCACTTAACAGACTAAACGCTCCTAACAAAACGGCAATACATCGTGACTTCACGTCAGCATGTAATAGAATAGAAGCCGTTTCGATGTATGGAAAACAAGGAAATTGCGATTTTTCGATGAAATATTGCGTACCTGCTCAAAACAAACAGCACGTTTCTCTTCATACGTTGATCCGCTTGATACCATTGGCTGTTGTAGATGGCGTCGCTTATTTCCGTACTCTGAAAACCATACCTCTTGTTGTTATATCAACTCTTTTAATTAGAAAAGAAGCAAGTGTCGATGTCGACAAAGAGTAAACTGAAAATGAAGGGTTTTAAGCTAAGAGTTAGACCTATGGGTAGCTAAGTTGGTATCGATTTTGATAGTCCAAACGGCGCAAGTGTTATTTTAAACGTCAAACTTCTATGAGATTAGGACGTTTAAATAACACTTGCACAGTCTGTTATGCCAAATCGCTGTCAACTTAGCTTGGTGTAACTCTACAAGTGTGCAAACTTATTTATTTTTCCGAATTGGAAAAATAGCGTCTAAACAATAATTTCTTCGGTATTTGTCGTCTAAATGTCATGGTGCAGATGCTTGGGCCGGGTTACTAATTATTCCAGGCCCCGTAGACAACATGCCAATCGCTAACGCTCTGTAGCAAACGAAACGCAACTGTCACTGTCACACTAATATGGAAGAGTGATAGAGAGACACAAAGCGATTCGATGGCGAAGCGATAGCGATTGTCACCTTGGCTAGGCCGCCAGTATCGTCAGTCGTGGAATTTCTAATTAATATCGACTGGGAACATCTGTTTCTTACCGACCTCATGGGTGTATCCTCGAAGTAGCACAGAAAGAAGATCTGCATGAGGCTCATAGATAGGGAGGCCATGAATGAGATCACCACGCCCATGTCGTCCACCGACTGGGAACGTCACATCATCATCATCATCACCCGACTCCATACCGACTTCATCAGCATATCCCCGAAGTAGCACAGGAGGAAGATCTGCGTGAGGCTAATAGACAGGAACATCATCATCATCATCATCATCACCCGATTTCTTACCGACTTCATCAGCATGTCACCGAAGTAGCACAGGAGGAAGATCTGAGTGAGGAGCATCGAGAGGAACGCCATGAACGAGATCACCACGCCCATGTCCTTCACCGTCTGGAAAGACCAGCGGGCTTAGCACGGTCGCATTTTTATTACCTGTCACGTTCTAACAAGTATATATGTAAGTGCGAAAGTGATAGGCATAGCGACAGGCGATAAAAATGGAACCATGCTGCCACCGCAGGTTAAAGGATGACTCACGTTAGAACGGTTCAGGGCCGGGTTGAAGCTTCCGACACTTCGTTTTCGATGACCACGTTTCTAAAGAAAATTGAAGTGTCGGATACCTCGGCCCGGCCACGATGAGCTTCTAGCGTGAGTCATCCTTTAAAAAAAACCGGCCAAGATCATGTCGGGCCATGCTCAGTGTAGGGTTCCGTAGTTACTGTCCGCGCGCGAATTCCGTGCACGGCAGAGGAATGTTAGGAATATTGGGCGTAATGACAGAGTGATGGTGACTGGTGTCATTTTGCACGTACGGGCACGGCGCACACCCTCCCACTTCCTCGACCTCCGAATGCACGGTATTGGCACGCGGACAGTACCCATCCGTCACAATAGACCTTAGCTATTAGTAAGTAAGTATCATAATATGTACCAGCAAAAGGTACCTTCATAAAGCTTTGTACGTCCTTTTACTATGAAGGGAAGACTATTTGCGATAACTCAACAACGGCTTAACTGAATATGTTCGCTATAGTTTTGATTTAATGTTTTTCACGAATATTTTCATATTTCTTGGACATATAGTTCAAAAGTTGGAAGCCGGGACACATTTTTTTTACCAGCTGGTAAAAGCTCTCTTGATTATTCAAAAACTGGAAAGTTGTATATTATTCATATATTTCATTTTGAATTGTTTTCTTATGGTTGCTGGTAGAATTGACTTTTAAATGATAAATATTTAATAACATTTATTTTGAATCGATTTGCTTTGATATTGTTTGATTTTTTACAGTTAGTTTTTTCCTTGTGTTGTGTTGGTGGAGGTGGTCGAGCAATACGTGTATCTTGGACATATTCTATCATTTGACAAAACACATCAGAAGAAGGAGATCTCGAGGAGAATCCAGCCGGGTTGGGCGGCATTCAATAAACTAGCGGACATCCTCAAACCCGTTAACATTCCACAATGTCTGAAAACTCGTCTCTTTAACCAATGTGTCCTGCCCACCATGACCTACGGTGCCGAGACATGGACGCTCACTAAGGAGGCTGTGCATAAAATCCGAGTGGCACAGAGAGCCATATGGAGCGCGCCATGCTCGGCATCAAATTTCAAGACCGAGCGAGGAATGCCGAGATCCGACGCCGCACCAAAGTGCAAGACGTCGGATACGTCATTACCAAACTTAAATGGAGCTGGGCGGGACATGTTGCCAGACAGAGTGATGGCAGGTGGGCCAAAATGTTAACGGAATGGTGGCCGCTTTCAGATGAAAGGAGTGTCTGGCGTCCGTTGGCTCGTTGGGTGGACGACATTCGGAAGACTGCGGGTCACTTCTGGATGAGATTGGCTCAGGACCGGGATAAGTACTCGAGGAGAGGCCTATGCTCAGCAGTGGGCGATAGAAGGCTGATATGATGATGATGATGATGGTGTAGTGAAAAATTTTGTGTTTCACTCGGTGGCAAAATTTGTTTAACCCTCGTGCCTTGAAACCCTCTCAACACTCAAGATTCCATTTTGGAATATTTCGCTTGCTCGGACTTTGCCCCCTTGTAAAACAATAGTAATTTGTTTTACAAGGGGGAAAGTTGTCGAAAAATTGAATCTTGAGCGTCACGAGGGTTAAACAAATTTTGCCACCGAGTGGAACACAAAATTTTTCACCACACAAACACAAGGAAAATACTAGCTGTAAAATATTTAAAAAAATCAAACCAAATTAAATACAAATCAGTTTTATTTAATATGTATTATTCAAAATCATCATTACAGCTCAGAATTTGCATTAATTTACTTTGCCACTCTTGTGGATAAAACGCAACTTTCTCATTCGTTTTTGAACAATCAAGAGGGCCTTTACCAGCTGGTGTGGTGAAATAATATTACGTCCCTTCCACAGCCTACTCGTACATATCACGGTATGTTTAAAAATGTAGACAACGCAATATGCAATAAGATATCTTGACATTAAATTTAAATAATAATCAAAATAATATCAATCCGATCGCAGGCAGCATGATTTCGGATATTGTGTAGAATCAGAATCGCCACCGGTAACAAATATGTACTAGATAAAAGATAAAGATAAAAGATATTTATTCGTGACGATCACAAATGTACAGACAACAACAGCAAGAAAAGAAGAAATCATCAAGTGTGCATCACGAAATGGACCCAACTCAGCATAATGCTAGCTATAAAGCCAGCGCTGGTCTTCCGTAGGGCCCATTCGGTGATGCCACGACAGATAACACACAAAGATACATATTAAAACGTTACAAAAATACACACAAGGATTAATTACAAACATATTAACCAAACCAAAAAACTAGTATATGTCAAGACATGACTTTGACACAAAACGACGTAAAATAGTAAACTTTACCGTAGCGTTAAACGCGCAGAGACAAATGAGAATAGAACTTGTGACCATGCTGAAGAGGGTAGATTTAGAGTACAGGATTTCCATTTGGTCTGCTAAACTGAAACATAAAAAACGTATCGATCTTAGGTAAAAATAGCTGTTCTTCAGCCCGCACCTATCTCTTTGCTTTTTAAGAAAGATAAAACTTAATAGCTATAGGGGGAATACATGCCTTGATAGCCTGCATTAATATTTAGGAAGATGTTCACTTATATTTAGTTACAATTACTAAACTAAGTTAAGTTAAGTAAACTATGGAATATGGAAAAACATCGTAAGGAAACCGGAAGTAAACTAACAAGTAACAATTAGGTGAATTGTTGAAGCCGGAAGGTTAGACAGCAAATTGGCTTCGTAAAAAAATCTGATTGGTAAATGAGAATATTTCAGCATTTTCAGAGACCATGTCAGAGCATCGCCATTTATCCCACAGTAACATATATTATGTTAGGTGTATAAACAACCAATTAGTAGGACGAGTAGGTCAACGCGCCGCTCCCGGAGCGGAGGCACTAAAAATCATATGATATCGAGATTACGACATTTACTAACTTTATCACATCCTGGTGCCTTTTAACGACTTCAACAATTTGTCTTCCCTCTCTCTCACACACTGCATCCTGGAACCTCCTCTGCAGGATTCGAAAGTGCATCCTCATGTACACGCAGAATGCGAAGAAGAACGTGTCTGTGCCAAAAGTGTTGAGGAATGCTATGGTACCTGGAACGGTTGTGGCATTTAAAAATAAGAGATTCTTGAATTACAGTTGCCACTTTTGATTAACATAAATGTGGGAAAGACCGTCTATCAGGCAAGACCGTCTATATGGTCGTCGTTTGCACACATTTACCACTTACAGAAGGTCGGTAGAGGAGAAGGAGCTCTTCCTTTCGGACTGTCTGCTGAGTGACGCACGTATACAAATACTAGAGTTCTTGCCCTGTAACGGCTGTATCTAAGGGTTATCCCAGGCAAAACAATATATGCAGATTTTTCCCACATTGACCTTAATCAAAAAAATCGGTTTATCCATTTAGAATGACACCTATTCGTGTTTAGATCAAAATACAGGGATAGCAAGAGTTGAAATGAATTAAGCAAGCAATTTGGATTACGAGTAAAGTTTCCTTCCATTAAGACTAAAAACTTTTAAGATCGTATGCAAATCTGCCCTTTGCATTTATTTATGTCAATCGTAAAATGTGAAAATCGGAATAGCATCAAAATTCCTAAAAAACCAATATTTATTGATATAATGTATTTATTGCGTTCAAACAGTTCAATATGTTTCAATGTTTTGCAATGAATATAATAAAATACTGACTTGCCCAAACCAGATAAACATAGACGAAAGGCCAAACAGCCTTACTGTAGGGATCGAAGAAATACTTGACATTATAAGGAAATGTTACTTTATAAGTCCCTGTTTTCCAATACTCATATCCCATCGCTGGAAGAGGTTGTAAAGCAAATGCCACTATCACCCCCGAACATATCGCTAAGTCCAATTTTATTAAATATTTTAGGAATGTAGTCGATTCATTTACGTTTCTTCGTACGACATCGTTTAATTCTTCATCTTCAATTGTTTTTTCGTCAGTCACTCTCTTATCATCAACTTCTGGATGTATATTTATAAGTTTTTTAACAACTTCAATAAAAACGTCTTGGTGAATGAAGAAAAATGTGGCCTTTACTGAAGAAAGTAGGCAGACCATCGCACAAGGTATATTATAGGAGAGTTCTAAGAAACTCTTCCCATTCTGTGATCCGTCTACCACCCAAGACAGTTCGCCCACGATGGCCGAATGGATCCAGAGAAACTGTACTTGAAACAGTATTTTAAACAGAGGATCCCACTTTCCATGCTCCATTTTAATTCCGGAGATGAGTAAAGTGAGTTTGGTAATTTTCAGGGATTCTTCAACCTCTTTTGCCGACATTTTAAATTATTTGCAGCTTATTTGAACCCAAACTGATATTGTCATAGAAAATGTACTGCTGGACTTGCGTATGCCACGAAAACTATCTCAAATATGACTAATTTCTTACTAAAATACTTGTAATTAAAGTTTTTTTTTGTAATTAAGGACTATATTAACAATGGAAATGAATCGAACTAAACTTATTCTTTTTCATGTCAAATAACATGTTATTATTATTCCGTTTGATATCGCCAGCCCTATAAATTAGTGAATCCTTGAAATTAAAGAGTTGTTTCAAAAGAACAACACATCCCAGCCTGAAGATACCTAAAACTTAATTGTAGCGAATCTACTACCAATAAAAAATTAACGAATGACACCTACTCTACACCTATAAGTACACCTACTAAAACATTTAAACATATATATTTTTTTATACCTAATTTGTAACATATGTGATAAAGATGCGGAGATATTGTCTGTGACAATAAATTGGAATATTCTCAAAATTGTAGAGCAATAATACATGTTCTGCGACTTCTACGTATTAGGTCCTTAATGGTTATCCTTTTCAATAATTTCTTCTTGACATTCACATTAATTCCAGGCTCCATTTTTTTCTGACAAAGTGAAAAGCACACCGAAAAGCAATATAGGCAGTAACGACCTGCCAAAGAAATCCATAAAAATACCGTTCTAGTTTCTAAGCGGCCAGACTCAAACGCGGAACGGGGCACAGTTCCATATTCCAGTGAAACATTCGACAAAGCTCCGAAACTTTTGATATTTCCGCCTTCAAATTTCGAATCCTTATTCTTTTTTAACGCCGCCGGCCAGTATTTGACAGTTTTACCAGGATTAGACAAAAACGACAAAGGATTTGGCTTGGGAGAGGGACGCGTGGTTATTACTTTTAAAACGTCGTATTTATAATTTATTTTTATAACAAATTGAACCTTGTGATGTTATTGATAAGTTTCAAATTGGAATCAAGCGTTTATCTGGGATTGCAAAAGATATACTTTGGTCAGCGTGGTGAATACCGTTACGGACAAAAGCATTACTTAGTGTTATTTTAGGTAACTGTGATGTTAGGGAACCTTAATCCCTTGCCAATATTTTTGCATAAATTCTAGTATGTACCATGAGAATTCCGTATAGGATTAAAATTCTGTGTTATTTTATGATATAAATAGAAGAAGAGAGAAAATACATTTCTTCAGTACGATACAGGTTCGTGTGACTCTTAACGTAGCATCATTGGGTGTTTATGTTTAAATTTAACTTCAATAATAACATAGAGTAACTTATACTAGAGCGGTACTGTCATAGTAAATTTTGTAACCCCAGTAAATTCACTGCCATCTGTCGACACACTTTAAAACTAAAAATGAAGATTTATAAAAATACGATAAAATGTATTTAAATATAGATAAATGATTTTTTTTATTTGCATTAATTATTTTTATGATTTTGACTCATGTTCTTTCACTGATATGCGTTAAAATTGTTAAATAACAAACGAAACTGTCAACGCCATCTATTCGACTGTTGGCCAAAACTAGTAGCGCCTCTGAACGAGAATCAAATTTTCTTGATTTTCGAGGCACGTTTTTTCCTTAGACTGTATCTATCTATTACGGAGTTATATCTATCTTTGATAATAACAATCGCAAACATAATACATATTAACACACATACGTGACAGCCGTAGAGGCAAGGCAACATGTAGCTATAAAAACTGTGTATTGTTATACTGTAAACAATAAGGTCTCATGGTAGTCATGCGGGATTAGCACGGTAGCATTTTTATCGCCTGTCACGTTCTAACAAGTATGTAAGTGCGAAAGTGACAGGCATAGTGACAGGTGATAAAAATGCAACCATGCTGACACCGATGGTGTACCTATTATAGCATTCATAGCATAGACATAGTATTATACAAGTAGTTAGACGCGCCACCGAGCGACCGGGGGTAAGAGAAAGAATAATCATATAAAATTTGGGCAGCATAGGATTTTTTCTCTTTCACTCTTATAAATTTCGGTATTTCGCCATCGCCTCCTACCGTATATGATGCCACCCGGTCGGTGATAAGGACAAAGCATGGCACTATTATCTCTTTCCTCTTCTAGGAATCACAATAAGACTATCTTTCTCTATCAAAGAGTGTCAGGCCCTTGATTCGTAGCTATAATTATTGTGATAGCTCTGGGGGCCTAGCCAAGATGACAATCGACAAACGCCAAACAAAAAGAAAAAATATATAAGTATCGAGATAACAATTGAACGAAAACTCACGTAACTGTTACCATACATTATATTGGAGTTTTCTATCAACGATTGCCACTTGGATAGGCCTCCTGTTGTGTTACTTTTTAGTTGGGATTATTTAGTTTTTGATGTAAAATCTTTATAGATACATGATGATGAGTTTTTGAGTTATCCTAAATCTTTCGTTTACTTTCTGATATATATAATACTGGCGACCCGCCCCGGCTTCGCACGGGTAGTTCAACCAATTTACACAAAACTTTTACAAATTATATATATAAACCTTCCTCTAGCATCAGTCTATCTATTAAAAAAAACCGCATCAAAATCCGTTGCGTAGTTTTAAAGATCTAAGCAATATATGGACAGACGGACAGACAGCGGAAAGCGACTTTGTTTTATGCTATGTAGTGACGAGTAGACTTCATTTTGGAATTTCATTATCATAGACATTTCACGACTAGGCCTGACTGGGGTCTCATTTCCATAAAAATGCCTTTTTGCGTATTTTTTGTAAATTTCCGTCCGCATCATAACATTTTACGACTTTGCCGACTGACTACGAGCCACAAACCGAGTTCCAAATTCTGAGGTCATGCGTCGTTCCGGGCTCTATGGTATGGAGGCTCTACTAATGCAGCGACAGCTAAGGTGGTGTGGGCATGTCCTCCGTATGGATGACCGCCGCTTGCCCAAAACCGTAGTCTACTCTGAATTGGTGGTAGGCAAGCGTCTGCGTTATAAGGACGTGCTCAAACGACACCTGAACGCTTGCAACATCGATCCTGAGCGTTGGGAGGAGCTTGCTACAGACAGGTCATCTTGGCGGTCGACCATCTTTAACCGCATCAAATTATTTGAAGAAAACCGCCTCAATACCTTAGATCCGCCAACCAACCGCCAACAACGTAAAGAAAGACCGAAGCCCTCGTACGCGTATACGTATAACGCGTCTGGCCAACTCTATTGTGGCACCTGCAATAGAGTCTTTAAGACCAAGTTCGGCCTGGCCAGCCACATTCGAGCCCATAATAGGCGTAATCCATAACTGCTGAGGTCGCCGTCATCGAAACCGTTGAGGAGGACTATATATACGAGCCACAAACACTGCCCGATTCTAACTGTAAAGGGGAGGGGAGGAATTTGTAATCGTTTAGAGCTAGATCTGTAGAATAGAGTGCGTGCACTGACATATCTAATCCATATCGTATCTAGACGTAATATTTGACGATTTTGGCCTGTCAGTTAGAACAAAAAAAATACAGTTCCGAACAACTGACAGGCCGATATATATCGGCCGGCGGACTGATAGTCACTGGGCCCGTAAAGAAAGGTACGTCAAATATTTAGTCTAGATACGATATGAATTAGATATGTCAGTGCACGCACTTTATTCTACAGATCTAGCTCTAAACAATTAATTTAAACTTTCAAATCTATATTCAAATCGGAAAAAGTATGCATTTAAAGTAGAGGTCATTGCTGCTACAGATGTCTATTTTCAGGAATTTGACGACGTTCAGAAATCGTATTTTTTGGGCGGCTTGCTGAAACAGGAACACCGTTGGCAAAATTACATAGAGCTAAAAAATGATGGAGTCGAAAATACATAGTGTATTTATTTTTCTACCTTGAAGCAAAACGAACTCAAAACGGGTACCTAATAGTCCTTATACTTATCAAACCGCCCTCGTAGACGTAATATTTGACGTATCTTAGGCTTAGAACGCACTGCGGTTTTTTTCTTGCGGTTTCAGTCTAATTTCTTGCGGATTCAGTCTAATTTCTTACGGTTTAAGTCTAATTTCTTGCGGTTTCAGACTTTTAAGTGCGTGCGCTTAGCATTGCCGTACGTTACAATTTTTGCGGTTGCGGAACCGCTTTTGAAAAAACCGCAGGGCGTTCTAAGCCTAAAAGTTTGAATTGGGCCGACAATTTCCAAACTCAAAACATAGGTTTAATGTTTTTTACAAATACATACCTATTACCTAATATACCTATACATTTTTAAATTTACTAAAATAAGTAGGTACTAAGGCTTTTAATCTCATACCAGTAAATTTAGTTAGTGACGTAAGCACGAAGCACGATGAAATCAATTGATCCAAGATTCCAGGCTGAAATCAAACCGTCCCGTGCCTACATTCTTCTAATTAAATAATTTTCTTCGTTCCCAAGAGCACACAATTAATTATGCACTCGACCCATCACTTACTTCCCACAAATTACAGTTGTTTTTCCTTTGTCTTTTATTCTTTCGTAAAATTGTCAATGGAAACTTGATTATGCCTTCAGTAGCACTCTTGGTACGTAAGTTTTAGAGTTTAAATTCGTTCACAATAATGGAATGAGGAATTGGTGTGCGGATTCTCCACGCACGTCTGCTAAACTGGCTGAGACCCGCGATAACCGTCCAGTTGTTTTAGACTTTATGTTTAAAGTAATAGGGTTAATAATGGCTGGTAATTATTTGTTTTCATCGTGGTCGCCTGGCTTCCCATCGGAAAAACGTGTGCAGTTAAGTGAAACCTTATTTGGAGGGAAAACGGGTTGTTTTGGGTTGTTTTTAGCCTGCCTACAGCCTTGGGGGCCTACCGCGAATACCGAAGTTCGCAAATTGCTCGCAATTTTCTCTGTCACTCTAATTACGTCTTAATTTGAGTAAAAGAGAAAGATGCCCGCAATTTGCAAACTTCGGTATTAGCGGTAGGCAGTGTTGGCCGAACGCTAATGCCATTAACCATTAAAAATTAACAATTAAAAAGGTTAATGGCCATTAACCATTAGCCATTTAATTCGGATTAAAGTTAATTCGGATTAAAGTTAATTCGGATTAAATTTTTGAGACATTAATGGCCATTGAAGTTAATTCGGATTAACTTTAATTCGGATTAACTTCAATGGCCATTAAAGTTTCAAAAAATTTATTAGAATTACTCTCAATTGCATCAACGTCTAATAAAATTACATTCGTGATATTTTAAAATGAGACAGCAAAATGACCCTGACTGAACCCTGGCAGTAGTAGCAGTACCTACCTACTACCTAGTAGAATTCTGGTTTGGTGCAACACAGACATACGCGGTTTTGGTCATTTAAATCGTCTTGATGAGCACTTCGGAGAGCCGTACCCACGATAGAGCTGATGCTGAACCCTGGCAGTACCTAATGGATCTAAGGTTTGGTGCAACATAGGCACACGCTGTTTTAGTCATCCGACTCGTCTTGATGAGCACTTAGGAGAGCAGTACCCATAATGGAGGTGATGCTGAACCCTGGCAGTACCTAGCGGAACTAAGGTTTGGTGCAACATAGGCACGCGCTGTTTAGGTCGTCCGACTCGTCTTGATGAGCACTTAGGAGAGCAGTACCCATGATAGAGCTGATGCTGCACCCTGGCAGTACCTAGTGGATCTAAGGTTTGGTGCAACATAGGCACGCGCTGTTTTGGTCATCTGACTCGTCTTGATGAGCACTTAGTAGAGCGGTACCCATGATAGAGCTGATGCTGAACCCTGGCAGTACATAGTGGAAGTAAGGTTTGGTGCAACATAGGCACGCGCTGTTTTGGTCATCCGACTCGTCTTGAGGAGCACTTAGAAGAGCAGTAACCATGATAGAGCTGATGCTGAACCCTGGCAGTACCTAGTGGATCTAGGGTTTGGTGCAACATAGGCACACGCTGTTTTAGTCATCCGACTCGTCTTGATGAGCACTTAGGAGTGCAGTACCCATGATAGAGCTGATGCTGAACCCTGGCAGTACCTAGTGGATCCAGGGTTTGGTGCAACATAGGCACACGCTGTTTTAGTCATCCGACTCGTCTTGATGAGCACTTAGGAGAGCAGTACCCATGATAGAGCTGATGCTGAACCCTGGCAGTACCTAGTGGATCTAAGGTTTGGTACAACATAGGCACACGCTGTTTTAGTCACCCGACTCGTCTTGATGAGCACTTAGGAGAGCAGTACCCATAATGGAGCTGATGCTGAACCCTGGCAGTACCTAGTGGAACTAAGGTTTGGTGCAACATAGGCACACGCTGTTTTAGTCATCCGACTCGTCTTGATGAGCACTTAGGAGAGCAGTACCCATGATAGAGCTGATGCTGAACCCTGGCACTACCTAGTGGATCTAAGGTTTGGTGCAACATAGGCACACGCTGTTTTAGTCACCCGACTCGTCTTGATGAGCACTTAAGAGAGCAGTACCCATAATAGAGCTGATGCTGAACCCTGGCAGTACCTAGCGGAACTAAGGATTAGTGCAACATAGGCACACGCTGTTTTAGTCATCCGACTCGTCTTGATGAGCACTTAGAAGAGCAGTACCCATGATAGAGCTGATGCTGAACCCTGGCAGTACCTAGTGGGTCTAAGGTTTGGTGCAACATAGGCACACGCTGTTTTAGTCATCCGACTCGTCTTGATGAGCACTTAGGAGAGCAGTACCCATGATAGAGCTGATGCTGAACCCTGGCAGTACCTAGTGGATCTAAGGTTTGGTGCAACATAGGCACACGCTGTTTTAGTCACCCGACTCGTCTTGATGAGCACTTAGTAGAGCAGTACCCATGATAGAGCTGATGCTGAACCCTGGCAGTACCTAGTGGATCTAGGGTTTGGTGCAACATAGGCACACGCTGTTTTAGTCATCCGACTCGTCTTGATGACCACTTAGGAGTGCAGTACCCATGATAGAGCTGATCCTGAACCCTGGCAGTACCTAGTGGATCCAGGGTTTGGTGCAACATAGGCACACGCTGTTTTAGTCATCCGACTCGTCTTGATGAGCACTTAGGAGAGCAGTACCCATGATAGAGCTGATGCTGAACCCTGGCAGTACCTAGTGGATCTAAGGTTTGGTACAACATAGGCACACGCTGTTTTAGTCACCCGACTCGTCTTGATGAGCACTTAGGAGAGCAGTACCCATAATGGAGCTGATGCTGAACCCTGGCAGTACCTAGCGGAACTAAGGTTTGGTGCAACATAGGCACACGCTGTTTTAGTCATCCGACTCGTCTTGATGAGCACTTAGGAGAGCAGTACCCATGATAGAGCTGATGCTGAACCCTGGCACTACCTAGTGGATCTAAGGTTTGGTGCAACATAGGCACACGCTCTTTTAGTCATCCGACTCGTCTTGATGAGCACTTAGGAGAGCAGTACCCATGATAGAGCTGATGCTGAACCCTGGCAGTACCTAATGGATCTAAGGTTTGTTGCGACATAGGCACACGCTGTTTTAGTCATCCGACTCGTCTTGATGAGCACTTATGAGAGCAGTACCCATAATGGAGCTGATGCTGAACCCTGGCAGTACCTAGCGGAACTAAGGTTTGGTGCAACGTAGGCACACGCTGTTTTAGTCATCCGACTCGTCTTGATGAGCACTTAGGAGAGCAGTACCCATGATAGAGCTGATGCTGAACCCTGGCAGTACCTAGTGGATCTAAGGTTTGGTGCATCATAGGGACACGCTGTTTTAGTCACCCGACTCGTCTTGATAAGCACTTAGGAGAGCGGTACCCATGATAGAGCTGATGCTGAACCCTGGCAGTACCTAGTGGATCTAGGGTTTGGTGCAACATAGGCACACGCTGTTTTAGTCACCCGACTCGTCTTGATGAGCACTTCGGAGAGCAGTACCCATAATGGAGCTGATGCTGAATCCACTAGGTATTGCCAGGGTTCAGCATCAGCTCTATCATGGGTACTGCTCTCCTAAGTGCTCATCAAGACGAGTCGGATGACCAAAACAGCGCGTGCCTATGTTGCACCAAACCTTAGTTCCACTATGTACTGCCAGGGTTCAGCATCAGCTCCATTATGGGTACTGCTCTCCTAAGTGCTCATCAAGACGAGTCGGGTGACTAAAACAGCGTGTGCCTATGTTGCACCAAACCCTAGATCCACTAGGTACTGCCAGGGTTCAGCATCAGCTCTATCATGGGTACCGCTCTCCTAAGTGCTTATCAAGACGAGTCGGGTGACTAAAACAGCGTGTCCCTATGATGCACCAAACCTTAGATCCACTAGGTACTGCCAGGGTTCAGCATCAGCTCTATCATGGGTACTGCTCTCCTAAGTGCTCATCAAGACGAGTCGGATGACTAAAACAGCGTGTGCCTACGTTGCACCAAACCTTAGTTCCGCTAGGTACTGCCAGGGTTCAGCATCAGCTCCATTATGGGTACTGCTCTCATAAGTGCTCATCAAGACGAGTCGGATGACTAAAACAGCGTGTGCCTATGTCGCACCAAACCTTAGATCCATTAGGTACTGCCAGGGTTCAGCATCAGCTCTATCATGGGTACTGCTCTCCTAAGTGCTCATCAAGACGAGTCGGATGACTAAAACAGCGTGTGCCTATGTTGCACCAAACCTTAGATCCATTAGGTACTGCCAGGGTTCAGCATCAGCTCTATCATGGGTACTGCTCTCCTAAGTGCTCATCAAGACGAGTCGGATGACTAAAACAGCGTGTGCCTATGTTGCACCAAACCTTAGACCCACTAGGTACTGCCAGGGTTCAGCATCAGCTCTATCATGGGTACTGCTCTTCTAAGTGCTCATCAAGACGAGTCGGATGACCTAAACAGCGCGTGCCTATGTTGCACCAAACCTTAGATCCACTATGTACTGCCAGGGTTCAGCATCAGCTCCATTATGGGTACTGCTCTCCTAAGTGCTCATCAAGACGAGTCGGGTGACTAAAACAGCGTGTGCCTATGTTGCACCAAACCCTAGATCCACTAGGTACTGCCAGGGTTCAGCATCAGCTCTATCATGGGTACCGCTCTCCTAAGTGCTTATCAAGACGAGTCGGGTGACTAAAACAGCGTGTCCCTATGATGCACCAAACCTTAGATCCACTAGGTACTGCCAGGGTTCAGCATCAGCTCTCATGGGTACTGCTCTCCTAAGTGCTCATCAAGACGAGTCGGATGACTAAAACAGCGTGTGCCTACGTTGCACCAAACCTTAGTTCCGCTAGGTACTGCCAGGGTTCAGCATCAGCTCCATTATGGGTACTGCTCTCATAAGTGCTCATCAAGACGAGTCGGATGACTAAAACAGCGTGTGCCTATGTCGCACCAAACCTTAGATCCATTAGGTACTGCCAGGGTTCAGCATCAGCTCTATCATGGGTACTGCTCTCCTAAGTGCTCATCAAGACGAGTCGGATGACTAAAACAGCGTGTGCCTATGTTGCACCAAACCTTAGATCCATTAGGTACTGCCAGGGTTCAGCATCAGCTCTATCATGGGTATGGCTCTCCGAAGTGCTCATCAAGACGAGTCGGATGACTAAAACAGCCTGTGCCTATGTTGCACCAAACCTTAGATCCATTAGGTACTGCCAGGGTCCAGCATCAGCTCTATCTTGGGTACTGCTCTTCCAAGTGCTCATCAAGACGAGTCGGATGACTAAAACAGCGTGTGCCTATGTTGCACCAAACCTTAGTTCCGCTAGGTACTGCCAGGGTTCAGCATCAGCTACATTATGAGTACTGCTCTCCTAAGTGCTCATCAAGACGAGTCGGGTGACTAAAACAGCGTGTGCCTATATTGCACCAAACCTTAGATCCACTAGGTACTGCCAGGGTTCAGCATCAGCTCTATCATGGGTACTGCTCTCCTAAGTGCTCATCAAGACGAGTCGGATGACTAAAACAGCGTGTGCCTACGTTGCACCAAACCTTAGTTCCGCTAGGTACTGCCAGGGTTCAGCATCAGCTCCATTATGGGTACTGCTCTCCTAAGTGCTCATCAAGACGAGTCAGGTGACTAAAACAGCGTGTGCCTATGTTGCACCAAACCTTAGATCCACTAGGTAGTTCCAGGGTTCAGCATCAGCTCTATCATGGGTACTGCTCTCCTAAGTGCTCATCAAGACGAATCGGATGACTAAAACAGCGTGTGCCTATGTTGCACCAAACCTTAGTTCCGCGAGGTACTGCCAGGGTTCAGCATCAGCTCCATTATGGGTACCGCTCTCCTAAGTGCTCATCAAGACGAGTCGGGTGACTAAAACAGCGTGTGCCTATGTTGCACCAAACCTTAGATCCACTAGGTACTGCCAGGGTTCAGCATCAGCTCTATCATGGGTACCGCTCTCCTAAGTGCTTATCAAGACGAGTCGGGTGACTAAAACAGCGTGTCCCTATGATGCACCAAACCTTAGATCCACTAGGTACTGCCAGGGTTCAGCATCAGCTCTATCATGGGTACTGCTCTCCTAAGTGCTCATCAAGACGAGTCGGATGACTAAAACAGCGTGTGCCTACGTTGCACCAAACCTTAGTTCCGCTAGGTACTGCCAGGGTTCAGCATCAGCTCCATTATGGGTACTGCTCTCATAAGTGCTCATCAAGACGAGTCGGATGACTAAAACAGCGTGTGCCTATGTTGCACCAAACCTTAGATCCATTAGGTACTGCCAGGGTTCAGCATCAGCTCTATCATGGGTATGGCTCTCCGAAGTGCTCATCAAGACGAGTCGGATGACTAAAACAGCCTGTGCCTATGTTGCACCAAACCTTAGATCCATTAGGTACTGCCAGGGTTCAGCATCAGCTCTATCATGGGTATGGCTCTCCGAAGTGCTCATCAAGACGAGTCGGATGACTAAAACAGCCTGTGCCTATGTTGCACCAAACCTTAGATCCATTAGGTACTGCCAGGGTTCAGCATCAGCTCTATCATGGGTACGGCTCTCCGAAGTGCTCATCAAGACGATTTAAATGACCAAAACCGCGTATGTCTGTGTTGCACCAAACCAGAATTCTACTAGGTAGTAGGTAGGTACTGCTACTACTGCCAGGGTTCAGTCAGGGTCATTTTGCTCTCTCATTTTAAAATATCACGAATGTAATTTTATTAGACGTTAATCCAAATTGAGAGTAATTCGGATTAATTATTTGACTTTCATGCCCATTGAAGTTAATCCGAATTAAAGTTAATCCGAATTAACTTCAATGGCCATTAACGTCTCAAAAATTTAATCCGAATTAACTTTAATCCGAATTAACTTTAATGCAATTGGTTAATGGCGGAACTAATGGTTAATAAAATTGATCAATGGTTAATTAAAATTAACAATTACGGCCAACACTGGCGGTAGGACCCTAGGGCGCGTAGCCAACGTGCCAATCGTTAACGCTCCGTAGCGTACAGCGTACCGTAGTCATCTCTCTCTATCACTCTTCCCCACTAGTGCGACAGTGACAGAGCGTTAACTATTGCACGTGGCTACGCACCCAGGTGCCGCTTCTGTGGTTTCGCCTACTAGCGATTTAATCTCGGTACCTACTGTCGCAAAATAAATGAGTACACAAACAGACAGACAGGTTCCTTTTACCTTTTACATATCGTTTCTTCCCACTTGACTCTCCTAAATTCGGTACCTAGCCGGTAATCTATAAGAAAATAAAAAAATCCAGCAGGGCAGCACCAAAGTAACTAAACAGTCTAAACAGACTGTTTAGTTACATTTTAATACAGTTGCTCAAAAAGTGCTACTTTACGTAGCTGTTTAGCGTGCGGAAAGTTGGTTTTCGCGAACTAGTGCTTTTTACTTTTCCAATTTTTTTATAGTTATTTACGATACAAGTGCGGAAAAGAGGAAATTCGAAACGAGTGGCGATAAATTAAAACACGACCGCAGGGAGTGTTTTAAATCGACACGAGTTGCGAATTACCTATTCGCACGTGTATCGTACAATGTTTTACAGTACATATGGCCCTTTAAACTTTCGACATATGCACCAAAAGTGCTTTTTTAGTAGTTTGTTTTTGGTAGTATTTCGGTGTATGGTGGCGCCGCCTAATTACTGTTTTTTGATGGACACTTTTCATACATAGAGATTTGGCTCCTTTATATAGGCTCCATGCACAGAATGAATAATATAAAAGTTTTAAATACCTTACTTGTTGTTTTTCTTATTTTTTCGCAACTGTATTAAAAAAACGTCCTTCGATACACGTGCGGAAATGTCATTCTTGAAAGGAAAAGTGATGACATACTTTCCGCACTAGCATCGAAATGTACTATTTCTACTGATAGTGTAGTTCCAAATAAATTACATTTCCAAGTCGGTTCGCGAAATTGTAGTTGTTAGAATGTTAGTTTAGGGAGCTGGAGCTGACTTAGGGAAACCTGAGTACCTAATACGATCTTTCCTTTTCCTATTGGCTACGACTTTCGCAATTATGTAAATATTTGCCGCGACTTCGTCTGCGTGGGATGATGATGATTGATAAAAAACCGGCCAAGTGCGAGTCGGACTAGCGCACGAAGGGGTGCGTACCATTACGCAGAAAACGGCAAAAAATTTCGTTTGTTGTATATCCCACTTAAATATTTATTTTATTCTGTTTTCAGTATTCGTTGTTATAGCGGCAACAGACATACATCATCTGTGAAAATTTCAACTGTCTACGTATCACATGCTATCACGATTCATGAGATACAGCCTGGTGACAGAGACAGACGGACGGACAGCGGAGTCTTAGTAATAGGGTCCCGTTTTTACCCTTTGGGTACTGAATCCTAAAAACTATCCTTTGTCCTTCCTCGGGCCTCAAACTATCCACATACCAAATTTCATCTATGTCGGTTCAGCGGTCAAGGTAACATACACTCATACATATAGTGCAATACCGCGCAATAACAAAGTCGAAAGAGTTCGAAATTCAAACAATGGTACAACGGACAAGGGCCTGAGGCCTGACACTCTTTAATAAAGAAAGATAGTCTTATTGCGATCTTATTCGATTCGAGGAAAGAGAAAATAGTTATGATGCTTTGTTCTTATCACTGACCGGGCATTATTTCATGGTCGGGTTATAGCATAGACATAGTATATACAAGTTGTAGACGCGCCACCGAGCGACCGGGGGTAAGAGAAAGAATATTCATATAAAATTTGGGCAGCATAGCATTTTTTCTCTTTCACTGGTCGCTCGGCACAGACGTTTTCTCGCTAGGTTTCATTCATGTCTATAACTACTTGTATATCTATGACAAGGGAATTGGACATGACTGCATGTTAGTTACGCGGTATTGCACTATCCGCGACGATATGGGATTGTGTACAAAACTGATTATAAACAAAAGCACAGAACTTGATAAGGCCATCCGGGATGAGCAATTTGTTTTGGAATTTTTATAGCTTTGGAACAGTGTCGTATCGAGTAAACATAATTGTACGATACGAAACGCCTCTCTCTCTGTCGCACTAATATGGAAGACTGATAGAGAGACGCAAACGGTTGTAATTTTGGCTAGGCTAAACACACGCCAAATGAATAGAATAATAGAAAAATACATCGGGATGACAGATTCGATTCTACGAAGTCACGTCGTGACTATTTCCATAACATTATTTGGGGCATTTTCTATGAAAAGGGACCTTATTGTCGATGGCGCTTACGCCGCACAGCGTCGCGCGGCATTGTATTTATATCGGAGTATCGTGTATAAGGGCGTAAGCGCCATCAACAATAAGGGCCCTCTCCCTTTTTATAGGAAATACCACATTTAAGTTCCGATTGGCGTTTTGTATCAACGATTGTTATCAGATAAGGTCCCCTGGATGCGTAGCCAACGTGCAATCGTTAACGCTCCGTAGCGAACGAAACGCAAGTAACGCAACTGTCAGGCTCCCAGGTAGCATAGTGACGTCGCTGTAACGTCAGAATGACGTATAAATGCTAACTTGGCTGTTCTAACTGACAGGCCGATATAGTCCGGCGGACTGATAGTCAGTGGGCCCCTTTAGAGTCCGTACTGTAAGTTAACTGAAGTAAGCGAGTATTGACATTAACGATGACATGGCCACATTTTGTTATTGCAAATGGCATGTTTCTTTAACGTTCTTCTACGTACCTACTATCCGCGCGAATACGGAGGTCGAGGAAGTGGAGGGTGTGCGCCGCGCCCGTAAGTACGTACAAAATGATACCAGTCACCATCACTCTGTCATGATCATGACGCCCAACATTCCTAACATTCCTCAGCCGTGCACGGAATTCGCGCGCGGACTATATATTCGAGCGGTAGAGAGACGAAAGAATATTTTC
This sequence comes from Cydia strobilella, assembly GCF_947568885.1. Lineage (NCBI taxonomy): Eukaryota > Metazoa > Arthropoda > Insecta > Lepidoptera > Tortricidae > Cydia > Cydia strobilella. The sequence continues at coordinate 25,786,436 of NC_086042.1, forward strand.
GAATTTCGACGCTTATGGGTTCACAGTGTTTAAAACTTAAATATTACTTATTCAGTTAAAACGGTTTTTACGCGTATTGTATTGGTATTGGTAAAACTGAACATCTAGTGTCAATTTCTTTCGATATTTTTGTATGGGATATTATAAAGCGCGCCAAGCCGGACGTTTTGAAAACTGAGAATCATGCTATCTTTGTCTTATACTATAATAGTAGTAGCACCCAAAAGAAAAGGATGAGTATAGTTTTTTTTGTTCTTACTTACTGACTTTTTTGTTCTTATCATTGTACGTCGCAAGACATATTACAGAGAACAAATTGTTTATAACACCCGTATTCATTACCTGTAATGCACAATTGATGAATAAATGATTCTAAATGATTCTTATTTACTGACAATTTGGTTTGACCAACTATATCCGTCACAGTTTCGCACTGTTCGCTTCGCCGGCGCCGTTTTTAACAGTTTACAATAAACACTAGGCACTTTTAGTTTTAACGCTGCTTTTACACTATAATTAAAAATAATTAGTTTTACACGTAATGAGGGTTTTTATTCAAAAGCCTTAATTATTACAAAATGGTTGTAGCTTCTAAACTTATTTGGAGTTTTAATTATATATTCGGTTCATGGAGTATTCAAATTTCAAATAATTAACTTTACACAATTAACTTTACGCCTATACCCAGCATTAGCAATGGAAAAGACTACACGATCTTTTGACGTGTATTTCTATTGAAAACGCTTTAAAAAAGTAGTAACTATTACTTATGAAACCAAAAGAATTTAAATGAACATATTATATGCTATATAATTATTCCATATTTGCTGTGACTTACTTTTCAAAACTGTTTTTCAATAGCGAGTCACGTCAAACGTTATTTATTTATTTAAAACTAATTTAACTAGTAGCTTATTATTATGATGTACAGTTTTGTACATCAACAAAACTGAATAAATCACTGAATGAATAAATATTTAAGTGTGTACTGTACACCAAAATATTTCCACACAGAGATATAGGCAGAGATGGGCGTTATTCGAATAAAATTTTATCAGAATAATCATTAGAATAAACAATAATCCACGAATGATTTATTCGCGGATGATTTGTAATAAATTATTCGTAAGATTAATAAAATTGTCGGATGATTATTCTTATTTGAATAAATTATGCGACGAATAATTGATTCAAATAAGAATAATCATCCGACAATTTTGTTAATCCTAAGCCTTTGAATAAATTATTCGTCGAATAATTTGTTTAAATAAATTTTGCTCATCTCTGGTATAGGTACGTGAATTTCCTTATACGTTAGTGACGAATGTGCGCCCAGTTTTGTACCGAATAAACTCGTATCGAGTTGCACGAAACATTTTTACAGCTTTGTTTACTCTGTGGAAAGCATTTCCATCGGGCGAGGCGTCGGTATAACTGCAACAATAAGTCCCGTTGTGCAACAAGTGAGGGGTGCGAGGGACGCTCAACTGCGTAATCTCAGGTTTGTAGTTGGCTGGATAGAATGATTTGTGTTGTGGTAATTGTGGGGTTTACAAGCTTTCTCTTAAGTTTTTTTCTATAATTTTTCGTAATTAAATCTTTATTTTATGAGTTTGACGAACACGTACACACACACAAATACATACATATATACACATACATACGTTACATATACACACGTGGTGATAATGCAGTTAAGGTAATCAGGACCAACAAGACGCAATACTATAGTATGAATATTCTTAAATGATTTTTAGGTTTCAGACCCTAATCTGTTAAACAAAAGCCTTTGTTTCTTTTATGGAGGGGCGCCTTAGTCGCGTGCCGAGTGCCGATATACGTTTACATGGTTATGAAGCATTTAATTTTAGTCTATATAAAAATACTTAGGTATGTGTACTAAAAGATCATGTTCATGTGTCTCAAAATATCAAGCAAAAAAGATTTTGTAATATTTTATCTTAAATCTGATTGATAATACCTCTAATTTCCTTTTGTTTTCGTTAACGGTTCCAGGTCAATGGTTCTATTGGAAACCATCAGTACGAAATCGACGCTATATTTAGTGTCAAGTTCATTTTTGACATGCCTGACGGGCTAACGTCACGGTATGTTAGTTTGTCATTTGTTTAGTTTTTAATGTTTGCGCTGGATTTGCTCGGCTAAAAAACAAATAGCTTGGTCACCTGGTATGACGACTAAATTCCATTACATTACATTAGTATTAATTTAATTGATTAATGTGGATGTACACGTACAGTTGTAATTAGTAATACTAAGTATGTTTGTTTTTCAAGGCATAGCATAAAATATTAACTAATAATATGTGGAATTGTGGACCTAATGTTGTCTGTATTAATAAATAAATTTATTCATTCATACGTTAATCAGCGTGGTTATTTTTTCTAACATTTTTTCATATTTTGCTGCCGATTTTCCTGGTGTTTCGTCAGCGACATGCATAAGTAGGTGTTGCCGAATTTTCGTGGCATCTCTAATGAAAACCACGATTCCACCAATAACTAAGTAGGTCATCACATACCATACTGATAATGATAATGTTTATTATATTAATTAAATAATTATTTAGTTAATAACTTTGATACAACTAAAATATTTCATTTTCATACCTTACTACGTATCATACATTTTTCCCTACACAAAAATACCTAGTGATATGTTCCGAGGTCTTCCGCTATTAAAAAGTTAAAACCTCGCCATACCAAATTGAACACCTCCAACAAGATACATGACAATCCTGCAAAACTCGCACTTTGTGCACGTTTTGGCGCCAACGTAAGCGGGGCGCCACAACTCTGTGCCATAAATCCGAGGGAATGAAAAATGAATCCGTTTATTGAGTATCTGTGGTAATAAAGTCTGTGGCGTCTGTACTCTGTACTCTACCGTTCGTTTTTTTTTTATTGTTGATCGAGTTCAAATGCTGTTTTTAATTTTGCCATACCTGTACATAGTACAGTCAGTCAAAAGCATTCAACAGCTTAACTAAAAGAGATATTACGAGTGTGTCTCTATTCGGCTGTCGCATATACGTTTCGACAAACTGTAGAGATACCTATATAATATTGTCTTCGGTTACCGCGATAGTTACTCAAGAAATAACACTATGAAAACGGATTATAAATTCAATATATACGCAATAAATCCGTTTTCATAGTTTTATTTGTAGATATATTTTTATTTGGAGAAATATTCCAGGGTGGCAAATACTTTTGGCGCATTGTTTCATCCGCTACTATTGATGCTGACCCTGTCATATGCTATATCGCGTTCGCTCGTAAAAAAAATGAAAGACTAGGAAATATGGAATATATCGCGTCAGGTTACGTAGCGTCATACGTAGGCGTACGACGCGCGAACGCGAAGCGAAGCGGCGCGACGCGGCACGCGCCTAAATCAATCCTTTGATACGTGTTTGATACCCATAGAAGTGTCCTACGCCTACGTAAGCGATCTCGTTGCGAACGCGACGCGGGGTGAAGCGGCGCGATTTGCACTCGAACGGCGGGTCGGAGTGGCGCACGGCGCGGCGCGTGGACACGCGGCGCGGAAGAAACAAACCGTTCTTACCTATGTAAGTGTCCTAAGTGAGCCATGTTGACGACGTTGACGTGATGGCGAAGCGGCGCGGCGCGGCTCGAAACGGGCGCGATCAGTCCATTTGATTTTTAGACGCGAATATGACGCGGCTAGAGGCATGGCGCATGTAAAATACCGGATTTGATTTGATTAGTCGACTCACATTTGATTTTTTATAGGTTTTACTGTAATCTATATTAGGGAAGAGAAATAAAAAATATTCAAATGCACGGAAATTGACATAAAGGACGTAAGCGCCAATAACGTATATGGCACTTACGACTATTGTGAGTTCGCTGTAATGATGACTCGGAAAAGTAATTATTTATTATTATATTTTTTGGCTAATTGCGAGGTCTACAGCTCACAGAGTCCCTATAGTTTCGTTTATTGGAAGAGCGTTACTTAGCGAAGGTCTCCGTTTCCGATTGCCCGGATGTTCTCCTCTGCAGGTCGCATTTTTTAATCGATTTTCGTGAAATTTTGTGAGCCGGTTTGGTAGTTAGATATTTTTTTGTCGTTGCCTATTTATTTCAATGTTCAAATTATGGAAATTGATATAAAGGACTTAAGTGCCTGTAACGTCAATGGCACTTAAGACTATTGTGAGTTCGCTGTGATCATGACTAAACTAATTACGATTTATTATTTTTCATTTTTAACCTTATGAAATCGCGATGTCTACAAAAGCTCACAGAGCTGCTAGTTATTTTATTTTTATTTCTTAAAATTCACGACAATAGCACACAATACAAAAATCTGTATTAAATAAGAATAAAGTCGTATAAATCTGTGGTCGATATCTTTCTAGCATCAAACCCGTGCACGTTGCACGTGTATTATAGACGCGCCCACTTCGGACTAGGCCACTCCACGCCGCGCCGCTTCGCGTTCGCGCGAAGAACACTCACCGGACTGTTTCTTCCTCGCCGCGTCGCGCCGCCGCTTCGCGTTCGCGGTTAATTCGCTTGGCCGCCGCGTGGGCCGCCGCGTCGCGCCGCTTCGCTTCGCGTTTGCGAGTTGTTCGCCTACGTAAGAAGCAGCCTAAGCACAACACAGCGCATCAAAACTACTAGCGCCCAAAAGAAAGGGATGAGTATAATTTTTCTGGTTGTTACTGACAGACAAATTGGTTTGACCAACTATATTTAATATAGAGACATAGATAGAATTTTTTGTTCATCTAACAGAGAATGGGTAAGTATGATACTTTTGGCGCAGAGTCTGATACGCTACTTTTGATAGTTTTAATGCTGACTGTACTTACCAATAATTCAGTAATGGCATATAACGTATATATATACCTACCACGTATCTAAACAATAATAATATAATCGTTATTGTTATTGCTTTTATTCTAACAAAAACTTAACAGTTGTTAATTTTTTTGCTTCTAACCTACAATCAGTATCGGAAACAATCAATTTCGCAATTAAATCCATAGACAATTTCACGCAACGTTTAAAAAAGTTAAAAACAGTTTATACATATGATTAATCCAACCTGCACAAAACCTGGCCCGTGGGTATGTTTAAAATTGAACGCAACCTAACATTAAGTAAAATTGCGCTCAGGTAGAAACCAAGAAATTCACATAGAAAAGAACAAACTTGACTTTACCAGTGACGAAATCTGTATTATCTGTAACTAACGCGTCCGCTTAATAATTTCAAAGAACGTTTAGGAGTTAGCGCTACTTTTAACTGCACGGTTAAATTTGTGCGTCTAGATAGCGGGTGAAAAAAGGTCCGCTTTTCTAAGAATTTTGCCTCTGCTAGCCATTATGAAAGCCCTTTTTTATCTGTGAAGCGTTTTTCGTTTGTTTTTACTTTTTACTCCATTGTAGACCGTAAGTGGACATCGATAAGGCTTTATTTAGCCTAACCTAACTTATTATTTCTTCCTGTACAGTGATGTAAAGTAGTTTAAAACCTTGAATATGCCTTGAGGCTTGAATAAAGAAGTATTATATTTATTCTTATCTCTATTTCGCTAATAAAATTTGTGTAAAACATGCATTTGGATTTAGGAAATATTAGCGTTTGACGAAGTAACGCAGCGTACTACGTAGGCGAACAACACGCGAACACGAAGCGACGCGATGCGGCGCGGGGTGAATCAATCCTTTCATACTATAGAAGTGTCCTAGGTGGACGAAACGTGGGTGGGTTACGTCTTACGTAAGCGAACAACTTGCGAACGGGAAGCGAAGCGAACCCACTTACTAGCAATAACTATCTAGAAACCTGCATTGTGTACCTACATGGTTTATTCATGGCCTTCGCGTTTACGTAGCGCCACCCATAAAAATCTACGATGTCACTGAAATTAGTCCATGGACTTCCTAACTATAAACTATTAAAAAGTTGCACGAATATTATTATGCAGTTTTACCTTACCTATAATGATTAAATTGCCACGGTCTGGTATATAATTTTACATGCAAAGTCGCCATAGTATTAGTGCAAGTTTCATTTTTTCCCTATCGATAACTAGCGCATGAATATTATATTTTTATAATGAACAAACCAACTATTAGGCACGTCCTCATTTAAATATGAAACTAGCAGCTTCATGCGAAGTTAATTTTGGTCTGAACTTTCCGCCCTAGGAATAAGTAAGTATAACTTTAGGGGTAAGGCCGTAAAGGTACCTAATAGAGTTGAAAAAAAAAAAAATGTGGTTACAAAACGTCACTTTTTATGTATCTGGGTTTACATAATAGAAAAACAACAAGACAAATTGACTTAGTTTGTCCATTAATTTAAAATTAACATTGAATACCTGGGGCCTATTTCTCGTAACTATTAGTTTCTGAGTTTACTAGCGACCCGCCCCTTCCTCTTGAATCACTCCAATCACTCTTTCTATTAAAAAAAACCGCATCAAAATCCGTTACATTATAGCTTTAAAGATCTAAGATAGATCTAAGCATACATAGGGAATAGGGATAGACAGCAGACAGCGGAAAGCGACTTTGTTTTATACTATGTCGTGATTAGTTATTAAGTTACTAGCTAGTGTAAAAATTACAAGTATTAATATTATTTTCTGTTTCTCAAATAATTTTACTGGACTAGTCACTAATAGTAGCGGACTAATTGGTGTTTTTTGGCTTAATGTACCACCACCCTTGCCATTTGGCTAATTAAAAAAAAACTTCCTTGGTAGGTATTAGCAAAATTAGGTTCCATTGCCCATCCAATTTAATGTAACGAGAATCTTTCTTTCAAATCAAATAGGCTCCTTGAAGTAGGTACCTATTTCGTAGACATTCCTCGGAACTCTCGGAAGGAAAACTTCGGTGGCGAATAATTATTATTTCATCGTCCAAACTTAGAATCAGAATACGTACATTTTCGCAAATTTGTTTCTAATAAATTTAGGTAATAGTTTTTACAAGCCTTAATTTACAAGTGTAATTATTAGCGGAATCTTTTGTGAAAGAAGACTGTATTTTACTCGTTATTATTAGCTAATATTTGTTAGTTAAAGACTAGTAACAAATAATTTACAAGAGTACTGTAGCTTCGAGAAACGCAAACTTTTAAAATTTTAAAAAAGCTCGTGGACTAATATTATCAGTCTAATAACGTACGATACGACTTACGAGACATTTATTAGGCCCCTGTCCTCGTAAATCGGTAGTACTAGAAGTAGTAGTACCAAAAATCTATTCTCTTTGGTAGTATAGTAAGTACTATTGTTTACAAAAAAAAAATCAGGTACGTACCAGTACTATTAGTTTGTTTTGGTACTAGGCTCAGAATAATGCTTTAGTTATTATTCTTAGGTACTAGGTAGGTAATGATACAGTCAGTAGCAGAAGCGGGTTTAGGCTCGCGTCAAAATGATTTACACAATATTCATCATTTGGATACGTCGCCCGCTTTACGCTTAGCAACTTTTGCTGGCTATTGGTTTTGTAGGCTGACTACTACTTGCTACTACGATCTACGCTTTTGTTGAATTTTTTGTGGATGCATGCACGTCACACAGTGCCATCTATATTCCACTAGAAAAAGTAAATTCCGTCGGTAAAGCAGCGCGCAAATGGCAAGTGGCGCTTGCTCTGTTTTACCGACCGAGCAATGACGAGCTGTCATGGCGAACAACCGTGGTGTACGTTTTCGTGCACGATAAAACAAAAATAATGATTCCTATTAGGAATATCTTAAATAAGTGCTTGAAGAACTGCTGTGGTTACTCTAAAGTATCATGATTAACGTGTGCAAGTTATAATTAGACTTAAGTTAGTGAAAATGGACAAGAAAAATGCGATTCGGAGAGCCAAAAGGCCTTCTAAGGTTCTTGAAGAAAATTATTGGGACTGCAGCGTTTGCACGTACAGGAACAATGCAGAAGCCTTTAAGTGCTCGATGTGTGACGTCAGGAAAGGTAATTATGATAGAAGGATAGCAGTGTTATTTACCCTTTGTCCTTAATGTCCTTTAATTTTGTGAGTTAACGACCTGTAGGTTCAACATTTCTATGCATTATCGAGCCACGTATGAGAATTTTGCGGTTTTTGCGTCAACCGCAAAAGAAGGTTAATCTCTGGTGCTATGATAATTATCGAAATTCTTTGATGTGAAGTTAACCTAAATGTTGTACCTAGGTACTTGGAATATCGATTAAAGTTTTGTCTGAGACAGTCCTAAGTTCGTACAATGAGACGCCCGGTCTCTATGTGTACGTAAATGTACTTAGGTCTATTCAAATTTCTAAGGCTATTTGTTGAAGCAAAAAAAACAGATTTGTATGAATTTGTACCGAACTCGTATTGTTTCAATTAAACTAACGTTACAATCAAAAATCGTGACTAATGTCTATTTCATTTCACTTAGGTTTACTTTTCCTCCTAATTTCAACTTGCACTTATATTTTATGTCGCATAAAATGTACCGATATCGGTAATGTAAACAAATTCCCTCGTAAATTTAGTTCTGAAATCGGCAGGCATATCGAGTGGCGCCACCATCGCGTATAACCCGACTAAATAAAAGTGCTATTAGTTGGATTAACATAACTGTATAAGTGCGTGTTTTTAATTTGGTCGGGTGCTTAATGCATTCATTGACCCCGGGTGACGTTTCGCAGGTAATGTAGGACACAAGTTCACGTATCGTATGCACTTGTTAGTTTTATTTGATCACACTTCGGAGCAGTCAAGGTAGCGTTCTTATTTCTGTCTATTTGACTAACAGATTTATTTTTTATTATTTTAAACAGATGACTCTCCATCCTAAAAATTAGATTGGATTCAACGTGGATTCAACTGAACACGGCAAATTAATTATAGAATTAATGTAGTTTTGATTATAACAAATTTTGAAGTTTGTTTTATTTAAGATTGTGTGATTGTGGTAAGTGTTTCGACTTTAAATATCTCACTGAGGAAAATAGCCAACGGTTTTTAGGGTTCCGTAGCCAAATGGCAAAAAACGGAACCCTTATAGATTCGTCATGTCTGTCTGTCTGTCTGTCCGTCCGTATGTCACAGCCACTTTTCTCCGAAACTATAAGAACTATACTGTTGAAACGTGGTAAGTAAGATGTATTCTGTGAACCGCATTAAGATTTTCACACAAAAATAGAAAAAAAAAACAATTAATTTTGGGGGTTTCCCATACTTGGAACTGAAGCTCAAAAAAAATTTTTTCATCAAACCCATACGTGTGGGGTATCTATGCATAGGTCTTCGAAAATGTTTTTGAAGTTTCTAATATCATTTTTTTCTAAACTGAATTGTTTGCGCGAGAGACACTTCCAAAGTGGTAAAATGTGTCCCCCCCCCCTATAACTTCTAAAATAAGAGAATGATAAAACTGAAAAAAATATATGATGTACATTACCATGCAAACTTCCACCGAAAATTGGTTTGAACGAGATCTAGCAAGTAGTTTTTTTAATACGTCATAAATCGTAAACCACAATTTACCTTTCACTCACGTTTCACATAAAAAATACATTGTTAAAATTATGTAATGTACGGAACCCTTGGTGCGCGAGTCCGACTCGCACTTGGCCGGTTTTTACTGTTTGTAGTGTTTGTGTTTGTGGTGTTTATAGACCTGTTCAGGTAACTATAGGTACCTACATGAGTACAATCTGGACACCTAGAATCACGGTCCGCGAATGTTGAGCCATTTAGGGTCCTATCGAAATTGGTAATTCAATGCTTACCCGATGGAATGTCCAATTTAGCCTAAAGTAGATCTACCTAGTACTAATCGAAGATACTTAATTACCTACCTCCAGTTATTTAATGGTTTTAACACACGTTTAATACAAACTGAGATAATCACCTACGCCTCTTAGGTAAATAGAAATGAAAATATAAATATAAATAGGTAATATAAACGTACGTAGTTACCTATGTTTAACGAACAATATTCAGATTCTTAAATGGTGTAATAAGAATTTACTGATTGTTTTCTAGGGTTCCGTACCTCAGAACGAAAAAAAGGGAAGCCTTATAAGATCACTTTGTTGTCCGTCCGTCCGTCCATCTGTCTGTCTGTCCGTCCGTCTGTCTATCTGTCTGTCAAGACCATTTTATCTCGGGAACGCGTGGAGTTGGAATTAAAACTATATACGTACCTACTTCTCAGGTCTACAGTCCCTTGAAGCTGTGAAAAAACTGAAAAATCAAACTTGTAAGTTAACGTAAAAAAAGATACGGCCGCTTATGCCGCAAAAAACGTACATTTCGACACTCTCATGGGAATTAAAATTTATAGGGTACTTCCCGTTTACCTAGAACTATGAAATGTGGCAAGTAATATCGTCTATTACACTACAAGTACAGGGAAAAAATCTATAAACCAATAAAAACATTTGTAAAAAAAAGTTACGTTTGTACTTTCCCTCGGTGGGCGAGTCCGACTCGCACTTATCAGGTTTTTTCATGTTTCGTTTGCCGTAGTTCCGTTAAAACGTCGTTTTTAGGGTTCCGTACCCAAAGGGTAAAAACGGGACCCTATTACTAAGACCACTGTCCGTCTGTCTGTCACCAGGCTGTATCTCATGACCCGTGACAGTTGAAATTTTCACAGATGATGTATTGATTTCTGTTGCCGCTATATCAACAAGTACTAAAAACTATGGAACCCTCGGTGGGCGAGTCCGACTCGCACTTGTCCGGTTTTTATGATTGCCATAAATTAGACTAAACTAATTCTTGGAATAAATAATAGGTAGTAATTAATTGAAAAAGAAAATCGCGTTAGAATAATGTAATTTCGTAAATGTTTTATGATGGAATTTTCTGAAAATTTGGTTGTTTAAAAAACGCTTTCAGTTTAAAATCTGGCAAATGATTCCTTCCGACCTTCCGACAAAATTACTCGGAAAAAAGTTTGTAAACTTGACGTGTTCAGGCACATCAACCCGAAAGCCGCGCATCAACCCGGCGCTGGTGGCGGCGCAAGCGGCCGGCACCGCCCCCACCAGCTCACAGAAGAGACCACGCTCCGCCAACTCGCTCAAAAAGAAGCGGCGACCCCCTCGCCTCAGCAACGTCGACCGCAGCTCCGCGCAGACCAGAGAGGTACATACTGTCTATACTTGCCCGTAGTCAGGTGGCCGGCACCGCCCCCACCAGCTCACAGAAGAGATCACGCTCCGCCAACTCGCTCAAAAAGAAGCGGCGACCCCCTCGCCTCAGCAACGTCGACCGCAGCTCCGCGCAGACCAGAGAGGTACATACTGTCTATACTTGCACGTAGTCAGGTGGCCGGCACCGCCCCCACCAGCTGACAGGAGAGACAGGAGTGACCAGAGACGGCCGCGCTCCGACAACACGCTTAAAAAGAAGCCGAAACCCTTCCGCCTTAGCAACGTATAAAGGTCAAGACCGCAAAGGCGGCAAAGCAATATTTTAAGTTTTCGCGCCGTGCGGGGCGCTGCCATGTAAAAGATGGTGGGCGCCGCGTGTGTTGCTGTCGGAGAGCGGCCTGTTCCCGGCTTCTTGCCGCCTGAGGGGGCTTCCTACTGCTTGGCACACCACCAATAAGGAAATCTGAAACCATTCGGCTACCACCTCTGTATATCAACGTATACTAAAACGAGTGTTACAATATATTCTCTCCCACCAGGTAACAGTAAGCGGCGTAACTGTGGTGATCACAGAGTACAAGCCCAAGAAATCAGTCTCCAGTAGCTCCAGCGACGTGGAATCCTCCAACGACGCGCGTCCGTGATATCCAGGTCACTTCCACAAGGTTTGGCCCCTGTTAGGTACTTAAATAGTTCTCGGTGGAAAATATCTCATACCATAACCGAAGGCTTATTGTACTACGTGTAGTACAAATTCTTAGCTCTCATGAAGAATGCTTTAAATAACTTGTACCTACTTTAGGTATGATATTTCCGAGGTCACTAGCTGTCCTGTTCAGGAAAGTTCGTTGTATATGAAACGAGAAAATATATTGTATTTGTGTGGGTGTAATTTTCGTTTTTTGTGTTGACCTTTTTAAATCAACTTAACGCCTTCCGACTTTATTTATTTTGATTGACAATTATTTTCTGTTAGTTACTCAGATTCATTTTTGAGCCTTAAGTGTACAGTGTACGTATGAGTATGACCACGAAATGTATGTCTTAAATTTTTATGATCAGTTTCAAGAATCGAAACTGAAAAGCACCACGAATCCACGATCTCCGTAAAAGAAGCATACATGTAAATGAAAAATTGTGTACCTAGTTCCTTACATTTCTCTTGTAACCCTCTAAGGTCCTATGAGTCATGATTCCACACGCTGAACGAAGAATCCCATACACATAGACTATGTCTAAGTATTCCCCGACGTATTTCCAGTTCGCTGTTCCGTAGGAAATATTGCAAGTCGTCAGTGTTATGTAAAATATACAAAATAGAGGTTTTACAGTAATACCACCTTTTATTGTGAAATATGAAATTTGTGAAGATGACAAATTATTGACGGTTTTTAGTTTTCCATATTATGTACTATATAAAGTACATTTGGTTTTGGTCGAACAAATTGAAAATTTGCACAAAATTTTAAAGACTTTGAATTTCTCTTTTCTGTTTTAAGTGGCGAATCAGCGTTTTTAAAATGTTCGTACACAATTTAGTATTTATAGCAATTACAGCTAACTCAAACGCAATTCACTTTTATTATGTTACCATTTTTTTAATGATACGCTATGTGGATATTGTCGATATCACTTTTTTTTATAATTAAAATACATATAATCGTGTTTTTAATCATTGAAAACTTGGTAACAAAATAGGAAAGATAACGGCGTTTGAGTTAGCTATTCTAAATGTGTGCAAACTATTGTAGAAATGCTCAAATGAATTTATAGAATGTAATTAAGAATCGCGACGTGGGAAGTGTAAATATTGGAAAGACCAGCTGGTCACTGCCAAAATGTAAAATGCATGTATATAATAGATTTGGAATTTTTGGAGTCACTGCTGAAAAGTGAGTCTAAGGCTGTCAGTATCACTTTATCTGTCAAAATTGGCAGTTAATTAATAATTTTACAATACTACGTAAATGGAATTGTACTTCATAAGGGACAAAAAGGGAAAAAACATTGAGCGATCATAAAAATGCTTTAAATGACCGAGTATCAGCAAATACCTGTGCATATTTCTTATTGCATCGGCAATTGAATGACAGTTAAATTTATTGCCGCTTGTCCTTTTTTCAAAACCCAACCTTAATAGGGCGATCGTTCATAAAATATAATTGAGAAAGTAGTTGTATAATGTATAAGTAATCAGTCAATTGAATTGACAGTTTTGACCGATCATTTTGGAAGAAATATATGAAGCAAGTTAACGGTCAATGTTGATAAGAATGGTTATTTATATTTCCAATGGTATTTGTCGTGAATTCTACGTATTTAATGCTGATCTCTTTTTTTATCACTGGAAGGTTTTTGTCTAAAATTGATGATTTACTTGGATAACCCTTACATTTATCACATGATTTCTAATATGTATTCGTATCATTTTTAGGGTTTCGTACCCAAAGGGTAAAAACGGAACCCTATTACTAAGGCTCCGCTGTCTGTCTGTCTGTCTATCTGTCTATCCGTCTGTCTGTATGTCCATCTGTCACCAGGCTGTATCTCATAAACCGTGATAGCTAGACAGTTGAAATTTTCACAGATGTATGTCTGTTGCCGAGCTATAAGAACAAATACTAAAAACTGAATAAAGTAAATATTTAAGTGGGGCTCCCATACAACAAACGTGATTTTTTGCCTAGTGGTACGGAAACCTTCGTGCGCGAGTCCGACTCGCACTTGGCCGTTTTTTTTACTTTTTGTTCACTCATGTATTCATGTACGATCACATTGTACCTATGTACATTTATTTTCACGAGGAGATGAGACGTGTATTGTAGTAGTCTTTAAAAAAAATTGCTATAACAGCAATTATTTTAATGATTGTCATTAAAATACGCACAATTGAATTAAACTGTTGATACATGTTATCACAAAATTAATTAATAGATATTAAATTATGAAATTGTAATTTACTTATATTTTTTAAACATATAATGCATCACTTGGCAATTTATCCATTATTTATGTAATATTTTCAATCTGCATGTTATTATTGGTCTATAAAAAGAATAAACAAATTAATTAATAGGCAGAGCGGCAATGCCAATACTATTTTTGTTTACTTGATTGTCGCAGAGGAGATTAATGTATTTTTTATATACAATAAATAACACATGTTTTGCTGCTAATAATGTTGCAAACCTTTTCAAAGACCAATAAGCAGTAACATGACGTTTTAGACATATACATATATAAGTTTTGCTATTGTTCTGATGCCTTGATTTATAAAAAAAAACAGAACTGAACGTGTTTTAAGCATATGACAATTAAAAAATCTAGGCGAATAGATTCGATTCGATAAGACCACATATTCTATAGCAATTAGATGCAGTTTCGTAAGTACATAATAGGTCCTTTTTTTGTCCTTAGGAAACTAGGATTCTTCTAAGGTATTATTTCCCTACTAGATTTGCACTCTTTCTTTATTCCATATTGTATTTTCACATCACCAATTCGAAAAAGGGCTTTTTCTTCCCTGCTAGGAGGGATCAAAGTGGCACTTTTCTTCCCTGCTAGGACGGATCAAATTGACACTTTTCTGTTCTAGGACACTATTTTTACATTTTTTTTCGTATTTTTTTTTGTGTTTAAATAATATTTTTAAACATTATAATTACCTCATAGGTGATGTGAAAAGCAATATGTGTCACATGGTAGCAAAATTATTTCCATCTTGGGCGTAAAACACTTGAATCCCTCACTACGCTCAGGATTCTACTTTAGAATCCCTCGCTACTCTCGGGATTCTATTATAGAATCCCTCGCTTCGTTTAGGATTCAATTGTACGCCCTCGCCGTAAATATGTCATTTTGCTCCCTTGTGACACAATCTACTATTAATGCCTAGCTAAAATAAGTTACCAAAAATCTGTCGGCCCTTTTCTGTGTTCCTTGCGTTTTTTTTAAGTATTTATTTTAGCTATAAGTCGTACATTTTTCGTTAGCTTTAGAGTATTCGTTATGTATTTTAGGAACTCATATTAATTAGGCAGGTACCCAATGGTGAAAATTAACGTAACAAATAAATAGCGTATTTTCTAATTAACAATTTAATTACATTGATATAAATGGAATTTGATATCACTAATTAGCGAAATATTATTTTACTCGAAGAATAATACAATTTCTTAACGACCGCAAATTTTATTTCCTGATTGCCTTAATAGATTACCTTACGTACGTAAAATTTGTAAAGTTTGTTTCCGTTGCGCTCACACCCACGATACCCACCTCCAATCTAGGGATACACAAACAATTTTAGGACAATCATTTGTTCCATTTTTAATCTATTATGGCCTGGATACAAGTCCAATACCAATCGTTGTCCTATCGTTTAGTTACTAAACACGTATAGGTATTTTTTTTTATTCTACTAAACTAGTAGAATTAAAAAAAATACCTACGTGTTTCTCAGAGATAACGGACTATGATATAGCTAGTTATTAATCATAGTAATAATTTTGGTACCTATTAATTTATTATCATTTTATTTATTATAATAAACTTAACCATGTTTAGGCTATATGATAACCACAGTTTCTACAATAACATTTATTTTATATTAATGTTCTACTTGTAGGACAATACAAAACTCAGAAAAACCAGAAGTATAAATAAAACTAGTGTTGTTTTTTTATAGTTTTGTGTAAGTGAAAAATATACATAGATATACAATATTTTTTCACCATCATCAATATCAATAATATCATCCAGCAAAATACGTTACATGCAAATTTAGTCTGTAGCTGTAACAACATGCGCTTTCTGCCAATTGTTCGTTGTAAAGGACTTATGGTGTTTTATTTTATGTGTAACGTATTTTGTTGACCATGCTCATTGGCCACTCCAATCTGCTAGGGATTTTATACGAATTATTTTGTTTCCTGCCTGGCTAGCACATGATTGGCGCGACAGTATCTCGCGGCGAGATAGACTATAGTATTAATTTTCTCAAATGATTTTTAGGCCTCAGACCCCAATCCGTTAAACCAAAGCCTTTGTTTCTTTTATGGTGCGGCGCCTTAGTCGCGTGCCGAGCGCGTGCTAAAGCAACCATGTCATTAAAAATCAACTATCGTGATAGTATTAAGTATGGATGGTATAGAAAGGACGCCAATCTCTTATGGCAGAATTGTTGAAAAAGTGACCGCTTTCAGCTTTAAATAATAGTTCCTAATCTCTCCGGTGGCGCTAGTTAGGCTCTGGGACATGAGTATAACGTATAACATAAACCAACAAATAACCCGACCAAATTACGTAGGTTGTTTTTGGTAGTATTTCGGTGTATGGTGGCGCCGCCTAATTACTGTTTTTTGATGGACACTTTTCATACATAGAGATTTGGCTCCTTTATATAGTCTAACAGGTCATTCTGAGATAACGAGTTTGGGTAATGAAGGACGAACGGGTGCCTGTGTGTGGCCTCAGAATACAGAGCGGCTACATAAATTTGAACCATATAAATAGGACGGTAAAATTTCTTTTTAAACGAGTTTGTTCCCGTTCAGTCAGTAGTGGTAGCATTGGTAACCGCTGAACAAAAGAAACAAAGGCTTTTGTTTAACAGATTAGGGTGTGAGGCGTATAAATAATTTGAGAAAATTCATACTATACCCGTCCCTCTTTAATTAACATAGTTCTGCCGTCAGATATTAAAAGGCAGTCTTCTGTGAACAAAATGTTCTAAGAATACTGCATTTTAGTATCTAACGGCCGAGTTAGAAACAGACGGGTAGTCCATTCACTACTGCTTATACGCATAATTTCGAGGACGTAAACTAACGACGAGTTGTACAGTCGCCATCAGATCGGTCGGCCAAGGTGCTCACAAATATCTGAACACGCATCTATTGTCAAGAATGCTCAGATATTATTGAGCACCTCGACGGCTCCGATATTTCTGGCGCCTTTTCTGTTCCAGAAAGTAAGATCATTGGTGATAAAATTATCCATAATTTTATTTACCCAAAAACTACGTCGGGACTTGTTTTGGGCGATGTATGTCACAAAGAAAAAAGTTCTTTTTGCCCGAATGTGTATGACCCATTGGTATTGGAAAATTTGCTTTGTATATGGTTTGTATTCGCTACAGATAACATATTTTTGTACGAATAGCGTAGTGGCTCCGGTTTCGATACATCAGTTAACCTATTTGTATGTAGAGTAATGTTAATTATTTCTAAGTATGTATCGATGTACGGTCCTGTATATAAAGATGTGGAATTTATTTTGAATTGTTTTATTTTTCACGACTAAGAGGCAGAGATAAATTGGTCAGAAGATAAATAAATGCGTAGAAGTACACGCGTTCCTTATACTCGATTTGTAATTAAATTCCAAAAAACTAACCTCACTCAGATCCTTTTTCTTTCGTAATAATGGAAAATATGTAAAAAGTAAACTCAAATTTCCCTTTTGCATACTCTAGATTTAAAATAAATATAGATGTATTCTTTTAGCTTTGTTTAGTAGTACTATTAGTTATTCTGTGGTTTAGTTTACATACGGAAAAGAGAAAAAGTAAGGTTAGATTATTGGAATTTAATTATAAATCAGAGTTTAGTTCCTACAATTTACTAACAAAAATGTGTAATGGGCTAATTTATAATTTGTTGTCGATTTTATTTTCGTCTGATGTCGATAAAATTTGGTGAATAGAGAGTTCCCTATTCTGTACAATGTACAATATAAGGGAAATTCCACCGTATGTCCTAAAAATATTCCTTTGAGTTACGAAAAAGTATATGGACTTTTTTCGTAACAACGGAAAATTACGTTTTTTTTGGGATAAGTAGAGATTTCTTATTTATTCCGCCCAGAATGAGGAGCTCTTTAAAGCAGCCAAATTTTATCCAGAATATCCAGATGTGACGGAAAAAATCAACAATAAAAAAAGATCAGCCCTAATATAAGTGCATTGTTTATTTTCGGTACGATATCTAATGATATCTAATGAACTAGTTTTTAGGGTTCCGTACCAAAAAGGTAAAATAGAACCCCTAATTATTCCTAAATATCTCGAGAACTTATTTCTATCTCCTTTGGCGTGCATTCAGCGGTATTGATTAGATAGATACCTATTACATACTATTACCACAGAATAAATAATAGTATGTACTACCCTACAGAAAGGAATCTTCCTACAAAACCGAAGTTTGACAGAGATTCAGGGACGAATCATGCTGACCCTTTTTAATATATGGCACTATCCATTTCGGTTGTCAAAATTCAAGTCATTATCTGTGGTCGTGCACGCAAAGGGACGTCAAGTTGTGTCAACCCTAATAATTGCTCGGAGCAATGCTGAGCCGAACGCAGCCGAGAATACCCGAAAGGAGGAGTTTCGCACCCCTGCTATTACCTGGTACTAGCTAAACTTCCGTAGAATAAACACTTCTTGCCTAACTGGTATACGTGCCACAACATTGACGATACGCATTAGGTAGTTATTTTGCCAAATATTTCAGTCATAAGAATATCGAGCGGTGAGCTGGTGAAGCTACTACTAAACAGATCTACCGACTATGTTAATGTATATATAACAATATTGATGCTGATAAGCAATAATGTGTTAACCCACATAAGCACCATTTTGAGAAAATGGCGTCTAAAGATTTTTTCGTGGTTTTTGAGTGTTTGTTCTTAACATAAAAATTTAAGATTTTGTTCAAACTGTTGTATTTGTCAGTTTTAATACAACGAATACTAGTGAATATACCTATATAATTCGAAATAAATTTAAATTTATCGTAATAATCCGCTTTTTGTTTATTGCGAATTGCATTATGACGTGAAACTTTCTCAAGAACGTGTCATTATACTTAACACAGTTTTGCTAATTGTGTAAATCTGCATTTGAACTTTTAATCCACATGTTATAGCACATAACTTGTTGTTGTTAAATACTAACTTAATATAAATTTTGTTTTGCAATAATCAATCAAGCCTCATAATGCATTGATATGATATGTTTTTCGATTTGCAAGAATGATTCAAATCTAGCAACCAGGTATTAAAATTCATTATAATTATTAAAATAACATTATTTTACGAATGTGCGTATATTCAAATTGTTGAACTTGGCATTTAAAATGAATTGCTAGGAAAAACTTCAGCATTTAGCGAATGGAATGGGATTTCCGCAATAATGAGTTACCCTCTCTTAAGACATTATTGACATTTTAGTATGCGTTCTGCCCATTACTGCAATAAGTTAAGGTACTAGACGCATTAATGTAAAACAGACAACACGTGTTAACGGATTTGTGTTAACCTTTTTTCCTTCTTTAGGAATAGTTATAAATTTCAAATCACTAAGGTCATTTTTGCAAAATAAAGTAGAGCAGACCAGCTACAATATGACATTAAAATCTCATTTTTGAAGTTTTGTGGGTTGACACATTATTGCTTATCAGCATCCATTTATCAGTAACGGTATGTGACAACCTTAACTTATCCGTTTCCGTTACCTTCTAAAGTTCTTACCACGTTGCACGTTGCAATAAGCTCTACCATAGTTTATTTCATACTCGCTTTTGTTTGTCAAGACATCATACTTCAATAGAGTTTATGATTGCTTGTCGAAACGTCAGGTAAGTTAGTGGTATCGCGTAACGCAAATTCTACCTTACTTTATGAGGATGGAGTGTAATTTTCGCCGACATACCTCGCAGGTAGGCTGGTGGTCCTACGAGTGACAACCCTGGCCAGAATGACGCGGCATCGCTTTGATCGCGGCGGCGTTTTTGTAGTGAAGGCTACGGCGCGCAGAGGTACGGTTGACAGATTGAGATTATAGCCCATTCGACCTGAGAGTGTCTCGTAGCTGTAATATTTAGTTTTCATCATCTTCCTCGCGTTGTCCCGGCATTTTTGCCACGGCTCATGGGAGCCTGGGGTCCGCTTGGCAACTAATGCCAAGGATTGGCGTAGCCACTAGTTTTTACGAAAGCGACTGCCAATCTGACCTTCCAACTCAGAGGGGATAATTAGGCCTTGTTGGGATTAGTCCGGTTTCCTCACGATGTTTTCCTTCACCGAAAAGCGACTGGTAAATATCAAATGATATTTCGTACATAAGTTCCGAAAAACTCATTGGTAATACGAGCCGGGGTTTGAACCTGCGACCTCTGGATTGCAAGTCGCACGCTCTTACCGCTAGGCCACCAGCGCTTTTTATAAAGCTGTAATATTTAGTTTGCATGCTTGAAAAGCCTGGGTTAGGCTTACAGTTATAGGTGTGGTGGAGTGTAACAGAATTATGTGTCTCGCTTTTTCATACCAGCATTTTGTTAAGCAACATCCTACGTAAACGAAATAAGTATTTTCATAGGAAGTTCAACGTAAGTATATGGTACTGAATATTGTCTTCGGTTACCGCGATAGTTACTCATGAAATAAAACTATGAAAACGGATTATATCGCGTATATTGAATTTATAATACATCCCGACGTTTCGAACTCTTTACAGCGTTCGTGGTCAACGGGTGACTGAGGAAAAATTACAAAGTGCAAAAATACCCACATACTAAAATAATGAACAATCATAGACTACAAACTTTAAGGCTGGTTGTACATGCAAAATCGGTTCATAAGGCTAGTTATACACTACAATTATTTTCAAGTAAAGATATGTATATATACGCGATAAAAACTACGCCGGCTCCAACCCTACACCACGGACCCGAGAAGATTTAATTCCCTCCTAAATTGTAGGAGGGTATCCCAATATGGGACCGGCAACAAACTCGGCGGGACACATCTTTTCAAAACATCAGAATGTCCAGCATCATCCAACACTAAGGTCTCACAGTCTATGTCTCGCTTGCTCCTTTATCAGATGGAGCTTGGGATCCTGTAGTCCATTTTATATGGTATTGAGGCCACATATGACATAACCTGCCTGCCACATAAGCCGCCTGCAGCGGGGCTTATACTGACTATATAGTGTTTAAGTAATATCAGATGCTTGTTGTACTTAGTTGTAGCAAAGAGGATATAATAAGATAGAGCGGTACTGTCATAGTAAATTTTGTAACCCCAGTAAATTCACTGCCATCTGTCGACACACTTTAAAACTAAAAATAAATATTTATAAAAATACGATAAAATTATTTAAATATGGATAAATGATTTTTTTTATTTGCATTAATTATTTTTATGATTTTGACCCATGTTCTTTCACTGATATGCGTTAAAATTGTTAAATAACAAACGAAACAGTCAACGCCATCTATACGACAGTGGGCCAAAACTAGTGGCGCCCTCTGAACGAGAATCAAATTTTCTTGATTTTCGAGGCACGTTTTTTCCTTAGACTGTAAACATCTATTACGGAGTTATATCTATCTTTGGTATATGGTATTGAGGCCACATATGACATAACCTGCCTGCCACATAAGCCGCCTGCAGTGGGGCTTATACTGACTATATAGTGTTTAAGTAATATCAGATGCTTGTTGTACTTAGTTGTAGCAAAGAGGATATAATAAGATAGAGCGGTACTGTCATAGTAAATTTTGTAACCACTGTAAATTCACTGCCATCTATCGAAATACTTTAAAACTAAAAATGAAGAAATAAAACTATGAAAACGGATTATATCGCGTATATTGAATTTATAATACATCCCGACGTTTCGAACCCTTTACAGCGTTCGTGGTCAACGGGTGACTGAGGAAAAAATCCGTTTTCATAGTTTTATTTCATGAGTAACTATCGCGGTAACCGAAGACAATATTAAAAATGAAGATTTATGAAAATACGTTAAAATGTATTTAAATACGGATAAATGATTTTTTTATTTGCATTCATTATTTTTATATGATTTTGACCCATGTTCTTTCAGTGATATGCGTTAAAATTATAAATAACAAACGAAACCGTCAACGCCCTCTATACGAGAGTAGGCCGAAGCTAGTGGCGCCATCTGATCGAGAATCAAATTTTCGTGATTTTCTAGGCACGGTTTTTCCTTATAGACTGTATCCATGGCTATTACGGAGTTATATCTATCTTTGGTTGTAGTGTAGGGCGTGTGACACACTCGGCAATGAACTATGAAACTTCCCATATATAAAATACTAGCTTTAACTGTGACATACAGTTTAGAGCAACCGACTCTAGAACGGTGTAAGAATAAAAAAAACCATGTCATCCATTGGTTAACTGGTGGAAAATTTTTGCCGCCAATTGTACTTATATTTTTCTCTATTTTTTGCAATAAAGTTTAAAATAAACAGGTAAACCTGATTCACGGGTTGAACTGATCACACGGGAGCAAAAACTTCTTGTAGAAATATTCCAGTATAGTCGGTATAGTAAATCAAGTCATTTGGGTAAGTGAAAGGGCCTTTGGGTAAGTATCTAAAAAAAGAGGCACTGTGATCGAGCGAATGGCTATCAAAAGTTTCCGGCTGGAGCCGCTCTTAGCTTTTTGCTCGGGACTGAGGCACGCAGGCTCTTTCAGGCATTTAAGGCGTCCTGGGAACTAGGAAGGAAGCTGGTAATGGAATAAACAGTGCCTATGTAAGATTCGAGTCAGATTAGGTTCCAAAACAGTTTCCGAAAGTATTCAGCGTAGACAACTAAACTGTAGCTAAAAATAATTAAAGTTCCCCAGAGTGGACTAGAAATTCATAGAAGAAGTTATGAAGAGAAGTATTCAGACGGTTTTAGGCATTTAAGGAGTCCTGGGAACTAGGAAGGAAGATGGTAAGTAATGGAATAAACAGTGCCTATGTAAGGTTTGAGTCAGATTTGGTTCCAAAACTGTTTCCGAAAGTATTCAGCGTAGACAACTAAACTGTAGCTAAAAATTATTAAAGTTCCCCAGAGTGGACTAGAAATTCATAGAAGAAGTTATGAAGAGAAGTCTTCAGACGGTTTTAGGCATTTAAGGAGTCCTGGGAACTAGGAAGGAAGCTGGTAAGTAATGGAATAAACAGTGTCTAGTGCTCTCGTAGGAAGGAATATAAGCTGGTAAGTAATGGAATAAACAGTGCCTATATGTAAGGTTCGAGTCGGATTAGGCTCCAAAACTGTTGCCGAGAGTATATTCAGCGTAAACTTGACTTTTGGGCAAGGGTATATGATGTCAGCTAGTAGCAGTATTTTCGCCGAGAAGATACGATACGAGTTAGCGGCGGTAGTCAGAGATATTTTATATTATATAGGTAGGAACCTACTTATTTGACTTTTGCAGAAAGGGTGAAGTTTCATGTAACATGTCACGTCTGCTGGTAGCAGTATTTTAGCTGAAAAGATATTTATACGCTGTGTACCATAGCATTAAATAAAAGCCGGTACTCATTGTATTACCGATTACTCATAGACCACACAGTTGCTACGGATTCTGAGGTGGAGTGGAAGGCCGGTTGTGGAGCTTTAACCTGTCGTATAATGGTGGTAAAAAATCGTGGGTTCAAAACTTCAAACTTCTGTTTTGCCGGATAGAGAGGAAAAAATCGTTCTCGACAAAAATGCAAAAAGATGCAAGATCATACACAGAGGAGCGGTTTAAGACCTTGGTCTCCGGTCTTCCACTCATGGCGGTAGGACTAATTTCCCCTAATCTCGACTGAGTCATTTTGGTGAAAATACCTGTACGATACTAAACATATGTACCATGATGTACCGATTCTGTGGATAAAGTTGCCGAGCAGAGGGTAGCGACGGGACCTATAAGGTACCAACACCATATAATGTATTCCGTGGGGTATACAACCGCGACAGCGTAACATAATCAAAAAGACTGGATTTGGAGGTAAGATAATAATGGGAAAGAAATATTATAATGGGAAAGAGCATATTCGATATAAAATGTTTCACGAACAAGAAAGCAAGTTTATTAGCCTTAGCCCGTTAATGCGTCGCGATAAAACACCTCACCTGCGACATTATTTTTTATAACAAACTGTAAAAAAACGCGATTAATATAAAATTGTGGAATTTCATTGCAAAGACAGGTTGGAGCCATTAACTGCGGTGCGACATGCGAGTGTGCGTCGTCAAAAACGTTTTTATAAATAAAGTATTTGGCACCGTGTTTTGATGTTGTGCTTCCGAGGTCTAATATCTACTGTATCACGCATCGTTGGGAAATCTACTAGGGAGACTGAAGACTATAGTCAGTAGTCTTGACCAGCGGGATGGAGTCGAATAAGATGAGGGCAGTGCATGCTCAGGCCGTTAAGAGAAATTCTGCAATCCCGTTATCAAAACATATTATAAAACAAATAAGTCCTCTGCTGCATCTGTCTGTCTGTCTGTATGTTCGCGATAAACTCAAACGAATTTTCGTGCGGTTTACACGTATTAATAAAGTGATTCTTGAGGAAGATTATAATTTGTAAAGGTTTTATGTAAATTATTTGAACTGCCCGTGCGCAGCCGGGGGGCAGGTCGCTACTCGCTAGTAAGGATATTATTAATATACCTAACTGACAGAGTACAGAGTGACAGACAACGCAGAACCTACTAAACCTTTGAAATTTGCTGTCAGATGCTACGAAAATTTACGTGACCATTTCCATAGGGACATTATTTAATTTAAGTTTCGATCTTCGTTTTCTACCAACGCTTGTTAACTTGGCTAGGCCCCCAGAGCGGAGGTTCCTTTAGGATGCAACTGCAAATACGTAAGATGACGAGAAAAGGGATAATTTGCTTGAAACAATATGAGTAGCATTATTTCCATCAGACACGATCATATTGTAACATTGGCTTCAAACGTTTGTAAAACGTTGGCGCCAACCAGCCGTAACCAAGCCTCATAAACTGCGCATAAAAAATACTTTTCACTTTAAGACCGCCGTAAAGGTAAGTCCGTAAACAATTTTATGAGGTGGTATGGTGTAGGGGTGAAATGGGTTCGATTTGACCCGTCCAGCGTCAGCTTTTGCGTGAGAATTTGAAATGTCATTGTGATTGGATTGGGATCATATAAACTTCAGTTACAGGTTAAAGGCTCCAAATTGCGACACATCAAGGTCACTTCTTGCCTCCTTGTGTGTGTTCTACTGCTTGTACAATGGGCTGTGCTCTGAAGAATTGTTTGACATGATACCAACGACCGCTTTCTATCACCGCACCGCTCGCCGTCGGCAGGGTGAACACATCCTCACACCTTATAGAACCTAAATGAATGAATGAATGAGCTCCCTTCCGAGGCTCTCCCGAGGGTCTACAACTCTACAGTATGGGGTTCTTCAAAAAAGGAGTGTACAGGTTTTTAAAAGGTCAGCAACGCGCATAGGCCCCGGTGACTGCTTACCATCAGGCGGGCCGTATGCCTGTTTGCCACCGATGTGGTATAAAAAAAAACTTCAGATCAGGCCAGATCTGCACATACTTCTGCTGTCGGTTAGACTCATTATTTCCATTGTACTATACAATTTTCCTATACCTTTTTGTGATACACGCGGAAAACAGAACCCACATGTATATATAACCATATTGGAAGTCTGCAACGTTTCATAATGTTAAAAAATAATATTTCTTTAAGAGATCGAATATTATTCAACATTTCGTGATGCGTAGATATGTAGCTCGAAAAAGCGTGGAAATGAAATGAAATTAAATATATTTATTAATAACAATTGTTACATGTCGAGGTAAGTACAATATTGAGCGTACAATTGTGTATATCTATTAATGATTACAATTATTTTGTCGGCTAATAAATAGCTAACAAATAACATTAATCTAATTACTATTATTCGCATTGTTTATTCGAAAAATCTTAATATGTCACAATATATAATTTTTAATAATTAATCAATAATCGGTAGACTAAAAAACTCGTCATATGAATAGAACGTCTCTTGCGTCAACCACTTTTTAAGCCTAACCTTGAATGCAGAGGTGGAAGGTGCATCTCTTACTGAGCTAGGCAGGCGATTGTAAATCGAGGGGCCTAAATAGTACACAGATCGCTCTGACTTGGCGAGTCTGTGTGGTTCGGTGACCAGCCTATTGTGGAGTCTATTACTGCCGTGGCCGGCAGTCGTGTGCTAGCTTTGAGACGAGGAGGCTGTATACTCCTAATATAATTCTTATTTCGTCAGAAAAACTTATGTTTCGAGTGACATGCATGTAAATTACATCTAGCTTCACAGATCAAACACTACCGTAGATATTTTAAACAAATTCCATTTATCCTATACACTAGTAAGTAATGTAGGTTGTTCGTAGACAGCGATAGGTACCCACAATAGTTCCAGCTCCCTATATTAACACTACAGTGGATGTAATCAGGCCGGGATGAAAAATGCCGCGGCACGAGTACTGACTGCACGACAAGATAACTTTAATAAGATATTAAAGTTATTTTCATTCTTAGATCCTTCATATGAATTTACAATCCACACCTGTCTAATCGCACAATCATTTTCATCTAATGTAGTAACTTATTTTTCAAACAGCTTGGGTACGGTGACAGATAGGTCATTTTAATTCAATTTTGCGAGATTTTGCGTTTTGGTTATAAATTGTATGGAGATTGGATATGATGTATAATGAATTGCACAGAGCGATGGGACGTAGGTAGTGTAGGTAGGGGAGTTTTCAGAAACAAGTGGACCATTAACTTTTTTGAAATACCTAGGTAACTAATAACTAATAACTTTTGGGTTATTTCTACTCAGTTTCACGAGGACTATTGAAAATTCCAGAAAATGCAGTACAGGTACTATATGGGATGGTAAATGTTACCATACTCGTAAATTATATAGGGCT
Source organism: Cydia strobilella (assembly GCF_947568885.1). NCBI lineage: Eukaryota > Metazoa > Arthropoda > Insecta > Lepidoptera > Tortricidae > Cydia > Cydia strobilella. The sequence goes on from NC_086042.1 coordinate 25,813,379, forward strand.
TATTTATGGTAACATTTGATAATGGCGATTATCTACATTAGCTTTTTGTTTTTTTATTTAATCTCTAGACTGATCTCTTGATCTATCAAAATGCAAAGTTATAGCTCAAGGGCCTGACACTCTTTGATAGAGTCTTATTGCGATTCCTATAAGAGGAAAGAGAAAATAGTGCCATGCTTTGTCCTTATCACCGACCGGGTGGCATCATAGGTAGGCGATGGCGAAATACCGAAATTTATAAGAGTGAAAGAGAAAAAGTCCTATGCTGCCCAAATTTTATATGAATATTCTTTCTCTAAGCCCCGGTCGCTCGGTGGCGCGTCTATAACTACTTGTATACAGGGTGTCTCATTTAAATCGGTCAGTATGGGAAAGTCTGAAACTATAAGACATACGAAGATCTGTTCGTAGGAACCATGTCATCGATTTTAATATGAAGAAAAACTGCATTAATACATTAGAGCCATTTACTGCTTAAGACCTACACAATCTATCTAAATAGAAATAGTGTAAGTAATTTTTTTTAAAACAACCGGGTTCGATTCCCGAGCTGAGTACAGGTTTTCTTAAATGTATGAATGCAGTATTTCTTCATATTAAAATCGATGACATGGTTCCTACGAACAGATCTTCGTATGTCTTATAGTTTCAGACTTTCCCATACTGACCGATTTAAATGAGACACCCTGTATATATATATACTATGTCTATGTTATAGCTTGTATAATTTTCATTGTCTTATTTTTTTATTATCTTATCTTATTATGCTAGGCCGCATTTAAACTTTAAAATGTAAAACGTCCAGTTTTGCACCAGAGATAGTTTTCCCTTTCCCTGCCAACGCTACAGGGGTGGATCGCAAAGGGTTGCCGTAATGAGCAGAATGAAAAATGGCCGCGCTGTGCGGGAATTTATTAAAAACTACCGCTCCCGGCCGTGGTACTGTGGGGCCCGTTGGAAAATGTGGCAAGATGGGTTTGGTCTAGTCTACAACGTAATATGTAAATATAAAAATATGTCCCATGCCACACTTTTCCACCTTTTTAGAACTATCAAAACTTTTAGGGCAAAAATCCGGTCCTATACTGTTGGGCCAATAGTGGTCATACTCAGAATATTTACAGTTTGCATGCATAGTAACTCACCACAATCATCTGACACCCTTTAATATTTTTAAAGAGATAAATCTCTGCAATTTGCGTTCAAGGGCACTCTAATTGTAAACCTTTCTCTATTTGTAAAGCTATTAGGGTTTGGTAGTTTGACGCATAGTCTTATCCGATAATATTATTGAACTGCAATCAGGCTCGCACAACCATTATGAATAAAAGAAAAAACTGTGTTGTTAGATTTAATATGGAATTAGTTTAAATTTGGTAGCCATAGCAGACATTTTTCGGAGAAAGGTCAATAGAGATGCGGTACCTATGTTAATGTAGAGACGAGTACATCTATCAATAGCGTAGTGTCGGATACAAATCGGAAACAATAGTCAGACGTAGTTTGCAAAATGATTTAAATAAACTTAAAAATAAGCTTGCAAAATTACAAACTCGTCGAATAATCTGCAATAATAACAAAGATAGTTTCAAGAAAGACGTTTCCACAAAGGGTTTCACCTACATCAAATCTCTACGTTCACATTTATCTACACTATATAACTTGTAATTTACAACCATTGATGTATTTACAACCCGTTAACTTTCATATAATATTTATAGCCGAGTAGATATAAATTATGCAAGCACCACACGTAATACTCTCGGCGACATATAAACACGCGTTTTGACATAGTTATGGGTTTTGTAGTATATTTATTTCTATCGAAGCGAGTCCTTAATCGTGTTCTTTTGAATTATTATGACTAATAGATTTTATAATTTACCTATACTAGTTTCAGACTCGGAAGCGCTGGTGGCCTAGCGGTAAGAGTGTGCGACTTTCAATCTGGAGGTCGCGGGTTCAAACCCCGGCTCGTACCAATGAGTTTTTCGGAACTTATGTACGAAATATCATTTGATATTTACCAGTCGCTTTTCGGTGAAGGAAAACATCGTGAGGAAACCGGACTGATCCTAACAAGGCCTAGTTCACCCTCTGGGTTGGAAGGTCAGATGGCAGTCGCTTTCGTAAAAACTAGTGCCTACGTCAATTCTTAGGATTAGTTGTCAAGCGGACCCCAGGCTCCCAGGAGCCGTGGCAAAATGCCGGGATAACGCGAGGAAGAAAAAAAAAAACTAGTTTCAGACTCATGTTTTCGTCCGCGTGGACGTAAATTTCCCTCGTCTTCCACCTCCAATAAAGAACTCCACAGAAGTAAACTTACTTATTCCGTTGGCGCTACAACTCTTTGTGGGACTTGGCCTCCTCCACAATCTTCCTCCAGTTGAAAGCAATCCGGATTCTTCTGTTTTGGAGTTCGGAACGTTTAGATTTTTACCTCGTGGGGTTGTTGGCCCCACGAAGAACCCTCCTCCTTTACCCGGGCTTGGGACCGGCAGTGCGCGAGATGCAACACAGGCGGAGTTCCACAGAAGTTAGCAAACAGGAATTATCTAATGTAGCATCTGAGCATGGCCAATGCAATGCTTATAATTAAGGTACTTCAAAAAATTTTCGCAAAAAGTGCCCGATTTGGAACCTCAATCTTAACTTCTGTGAAGTAGGTACTTTCTAATGCTAAAAAAAAAAACAAAGTATAATTTCGGACCAATAATTAGGTAGATATTCTGTAGTCTTCTAATGTCCCTATAAAGATACAAAATAATATAAGTACAATTGTATACTGCGTTTAATTATCTCATCGGTAATTTTTAGGGTTCCGTACCCGAAGGGTAAAAACGGGACCCTATTACTAAGACTCCGCTGTCCGTCTGTCCATCTGTCTGTCCGTCTATCTGTCAGAAGGCTGTATCTCATGAACCGTGATAGCTAGACAGTTGTAATTTTCACAGATGATGTATTTCTGACCAGGAATATATGATCACGCGCCATGTTGCGGAATTTCACTGGAACTAATTTTTTCATACTATACTGAACTGTCACTCTATACATGAGAATAAACAGCGCCCTCTTGACAATGATCATTATATTACTGGTCAGGCTTTAGCCTTTATAGTACGTACTTGTAATATGTTTAATTCCATAATTTATATTCGTATGGCATTATGAGTCGTTAACAGTTTCATTTAATTTACAGAGGAAGCAAACGAGGAGACGAGCCGCCTGATGCGAAGCAGTCATCGCCGTCCATGGACATAAGCAACATCAGAGAAACCACTTATGCTTTGCCAACCTTTGACAACCATACCTTCTTCTTGAAGAACCCCATGTCATAGCGCAAGGGAACCACCTCAGAAGGTAGCTCGTTCCACAACTTGCACGTTCTGGGCAAAAACGAGCGAGATGTCTACTTGTTCTTGGTTTGCCACCTATCAAGTAAATGAGGATGAGCTTTAATGTTCTTCACCCATTAGACTGCGTTATCACTAAACGCTATTAAGTTCAGAGGGTCACCAGGGTATATTTGTTTTGAGTACTCGTGAATTATATGGTGGATAGATTGTATAGGCGCTCCGCAATCGCATTCCGGTGTTTTTCCACCCACACCTTAACATGAAATCGCCAGATCGACCGTGCCCTGTGCTGGCACCATTCCCGTCTTGGGGCTGAGAAGCCTTTTGGCCTTTCAGTGGGATTGTAGTCGCGGGTGGGATTGTGGGTGTGTAGAGTGGGGTTGTATATGTAGGTGGGAATTCCATTCCTCCATCCATTAATCTCCGATGTTGAAGTTCAGTTCTGTAAGGCACTGACGGGATTTTAGACGTTGTCTGGGAGGATGCATGAATTCAGGATAGGCTGGCAGTTCTGGTTTTTTTGAAATTTTGGTGGCTTCGTTTAACAGGGCCTGCTACCTAATGTATGCCTGCGTGCCTGGCGGTTGAAAGTGGGACGAGGCCGAGGGAAATTCAACGAATCTGCATCACAATCAGCTCATTTCCATTAGATATATTTACAGTAGTAAAATCCCATCCGTTCACGTTAATTCACTCGCGAATATTGACTATAAAATATGCACTAAAAATTCTGATCAACTGCTTCAACATTGCCTATTATAACCATGCCAAACATAACATGGCTTGAAAAACAGTGGTACTCACGCCAAACATTACATGGCTTGAAAAACAGTGGTACTCACGCCAAACATTACATGGCTTGAAAAACAGTGGTACTCACGCCAAACATTACATGGCTTGAAAAACAGTGGTACTCACGCCAAACATTACATGGCTTGAAAAACAGTGGTACTCATGCCAAACATTACATGGCTTGAAAAGCAGTGGTACTCACGCCAAACATTACATGGCTTGAAAAACAGTGGTACTCACGCCAAACATTACATGGCTTGAAAAACAGTGGTACTCACGCCAAACATTACATGGCTTGAAAAACAGTGGTACTCATGCCAAACATTACATGGCTTGAAAAACAGTGGTACTCACGCCAAACATTACATGGCTTGAAAAACAGTGGTACTCATGCCAAACATTACATGGCTTGAAAAACAGTGGTACTCACGCCAAACATTACATGGCTTGAAAAACAGTGGTACCTACTCATGCCAAACATTACATGGCTTGAAAAACAGTGGTACTCACGCCAAACATTACATGGCTTGAAAAACAGTGGTACCTACTCATGCCAAACATTACATGGCTTGAAAAACAGTGGTACTCACGCCAAACATTACATGGCTTGAAAAACAGTGGTACCTACTCATGCCAAACATTACATGGCTTGAAAAACAGTGGTACTCACGCCAAACATTACATGGCTTGAAAAACAGTGGTACCTACTCATGCCAAACATTACATGGCTTGAAAAACAGTGGTACTCTACCAAATCGCTATCTATATTTAATTCATAATAATGGAAAGACGTTACCGTTACGCTGCGTCTTACGTAAGCGAACAACTCGCGAACGCGGAGCGAAGCGGCGCGGCGCGGCGGGCCCACGGCGTTCGCCTTCGCGACGTGATCGCCCACTTAGGACACTTCAATAGGTATCAAAGGATTGATTCACCCCGCGCCGCATCGCTTCGCTTCGCGTTCGCGTGTTTTTCGCCTACGTATTAAGGATGACTCACGTTAGACTGGGCCGGAGCTTCCGGCGCTTCATTTTCTATGGAAAGCATCACGTGATCACCTGTCATGTCATAGAAAAGTAAGCGCCAAGAGCTCCGGCCCGGTCACGGCCCGGCCTAACGTGAGTCATCCTTTACACTGCCTTAAGAGGAATACGACAAGCACAGAGCAGCATTTGATAGAGAATAGTTATTTGTGCAACAAGAGAGGAAAGTTGGTTTTTCTTGCGAGTGTTTATTTTGAGTCCCGAGAAAGCGAAAGATTCCATATTTGAATCACGAGCGAAGCGAGTGATTCTAAGGTAGAATCTTGAGCGTAGCGAGGGACTCAAAAACACGAGATGTAAAATAACTTTGCTCTCGTGTTGCACACATAATTTTTCACCTCAGTAGTGAGAACATATTAAAGGTTAAAATGTATTTCGAATTACACAGAATAAACAGAAAAAAAAGTATTATAATATGTACGATACGATAAGATACGATACGATACGATACGAGACCGGACCGGTCTCGTATCGTATCGTATCGTATCATATCGTATCGTACATATACCGGACCGTACCGTGCCGTGCCGTACCGTGCCGTGCCGTACCGTACCGTACCGTACCGTACCGTACCGTGCCGTACCGTACCATACGTGCCGTACCGTACCATACCATAAAAAAAATGTAATAAAAGTATGAAGTTCATGGCCTTCACTAAATTAAAAAGCTACATTGTTTCACTCCCTGGAGTGAGGAAAGTCGCACTTTCCTCACTCCAGGGAGTGACGAAAGTAGGCTTGTTCGAGCTGCTGAGGTGAAAAAACAGTTGACTGTACTGTGCCTAAAAAGATCAATGAAAGTTTCCATAAATAAGTTCACAAATTGTTCGCTCACTTATAATACCTAATTAAAAATCAAAAAATATCGAACAAAGGGGCATAGCTATAATTAATATGCAAGAAAATTGTATAAATATTATTTTCGATAAAATGACAATACCCAGAGACGAAAATAGGGACTGTTTGGTTTGTATCGAGAACGGGGCGTGCACTTTTCTCTTCGCGCTCTTTCCTTTCCTCTTTATTTGAAAAGAAAAATCAGTGTCGAACCTGCTCAAGAAATTCCACCAGAATTGATGAGAATCTATTTAGAAATTCTGGTAGAGGAGTAGGTACAGCGGACAGACGTACAAAAGCGTTTTTGCCCGAGCTGAAACGGAGACTTCGCTTTAGGCCTTTCGCTCGGTCAATAAGAATTGTAATTCATAATATAACGCTGAGCTTAGTATAAAATTTTCAACAAAACTAATTTAAATTCAGTTATATCCACATTGTTTTTGGACAGCTCGTGATTGCCTGTGATTAATATAATTATGATAGAATGATAAAAATTCAGTTTCGCGTGCCGAAAATGACCAGCCGTCACGTCACCGATCACGATCAACGGAAAAAAGTGTCCATTTCGAAATTTAAATTCAAAATTCGAACCCTTCCAGGAATAATTACGACAATTCCTATTTTATCGTTCAAAATCGGTATTATTAAGTCCGTTGCAACATAGACCGAATTTACTTGAGCTGTGTTACTTGCGTTTCTAGACTGGGCACGTTAAGTAAGGGAGCTCAAGTTATGTTGGATAGTATTATAGCGTGTAGAGATCGCGCGATAGGGACATATTATAAATTGGCCTGTCTGTCTGTCTGTCTGTCACTCCGCACGCGAGGCAAAAAGTTTGTAAGTGGCGGAAAAACCTGATGCTAGTGGGTTGGGGTAGAAAAAATGTTTCTAGTTTTTTTTTAGGTATTGTTGAATAATTAATGATAATGTAAACATCTGTGGGTGAGCGTAGGTGTTCTAGACTTGGAATAAGAATTCTACAATGTCATAATAAGCTTCTTAGTAAAATAACCTAGGTACGTATCACACGTACCGTACGTACATATAACTAATCAAATAATAATTATTAATTTTTAGTTATTTATTTTAAGATTAGTTTTATTTATTTTTAGTTTTAGTTTTTAAGTTTTTTAGGTTATGAAGTAAAACTATGAAAACGGATTATATCGCTTATATTGAATTTATAATACATCCCGACGTTTCGAACCCTTTACAGCGTTCGTGGTCAACGGGTGACTGAGGAAAAACTACAGTGCAAACATTTTTTAGGTTGGTTATTTAATTTTGTATTAATTATGTAATGTAATTATTATATTATATATAAATCTATCTATCAAATAATACTACTAATTATACTTTATTATAATTATACTTTATTTCTTAAGTGAAATGTAGCAATTTTCATTGTTCTGGAGTGTACCTACTTGCGCCTGAGATGGCTTACTTTCAGAATTTCATACTTTTAAAGTGTGGGTGGATATGATTTATTTACCTTACCTTACCTACTTAAGAATAAAAAAATAATTAACAATTATCTTAAAAATAATCAGAATTAATATTTACAAAACCATTAATATATTACGAAATATCATACAATAACAAATGATGTGTAAGTACTTAATGGAATAATAATAATCCCATCAAAAACATTTTCATGTAAAATGTTGCCAAGATGAAACCATAAGGCTCGCACTGTCAAAAAGTTATCAGATCTCTTGTAGAGCCAAGCCTACAAGCCGTACAACCTTACACAAACACACAACAAACCACAAACTCTACACCTCAGTCAAAATATGTGGCTTGGCCGTTTCGCTAACGTCACATAGGCGTAAGGTGAAATATTTATTGACTATTCATTATTTTTTATTAAATATACAATAGTTCTTGTAGCAACGAAATGGCCAAGCCACATATTTTGACTAAGGTGTAGTTTGTGAAGTTAGGGCTTGTAGAAGTTGTAGAGTTAAAGAGATCTGATAACTTTTTAACAGTGGTTTCATCTTTGTAACATTATACATAAATTTTCATTTAAAAACATTTGTTTTTGGTGGGATTTTGTAAGCTACCCCTTCATCTGGCAAACTCCCGCAGCGGGAATGTCTATTTGAAATTTATTTAATTGACAGAAAGTTTAAATTCCAGCAAATTTAAAACTATGAATGCGCCTTAAAGGGAAACCTACGTTAGTATAATAAAGCTGTAGTATAGGTTTACATTAGTACCCTTTGTACCTATTCGTGTGTAATGCAAATAGCTCGAGGCCAGGGTGAATACTTAACCAACCCCCGTGTATATATTGTATGCATACCTATACCTAAATTGTACATGTACATTTAATTCAAAGTGAACTCAGCCTCTGGATGGTCTTAAATACCTTGCTAGAACAGTCCGGGTCCGGGCCGAGGCGTCCGACACACTGTGGGCTGAATATCGGCTCTCTTTGACATAGAAACCAAAGTTGTTATTTTAATTATTATTTTTATTGAAATAGGTTTTGTTATGGTAACTTTCGAATTTGATTATGTTTTTTTTCGATAAAAAATGGAGCAGGAACGAAAAATCTATTTATTACAAAAACGGCAAAACAAACCGTATTAATTACCCTCGCAGATGGTTAATTTATTTATTTATTCTATTATTTTATTAAAGACAACAAATGGTCCAATGAGTGTTTGTTGATCCTAGCCTACGTTAGTACTTAATAATAAACATAGATTTTGTCCTTTGACACAGTTTCCACATCAAAGGACAATCAAGCTTATTAGCTATCATGTTTAAGATGCAATTACTGCTCCCACGTACCCTACTTAAGAGCGAGGACGTTTCCTTACGCCAGATAGCGTCGAAGCTATCAGTCCGCGCCTCAGCAAACATAGTCGACGCGCTGCAGTATCGTGGAAGCCGTAGTAGCACCCTAAATGCGTTGTTATACTGTACACGCAGAGCATTGTAAGCCCGCTGCGTGTAATTGACCCACAGACTTGACGAGTACAGTGATGTGCAGTATGCCTTAAATAAGGTTATTTTGACAGAATTTGTACACCGTGCAAATCTGCGGGCCAGCATGTTCGCACGGACTGACAACGCTCTGCGCTCCCTCTCCATATCGGCATCGTCCCGTCGTCATCGTCCGGTTAATGGTTATACTACGAATTATTTGTGATTTTTTGGCGTACTGCATACTTCCGTCACGGTGCGGTTTTTTTTTAATCGGTAATTGTTTCTTTGAGGCCCTCAATTAACACGATGGGAAGACGAAATTATACAGTGGGACCACTCTGGACAAGGGTGGCAAGAGAGAGGAAATACTGGAAGAAGCTGGAGGAGGCCTTTGCCGACAGGCACACTGAACTAAGAGACTTCATATAAACACTCAAAACTACAACCACAAAACAAACATGTTCAGAAAAAAGGGCTATATAATAATATAATTATTGTTTCTTTGGAAAAGTGGTAAAAACTGAAATTTACATTTTTTTTTATTGAAAGGGGTATAGCCCATCATTGCTTATGCTCATTATTATTCACAACGACAAGACTTAATCGCGTAAAATAAGTTTTAAATTTACCTCCGACGTTTCGAGGACGGCGTTGTCCCCGTGCGTGCGTGTATATTGCTTATGCTAAACTAATTTATGGGTACCTAAGTTTTAAGTTGCGCAGTAACGTTGTCAAAGTGTCAATAACTTACAGGATTCGCTGCATCAGGGTAGGTGATTAATAATGGGGTTGGCCGGTCGAAGTATTTTACAGATGGCGCCAGCATAGCTTGCCCTCAATCCCAAGACTTGTGTCAAATTCTTGTTTTTTTTTTTGAATTTTATGGTCAGCATGCCAGCTCTTTAAGCCAAATCTCATAGAACAAAACTAGGGAAAGGGGCAAGCTATATGATGGCGCCATCTATGCAAACCTTTGACAGTTGCCAATCCTATTGTAGATGTAAGATGTTCGCCTAGCATGTTTCAGCTGAGCCTACGCCCACGTCGTCTCAAGTTGTCCTAGATACTCAATCAGTCTGACAGTTGACTTAAGGATGACTCACGTTAGACCGGGCCGTGTCCGGGCCGGAGCTTCCGGCGCTTACTTCTCTATGACATGACAGATGATCACTTACGCCATTATAAACGATGCTCCAATATAAAAACAATGCCGCGCGACGCTGTGCGGCGTAAGCGCCATCGACAATAAGGTCCCTTTTCATAGAAAATGCCCCATATGTTTAAGAGTCTCACCAAAGAGGATATAATAGGATAGAGCGGTTCTGTCATAAGTAGTAAATTTTGTAGCCACAGTACCGTCACGCACACTCACTCACTCCACTCACTGCCATCTATCGACACACGATTAAAACTAAAAATAAAAATATCAAAAAATGTATTCATATATGGGATAAATGATTTTATTTATTTGCAATATTTGCATTGATTATTTTTATATTATTTTGACCCAGGTTCTTTCACTGATATGCGTTAAAATTGTTAAATAACAAACGAAACCGTCAACGCCCTCTATACGAGAGTAGGCCAAAGGTAGTGGCGTCATCTGATCGAGAATCAAATTTTCTTGATTTTCAAGGCACGTTTATCCTTAGACTGTATCCATCTATTACGGAGTTATATATATCTTTATGGTCTCACGAACATTCCGCCATATGCTTACAACCCCTCTGGTGTTGCGGGTGTCGTGGGCGACGGTAACTGCTTACCATCAGGCAATTCGACTTCGACGACCGGTCTGGCCTAGTGGGTAGTGACTCTGCCTGTGAAGCCGATGGTCCTTGGGTTCGAATCCCGGTAAGGGCATTTACTTGTGTGATGAGCACAGATACTTGTTCCTGAGTCATGGGTGTTTTGTATGTGTTTAAGTATTTATATGTATATTATATATATCGTTGTCTGAGTACCCATAACACAAGCCTCCTTGGGCTTACCGTGGGACTTAGTCAATCTGTGTAAGAATGTCCTCTAATATTTATTTATTTATTTTATTTATTATTTATTAATTCGTGTGCTCGTTTGCCTCCTATATAATAAAAAATAGGGAATGCAAACCGGTTTTTAATTGTATGGGAAAACCGGTTATTAACCGAAATTTCATACAAATAAAAATCAGTTTGCGTTCCCTAATATAAAAAATATATTTTCCCCTCACTAGCTCGGAAAGCCGTCTAATATCCTTTATAACAAGCGGGGAAAAACGCATTTTATCCACTAGTGGGGAAAGTAATTTGACCTTGGATGGAGCGTGTTTAAGTAGCTTGACAGATAACAAAACGTAACACGCTCATAATAATGGTTCGTTCGATATTAATTATCATTAAATAAATGGTTTGAGAATCTAATAAAAAATACCAAATTTAGCTTTATTTAATAATTTTAAGTCATAAACCTTAAAATTCCATAAGAAACGTTAGATTTTTTATAATGATGTTAAATATAATTCTGAACGCACAAGTTGAGTCGATGCAATTTCAAAACGCATCGTTGACATTTCATACGTCAGAACAGAAATGTCAACATTGTCAACAAAATTTTTACTGTTCTTCTCACCGACTCACGTAAAAATCAGAATTTATAGTGTTTTCTGTTATAATATCGTAAAAAAATTAGTGATTCCAGTGATGAAGATGATCTAACGCCTGTGGATGTTGCACTTTCCTCGCTATAGTGAGGGGAAAAGTTTTGTGTTACACACGGGTGCAAATGTATTTTACTTCTCGTGTGTTGAAACATGAGCAAGCGAAAGGATTCTATTTTTTGAACCACGAGCGAAGCGCACCACACTCGCGGGTAAAATACAACTTTGCACCCTTGTATAACAAATAACTATTTCGTAGGAAGTTCCTGTTTATAGTGCCACTTCCACACTCTGTCGTTTACCGAGTCTGTGCATAGTTAGCTTGGGTTGCCTCTGAGTCAAAAAAATGTTTATAAATGAGTCAAGTTTATGCGACTTTCCCGTGGACATCATAAAATATAAGTAAGTTGAAATTCTAGTTTTCGTACTTTATCCTTATAGGCATATTAAAATCTTCTTCTTTGTAAAATTTGTGTGTGTATGATGAATTTCTTAGAAAAGTGTATCCAAAGTTACCTTTAGTAATGTCAACAGAAGTTTTTCCCGAAAGTTTTTGACCCAGGAGCTGATCAGCTGACCCTGCGCTTCAGAATGTAACTGAGTCTGACTTGGCGGTCGAAATGGCGAAAGCGCGAAAACGTTTAAAAATAAACAAAAACAATAACGGCCGGCACGGCGATATGCAAAAATTTAACGCGGAATAAAAAATAAAAATGGGGAATAAATAAAATAATAAAAAAATATAAATCCAGTCTTTTTGTTTCCTCCTCGGATGGGCTCTTGATGTAAAAAAGCGCCCGCTTCTAGACGGTGCGGGTCTCGCGGAGAAGGTCGGATTTGAAATTTTTGAGACAGTTTTTTTTTACTGGCCTGTAGCAGCTGACCTGACCCGGATTTAGAAAACTAGGGCCCCTAGGCACTTGGTATGGCACTTAGAATTTAGGGTAGGGGCTTCTCCATCTCAAACCCATTGCTAGGTTGATTGAGCCCCTAGGCCCGGGCCCTGTGGGCCGTGGGCCTAGGCGGAAATAAGGCCCTGTGGAATTGATTGCAAAAGGCAAATTAATAAAGATTAAAGGGATATTCTCTAGCTAGCGATTAAGTAACTAGGAGATACTTTGAAATGGATAGTGGCACTGGTAGTACTTTGTCCCACATTAAAAAAAAACCGGCCAAGTGCGAGTCGGACTCGCGCACCGAGGGTTTCGTACTTTTTTAGTATTTGTTGTTATAGCGGCAACAGAAATACATCATCTGTGAAAATTTCAACTGTCTAGCTATCACGGTTCATGAGATACAGCCTGGTGACAGACAGACAGACGGACAGACGGACAGCGGAGTCTTAGTAATAGGGTACCGTTTTTACCATATGGGTACGGAACCCTAAAAATATTGAGCCGTGTATACGTATAGTTACAATATATGTAGTTTTCTATGCTTGATTTTTAGAAATAAGAGGAGGGGCACTGTTCTCCGGAATAAAATGCCTCACGCCAAAGAAAGGGATTCTAAAAGAAGCACGAAAAATTTCATCAAAATCTAGGTTTTTACTTTTGAGGTATATGCAAGACCTTATTAGGGTTCCGTGCCCAAAGGGTAAAACTAAATTTCTGCTGCCGCTATAACAAATACTAAAAGCAGAAAATAAAATAAAAATTTAAATACAACAAACAAAATTTTTTTTGCCGTTTTTTGCGTAATAATATAAATCCTCGCTCGCTCATCAATAACAGAAAGTAAATCAATTTTAACGTCATTCCTTCCGTGTTCACTCCTTCACTAATATCGGCGTAATATTTTTAGGCATATGACAAACAAAATATAAATAAATACATTCGATTACGCAAGTTCGGCCTTGTGCGGACGGGGCGCCATATTTCAAAGTGGGCAAAAGTACATTCGCGCTATAGCTAGGTAGGCGCGCGGCGGGACGACGCCGGAGCATACTACACGCGATATGCAGCGTGTATTTTTGATACGACCACATAGGGTCATTGCGCTAGTTTTCGTCCAGCTCTAGTTTTCGTCCACTTGACGAAATTTAAATATAAACCTACATTGCTGCACAAATTTGGACTTATTGCAATCCTTAAGAGGCCGTAGTCGATTTTGGAGCAAAAATTTTAAATTGATAGATTTAGTCGTTGAAATTATACACGTTTTGTTACGTAATATCTAAATAACAAGTATTGGTTACTATTAGCACGTCTTCTCATCTTGCCTTTTAATAATGAGGTCGCAAGCGTGCGTCACCGGTAATATATGAAAAGAAGGGGCAGTTTTTAAAAATTCATCAAAATTTATGGTGGTAAATTATACAAATTGATGTATAAGAGTAGTTTCAACAAATGTTGTAGATTGTTTACGTATCAAAAGTACGTTGAAATTAAGTCGATTTTCAGAGAAATTGTCACTTGTTTTGAAGTAATTTCTGGAGAAAATTGATTTCGTCTAACTTTCATTTACACTACTTCAAAGTCATAATAATAAAAATGTAGTCTGATAAATGTCAAGTACAGGATATGTGTAATACAAAATTACCATGTTTAGCCGTCCAAACATTACGAAATTTACAAATAAGAGCGACAAAATCAGTGCTTTACGCGCGTTTACCTAAACGTCCATCAGAAAAGCAAACATTACTAATTTAGTGAGTCTGTTTTCAACAAATTGATCTGATAAAAGGTAAGATAAGAAGATGCGCTAATAGAAACCAGTACTTGTTATTTCAATTAGGTAACAAAAGGTGTACAATTTCACCGACTAAATCTATCAATTTTACATTTTTGCGACTAAAATCGACACCGGCCTCTTAATGTTTAAACAATATATAGATAAAAATTATTTTAAATTATATTTTGCAAGTAGAAAATAAAATAAAATATAAATGAATTTTAATCTGTCAAGTGGACGAAAACTAGAGCATGGACGGAAACTAGTACAATAACACTATTTTGATGGTAGTATAGTTTAGTAAGCCCAAATGAATTAACTTTCATATTTTTTACTGATAAAAAAAACTTCTTTTATTTTTCCTTATAAAATAATTCAGCTCGCAATTAATATAAGTATTATGTATCAATACCTATTTTATTTGTATTCAAAACGTCGCACTTACTGACGCGACGTCACAAACAGTTTTAGGTATTAAAAGTAGGGAAAAAAATCATATTCCGTAAAACCGCATTTAAACGGTGCGTGAAGTAGGTATGTGATTTTCGTTACATGACGGCATTCACTGTAGGTACCTAACCTACCTCAGACACCTCAGTCCTTTTGGCCTAACTTAGTGTCCCACTGATGCTAGGCAAAGGCCTCCCCTCGTTTTCTCCACTCGACCTTGTCGTTGGTGTTTGCCCACCATATCGGGTAGAATGCGCCCAAGTCATCCCGTCATCTTCTTTTAGGTCTGCCGTATGCCTGCGCCTCGGCCTGCACAATGCTGTTCCGTGGGTCCCACTTACTGTTCAATATACTCTATGAGTACTACCGCACAGAAAATAAACTTCTTACAAAACCAAAGTTTGACAGCGATTCAGGGACAAATCATGCTGTCCCAAGTGTCCCATTCTAATATATGGCACTAGCCCTTTCGGCTATTTAGGGTTACCAAAATTCAAGTCATTATCTATCTGCGGTTGTGCACGCAAAGGGACGTCAAGTTGTGTCAACGGTGTCAACCCTAATAATTGCTCGGAGCAATGCTGAGCCGAACGGAGCCGAGAATGCCCGAAAGGAGGAGTGTCGCCCAACTTCCTAAACCTAGCAAGTTGTGAATGGGATTGATGCGCTTCTGGAGCATTCCATGGAATTAAATGACCATGTTAGTCAGTTTTTGAGGAGGATGAATGCCATATAGGCGAAATAATGTTAGGGATGAATGTTGATGGACGGAGAGTGAATGGTAGACCCAAAAAGCGATGGATGGATTGTGTGAAA
The DNA here is from genome assembly GCF_947568885.1 of Cydia strobilella. NCBI lineage: Eukaryota > Metazoa > Arthropoda > Insecta > Lepidoptera > Tortricidae > Cydia > Cydia strobilella. The sequence continues at coordinate 25,828,923 of NC_086042.1, forward strand.
GAGGATATGAGAAAGAAAGGAGTGAGTGCTGAGGTGACGAAAGATAGAGGAGAATGGAAGAGAAAAACATGTTGTGCCGACCTAGAGATCCACGCCGCAGCCAAAAAACCCGGCGGCGGCGCGCTGGGTTTTTAACCCGGCGCGGCGCGGCGTCGCCGGCGTGAGGACATTTTTTAGGAGGAATAATTAAAAAAAACATAACTATGCTAGGAATAAACATTTATTTCTTATCTCCAATCACTGACTAAAATTGTTTACAGTACAGCTACAGTGGTTGTAATTATCGTGAATAAAAAATATTTTGTTTACCTTTGCCGGATTTAAGCGCGATCGCTTAGCAGTCAAAACCATCCCAGCTACAGAAAACACCCTTTCATTGGGTGTACTTGTAGCTGGAATGCTTAAAAGTGACCGAGCCAACCCTGCAAGCTAAGGAAACATTTTTTTTTGTTCCCAATACAATATCGCCTACCCTGTTCCTTCTGCATATCAATGATATGTTATTTACTAACAATATTCATTGCTATGCGGATGACAGCACTGGTGATAGCTGGGGCCCTATTCGAGATGCACAACTGTCAGTTTCGGCTTCAACATCAGTTCAACAGTGGAATGAATCATTTGTTCATCAACTGTGGAAAGTATCATTTGGTTGTACACCAAAACTCATTCATTGAAAAAATTATGCAACAAAAATCAACTTTGTTTTCTTACTACTATACGGTTTAAAATGGCTCTGAACTCTGCGTGGTTCGGTTTGGTTTCGTTGTCACCTAACTGTGGATTGCTAATGTCAAATTTACCTATTTGACAACACACGATTTCTTCCATTCAACTGAAGTTCAACACGAAACGTCACTTAACGCATGTCGAATACCGCTCCTGTTATACAGGTCGTGCAAACGCCCCCCCTGAGCAGGTGTCGGAGTGCAGGATGCGACTTGTGTCTAAGATCGAGACGTCCCTTGAATAGGCCTCCGAATGGGGTAGACGTAACCTCGTCCAGTTCAACCCTAGTAAAACACAAGTCTGCGCGTTTTCCGCCAAAAAAACCCCATTTGTCACGGCGCCAAAGTTTCAGGGCATTCCCCTTACCACCGCTAAAAGTATCGCGATACTTGGTGTCGACATTACGAACGAAGTCCAGTTTCGTAATCATCTGGAACCAAAAGCCAAAAAAAGCTTGGGGTGCTTAACAGAGCCAAACAGTACTTCACACCGGGTCACCGACTTTTGTTATATAAAGTGCAGGTTCGACCTCATATGGAGTACTGTTTTCATCTCTGGTCTGGCGCTCCACAATACCAGCTCCTTCCCCTTGACTCCATCCAACGGCGGGCAGTTTGTCGGCGATCCCGAACTTACTGACGGCTTAGAGCCTCTTTAGTCTTCGGAGAGACGTTGGCTCTCATTGCATGTTCGTCTGTACAATGGGGAATGTTCCGAAGAACTTTTTGATCTGGTGCCATCGTCTCGTTTCTATCACCGCACCTCCCGCTAAAGGAGCAAAACTCATCCTCACTTCTTAGATACATGGCACACCAAGAATAAGCGGGCATCTCGCTCGTTTCTTCCCAGAACGTGCAGAATGTGGAATGAGTTGCCTCCTGAGGTATTTCCTTTGCGCTTCGACATGGGATTCTTCAAGAAGCGGGTATTTAGGGTTCTCAAGGGTCGGCAATGCTTAATGGCTCCTGTGATGTTGCTTATGTCCATGGGCGACGATGACTGCTTCCCATCAGCCGGCTCATCTGCTCGTTTGCTGAGATAGCACATAAAAAAACTAGTCAAGCCAAGCACTGCAATGAAGTGAGTGAGCCAGCGTTCGTTCGTTGACTTTACTCACGCGGCGTGATGGATAGATGATGCGGTGGGGATGGGGGTCAGTGGAGCGGGCGGGAGTGATGCATGCAGCGACCAGTCGCTAGCGCACGGAATGGCGACGGCGCATTGTTTGTTTTGGTCGGTTTGGTCATCATATTTATTCGAATTTCGAGGTCGGCGCGAAATTTTGAACGACCCGGCGGCGGCGGCGGCGCGCTGAGGTTGGTCGGCGGCGGCACGCCGGCGCGGCGTGGACCTCTATGCCGACCCCACATAACGTGGGATAAGGGCAGGAAGAAGAAGAAGAAGAAGAAGAGTTGGTCAGTTTTTGACTATGAAAGCACGAGTGCAATGTCTAGTTTTAAACATTGTAAGTTTCCAAAGTTTTATTTGATACGCCATTCAGTCTCGGAAAAGAACCCATATTAATGTACCGACAGTCTCTGAATATGACCAGAAATACGTTAAAAACCAAGGCCCTTCCGATTAAAATGACATTACAGTATCTTAGACCTCTTTAAGAGGAATGATGTCATAGCATCTAATCTAAATGCTTCAAGCACATATTTAATAACCCTTTTTCGTATAAAAATATCCTCCAATTCCCACTGGAGCACAATCCTTCCATCGTAGAGGAGCGCAGCCAACCGTCGCGCAAGACAAGGACGGCGAATAAGACGAAGGGTTGCTGCGAGACCAGCCAAGTATCGCATTTATAGCCCGTCCTCTCCCACCGACCGAACTCGCTACTTCATGGGCGCGCGCAACCATAAAGCAGCGCATTTAAAATACACGCCAGAGAGATAAGGAATTCATTTAAGAGGAACTGTTTCTACTATAAAAATAAAACTTTCTAATGATATTTTAATATGTAAAAATGCGCAATTTTTTTCTCAGTTTATACATGTTTGTTAAATTTCTGTACGTTGAATAGTTTTGGAGTTATTTAGCTTCAAAGTTTTCACTAGAGACAGAATTATTGGTCGCCTCTAATTCCATACTTTATGGGAACTTCGTAACAATAGCAGCAAGGGGGGAGCGGCGCGCGCATCAAGAACCGGATTCAGCTGTACTAGGAGTTAGAGATAATAATTGTGGTACTTTATAGACGCGTTGCCTAGAGAGGATATGCCAAGATAACAGTAACTTTCGTACGGCCCTGTATATGCGTTATACAGTAGGTATTCTTTTTCCGACGGCCCTAGGCATCTAAGACGAATTAAAAAAAATGTTAAAAAGCATAGAACGCGGCTAATTTCGAAAATGGAACGGTGAGGTAAAAGGTATATAATTCTGGATTCAACTGCTCAATGTTTACAATGTTTTTCGGTTTTCTGTGTGTTGTATTGTATGTTTGTATGGCATCCTTTTCTTTAGTGGTATACGGCCTTGGCTTGTAAGAAAAATAAATGTAGGTAAGTAAAAGAAAAGAACGCTGTTTTAGAAAATGGCATGGTGAAAAAAAAAACATTTTCCAAATTCTGTTGTGTTGTAGCATTTTACCATCCAGCACAACAGTATAACTAAGCAGGTAAAGTATTCACAATGTTCTACACACGTACTTTATTGCTAGGTTATTATCTGGTCAAATAGATAATACATATACCCAGTTTATACATACATATAATGAAACAGCTAAAAATCGGCAAACTACCATAGGAAAGTGGAAACTTAGAATTCCATGAAAAGACATCAAATTCTCAACATCTTAAGTGTTAACTAATAGGTAACCACAAGATTCTAAGAACAAATTAAATTACTTATGAAAATATTTTAATTTGTGTTTTTTTATAAGTAGAGTAGTCACACTACTATTTAAACTATAAACGAAATAAATATTATATACAAAGGAAAAAACTAAGAAATTTAAATTGTAGAACATCGTAGAATCTATAAGAAACAAATATCACAAATATGTAGGTACTTTTATTTTACGACCAAAATAGTAATGTCATTGATTTTCCTTACATTTGTTTGTTTTTCCTTGCCTTTGACGTTTAAAGCTGCTCCTAACGACATCTGATTTGTGACAATAAAAACGGACTGGCTTGACACTTGACGTCTTGACACCAAGAAAAAAAAAGATTTCTGTTAACATGTTAAACGCCACTTGCACCATCCCACGTACAATTTGACACTGGGTTAACGGTTTAACCGGTTAACCCCGGGTTAGTGGAATGGTGCAAGTGGCGCTTAGTAGGTAGTTTGAGTATTAGTATTAGGTACTCAGAGAGGTATTTCACCAGTCGAATTTCTTGGCCCAATGTGAATTTGCATCTCACATTTTGCTTAATGAGAGAGTGAGACGCAAAGCACAATTGACATCCTAACCTACCTAAATAAAGTCAAATAAAGACTTGTAAAAATATTAAAAATAACTTCTACCACTTATTGGTCTAAAGTTCTTGTTTTCTGCTGGTCATATTATTGATATATCTATAGCTATGGGTATATTTTATTTTATATTTCTCTATTTAGTTGAAACGTCTCTTTTATGCTTTTACCATCCACATTTCCCGGTACTGTCCCATCACTTTTACCTTTTTGACGCGAAATTTCACTTGCGTCTCTATTAACGGCATGCAATTCTTAGAAAAACCTTATGCCCGCGACATTGCGTCATTCAATTTTAAACTTTGTTTCTTATTGGTACAAGGTCGCTTTTTAGATTTATTAGACAGATTATTATTGAAGAAATACATACCTGTGTCGTAACAGTTGCTACCTTCTTCAACTTGATCGATGAATCGAATAAAAAACACAGTGAAGTTTTTGTAATATTTTCTTTCAAAAATAAACCCTATTTTATGGGACTTACGATATAAATTCAAATGAAATAACGTTCGTTCGAAAAAATGTGTATATGGTGAAGTACATCAAATACTACGTGAGCAGTATTTTTTTAATTCGCCGAATTTATTATAGGTACTTAACGTAAACTTTTGAATTCATCAAGAAGAAGTCATCAATATTTGACATCAATGAAGGTTTGAAGACTTTGAAGTTGTATTTTCTCAGTGAATCTTTGTATTGTAGTATGATTGACTGGATTGTTGTATGAATGAATAGTGTTGAATAGGTACTGTGCCCCTGGCAATCAATGCACAGTCGGAGCGGCCGAGGTGCTCAAAGATATCTGAACACGCACTCTGGCGCCCTGAGTCCCTGACAATAGAGGCGTGTTCAGATATTTGTGAGCACCTCGGCCGCTCCCATATATCTGATGGCGACTGTGCACTTTAATAATAAAAAAACCGAGTCGGACTCGCGCACGAAGGGTTCCGTACCATTACGGAAAAAAAACAGCAAAAAAATCACGTTTGTTGTATGGGAGCCCCATTTAAATATTTATATTATTCTGTTTTTAGTATTTGTTGTTATAGCGGCAACAGAAATACATCATCTGAAAATTTCAACTGTCTAGCTATCACGGTTCATGAGATACAGCCTGGTGACAGACGGACGGACAGACGGACAGCGGAGTCTTAGTAATAGGGTCCCGTTTTTACCCTTTGGGTACGGAACCCTAAACATGTAGTTTTACTGTTATACCCACACACACACACACATTAACACAGAGAGAAAAATAAAAATTGTCTTTTCTGTAGGTAAATATCTTTATTCTGAAATCTGTAATAAATTAATACTAAAGCCCAAAAACCTGAGGGCCTACTACCGAAGTTCGCAAATTGTGGGCATTTTTCTCTTTTACTCTAATTACGCCTTAATTGGAGTAAAAGCGAAAGGTGCCGCAATTTGCGAACTTCGGTGTTCGCGGTAGGCCCTCTCTCCCTCACTTTGTTCTGTTCAAATCGGTGCAAAGTTAGCTTAGACGCACTCTAGTTCCATCACCTACAAGTACCCGTACATACATATCGAAAGTTAATAAAATCTCGTAGGTATGTTTTTGACATGAATGCATAAAATTTAATTTTTAATTTAATTTAAAATTTGAAAGACATTTTTTTGATTTGTATCTATTAATTTATTAAATAATGTTATGTAAATATCTAGTCAATGACGATCATAATATAAATTCATGTAGATTAGTCTAGCATAATTTATAATGTAATTTCATTTTATGAGAATAAATATCTAATCTAATCTAATTTATGGGCAGACCTCCAATTTTAAAAGTCACAGGTAACAGCAACAGTCTTAACTGTCCATCGGTGGACCTTATGGTTTACGAACTGTCAGTTAACAGTAACAGTGTGCGATATGTACTACGTATGAACCACACGACTATAATAGTTATAAATTTACGATACAAGTGCGAAAAATAGGAAATTCGCAATGAGTGGCGAATATCGACACGAGTTGCAAATTACCTATTCGCACGTGTATCGTACAGTTTTAAAGTACATATGGCCCGAACATATATTTTCGACGTAGTTACGTAATGTGCTTATTATAGCACCGTGTCGTAATGTAGCACCAGATGTACTGTAAAGTTATGTATTAACCAAGCGATAGAAAGCGTCCATATAATACAGGCATGTAATTTACATGTCTATCAACCCTATGTGTTGTGTAGTATATGTTGTTAGTGTGTGTATGTACTTGTATATGAAGTATATGCGTGTCGCGCGTGCGTAGCGCTCCGAAGCCTCCCTTAATGAAACCGTTTTGATACTTGTATTTGAATTTATTAATATGTTAAGAAAAGTGGCGGTAGAAGCCGTTCTTCCGACGCCGGTTCTTTTTTATCCTATACAAAAAATACATATATTTCTATCCTATAGGTTCAGTTCAGTTAGGGGGTTCTAACAAACAATCGAAACTATTATCAAGAGAAGAGAACTTTGTCAACAATGTTCCCGATGTAATAAGCCATTCTTTTCTTCTTTTTTTTGTAGTAAATTGATTTAATTGAAACTTTATATAAGCCAATTTAATTTATTACAATTTGGCCAGTGAGGTCCTAACTACTAACTAAGCTTATTAAGGAACTATCCAAAAAGATAGCAGACGTCACCGGCGATCGCAGAGCTGGCACTGGCAGAATTAGGCAGTGTGTCACCGCTGCACCGCGCGGAACGGCGGAGGCGCTAGGCGCGGCGTGAAATTTTGTATGACCTGAAGGTTTACCTGGAGTACAATTTGACACTGGGTTAACGGTTTAACCGCTTAACCCCGGGTTAGTGCTCCTAGTGGCGCTTAGTGTCAGACCGAAACCGGACTTTTTGCCGACACCGAAGATTCGGTTTTGCTATGGCAATATACAGTCCCCGGTATATTAGTCAGTGCCCGGTGTAGGTCCGACCGGTACCTAGTCACCGTGATTGTAGGTAATCCGCCTACACCGCGGGCACTGACTATACCGAGGACTTAACCCAGTGTCAAATTGTACTGGAAACCATGGTAACTCCAGGTTTATCCGCCTAACCCCGAGTTAGTGCATCGCAATAGCCCAGGGTTAAGCGGTTAAACCGTTAACCCAGTGTCAAATTATACTGGTAACCATGGTAACTCCCGGTACCGGTTAACCCCGGGATAGTGAAATGGTGCAAGTCCTCGCACCATTTCACTTCATTTCATTGTAAGTGGGCCAAAAGTCATTACATTTGCAGCAAAAGTGCAACTAACTACATAATATCTTCAGAATCAGAATGTGTTTATTCTTGAACAACTTAGCTAGCTTATTAAGCTGATGACGAAGTACTTTTTAACAGCAAGTATCAAGATGACTATAGTGGGTCCCGGTCAACTCTTCACCATTTTACTAGCCTGCACACGTAGCTATAGCACATATTATATCTATATACATACAACGTTATATCAGATGCATTTGCGTACCTACTTACCCATATGAGTGATGCAATTCGCCGTAGAGGTGGGAGTTGGGTTTGTTCCCGAATGTTGCAGGATGACTCACTCACTCTAGAAACTCACGGTCCACACCAAAAAGTTTACTGCGAACATCGAAAATCTTAATTTTGTTAGGTATTTGCTGTTAGAATTTGAATATAGGTACCTGTGTAGGGTCGGCAACGCGCGTAAGGTCGGCAACGCGCGTAGGGTCGGCAACGCGCGTGTAATATCTCCGGTGTTGCAGGCGTCCATAGGCTACGGTAACTGCTTACCATCAGGCGGGCCGTATGCTTGATTGCCACCGACGAATTAAACGACAAATTGCACGGCAAGCACCTTACACGGCTGTCCCGAGACGAGTGATATTGGGACCATTCGTTCCTAGAAGTGTCCGATCGAAACTGGATTTTTTGACAAAACTGAAACCGAAAGTTCGATTTTGATCTAGTTTCGACCAAAACGTGATTTTTATCGCAAAACCTGCCGCAACCTAAACCGAAATTTCGGCCGGACACTACCGAAAATACAATTTTTTGGCCGAAACCAAACCTTCGAACCTTATGCCAAAACCTATCGGAAGTATCGGAACTGATAATCGCATTCGATTTGCTATACATTACGGCATTTGATCGATCGACTGAATTCGTTGCTCCTACTAAGCCGGCAATTGTCTTAAATCGCATGCCATTAGTTGTAAGGCTAGGATTACACTTGTAAGTTTTACTTACGTAAGTAGGGACAAAGCTATTTGCTAGAATGAGAACGATATTCATATCTCATTCTGTAGTATAGCTGTGTCCCTACTTATGTAAGTAAAACTTACAAGTGTAATCCTGGCCGAAGGTCTGTAGAAGCCTTGTAGGATGAATCTGGTTCGTGTGTTATTGGAAAAACCAGCGCGGCAATTTCCAAAGGGCTTGATTACTTTTCCAATTTACTTATACCTACTTGCTTACGCAAATGTGGAAATACTGACCGCGAGAAAAAGTCCTTCTGAGAAGAGTCTTTCTGAGAATTCCTAATCATAAATAACAGCATTCGCACTATATTCTTGATTTCATATTGATTTTGATATTAGGTTCTCGCCAGTGGCGTAGCTAGGAGTGGGCGAATGGGGCCTTCGCCCACGGCCTCGCACTTAGGGGGGCCTCGCAGCCAACCTTTTTATTAACTTGGGAAAACACATTGAAAATTGCCTCGCAGATGTGGTTTTCGCCCACGGCTAAATTGGTTCATGCTACGCGCACTGGTACCACTGGTGGCGGTATGTTTACTTGATAGTAAACATATAGGTATTACCGCGCAACTGATGTGCAAGCTTTCTGTGCAAAGACTTGCAGTGACACAGAGTGTGGTGGAACAAAGAATATCAGCGGAAGTTCTAACATACTTATGAATTAAAGTATGACGTTCAAGGCGACACTTCCCTTGGTCTCTGCAAAGCCAGTGCAGGAAGAGGAAAGGAAAACACACAATAGTATACATTACGATACAAAAGCGAAAAATAGGAAATTGATAATGTTTTAAATCGACACGAGTTGCGAATTACCTATTCGCACATGTAATCGTACAACGTTTTAAATACAATAGATTTTATATGGCCCTTTAAATTTTTGACATACATAGTTACGTATTGTGCTAATTATCGCACTAGTGCGGTAAGTTAGTAGTTTACGTAAACGTAATTTAATTTTCATCACACTCGCTCAGTAAATGTGGAATTGCACGCAGGCTTAGCGGGAACTATAGAATAAGCGGTTTCCCTAGGGAGTTATGTAGTTTCTAGTACTATAATTAACAGTTTTTGGTTTTTATACTTCATTTTTGTATCGCAAGTGTGATGAAAAACATTGTGTGTAACTCGGGGCGTAATAATATTGCAAACTCGAGTCTATAAATCGCTCCGGCAAGCCGTCGCGATTTAACTATATACTCTCGTTTGCAATATTTAACTAACGCACAATGAATGAAAAAATAAAATGTACTATTTGCACAATGTACTTACTATTAAACAACGCATTTTATTTAAAAGGAAAGAACAAAGATATCGGACACTACGGTCCAGTCTATGTACATAGTACCAGGCGCCCAGAATCGTAAAGGAGCGCGCACTGCCGGACCCACTGGACTCGTTGCCGTAATATAAGTATATTATCGTAGGTATAGTTTGATAGCAGTAGTGAGACGAAGTAGGGTGCGGAATGCTTCACCAAAGTATAGTAAAGCTACGAGTAATATCAGTGAGCCTAGCCAATATGACAATCGTTGATAGGAAACGCCAATCGAAATTTAAGTCGTGCGTGGTCAATGTCACGTGACTTTTCGGAACATTTATCATCGATACATTTTTAGGGTTCCGTACCCAAAGGGTTAAAAAACGGGACCCTATTACTAAGCCTCCATTGTCAGTTTATCCGTTTGTCTGTCACCAGCCAGCCATCATGAACCGTGATAGCTAGACAGTTGAAATTTTCACAGGTGTTGTATTTCTGTTGCCGCTATAACAACAAATACTAAAAAAGTACGGAACCCGCGATGGGCGAGTCCGACTCCCACTTGTCCGGTTTTTATTTCTGTTCGTTTGGTGTTTGTCGATGTACGATTGTTATCTTGGCTGCCTAGCAAGCCTTTGTGATCTTGGGCTAGTAGAGTGAAAAAAGTTCACCTGATTTTAGACCGACTACACTTCGCTTGACTAAAACGTTTATTGCAGTACCTACCAACATTTGAAGGGAGTGAAATTTTTCTACCAAGGGGAGGCTTGCTTTACAACAAAATCATTCTGAATTAAGTAACAATTAGTAAAAAAAAAGTTTATCAGTTATCCATGTTTTAACATAAGTATGTAAATATATTAGTAAAACACAGTACGAATGTTAAGCCTTTAAGGACCATATATCGCGTCCTCGTGTCGGTCCATCTACAGATTCTACATCGTCCCCGTACCTCACCCCGCCGATAAATTAACACAATGCATCTTGCTCCATACAAAATGTGGAATTTAGCGGCCATGATACTTACCTGTCGCTTCTACTCCCCCGCCCATCTACAGACTACATCGTCCCTCTGTACGTCACCCCGCCGATAAAATTAACACAATGCATCTTGCTCCATACAAAATGTGGAATTTAGCGGCCATGATACTTACCTGTTACTTCTACTCCTCCGCCCATCTACAGACTACATCGTCACTCTGTATGAAACGATGTCTCTGATGTGCTAAAACACATCAGAGACATCGTCAACAGCACTAGTGGCCAATGGAAAAATTGCTGCAGGCATGTTGTAGAGATTGAAAAGAAAATGAAACGAGATTATGGGCACCCCTCTGTCATAATGAATGTGACAGAAGATTCCGAAGATGAAGAAACTAGTTAAAAAAAAGTAGTCGTGATTTTTGTTATTTATTAATTGAATATATCTACATCTTTATTTATATTGTACCAATGCATGTTTATTTATATTTTTAGTTAGTAATTTATATTGTATGTATGTATAACTCATTACTGTTTGGCTGGTTGTTTATTATTTACATTGTATAAAAAAACGTTATTTTAGTTTATTAAAAATTTGTCTGTAATACCTATATATTGTAAAAAAGCCGATATTGTTTAAAAAGGGCATATATGTATTCATTTTGTTAAATATAGTTTTAGTTTTTAGTCTGTAACATTAGAGAGGAATATTTTAATAGTTGATTATTTGTAAAACGGATTATTATCTAATGTTATTATTTAACTGATTAGTAAAAAAATGTTATTATTGTTTGTTTTAAATATGTAAATACATACTTGTCATGAATCCATCAAAATGTTTTAATCGCAATCCGACCTGGTTACCTGGTTCGTGCATCGTGGCGAGCGCGGGCTAGTCCAACGCTAAAAAAACCAGTGTAAGTGCGCTCTCCGATAACGCGCCTTTGTTACGCATATCGATGACACATTTTAGACTGGTTCTTTAGCGTTCGACTTGCCGGCACTCAGTAACCGCAAAGACCACACAGCTAAGGAATATGTTTTCCCATTAGTTCATTTTAAACCTTATTGCAATCTCCATAGAGTGGTAATTGAATAACCGGTTAAAACGGCCATACCATTTTTTTATGCTAGTAAGTAGCACGTGCGGTTTCATTTAACAATAGACAAAGGATAAGCCGAAAGGGGACTGTTTGAAAACTACGAACTATACCTCACCACGCCGATAAAATTAACACAATGCATCTTGCTCCACACAAAATGTGGAATTTAGCGGCCATGATACTTACCTGTCGCCGCTTCTACTCCTCCGCCTATCTACAGACTACATCGTCCCTCTGTACGTCACCCCGCCGATAAAATTAACACAATGCATCTCGCTCGATATAATATGATTAAAATGCGCTATGTGGACGGTGACCTAAATTCATGGTAAAGTATTTTTTTATTCAAGCAAGTATGCACGTCTGCAAGTGATAGATACTACACATTCTTAAACTTGTGACCTTAAACTTAAAATTAAACCACCAATTTTTAAATGAAAGGAGAAATGGAAAAGTTAGGCCGGTGTTCCAAAAGGTCACAAGTTTAAAAATGTCTAGTATTTATCACTTGTAGACGTACATACCTGCTTGATTAAAAAAATAGTTTATCATGATTTCTGTCGATATGATTCATCAATGTCAGTCATAATGTAGAGTGCAGGGGTCTCTATTGTTTCCCATATAGTTCTAAGTTATAATGTATTGTTTGTCCACATTTTCGTTAGTCATAATTTGGTTTTTCTCAGAAACTCTTCAGGATTGCCATTAAACAAACCTAACCTAACCTATCTATAGGATAACCTGAGGAAAATCCTGAAAAGTTAACGGTTTCTGAATTATCACTAATGATAATATGACAATCATTACATTATGACTTTCAATAGTTATGTCAAATAAAGGGACCCCAGAGTGCAGTCGACAGAATAATAGATAATAGGTACTAGGTGCAGTATAAGCAATTACGAAATACTTCAAATTTCAAATTGTCGGGTAATTCCGAAAATGGATTTTAATATAATATAATTATAGTTGATTTTTTAGCTGCCCGATATTCTGAAGTAAGTATTCGAAATTAAGTACTCAATAAACCCAGGAAAGGTTCTTGTTCAGTAAAGTTGCTTTCCGCAATGGGTAGGGCTCTTAGGGCTTCACTAGGGCTGCATCAGTGAATTGTGCCGCTGCCTTAGGTAATGCAACTTTTTGGCGGCAGACGTGACAGCCAAAGAGTCTTGATCTATCAATGAGACCATCAGATATAGATCGTCCCAGATTGAGACGGCTATTCTAGCTTTGCGTAAAAGTTAACGAATAGGTATCATTTCCACCGCTTCACTGTAGCATACTGTAGGTAGGTGTAGGTAGTTAGCTAACTTAGGTGCAAGGCTTTTGACACCTGATTACAAATTATAGGTTTCATAAGTCTTTTGACACCAGCGGGCTTAGCACGGTAGCATTTTTATCGCCTGTCACCATGCCTGTCACGTTCTAACAAGTAGGTAAGTGCGAAAGTGACAGGCTGCTGATTATATACAAATTATAGGTTTCTCGTCAACCGTACCTATGCGCCCTCCAGATGTTATTACAGATCACACCGTCGCCGCATCCTTCCGTCAGTATGATAACCGCCTAAATCAGCTTTAATGAAAAGCTTGACTGGCGACCCTGCAGTTGGTACTGGTCGCTCGTCCGGTCCGACGCTGCGCTGGCGCAACGGAAGCGGAAGCAGGTGCGCGCATGCGCGAACGGTATACCATCGGCTCTCTTTGCTCTCCTATTTTAAACCTTGTCGCAATGACTTAAGGTCGGATATTGGCTATGTTAGCCTAAGTTCGAACGCCGCTGTACCAAATCCATCGACTCCTTTTATTTACCTATTTAAAACCTTATCCCCTTGATATAAGATCGAGTACCTGTGTTGTCAATCCTGCATTATCGAATAGTAAGTAACCTTATTCTTTATCTTACTGCTTTAAGGTAAGGTTGTATTTAGATCAAATTATAGGACATCTTTGATTTTCAAGAAACTGTCACGGTGACGAAAATTCACTTCTCGATCATCTATTAACCATGTAGTTGCATGTAAGTAAACTAAGTAACCATGATACCTTGATATAGACTATAGAGCACCAATGAGTTATGTGATATGTCCGTCCGACCGAAACCAGATTTTTTCGGCAATAATCTGGTTTCGGTCGGACAGACATATCACATAACTCAAACATGAGTTGTATGCCAAAACCTGAAATCTGTTGTGTTCTATTGAAAATAAACTTATTTCATCTTTGAACAAGTTTGGGTTGGGTCTATTACAGTTTTTTTTAATTCATTTTTATTAAAACAATGCCTAGTTACCTACCAATAGTATCAGTACCTATTGAAGAAATGTATTAAAGAAAAATTAAAATATTATTTGGTGTAAAACAGCACATTTGTATTAAGTGATTTAATATAATTAGCTATGTACTTAACAAAAACTGTAAAATTTGGCAGTGCTGCCATCTAGTATCGAGTAGACCACTGAATACAGAGCACAGCTGCTTTCTTAATTAATGCTATTGCATATTAATAGTTCCGCTACTACTCAATAGATGGCGCTTTTAACATAATATAGATAAATGTTCTTTGACGCATTTAAATCTAGATGGGTAGTCTAAGGAAAAAACGTGCCTCGAAAATCAAGAAAATTTGATTCTCGATCAGATGGCGCCACTACCTTTGGCCTACTTTCGGATAGATGGCGTTGACGGTTTCTTTTGTTATTTAACAATTTAACGCATATCAGTGAATGATCATGGGTCAAAATACTCTTAATCATATAAAAATAATTTATGCAAATAAAAAAAAAACATTTATCCATATATAAACACATTTTATCGTATTTTTACAAATCTTCATTTTTAGTTTTAAAGTGTGTCGATAGATGGCAGTGAATTTTCTTTGGTTACAAAATTTATTATTTATTTATTTCATGTTATCAATTTTTGTTTTGTACAATAAAGTGATTTACTACTACTACTACTACTAATTTACTATGACAACCGCTCTATCCTATTATATCCTCTTTGTTTCAATATCAATCAGCTAAATTTATGGTAGAAAATCGTCTAAAATCGGTAAGAATTTTTCAAACTTTTATATCTCCTGTACGAGTACAACGCGGCATCGCGAACACAATAGCATGGAGACTATATAAAGGAGCCAAATCTCTATGTATAAAAAGTGTCCATCAAAAAACAGTAATTAGGCGGCGCCACCATACACCGAAATACTACCAAAAACAACCTACGTAATTTGGTCGGGTTATTTGTTGGTTCATGTCCCAGAGCCTAACTAGCGCCACCGGAGAGATTAGGAACTATTATTTAAAGCTGAAAGCGGTCACTTTTGCAACAATTCTGCCATAAGAGGTTGGCATCCTTTCTATACCATCCATACACCATAGGCAGTCGATCTAAGTATCACGTGACAGTGTCCAGCGTTGCAGTAACTTTTTTACAGCTTTTTTAGTCGCCGATCATTTTGTCCGGGGTACGAAAAGAGGTTGTATGTAGAGGATTCTTTTATATTATTTTGTAAATAGAAGCGGCTTACAATATGTTTGCCATACGATTAAATAAATATAGTGTGGAATTAAACGCCATCTCCCATCTGCTTTATCTGTAAATGTCGTGAACGGGAAGGAAATAGAAAAAAAACAAACAGTACCGTTCCGTATATGAAGATATTATATTTTCAAAGAACATGTATTTAATATTTTTCCCAGCAAATGTTCGGTCAATACAACGTGTGAAACAATACCATTATTTATACCATTATAATCATGTAACAAGTAACTAATATAATTTAATTATTCTGACTCCTCAGAGTCCAAACTACACACTTGATTGATATAAAATATTAGATCACTCAAGCTGCAAAATTGCGTAGAATTTTTAAAATAGAATCTTAAAATAACAATAACATCTGTCTTAAAATCAACTTGCCAGAATTGCGACTAGTTTATATTAAGACACATCTTTGCGTATTGTCTTAAAACATTTGAATCCTTTCCAACGAAACTTTGCAGCCACTATACATCCCACCTACCATACGATACGCACTACTCAGCGACTGTGTATAAAAAGCCAATATGTTGCAACACTATAGATAATAGATCTGTGATTTTAAATTAACAATATAGTGTATACTCAGGTTTAGGGAAGAATACGACAGCCTAATCTTGAAACAATCTTGGACCCAGTAAATTAAAATGGTTACAATCGGAAAAATAGGTACTGCTCTTTTCTGTCATAAGGCATTTTAATACGAGCAATTTTATAATAAGATTAGTCGGCAAAAAAAATTAAAGTCAGATTATAATGGAAGTTAATTTTACATTCATGTAAACACAGGGTTCAACAATAATTGTTTGTCAAATTTACAAAAAGTTTATTGGGTGCGTGACCCCAGTAAACTTTTGCACTCTTAAAACATAATTATTATCATAAATGAGTTAAGTTTCACCCGATACCATACCTATTATCAGTAAAAACAATAATTTGGGAAAAGAGCTGCCATTTAAATTAGACCGTCAAAGTTTTAATATTTTGGGCGCATTAATATTTTACCGACTTTTTAAGAGATTTTTTCAATGACAATTTTTATTTCCAATTATGACGTTTCTATTAAAGTAACAAGGATATAAACATCACTTCTTTTATTTTATTTCAAGGCGCGTTGCGTGTGATGTAAATTGACAGTTAGGTATGTATGTATTATTTTAGGTAATTTTTAATTTAATGCTTAAAATTTCGATGTTTCAACTGGTTTCCGATATTCCAATGTATGAAGTCATAAAAACAATTGCTTAAAACAGCAATAAGCTCAATATAGCAACATTTTAGCTGCAAAGTTATATTTGCAGATAGTACAAAGTGAAACATCACCTGAACAACTTCTTTTTGGTTTTTGACCACCTGCAAAAACAACTTTGTCTCGCGACATCAATTGATATAAGATATAATAATTAAACATTAATAAAAACAATTCACAAATTTGTTATCGTGTTCTGGTTTTTATATCACAAATACAATACTGTAAAGATATTATAAAAGCTCATAATAATTAATATTATAGGTAATTTAGGGTCCTTGGTGCGGTTTTGATGAAGGGAGCAGAAAGTGCGTTTTTCCAAGTAGTTGAAGTGGTGAGAAAAGCTGACTTGTTCCCCTAACAATGTAATTTGCAGGATATTTTTTTTCAACAACATGTTTATAACTACGAGTACCTGCATAACTGCATATGGAATCGTCGTGTTAGGCCAAGTTTTAAACGCGTTATGCATAATTTTGCTGAACTACGCGTATTTATCTTGATCGGTAGAAACGGCATAGTCTCACAGACTTTGTGACCAGAGAACAAAGGACCATATTTCACCAAGTTGACTTATAATTAAACTGTATTTGGTTTATTAGCTGCCGTAAATATTTCCTGCGATTTTAGCCCGAGTGCTCTCAAATCTATGACGATCATTAAGCAATATCTGAAATTGTAAATCTTTATCAGGAATAAAGCCATACGATATAATAATAATAATATGAATGTTACTGTCTGTCACGCCTGCAATCATGATTCTTGACTTTCCAGGTTGGAGGCTACATCATGAAATGTTAAATTTCAGGCGTATTAATAAGTATATTAAATGGTTTAACACCTTGTTAAGCACCCTCAAATAATACATAGTTTTAATCTTTATCATAAAAAAGTAAATTATACGCGCTTCCTCGAGATATCGAACATTGTTGGCCGTTATCATGTGTTGGCCTAAACCTAAACGTTAATGCAATTAAACATTAACCAGTCCAAATTGAACCGTAAACTGTAACCGTCCGTTAAGGTTTACGGTTCAATTTGTACTGGTTAATGGTTAATTGCAAATAACGTTAAGCCAACACTGCCCGTTATTAGCTTTTTGTCATTTTCGACATCTGCTCCCAACTCTCCTTTTCTAGCAGCGTCGGTACAATTTATGTGGACGTTTGCTTCACATCACTATCGTGTATTTAAAGTTTTAAACACGACTGCCCAAAAAAGGAGTGTATTGTTTTCAGGGTTCATGTTTGTATGTGAGTTTCTTTATTCCACCATAACTTCCGAATGCCTTGACTGATTTAGATGTGTAACATACGGTTAGAATCCTAACGTTAATCCAAGTGACATGGGCTATGTGACGTCATAATAAAAACAACATGGCGGACTTTTAACACGATAATGCGCGACCTTTAGAATTAAAAACTTGCAAACCTATCGAGAGGGGTATCAAAATGAAGAGCTTTGAAAGACAATTAAAAATATATATGTTTTTAGCTTTTCAGTTCACATCCAACTGCAGTCGTGTTTTTTAATTTGTAATTGTGTACTAGTTGGAGTTTGGAGTCGACGTTATTATAGAAGGGGTTTTCATAATTTACCACCAATATTCAAAAATGTGTCCACGAAAGTGAAATGATCCAAACTGTTCAGTACACTGACCAAACTTGTATTTTAGGCGATTCATAGGCCAAACTTAGTATAGTATTAAGGACGCTAAGCACGAACAATTTCATACATTTACCTACCTGTTGCTATCTCTATCGCACGCGCATAATACAATCAAACAGATAAAGTAGAATTGAATAAACGAGAAACCTCAATTAGCGATAGTAATTATAAGGTCCCGCCATTTTTGTCATAGATTACCTCTATTAGCGAAAGATACAAACCTCTTTAAGAGAGAGTCGTTTCTCCCGTTCGAACCTCTGTATGTGCTCTGTATCAGAGAGTACCTCTCCGTTGGCCTCTATAAGCGAGAGTCCAGTGTGTAATTATTAACCGTTATTTTTGATACTAATTTTCGTGGAACTGACGCACATTTAACAAGTTTTTTTTATCGTTTATAAAAAAGCGTTTGTCTCATTGTTTTTTGTCCTTTTGAGAAAACCAAATGTGTATTTTCGATCAAACTCGCCAGTTCCTACGTATTGATTGTGTAGAATTGAACACATTATCTTCTTCCTCGGTCCCTCATTGCTGAGGATCGCGACCATGTATGCTCCGTCTCCATAGTGTGCGGTCATAAGCCACATGAGTCACGCACTGCATGTTGCCGCCAACCACCCTCTTCACACCATCAGACCATCTCGTGGGTGCTTTTCCTCGCCCGCGCTTGCCATCCATTTGACCCAAGATAATCTGCCTTTCTAGGTCATGCTTCTTAGACCGCATGATATAGGACACAGAACACATTATAGGAATGTCTAAACAAAAATTAAGTGTTATTATATTAAAAATGGCGAACCCTTTCGAGAACGGGAAATCACAATGCCAAAATTCACAGTGAATTTGGTTTCCATAAATATTAGCTAAATCGAATAATTAATTTTAGTAATGCCACTTATTTTTACTTTTTTTTTTATAAGCGTGAAATCTCCGACCCCTTACCTCTACTAGTGAGAACTAAGAACCTTGGATTAGAGAGAAACCTCTATGAGCGAGAAAAATGTTCGGCCCCTTGAGCTCTCGCTTATTCAGGTTTGACTGTATTGGCTGTCGCGCCGATGAAGCCAATGCCTCTATGCGAGCGAGACAGCGATATAATTATGCGCATGCGATAGAAATAGGAAATGGCGAGTCAGTGTGGAACATTATTCGTAGCGTCCTTACTACTGAAGGAAGAAACCTTAAATATCCATACCATACTTGCGTCTTGCTCGCTCTTCTGCGAATCAAATTGGCGTGAACAGGGCAGTGTCATTTATTGCTTGTCTCGCTTAACGAAAAACATTTCTATACTTAGAATAAGGCAGTGCTTTGATTGACTTATAAGCGTGTGGCGATAGCATGCTAGTCGTCTCCCTCGCGTTAATTACAAACGTATGTGGGTGAGAGAGATGGTCAGCTAGCGTGCTACCGTCTCTGGTTTCACAAAAATAGTTTCAACATTCTCCCTAAGAGATTACATAATAGTAAGAAGCTACGATCCTCTGTTAACGCAAATGTCAAAGATAACAATTATGGTTGTCAATAATGGTTGCCAGCCAATGATGCCACTAAAACATTCTTGATGTCTATACTATGCTAGGTATTTAGAATACCTAACTATTAAGCCCGAATATATTTTTCCCGAAGTAAAGTATCTTATGATAGACCATTGAGCAATTCAGTCCTCTTTCTTACGCTAGCAACATTACTAGGTCAGGTAGCATAGTGACGTCAGCGACGTCATAATGACGTATTTATGGCGTCATAATGACGTCGCTGGCGTCATAATGTAGTATAAATGCTGTTAGGGTATGAAGAAAGAGAATGGAGGTATGTTTTCATGTAGGTTCGCTGCTACTGGCACCGTTGGCTAGACACACAGAATTTCGAAAAAAAATTATACGTAAAATTCTTTGACATCTCCGAAAACTTTTTTGGATAGTCTAATTTTGTATATTTCCGTAATGATATGCAGACTGTCAGCATTTTGTCTTCAAATTGTGCATGATAATTGATATGTTATTTTATTTGTAAACCATATTATATTAAACCAAATCGTTGTTTAATTTTATTGCAATATTAATAACATAAATACTTCGGCAACATCGCACTGTCGTTAATAATTATACACAATTTCGCTATAATTAAATAAAACCAGTTATTAACTACCCTAAGTTTTGAAAGTCTTCGATTCGCCTACATTATGCATTTAAATAGGTAAATAATTTGAACTATTATATTTGGAAACAATCGTGTACTTAATAAATACTATGGAGACAGTAAAAACGGTAATATATTTTACTAATTAATAGGATAAAAATAGACACCGAGTGTGAAAATTTTACTAGAATAGGTACTGGTAAGATTTAAAATTATTGCTCTAAAGGTATACAATTCGTTAACAAGTGCATTAGGTAATTAATTATATAATTATAAAATGACTTGGTTCGATTTATTAAAAAAATATCGTATATTTACTTTGAGACGTTGTGAAAGAAATCACTTCAGACAATAAATAAAAAAAAACAAACATTAAAAACTTATTTATTTACACAAAAAAAAACAGTTGGTCGGTTCGAAATTTTAATTTCGTAACGCGTTCGGAGCAAGCGTTTTTGGGGCGTTTTTCAGGCTGAAGTGAAAAGCATGGTAAGGTAGCGGATGAGATGGGTGCGTGTGACTACGTTTGAAAACGTCTTTGAAAACTTAGCTTTGTGGCGTCACAGCACAGTCGCCGGGATGTCCTCCCCCTGAAACACACCGTGACAATTAATGGAATCAAACAGTTATTTATTGTGATAGAGAGAGGTGCCTTAGTTTGGCATTGGCAGTCGAAACTGACGGCACTAAATAGGGAATATTACGCATTGGATGCAAAACTCTGCGTAGAGGGCGTCACTAGAACAAACACAGGGCCTCTTCATGCTATCACTCTTGCATATTCGATCGATAGCGAGGCAGATAGAGTTAGACCAAGAAAAGTCTGGAGCGATTTTGATAGCATACGCAGTCCAAGTGTTATTTTAAACGTCAAACGTCTATGAAATTATAACGTATAAATAACACTCGCACTGCGTGTGTTATCAAAATCGCTGCAGGCTTTTCTTAGTCTTACTCTTACGAAATTTCGATTTTCGCGTTTCGCAGTAGGCCACCTCCCTAACAGCATTTATACGTCATTATAACGCCATAATTACGTCATTATGACGTCGCTGACGTCACTTTGCTACCTAGGCTGTAAACAAACCGCCTTGCTGCATCAATGTCATAGTGAAAACTTGTCAAAAAACTGTTTAAGGAAAAAAAGTATAAAAGTAGGGTAGGGGTAGTAGGTATAAAAGTTACTCTATGGTTTAGGATGTGCACTAGTGCTGCACTCTGGCGGCAGAACATTGCAGTAATACTCCCTATTGTGTTGTTTTTATATGGGAGTAATTTTTGTATGCCATATGGATGCTAAACCAAGTTTTAAAATACAACACACAGTAGGTCGTAATGACTAATGACTAGGTATTGCGGTAGAAGCGTGTTTAAATACTTTAAATACATTTTTAAACTTTTTTTGGCGTTTAGTATTATTATGATGATAATGAAAACCTAACGATGATAACTCATGTGCTGTTGGAAAGTTCACAAAACTACGACTACTCATCCATTTCGAAAATAAAAGTTTCTTTCATTTCCTGTGAAATTTTCCGAGCTTTTACCAACGTTTTGAAAACTTTCCTCAACTTGTACATCTGTAACTGCAACACACGCACAAACACACAAACTCATTAGTCAGAAAAAATCAAAAGTAACACTTCAACTTGTCGTTTTATTGTAGCACTTACCTTCGTAACGTCATTTATTAGGTAACGATGGACGGACAGACAAAAATATGTATAAATATAAATTACTGTCTGACGTTTTCCTGAGCTTTTCTGCCTGTCACTCCTAAACAAGTGCGAAAAATCACATAGCATTTCTTCTCAAATGGTTTGAATCCGTTCAATATTTTAAATACTGATGAAAAATGTAATGTTTCGAGCCTCAACCGTTCTGATCAAAATTCTAACTTTGGAAAGTGTCAAAACCTAATAGTAACTAGACATAATTGTTTGACGGAAGCTTGGTAAACTAGCAAAGGCTTGAAACAGATTGAACATGTATCCATATTCCACGGACGCAGTGGCGATGGGCATAAACCGTACAATTGAAAGAATACATGTCCATTGTAGCATTAAAGTTATGGTCACATATTCCGTGGTCAGTCCCTAACCCCTGCCCATGGCGGCGCTTAAGATGGACAGCATATGGGCCCCTAAAAGCCGATGGATGTTTCCGCACTATACGGCGATAGGGGAGGATGTTTGTGGGTTGGAATGAAGGTCTTTCTGCAGCAGTAAGGAAGGCTGATTCAAAACCACCAGGAAAGCTCAAATAGTTCTCTATGTCGTGGAGCTAGTACCCAAAGTATTACATTGTTCACGACAATAAGCTCGTAGGCTGCTAGGTCTGGGGCATTAAAGTCAAGATCAAGGATAGATAAACGCTTTGCATAGCGACTCCTAACAAGGTAGGCAGAAGGTGGAATTCCTTCCACCACATCTTCCGATTGTCTTTGTTTCCTAGTAGAAGGATTACGAGTAAATAGATTGTTGTGATAAATACAAACTAGTCTCACTCGGCAAGCCCAAACCGTTCTCTGTATCGTGGAGCTAGTACCCAAAGTATTACATTGTCCACGGCAATGAGCTCGTAGGCTGCTAGGTCTGGGGCATTAAAGTCAAGACCAAGGATAGAGAAACGCTGTTAATAGCGACTACTAACAAGGTAGGCAGACGGTGGAATTCCTTCCACCACATCTACCGATTGTCTTTGTTTCACAGTAGAAGGATTACGAGTAAATAGAAGCTTGCTGTGATAAATACAAGCTAGTGAAACCCACTCGGCAAGCCCAAACCGTTCTCTATATCGTGGAGCTAGTACCCAAAGTATTACATTGTCCACGGCGATGAGCTCGTCGGCGAGCGCGAGGTCCGGCAGCGCGCTCTCTTCGGCGGGTATGGACGCCTGGTACAACGAGCGCTGCACCTCCACTATATGTTCGTTCTGAAATTTGAAATAAGATTAGGGTACTTAGGGTACACTGTATTTTATAGTTATTTACGATACAAGTGCGGAAAAGAGGACGAGTGGCGATAAATTAAAACACGACCACAGGGAGTGTTTTAAATGGACACGAGTTACGAATTACCTATTCGCACGTGTATCGTACAACGTTTTACAGTACATATTATGGCCCTTTAAACTTTCAACATATGCACAAAAAGTGCACTTTACGCACTAGTGCGAGAAAGTAGCACCATATGTACTGTAAAATAAATTATTTCACACCATGCATGAAATAAAGCACCAGATAATTATTAGAAAAACATTGATAGCAGTTACTTTTAAACACAATTTCTGTTTAATCAATCGGATTGAACTGTTGAAGTATAAAAAGTAGGCGAGTTGACCGTGACGTCATTGTGTAATGTTATGTTTCATATTAATTCCATATCAGCAAATCGTTTTGACAGTTCTAAAAAAGAAACTGATTTGACTAGTAGGAGAATACCCTATTATGACGCCAATAAGATTCTAAATTTAAAAAAGTGGAATGCTAAGCGTTGCGAGGGTTTCATTAAAAGTCGATTCCACAGCCAACCTCATGTTAAACAACTAAAAATCTACGAGTTGGTGTGGTAAAAAATAAATGTGGTATTTTCTATAAAAAGGGACCTTATTGTCGATGGCGCTTACGCCATTATAAACGATGCTCCGATATAAATACAATGCCGCGCGACGCTGTGCGGCATAAGCGCCATCGACAATAAGGTCCCTTTTCATAGAAAATGCCCCAAATTATCTGTCCATTAGGAAGGATTAAGTTCTAAAATGAGACCGTAATTTCGATTGTATGGGAGCGGCTTTTTAGTGGAGTGGTCATGAGTTAGGAATAAACTAAAGAATTTACATTATATAAACGTCATTACCTCAATCTTCAGCCTTTCTAGCAGCCTGTCTCGCTCGCTCTTGAGTACGTGGCATCTCTCCGTCTCGACCTCGCTCAGCACCCCTTTCACCTCCAGCTCGGCAATTTGTGAGTCTTTCTCGCTTACTGTTCCTTTCAAGATGTCTTGGCTAAGAAGAAAAAACGTTCGTCAATGTGGAGAAGATCGTCTATAAGTGAAAACTTTCTACAAGCTTTTTCGTCGCTTTTAACTCTTGCATTTGTACACATACTCCACTCTCCACTTACAGAAGGTCGGTATAGAGCAGAGGGCCTACCGTGAGCCACGTTCGACGTGTTGCCTCCCTGTCACACTTAAGTACGAATTTACAAGTGCGACAGAGAGGCAACACGTCGAACGTGGTTCACGGTAGGCCCTCAGAAGTAAAGCTCTTCTCTCTGACTGTGCCTGAGCGACGAACGTATTAATAAAAAACCGGCCAAGTGCGAATCGGACTCGCGCCCCTTCGGGGCTCCGTACTTTTTTTGTATTTGTTGTTATAGCGGCAACAGAAATACATCATCTGTGAAAATTTCAACTGTCTAGCTATCACGGTTCATGAGATACAGCCTGGTGACAGACAGACGGACAGACGGACAGACGGACAGACGGACAGACGGCCAGACGGACAGACGGACAGCGGAGTCTTAGTAATAGGGTCCCGTTTTTACCCTTTGGGTACGGAACCCTAAAAACGAGAGTTATTGCCCTATGACGGTCTGCCCTAAAATATTTTTTATATGGTCATATATTCATATTCGTATATTCATAATAATTCATATTACATGTCGTTTTTTATAATTACATAAAAAAAAAACAAAAAAAAAATATATTAAAATTAGCATTATAAATACAATAATTACATTAAAAATAAATAAATAAAAACTCTCAATTAAATTACAATTAGCGTTATCAACATGTCAAATAAAAGTATACCTACAAAAACATTAATAGATATGATAATTACTTATTTAATAAAATCTGCAAAACTGTAGAAAGTGTTCGTTAAGCGTTTTAGCCTGTATTTAAAACTGTTTAGTGACGGCGCTTCCTGTGACGCTGTGACTTCTGTATGCTGGTCTTACGCACATTAACTTTATTACATTTAATTATAACTGTTGTTGTGTTTAATTATGATTATGAATATCCTATTAAAAGTTCAACAAATAGTTCACTTACATGATATGCGCTAATTCGCCGACCGCCGCGTCCCGCCTCCTCTCACAGTGTCCCAGGGAGTCCTCCGATTGTTTTAACCTCCTCAGTACAGAGGAGCAAGTGCCACAGTTCATGACTGACGCGTTCTGGAGAGAGAGGATACGCTGTTCCATCTTTCTCATCTGGAATGATAGAAATTTTGGGTCAGTTGAGGAATGGAAGTTTCCGTAAAATTTCGTAGTTACAGAGGTAAATGTCTATCTCTTTAGTAATTCAAGTTGTGTATTGTGTGCTAGGTTTCATGGCACGACCCCAGTACCATCAAACATCTGAGTAAAAAGAACCTAACACAAAATTATCCTCTAGCTATGTTTGAGCCTCCGGCTCCTTGTGGCAATGAATATACTGAAAAGAGAATCCTAATATTAAAACAATCACAATGATAAAATAATAAAACGCGAAAAGACTTTTTTCATCGTCATGGATATAAAAACTATAATAATAAATATTTCTATAATTACCTTGTGTAAAGTTGCTATTCTCCTTTGTTCTTCCTCGTAGAAAACCTTCTCTCTTTCCGCTGCTATTGTAAAAGATTCCTTCAAAGCGTCTTCTAACTCCAATATTCTCTTAGCTTTGAAATCAGCCGTCATTGTGCCCGACTTCTTATTTATAATCTGTTCTAGCTCAGTTATTCTTTCATCTTTGCTTCTCACTACGGCGAGTAGCTGTTCAAATTCAGCTATATTATTATTTTCACGGAGTGCTTCTTCTAGTATAGATATGCAACGTTGCTGTTCAATAATCTTCGAATTCTTTACCGCGATCTCTTTCGACAGGCTGCTGATCTTCCTGGCCAGCTTGGGCATACTCGGCTTCTCGCTCTTCTCATCGTGAAGTATGTTCAAATCATTAAAACTCCTACTAAATCTTCCCTTGTCTAGCCTATCCACTACCTTACCACTTTTCTGGAGCTCGAAAAAGCTTTTGCTCTTTTTTATTTGTGTTAGCTCCTGGCTATCTGATATTTTGAGTACCTCGGACAGAATAAGCGACGACTCGTTAAGCTCGATCTCTAGGTCGATTATTTTCATTTTGCCCTCTTCTAGCTTAGAGCGCAGTTCGTCGGTGTGAGCGAGCGCGTGCGCGAGTTCGCTCATGGCCGCCAACTCGCTCTGCTTCGACCGGCTCAGTTCCTACCGTGTTTGGGGAAACGACAGATGAAAAAAACAAAAAGAAATCAATAAACAGCCCGTTTTTACTTCAACAACAAAATTCAACAATATAAACTCAAAAATAACTCGAGAAAAGTCAACATAGTTTTTTTTATTTAAAGTTATTGATATTCCGCATAACAAGATTGAAAGCTGGGTAACATCGACTAGTGGACAACTTACTCGATCTATCTAAATACATGATTACTTAACAGTTTTACAATTGTTTTTTATCAATTACTTAAAAAATAATTCCCGCTGAACACGATTATTAGATTTTCTTTAAACATCACTTAAAAATTATCGCTAAACTAATAATTATCTTATTATTTGTGTGCTGTTACAAGCCGCGTCGAGGGTACGGACTCGACGTCGACCACGAGAGAGGAATATTATTATCTGAACACTTCATTATATTCTCAATACCGATATCGATAACATTACTTAACACGAAATTGCGAGTGTAAAGCTTACTTGTGTTACTCGTTACCGAAAGACGTGGGTCGCTAACGGAACCGTCGGCGTCAAACAAATGTAAACGAAAGAGCAAATAAATGAATGACAGTCTTGGTGCGAAGGACTAACTTAGAAAAAGCTTTTGAGGAAGCCAGCGGGTCCAGCCTGCATGAAACAAATTAGTCGGGTTAGTGGTTAGACTGGTTAGCACAACGTTTGAGGCTGAGGCGGCATTCGAACTTGATCTTGATATGATGCACTGCGAGTGATACGAGTAACTCGCAGTGGATCTCGCTTGTACCAACATATGAGTTTGAATTCAGCTCCTTGCATAGAGCCGTTTCACATTGATACCATAATTATTATTTGCAATATAGATAAAAAAAAACAGGTGGTATCGAACAATGCCATACTTTGTGGTATCGGATATAATAATGTGAAAGGGCTTTCTTTACAAGAGTTCCTAATAGTTAACGTTGGAAAAAATAAAATTTGAAATTTGTGTAAAGTTAGGACTGATTATATTACATTTTTAGTAAGTGTGTGTAATCAGGTATAATCAATATGAGGACATTTTTGTTAGCAAACAACAAGTTAGGTACTTCGTTTAACATCTCCTCTTCTAAAATGAAATTTATGAAAAGTAAAAAGTGTAAACAGTTAATATGTTGATTTGTAAATTAGTCAAGATTATATTAAGGAAATTGTACTCGTAGCAATTGGAAGTAAGAGTAAAAATTAAAAGAAAACCTACCTCTTCTCTTTGTGCTTGCGCTTGTTGCTGACTTTTCAGTTTGGCTTGGAGGTTCCTTATAGACCTGGAATTTGAAGATTAATAAATATTATTTTCACTTCACCACCCCAGCTGGTAAAGGTTCTCTTGATTGTTCAAGAACTAAATCTCGTTATCGAGTCTCGAATTTCGTTATCTACCAATATACCACATATGATATTTTAACCTCTAGTCGCCCAGAAGCCTAAAAAACCTGGCATTCTATTTTGAATAGATTTTCAGACAAGCCAAACCTTAATTTGTCTTGATAGGGGAATTGTTGTTTCATCTTCGTTATCTACTTCGCATTTTGCACTGACCGTATATTTCTGCATCTACAAGACTTACTGTTGCATCTCCATCATCTGCTTCTCCTTCTGCGCCTGCTCCTCCTGCGACATCTGCACGAGTTGCAACAGGCGCTCCGTCTCGGTGGAGAGACGGGCCGCCTCCTCCTTGCTCTGTTCGAGCTGCTGTTTCATCGTCTCCGCTTCCTTCTGCGTGTCTGTCAGCTTACGGTTTAAGTCTGTCACCGCTGCCGTGCTTCCGCCAGCCTGAAATATTGTTTTAAATTTTTTCAATTAAAGTCTATAATATATTTTTACAGAAACAGGTTAAAAGGAGGGTGGAAGATTTCAGTCTATAAAAGCAAATGAGTAAAAACCTGTCAGTGACAAACAAAAACAATATCAAAAGAGAGAAGTTCGAAAAATTGGCGCAGTTACAAGATGTTAACAATTTTGCCAGCCTTTTTTAAGTGACGTGCCTACCCGAAGTAAATATGCAAAAATGTTAGTAAATGTTTGTGTAATTATTTTTAGCTTACCTTCCTCAAAGATGCTTCCATTTGGTCCATTTGCTCTTTCCTCTTCTTTAACTGCCGATCCAGTTCCGCCAGCGACTTTTCTTTCTCTTCCACGTCTTTCCTCTTCGCTTCGACCGCTTTCCTGTGTTCTTCAAACTGCCTTCTCGCGTCTTCCAGCTTCTTGAATTCTTCTTGGAGCTGCCTTTTAGCTTGGGTTGTATCTTCCCCAGCTTTGGCGTTCTGTGCGCCAGCCGCCTGTAGCTTCTTGTTGGCTTCGTGGAGATCGAGCTGGAAATCGGAATTTTAGGTGATTTTATGATTAACATTAAGCGCAAACTAAACGAGTGTTTGAACACTTTTGAACGTTAACAGCTTTGAATGCGTAATAATTACATTAATAGCTGGGTAGGAAGTTGTTTATGTAAAAGTATACTCATTTAGTTTGTCTAATAAAATAATCAACATCACAACACGAATTGCTTTTACCACTGATACAATACATTTGATACTGCGTAGCAAATTTCGCCACTTACAAAAGCTTTAACAAATGTTTAAAAATACAATTGTAAATTTAAAGCCACACCTACAAGCAAAATGTTTTACACATAATTGCAAAATATAAATTGTTCGCAGCAACAAAGTCAATGATAAAAATTAATTTGTAAAAATATCTTTAATTTGCAATGATGAACAATGATCGCATTTACACAAGACAGTAGCGAATGCTGAAAAAGAGAAAGATAACAATTTAATTGTACACAAAGCTTTTGCGAATTGCTTGCACCCAACGTAACAGGATTTTGTAGTATTAACTCAAACTCAAACCATGGAACTCAAACTTAATGTTGCATATAATTGTTGAGTTGGGAGAATATTTACACAAGTTTGTCATGATGTATCATTCTAAATTTCTAATTGTAATGATGATCCTAAAACGCTCAAATAGATTCAGTTGAGTGTTTTGAACCATGAGAGTAGTGTTGAATGAATATTCTTTTTAATTACAAAGGTTTGTGCAAAAATACAAGACAAAATGTAAGGTGCAACAATTTGCCAAACATTCACGATGTATCACCAACACTGCATGATATATCTAATAAAACATAAGTATGAGGAACATATAATGAGGAATGTTGGAGGATCCCAGCGGGCTGGGGCATGCTACTATATATACACATGACCGGCGATGATGATTTTAAAACAAAAATATGAAATCTACTTAAACTCCGGTGCAATGAAGCGACAACGCGACGCGAAAAGGTTCAATCGAGTTTCTACCATTCTAAAGTACAGTAAATAAGTAAGTCCATGAAATGCTACAAGATATCCTTCAATTATGCTTAGATTAAACGTCCAAATATTCGTAGTATTTTTTCTTCTTTAAAAAAGGCATCAATAATTGAACACGGACAGAATTGACATAAATGGCTAAGCTGTTGATGTAACATAAAGTGTCCATGTGTTTGTTTGTAAATCGTTATCTTTGTCAAACCTTTAAGATGGTATATTAAGAGAAATAGAATGGAAATTAAGAAAACTTACGTGAAGAAAATACTCAAATTAGAAAAAAAATTACCAATTTTTCAATTTCATAAATCTCATCAATTCTGTTAAATACTGATATTGTAATGATCAATGTTTTTACAAAGTGGATAACTCTACGATAGGTATGTGTATATAATTATCTTTCTAAAATCTGACGATTGCTCGTATGTAAACAGTTCACGGACTATATATATATACCGTTATAACTAGACTATACAAGGTCAAATAAATTCTTCTGACACCTTGCAAAACTCGATTCAACCAGATGCCGTAACAGCCGCTCGTCGCCAGGCGATCCTCCAACTGACCTGTGTCTTCTCGAGCTCTTGGACCAGCATTTCAAGCTGCGCCTGACAGCGCTCGCGCTCCACGGCCACGGCGCGCGCTTCCGCCTGCGACGCCTCCAGCTGCGCGCGAACGTCTCCGCCGCCGGCGCGCTGCAGCTGCGCGAGTTGCTGCTGCTGCGTCTGGAACTGTTTTTCTATCGACTGTAAACGCTGTTGACATTCCGCTAAAGCCCTTTCCGCCGCGATAGCCTTGGTCTTCTCCTGCTCGACGGCAGCTCTCCACTTATCGACTTCTCCGGCCTTCTGAGCTTGCTTCTCGGCCCCTTCGGCTCGCTGTCTGATCGCATCCCTCTCTTTACTGACAGTCTGGACTTGCTGCTGTAGTTTAGCGATCTCACGCTCTCTGCCCTCTAGGACGGATTTGGTACCGCGCTCTTGGTCCTGCGCCATCTTCCTCTGCTCCTCCTTCAGTCTGCGGACTTCTTCGCGTTGCTTTTGTAGCTCCGCTTCCGAAGCGTTCAGCTCGCGTTGGAAGTTCACGAGCATGTCTTGAGACTTTTCTAATTGGGCTACTAGTTGGTCGCGCTCGATGGTCAACTGCTTCGTATCCGCTTCTAACTTGACTATCTGCTTTTCAATAGCATCCGCCTGTTTATCTCTCTGCTCTAATATAGAGGCCATCTTTTCTCTATCCCGGACAGATTGCGCCAATTCTTGCTGAAGTTTTACTAGGGTTTCTTGCGTTCGGTGATCCAGGGTTCGCTGTTGCTGTTCAATGTTTCGCCTCGTGTTCTGGATCTCGGCTCGCAGCGCATCCCTCTCTTGTTCAATCTGCCTCATCTCCAAGATCGTTCGTTCGAGGCGTTCATGCATGCGGCCTAACTCATTTGTCATCCTCTCGTATTCAACTCGCGTAGACTCATTCGTTTCCTGATATTTTGCGAGATGTATCTGCGACTTTTCTAGTTCCTTCGCTAGACGACCGGCCTCCATTTCTGTGGAATCTCTTGCCTGGATGGCTTTTTCAAGTTTGTCTCGGAGACGTTCAATCTCCAGTCGGTCCTCAGTCCTAGCCTTGTCTCCGGCTACGGCCTGGAGCTTCATCCTTTCGATCTGCTGCAGTTCACCTTTGAGTCGCTCGTTGTCTTTGTCGAGCTGATCCGATCGTAGCTTAAGCTTCTCACATCTATCCCGGAACTTTTCGCACTCAATATGAGCACGTTCAAGTTCTGCCCTTTGCTTCTCTAACGCTGCACTTAGCTTCGTCACTTCAGTCTTGGATAGCTCTAGTTGTATATTTGACTCGTGTAACTTAGTCTCTGCTTGCTCCTTTTCGGCTTGTATACGCTGGATTTCAACTTGCGCCGCGTCGAAGCGTTCGCGTTGCTTGTCCAACTCAGCTTGCACTCGCGTTAACTCGTTGGTCCACTTGTCCTGTTCGAATTGGTATTTACCTCGCATGCCTTCGGTGCGTTCGAGCTCCGAGCGCAGCCGGGTGACTTCCTCCTCGGCCTTGCGGGCGCGCTCCAGGTCTAGCGTGGTCTTCTCTAACCGCACGCGAAGCCGCTCCAGCTCCATCTTAGTTCTCTCATGTTCTTCCTTCGTGTCATGGTATTTCCCGTATCGTGCCGCGTACCGCTCGGCCTCTTCTTTCGCGCCCGATGCGTCCTGTTTGACTTTGTCTAGTTCAGCCTGTACTCTTCTAAGTTCCGCGGACACTTTGTCGTGCTTGTCGTACATCTTTTCGAGTTCTATTTGCACTCTTGCCATTTCTTCCTGTGTTTTTTCGTTGGAAGCCTGCGCCTTGCCGCACTGAGTCATAGCGCGGTCGTATTCGAATTGCAAACGTTCACTATCACCGACAAGCTTCTCCTTTTCCGCTTGGAGTCTTCGGAGCTCTATCTGCGATTTCTCGTACCGCTCTCGTACCATTTCTATATCGACACTCAGCCTGTCCATGTCTTCCTTTGCCTTTTCTTCCTGTTCTTTGGTCCTACCCAGTTGTAAAGACGCTCGGTCGTACATTTCCTGCAATCTTGACAGCTCGTCTTGCAGCTTTCTCTGATCATCCCTCGATTTGGTGGACATGTGTAAGTGTTTCTCCAGTTCGAGTTCCAATCGGTCTTTGTCCGCTTCGAGAATGTCTATTTTATTCTGGAGTCTGTAGATTTCATTCTGTGATCTGAAATAGAATGGATGACATTATAACCTGGTAGTTAATGTGTGTTTTGTTAGCACGGTCACAGGACAGACATCGCCACCAACACAAGACGACATTGAACAGATTGTACCTATCATACTTTTCTAGCATTTTCTCGTACTCCTTGTGGGCGGTCTCCTTCTCCTCGATGGTCTTCTGCGTGGAGTAGAGCGCCTTGTCGAGCTTCTCCTTGAGGATCTCGGTCTCCGTGAGGGCGTCGTCGCGCTCCATCTGGAACCGACCAAGTCCACATTTTAAACCAATCACAACACAAATGCGCGCACATGTTACAGCTAAATCATTGTGAAATTTTATGGAGAAGTATATCCAAATAAATCCATGATTTATCAAAAAAACTTTTAATGTTAGGATAAAAGAATGATTTCAGGATAAGCATTTCGGATTGCTGTTGCATTATTTTCTTCCATCTATAATCACGACGTGCCCTTAGGCAGTAAATATAACTTCTCTGTTTTGCGCACGTATAGACCCCATATTTTCTTCTACCTCTTTATTATATCCTGCGGTAGCATCATAGTTGCACTTTTATCGCTTGTCACTATGCTTGTCACTTTCGCACTTTACATACTTGTTAGATTAGAACGTGACAGGCATGGAGGCAGAAGATAGAAATGCGACCGTGCTGCGACCGCTGCACTTTTGCACTATGTAAACTATGTCGTGCCGTGCCTCCTAGCACCACGTATGTTGACCCATGTCAAAGTAATTCCTTACCGTAAGTTTTTGGTGCTGCTGATGCGCCTTCTCCCATCTCTCTCTAAGCACATCCAGCTCGGTGGCCGCGCTGTCTCTGTCTCGCGCGGCGCGATTGGCTGCGGCCGCGGCGGCCTCGGCGCGCTCTCGGCCGCTCGCCGCTTCCGCTAGCGCGGCGTCTCGCTCTTTCTGGATGCGGGCTACTAGGGCCTGAAAGAGATGAAGATGTGTTGAAAATTATGCGGCAAAAAATTGTGTAGTGTTCAAAGTAGATCTAAATACTCTAAATTATCGAACCTTAGTAAGTAATATATATGAAAAGTATGATAATACAGTGGAACCTCGATAGCATGAATCTCAAGGGAAACGCTAAAAAGTTCGTGATAAACGAGGTTACGTCTTATAGAGGGTATGAGGGTATGGATATGTATAAATATTTAAGTGGGCTCCCATACAACAGACGTGATTTTTTTGCCGTTATTTGCATAATGGTACGGAAATATTCGTGCGGGAGTCAGACTCGCACTTGGCCGATTTAAATATATACTTATACTTACAAGAATTGCTGGTTTAAAGTTGAAAGATACCAGTACTCGTACAGTACAACACCAGTTAAATTTCATTAAAGCTTATAATATGTACGAAGGCTGGCGTTTTGTGGCAATTAGCTCCATGCATGAATTTATTTTTATTTTTGGATTCATAATTTATATCGTTGGAACACCGGAAATGATAAAAATACTTTTGTAAACCTTAACATTATTTTATTAAAAAATATTTAAAATGTTGAAAATTTTTGAGCGGTTGAAACGCTCATAATTTTTGGCGCGAATTCGACAGAGCGTGATGAAGTCACACGTTGGGCGGCCCAACTGACGTTTGCTACTAATGACACTAATCTGTCGAACGCGTGACGTCACGTGGCGTTTCGAGCGTTTCGCTCACTAGCTTATCGCGGGCAAATTTTTGTACTTTTTATTTATAATTTTAAGTAATTAAATGGTAATTTAAAAACGGAAATGCATTTGTAACATGATATAACGGTAACAAACATCCGAATAAAACATATTTCGTTCAAATATAAACTTCATGCATAAGGCTTATTACCGAAAAATATAATATCGTCGTCGGGGTGTCGTAGGAAATTTAACCAAGGAAAACTAAAGCCACATCAAGGCGTTTGGCAGCCAGCCACGGTATTTGGGCGAAATCAATGAAATACTCGTATTTATTGTCCAATGCCCAAGTATTTGGTTGCCGGGGCATATTGCACTGTCTAACTTTAAACTCTAAATTAGAACTAGAACTTGTAGCTCTACAACCTTACTGGGGACCTAGAAGTCAAGCTAGAACTTTAAAAGTAGGACAATACATAGGGGACAACGCCGTCCTCGAAACGTCGGAGGTAAATTTAAAACTAGTTTACGCGATTAAGTCCCGTGGAGATAAATAATAATGAGTAAAAATCGTGAAAGTTTAAATCAGTGTAATACATAGGCTCCTTTTCATTGTACTTGGCAGAGAACTTGCTATACATTTACAATCGCTGGTACAGTCGCCATCAGATATATCGGAGATATATACACGCCTTTATTGTCAAGGCGCTAGATGCGTGTTCAGATATTTTTGAGCACCACGGCCGCTCCGATATATCTGATGGCGACTGTACTGGGCTATACCAAAACGAAAATTCCTTTATTCGGAGTTCATCTGTCTCCATTTCCTTGGCTGTTGTAATTAAGACCTCCCCGAAAAGCCGAATTTCACCTTCCCAATCTTCGCATACAAACAGAGTTTCGTTCTTAGAAACTTTGCACATACAATGATATGAGGTATATCTACGTCTGTATTCTATAATTAGTTTATATGGCTCTAGTATATAAAACAAACGAAATAGAGTAAAAACAAGTTTTGTATGAACAGCTTAAATTCGCTGTGTTTTTAACTATGGAATCTGAAGCTACATAGACTAATTACAGACCTAGATATATCTTATCTCATTGTAAGTACAAAGTTTCAGAGCAGTCGTTTTAAAATGAGAGAGTAACTACGTTTGTATGGAGAACCGAGCTTGCCGGGGACCGGGGGCTCTTAAGTAAAATAAACATTAAACTATGAAATAAAACTATGAAAACGGATTATATCGCGTATATTGAATTTATAATTTATAAATTCAATATACGCGATATAATCCGTTTTCATAGTTTTATTTCATGAGTAACTATCGCGGTAACCGAAGACAATAAAACATTAAACTAATTGTACGGTTTCACTCACTCACTCACGGTTACTGTGTCACTGTTAATCTGTTAGTGCTTGAAAATGGAGACTTAGGCTCTCCGAAACATGTCGCGTGAGTCAAAGTTTAATGTTAGTCTGACTCACAACACAACAGTTTAAATTCGAACTAAAATAAATTGTATTAGGTGTGATGTAGAGCATTATTTACCGCCGCTTAAAAGTCAATTTTGAGATATGTCAGTTTACATTGACTCTTCTTTCTGTATAGATTATATTATTCTTTTTGCAACGTAGTACATTTTATTAATTTGGCCTGTGATTATTTAATTACCATCATAGAGTAACTTATACTAGAGCGGTACTGTCATAGTAAATTTTGTAACCCCAGTAAATTCACTGCCATCTGTCGACACACTAAAACTAAAAATGAAGATTTATAAAAATACGATAGAATGTATTTAAATATAGATAAATGATTTTTTTTATTTGCATTAATGATTTTTATGATTTTGACCCATGTTCTTTCACTGATATGCGTTAAAATTGTTAAATAACAAACGAAACCGTCAACGCCATCTATACGAATGTAGGCCAAAACTAGTAGCGCCCTCTGAACGAGAATCAAATTTTCTTGATTTTCGAGGCACGTTTTTTCCTTAGACTGTATCCATCTATTACGGAGTTATATCTATCTTTGGTGTGATGTAGAGCATTATTTACCGCCGCTTAAAAGTCAATTTTGAGATATGTCAGTTTACATTGACTCTTCTCTTTGTCTTTCTGTATAGATTATGTATAGATTATTATTTTCTTTGCAACGTAGTACATTTTATTAATTTGGTTTGTGATTATTTAATTACCATATAATGCAAATGAAGGGAATATTACGCGAAACTCTGCGTAGGTGGCGCCAGGGCGCCACTACCACAATCCGAGGGTCTATCATGAAACAAGAAAATTTATCTATCTAACATCTCTGTCACTCTTGCATATTCGAGCGATAAAGAGTGGCAGATAGCGAATTGTCGGATTCGCGTTTCCCGGTAGGTCCTCTGTAAGCAAACCGCCTTGATGCATCAATGTCATATTTTATTATCTCGAGTATGGATGGTATAGAAAGGATCGCAATCTCTTATGGCAGAATTGTTGTAAAAGTGACCGCGTTAAGCTTTAAATAATAGTTCCTAATCTCTCCGGTGGCGCTAGTTAGGCTCTGGGACATGAGTATAACATGAACCATATAAGGCAACAAATAACCCGACCAAATTACGTAGGTTGTTTTTGGCAGTATTTCGGTGCATGGTGGCGCCGCCTAATTACTGTTTTTTGATGGACACTTTTCATACATAGAGATTTGGCTCCTTTATACAGTCTCCATGCCATCCATAATTTCGAGATTATCTCTGAAAAATTGTCAAAAACCAGTTAAAGGTATGTATAAGTTACTCTATGATTTACTAAAAAGGCTAGTCCTGCACTCTGGTGGCAGAACATTGCAGTAATATCCCCTATTATAATGGTACATTAAGTTTTACGATACTGTAGGTATTATAATATATTCTTTGGTTTTGTCTTACTAGAATTGCGTTCGTGTATACATTTTACACAGCAAATTGTCCATCCCATGCCTATACTACCATACTAAAACATACAAACTTTTTATAGTGACTGGTCACATACTAGAAGTTCACTTAAAAAAATAAAATACATTTAAAAGTAAGCTGTCACTTGCATGTTTATAGTTCTAAAAATTGGTTTGTATAATATTTTTGTGTAAAAAATAGATAAATTCTCTTCTAGTTGCTATCTATATCTATCAGTTTTTTTTTCAGCAAACTAAAGTGTGAAAATGTCAGAAAGACCAAAACGGCCTATGTCAGCGTATTTCCTTTGGCTGAACAGTGTCAGAGAGGAGATCAAAGCCGAGAACCCTGGCATCAAAGTCACGGAGATCGCCAAGTTGGCAGGGCAAATGTGGCAAAAGATGGACGACAAGAGTGTATGGCAAGAGCAAGCTGCAAAAGTTGGTATTTGCTGTACATACTTGTACAGATGTAGTGCATAATTATTTTCCATCGTATCTTGTTATTTCAATCAGTCTCGATACAAAAATTACTGACATTGACTGAACTAGCATGACAAATACGATCGTTTCTGAGAAAATACGATAGAAAACAATTTTATTATGCACTACATCTGTACTAAACTAACCTAAGTTTGCAGTTTACCATTTGTATTAAGCTTTTAATCACCTTGACCAGTCAGTCAGTAGATAAGTATCAAACTATTGAGTTATTGTCTTCGCCCATGACAAGCTACCAGACTGCCGACTTTGGTCGACATTGACACAACGACGGATAAGTAGACGGATACCATTCGTTTTGTACATTTAGTGTATTTTGATGTTTCTTTTATAGTTGAAGTTGAAGTACTTGAAAGATATAGAAGAATATAACTCAAAGAACGGCAGCGGCGAGGGCCAAGTTAAACGATCTTCGCGATTCTCGTCATCTTCGTCTGATGACGATGAGGACACCGAATGAGCAAGTAAGGGGTTATGCGTTACTCGCAAAATTGTCCGCCCGTTATGTTATGTTAATTTAATAGTAAAAATTAGTTTTAAAATGTATTTTGTTTAATTATTTTCGAGATTTGGCTAATATAGGGAGCTACGGAATATCTTAGGTGTTGTCAGCAATGTATAGAAAGAATATGAGAATGATAAGATATATTTTAGGTCAAGAAGGTAGGTCGTAGAAGGAAGGTAGGTAGGTAGGTAGGTCATATTTGTGTGAGAATGCGAGGCGCTTATCATAAATACCTAATATACTTATTGAGATTAAATATACCCAGGTAGCAAAATGACGTAAAATGACGTCAGCGACGTCATAATGACGGCATTATTACGTCATTACGACGTCGCTGACGTCATTTGACGTCATTTTGCTACCTGGGATATATTAGTGTAGCAGAAGCATTACAATAAGGTAAAAATTATGAAATATTATCGCGTTAGACTCGTTTAAATCACTAAATAAGAGGAGCATTAGCAGGACCGATGTTTTTTAAAGGAACCTATTATTAAAATAGAAATAAAAATAAAAATTTCAAAATATACACAGGCTTACAGATAATTAATAATCAAAACAAAAATATTACTTTGCTAATCTGCGTAATAACGTGCTAATCCATCAGGGCTCGTTATACTTACTTGCGTAGTTTTCGCATGCAATTAATGTTAGCACCCTCCCACAGTGAAATTATTTATTTATTTATTTTAAACTGTAATAGATGTCATATATTAAAGAAAAAGTTACGAAGCCCTCCAGTGGTGAAGGCCGGATTCGAACTAGCGTCTTTAGCTATCGCGGCTAACGCCATGAACCTCTAGGCCACCTCGCCACGGCGGTACCCGTCTCAATTTCTCGACTATATGCAATCTTAGTAAGACCAGTACCTAGACAGTAGACTGGAGGGCTTCGTCATTTTTTCTATGACATCTATTACAGTTTATAATTTATATATAGTAGAGTAAAAAAACACAAATCAAAATATAAAAAAAAATAATTTGATTTGTTTCCAAAACTTGTTTATTTATTTTAATTTAATTTATTTTTATATTTCTAAACATTTTGAACACTGGCTTACTACTGAGGCTTGGTAAAGGTAAAAGCTAAAATGAATCTCATTCGTATTAATAATCTAGCAGGGTGAAGGAAGGTTTCTGAACCAGAAACGTAACTACCTATCTGGCTACAAATCAAAAATAGCCGCAGCTATTCGGGCTCGTTTAATATTTACGTGGATCAATGACCTAGATCGGTCTAACTTCGGTCTAGACCGCGCTGCTCTGAATTTTACATCATCGTATTTGTAGTTACGAAATTATCCTTTTATCTTTGACTATCAGTCTGTCGGACGATATCGGCCTGTCAGTTGTTTGGAACTGTCAAATTTTTGTTCTAACTGATCCATGTTATACATTAGGTCTAGCAACAATTGCCAGCAGACAGCCAGGCGCCGCCGTCTCAATACTTAAACGGCCATTGTACTTTACAACGGTTGTGTAGTTACATACGGTCTTTTGGCTTTAGAGGCTGTGTTTATGACGTCCTAAATACAACGAAGTAGGTCTCAAGTCTCGAATTTGGCAGAAGGAATGACGTTGTTAATGTTCAAAAAGAGAATTTATCATGGAGTAGTTTCCGGCTATTTTGGATTAGTTTTTTTTTAACATAGATAAAATAGTTTTAGGATTCCTTTAAGTAGGTAACTAAAGGTACCTGGGAACTTAAGTTTCCCATTCCCATGTTACACACTGTAAATCTAATTTTTCGCCCTTATTTATTTAATAAAAATAAGAATAATGCCTTAAGGAAGCGGTTGCAACCTAGCAAAAAACCGGCCAAGTGCGAGTCGGACTCGCGCACGAAGGGTTTCGTACCATTACGC
The DNA here is from genome assembly GCF_947568885.1 of Cydia strobilella. Taxonomy (NCBI): domain Eukaryota; kingdom Metazoa; phylum Arthropoda; class Insecta; order Lepidoptera; family Tortricidae; genus Cydia; species Cydia strobilella. The sequence continues at coordinate 25,868,959 of NC_086042.1, forward strand.
AAAAAACGGCAAAAAAAAACACGTTTGTTGTGCCCTACTTACATATTTATTTTATTTTGTTTTTAGTAGGTATTTGTTGTTATAGCGGCAACAGAAATACATCATCTGTGAAAATTTCAACTGTTATCAGCTATCACGGTTCATGAGACACGGACAGACGGAAAGACGGACAGTGGAGTCTTAGTAATAAGGGTCCCGTTTTTATTCTTTGGGTACGGAACCCTAAAAACCACGGAATCTTCAATTTGTTTTTCGCATCACCTATTCGAAAAGGGGCTTTTTCTTTCCCGCTAGGAGGGATCAATGTGGCACTTTTCTTCCCTGCTAGGGGGGATCAAAGTAGCACTTTTCTGTTCTAGGACATGTTTTTTTTTTCTTTTTTGCATACAATATTTTTAGGTTAAATAATATTTTGGAACATAACAATTTCCTCATAGTTGATGTGAAAAACAGTATGTGTCACATGGTAGCAAAATTATTTCCACCTTGGGCGTTAACACTTGTACGCGCTCGCCGTAAATAAGAATAAGAATAAGAATAAATTTATTGAGAATAATTAGAAAGTGGCATGCACAAAAGGGTGTCCGGTAAGCCCCAAACTAGGCTGTCAAATATGTCATTTTGCTCCCTTGTGACACAATCTACTATTAAACTAACAGATTTCTTAGTCGTAACTAGTGTGAGCGTGACACATTGCCGGCGCGTCCATTCTGGCTTTTTAAAGGCAGTCGCCTCTATGCTTTTAGTGCTTTTAGCGACGTGGTTATGACTGTGACACCGAAATTAATTTAAAGTGGGGCACGGGTTTAAAATGTTACCTAACTAGGTTCTACTTTAGTTAAAATAGGGAGGAAAATACTTAAGTAGGGAGATGGGAAAAGTTCGCAAATACAAATACATACCTACATCGTATCTAAAACTAAAACATATAACCAAAACTATTTATTTTGACGAAAAGAAGATAAATGCGGATTCCATTTAATGTAAATCACATCATTTACCTAATGTTGACCTTCACTGTGTACGCGTTCCTCCAACCAGTCCAACCATTTCCGCATATTCCGAAATGAATGCAAAAGTTATGCCTTGCGGTACCAAATTTAAAAGCCTTTGGTTAATTAAATACGATACAACCCGGGCAACAGCATACGCACGCTTCTACTGGCTGCTGGAGATCCATTGTCAGATTGTCAATAATATTAATCCGCATCACTCACGAGTACTACACACCCACACCGCGTCTCTCTCGCACTTCACTTTCGAAAATGATTTGAATTTGAAATCGGAAATCTGCCGTGCCGCTGGAGAACCTGTAGCTGTGAGATAGAGACAGAAGTACTTACTTGTGCCTTGTCGTTCTTGTTCCTGTAGCGGTCGCAGTCTAATAAGGTGTATCTTTCCTTCTGCAGCCGCGCGGCCTGGCCAAGAGCCTTGTTGAGCTGGTATTGTAGGGATTCGAAGTCGTACGATTGCTAGTCTCTCTACTTGAAGCTGTAAGATAGAGACAGAACTACTTACTTGTGCCTTGTCGTTCTTGTCCCTGAAGCGGTCGCAGTCTAGTTGTGCGGTGTCTCTTTCCTTCTGCATCCGCGCGGCCTGGCCCAGAGCCTTGTCGAGCTGGGATTGTAGGGATTCAAAGTCGTACGATTGCTTCTCTCTGTCCACTTGTAGCTGCAAGAGGAGGATGGATTTAGATCTTGGTACGTAAAGTTACTATCTGTAACTTAACCTTTGGTATGCTTTAAATTAGCACTGATCAGTGCATCCCTATACATTCAACTTAAGCATGTCAATATTAAGTTCACATTTTGAACATTACATTCGAGAGCCTCTACTAAAACTCAATTCATTCATTTATTATATAAGTTATCGACTTCTAACTTTGTTAGTTAGCAGCTGAATGTACCTACGTAGAATGTTATAATAAAGATCAATAAAAAAAAAACTTAAAAGCGTCCGAATGGTGCCTATCTTCCCCTAAATTACACAACAAGTAGCATTCTGGTTTGCAAACAGAATTTTTTGTAAGACTGAGGTCGTAAGAACTATTATATAATCATTGACTGAGGGACGATCTTTTTTTTTTTACCTTTCTGACTTCGGTAGCAGCCTTGTCCAGCTTCTCCTGCAGCTTGTCGATCTCCGAGTGCGCGTTGTCCAGCGAGGCCTGCAGCTTGTCCTGTTGCAGCTGCGCCTTGCCGAGTGTCGCCTGGGTCCGTTCCAGCTCTTCCCGGGCTTTGTCCAGCTCCGCGGTGGCCTTGTCTCTCTCGGAGTGGAGGCGGCTGATGCTGGATTGGACGCTGGATGAAACAAGACGGGTTACGAGACGAGTAGTATTTTTACCCTAAATTAGAATTCTATATTAACATTCTTTTTTATGTATGCCTATATTTTACGTCACTCTTGGCGATGATTTACGGACTTTTCTTGGGACAGCTCAAGTTAGCCGCGGATCTTTTTGTAGTAAACCTACAATCTTAACTTGACTATCAGTTGTCAGTTCTGACACTTCTGACGATTACCAAGAGTGATTTAAATGTTGTGCTTAGTAGAACCGCTGTGTTTTAAATGAAAAATTAACTACTTATAAAAAGGAAATAGTTTTATATCTATTACATTACATATTTACACACTGGTCAGCCAAACGCAGTAGAAAGGCAGAGAGCCCTTTAATTTTACCGATGTTAACAAAAATTTCTAAACACAGCACAGTCATTTGAAATAATATCCTTCACAACTCATTTATTGAGCTATGAGATCGTTTCATATTTTTTGCGCTTCGATGTTCGTTGTACAGTAAGATATTATTTTAGATGACATACTTCCAGTTTAAAATTAAACTCATATATTATCGTTAATTACTGCCATTTTAAGTGTTGCTAATTTTAGCTAACCAGACTATATCACTATCATACTGAATACCTACAGATGGTTTTACACTATTTTCGCATGATGACGTGTTAAAGCTGAATGACACTACACAATGTTGTGTATGAGAAGTGTTTATTTCTCTACCTACTATGTTGAAAGCAATAGGTATTAAATCAATTTCTCATAAGACTGGATAAAACAAACACTACCAAATACTACCAAATTGTTTGTGTCACGAACTATCTATTACGATACGACGACGAGTTGTCTTCGCGTCAATCGGTTTCTCAATATATTTATATACTTAGTAATTTATCTTTTCCATTTTTGTTGAATACCATAAAATTTAAGTTTATGACAAAAATTACATTTTTGGTACAAGCTTTTATCGCTCAACGAGACAATTCTAAAAACCCGAAACACGATTAAGTTGTGTTGTTTTATCACAGTGTTCCTATGGCGACCTCCTGTCTCCATCATCAGATCAGCTCAATGGTACCATAATATTTCATTATCATCCCATTTACATATGTAAGTTTGCAAATTTTCAGCTTCATTGTAAGTCGGGGAGTGAGTCAAATTAAACTTGCAAGACCAACCCGTACAAACATAGTTAAATAAAATACATACTTACATTGCAAGTTAAATAAAAGCTTGTAACAAATACTCTTTAAATATTGCACACTTCAATAAATATGTATCTGGTGTGAATTGGTCTTAATCAAGCAAGCCTTCTTTCTGTTTAACTTTTGGCTTTCTTGCCGCAAGAACGCCAAAAGTTGTCGCGAATAGCATATAATAGCGTAGCGTTGAAAGGGTTAAAACCTACTTACTGATAGCTGATAATATATGGATATATGTATACTGAACGCGTAGACATACTCGTAGTATTAATACTCGGGAATACTCATTTTAAATGTAAAGAATAACAGTTTCCGCTTTTGTATTCAAAGTTTCAAAAATCATTGATGAGCTACAGAGAGTTATATTCTGAGTCTCATCTAAGTAGGTGTGGGTATATACGTGTATACAGTACAATCTCACTAATCCGGCAGTAATGCTGACACAAGAGAGCCGGATTAATGGAAAATTCGGATTACTGGAAGATTAGTCGGATTAGGTTTTTAGTATGCCGTAGAAATACATTTTCCTAAAATTCAAAGAAAATCTTATTACTGTTATCTGGAACTTAATAGCCATTTATTTAGATTGAAGTGCGATAATGTAAGCGCACATGGTAAATTAGGACATATAATGATCATTTGTACCCCAATTGTAGTGCCGGATTACTAGGTACACCGGACCATCGAAGTGCCGGATTATTGAGATTTCACTGTAAAACACTTTGGTTACATAAACGGAACATCAACGATTTGGTATATGTAGGGATCGGACTTTTATACTTAAGAGGATAGTGTAATGTGGAGTCTCCATTATGATTCAAATGCAAATCCGTTTTAGCATACTCTGTTTTTTAAATGTTTTTTGTTCTAAATGTTGACGTCACACTGCACTAACGTCATAATATAATTTCTGATTTGGCTGTAAGGAATCAGTACGAGTACGACATTAAGTACTGCTACCTGATTGACGCGGATGTGGGATGCGGCCCGCTCTTGCACCTCCTCCGCGCCAATCCACAAGTTCGGATCGTAATGCTATGAAAAATCCGAACCCATGCATAAGCAAAAAATAATTAAGGCTTTGGCGGAGACTAGTATTCGCTGTCGAGTGCTGGCTTAAACGGAGTGGTCCCACTACGATCAAATGCATTGTTATAACATTGAGCATAACCCTCTAGGGATTTATGAACTCGAACCTCGGTGCTACGTATCTAGTTAACTCTTGGAACGCCAAGAATCCTATGATTACCAATACCCAATCCACCAAGAACGCTTATGAATATTATGGCCTACATTGTCAAGATAATCTTCATCATACTTTATATGATGGCGTGTAAGTGTGCGTGAAGTTTTTGGGTAGGGTGCATGGCGATCTAAGGGTAAACCTAAGTAGTTGAATTAGCATATCGCTGGCCCAATATTACATGGTTCTATGTAACATTTTCAAGATAGTTGAAATTCAACTTAATGTCACTATGATGTTCAAATTTCAGTTCGAGAAAAGTGAAACATATAACCCTGTAATATTGGGCCAGCGATATGTAACAAGTGTTTTCACATGTAATTGTAGGTATGTACCAAATATATCTTTAAAAATGGAAATCGCTAGTTTAACTACAACTTTGTAATTGTCTTATTGATTAGTAATGTGGTCAAATAACTTTCCCTAAACCTATAAAATTTGTACGCTAACAAAGGAAGAAATAGCAAAAAAAGGAGTTAATATTTGTATATTTTATCGAAAGATTAGGTCAAGCTTTTGTAGGTCTATTTAATTGACTACCTGCTACTCAGTATCGTTTACTACTAATTGTACTCTGAAAAGTCTTTAAAACGTTTAAAACGTCGTGAGTTCTCGTATACGCGTATTTTAAACGTTCGATAATAGGACTAATGGAATTAGCAGCAAAATTCCTATTCTGCATATTGCTAATACATAGGTAATGTATTGCTATTAGCGCCACTTGCACCATCACACTAACCCGGAGTTAACCGGTTAAACCTGGAGTTACCATGGTTTCCAGTACAATTTGACACTGGGTTAACGGTTTAACGGATTAACCCCGGGTTAGTGGGATGGTGCAAGTGGCCCTTACTAACATTATTATAGTTTAACCTAATTATTAATGAAAATCTAAATATGGGAAAAATGCACATATTTGTGAGCAAATCATTGACGTAGTTTAAAAAACGAATCATCTTCCTCGCGTTGTCCAGGCATTTTTGCCACGGCTCATGGGAGCCTGATGGGGTCCGCTTGGCGACTTATCTCAAGAATTGGCGTAGGTACTAGTTTTTACGAAAGCGACTGCCATCTGACCTTCCAACCCAGAGGGAAAACTATTAGGTCTTATCGGGATTAATCCGGTTTCCTCACGATGTTTTTCTTCACCGAAAAGCGACTGGTAAATAGGTATCAAATGATATTTCGTACATTAGTTCCGAAAAACTCATTGGTACGAGCCAGGGTTTGAACCCGCGACCTCCGGAATGAAACTATTGAAAGTCGCACCGTGCGACTCGCACGCCCTTACCGCTAGGCCAACAGCGCTTAGTTTTAAAAACAAATGTGAACCCGAAATGAAACAAAAGTTTCCAATAAAGGTAAAAGCTTGACGGGGCGCAGTTTGCACTCCATTACTCACTGGTGCTGTAGGCGACATGAATTCCGGTTTTCCCACCGGCTATTAGTCACGAAACCCTACACGATACGACGCTACTATTTGACGACTTATTTAGAAATATATAGTCAGGTTGTGTTTAGTTAAACAACATTTTCAACACTGCAAACTACGTTGCGTTTGATTGTGGCATAAGCTTTAAATAAAGTTTTAAAGTTCCATTATATCCATAGACTACTGTAAGAGTTTTGAATGATTCACGGTTAATTTCACTAGACATATTGACCGGGATATAGGGAGCTCACAAACAATACAAAAGGTAATCACGGTGTATATCCCGGTCAATATAAGCATAGACTACTCTGTGTTTAAAAAAGCGACTAACTAGTTTTTTCCGTTAGTTAAAAAAAACAATATTACATTTGACCGAACTTCTAACGTTTTATACACTCATGTTTTATCTTAAACTTCCATAATGTCGTAATTACTGCCCATCTATCTTAATAATATATGTTACTATTTTATATTTAGAAAATGAACACATTTGCTGAAATGAGCTCCCGCAAAACCGCCCATTTTCTCTACATATACGAGCTAAATATTTATGCCGATCTACGCATAAAATAAGATGTGAAACGTTTAACGTAATAGCCTATTATAAAACGGCACGCAAAATTAAAACACAAATATAACTTACCGGTCATATTCCTCTTTCAGGCTGTCCTGTTCCGTTTGTGCATTTTCCAGCTTGGCTTTAAGGCGGTACACCTCACCCTGACTCTTCTCGAGCTTGTCTTGCAGCCCAGAGGCTTCGGAATGCGCTCTCTCAGCATCTGCTTGAGTCACCCTCAGCTCTGCAAGAGTACGCCTCAATTCTGTGGCGTTTTTATCCGCTTTCTCTTGCACTCTGTCCAGCTCCTGGGACGTTGTCAAAGTGCTTCTGCCGAATGTGGTCTGCGAGCGTTCGAGTTCGTGTTTAAGTCGTTCGTTTTCAAGTTCAAGTCTAGCTAGACGTTGTTTTGCTGCTTCCCAGTCAGCCCCGGACCGTCCCACCTCACTGGCCGCTTTGTCAAGCTCCGCTTTAGACTTTCCTAGTTCTGACTGAGAGCTTTCTAATTTAGCTTCGAGTCTGTCCTTCTCGGCTTGGGCTCTCTCGAGTCTTGCTCCTAACTTTTCGACCTCACTTTCAAGAGCGTGGAGTTTCATCTTGTAATCTGCTATCTCTCTCTCGTGGAGCTCTCGCTCCTCGTTCTTCTCGTGTTCCGCCCTATCTCGCTGTTCGCGGAGCTGTTGAATTTGTTTCTCTTTGTCTCCTATGACTTCTTCGAGCGACGAGAGGGCGCCTTCAGAGGAGCAGTGATGAGCTTGCATGGCGTTGAGTCTAGCTCTAGCCATGTCTACTTGATTATCTTTTTCTTTCAGCAGGTCTTCAAGGTTTTCGATCTGAAAACATGTGGTATATGAAATTGGTGTCAATATTTGATGTTCAACGTAAATAGCCAATAAGTATAAGCACTTGTTCGGCCTTTGATGTGCCTGTTACTAAAAATATCTTAATCCTATATGAATAACGATGTATTGATTTCATTGGAAAACGGAAATACACAGAAAACAAAAATAAAATAAAATAACATACCTTTAAATAAAAGCAAGCACAGGACTTCACAGGATACAAAACTAAAAAGTCAACGTAAAAAGGAACTCTAGCGAAAAATAAAGATAAAAGTTTACTTAGTAACGGAAATATCTTGAGAGAGATAAGCTTTATGAGAAAACTTTAAAAAGCTAGTACTATCGTAATTTGTAGGATTAGAATTGGTAAAAGACTCCTCGAGGTTGGTATTGTTTTATCGAAATAAAAAAAAACCCTTTTTATAACGTAAAGTTTTTTGAATATTATAAAATAGTTATACTATTCCGGCGACGATGTTAAAATCACTATTTCGTTCAATATGTTTGCACAATATAGCTTTGGAAAGATATTAAGAATTTTTAATTTTTACTTACATATAAACGTGTTTTGGATTCTGTCCATTTGAGAACTTTTCTAAATATTATTTTTCTCTTCTTTACGTATCTTCATCTTCTATAATGTCTTTTACATTATGATATTGCGTTAATACGCTTGGAGTAAATTCGACAATACTACATATTTGGCTTTGAAAATTGATTCTAGATATTATGTTTTGTACTTATTGCTAATGAGGCAGTGTTACGGGGCCCACTGACTATCAGTCCGCCGGACGATATCGGCCTGTCAGTTAGAACAAAAATTTGACAGTTTCGAACAACTGACAGGCCGATATCGTCCGGCGAACTGATAGTCAGTGGGCCCCTTTATATCGCGCGGGTAAACACCGTGAAAGTTGGCGTGTAAGTCTCCAGGGTTCGTGATGTATCGATAACGCATTGCGGCACTGAGTGAGACGCTATATCATAGGGCTCTGTGGGCCTATTGTGGCTGTGTTTATCGGTTATCGCTGTGGATAAGATACTCGCGCATATTCAAAAGTTAGATGCAGCGTAAACCAGGCCATTTTTGTAGTTTACATGTATCTGGCTATGGGATATTCTTTATTACATTGGATCTTCTCAACTATGGGATATAGTTAAAGGTTTAAAATCGATAATGGTGCTAGCTAATTACCTAATATCGTAGGTATCCTTCTAAAACATGATAACTAACTGAAACATAGTTTCGAGAAAACCCGAATAAAATTTGAACAAAACTGTATATACAACTAATTTTTGACCATTTTGTCAGTATCATGATTAGGAAGTATACCGACGATATATAGAAAAAAACCAACATGATGTTTATTTGACCATTTTCTAAAAAGTTTCCTTAAAAACTATATAACCTTTTTAGGGCTCCGTACCCAAAGAGTATAAACGTGACCCTATTACTAAGACTTCTCTGTCCGTCAGTCTGTCTGTCCGTCCGTCTGTCTGTCTGTCACCAGGCTTGTATCTCATGAACCGTGATAGCTAGAGAGTTGAAATTTTCATAAATTATGTATTTCGTGGTTGCCGCTATAACAAAAAATACTAGAAACTAGAAAGTACGGAACCCTCCGCTCCGTGGGTGAGTACGACTCGCACTTGTACGGTTTTAGTTATGCCACGTTATGCTTATCTCCCAGGTAGCAAAATGACGTAAAATGACGTCAGCGACGTCATAATGACGGCATTATTACGTCATTACGACGTTGCTGACGTCATTTGACGTCATTTTGCTACCTGGGCTTATACGGTATGGGTTACTATAATATCTATTAAAGGATTTCAATTGAAATACAACTTGGTTTGTGAGCGCTCTCATCCCGTGGCCCTTTAGAGGGGGGAAACTGCCCTAATGAAACATATTAATCAAGGTCCGTTGACTGCGGCCGTACATTGCATTGCATAACCATAATGCATATATTATCGTTACTGCAACATCGTTTGATGTCACCCACCCGACACGGAGCATATGCATATGGCGTCAGACAGGCGGCGACTAGTGATTAGCGATAATAGTTTTTTTTTATCGCTGGTGAGTTTTCTAATGCTTGTGAATGGTCAAGTAATCAGCAATTTTACTAAATATATACATCTCTTTTATTCACATGGGGTCTAGATCTACACGTACGTTTTTTGCGTAATAGGTAGCTTTATGGTGTCTAGAATGTATCCATATGTTCAAATAATTCAATAGGCTTAATGACTGATGACAATTTTTTATTATTAATAGTATCAGTCGATCAGGTTTGTTTTTTAGGATCAAATGTCTATATGGGACCCATTGCATTAAAATTAAAGCGATACAAAAGTCAGAAATGATAGTCAAAGTCCGACAGTGGTACAGCTTCACTCATAAAATGTTCCTAACAAAACGATAAGTGATGATGACGTCAACGTCGAACAGAACCCATCTTAGTATGGAAAACAAGAAAATTGCGATTTTGTCGGTTAAATATTGCGTTTATGTATAGTTTATGTTTATGTAAACTTAGCATGCGGCGGATTCTTCTAAGGCGGATTCGGCACTCGTTGGTCGTTTTAGACGGTAGTCCTTTGGTTAATCCGTCATCCCCCCTGGTTCTCCCGGACCAGGTGGCATGCGTAAACGCATTTCCCTAACGTAAAAAAAAGTATGGAAAACAAGAAGATTGCGATTTTGTCGGTGAAATATTGCGCTTATGTATATTTTACAGTTGTCATACAATCTTATTTTTGATAAAATGTAAAGAATCGAATGGTATCATTACTTTTTAGCTTTTTGAAAGTTTAAAAAAACTAAAATTTTGACTTCCAAGTGTATTTGTTTATCATTTCCGTATATTATTTCAATATCTACATTATTGTGATACATCGCTCATTAAATTTGCATTATCTACTTTACTAGATTTTGTTACAAAATTCAACATGTTGCATCATCCCTGTTGTTTTATCTATTATTTAAAATTCTATTTTCTCTTTGGTTTTATCATCGTAGTTTATCGTGGTTTATTATGGTACCGGAATAACACTAATATAAAAGTAATGTAAAGTAATGTACTTAAAGTAATGTAATATAAAATAATGTTTATTCAATGTGTTCAAGCATTAATTAAGGAAAAAAAATATGTTTTTAAAACCTAAATATACGGTAAAAAATAACAAATAATTGTAAGAGGTGAGGGTATACAAAAATACATATGACATCTTTATTTCATTCCTGATATTCAACCTAACTAACACAAACCAAACACCAACTTCCATCCTTCCAAACACCAATCACTTCAGTTACAGTCATTGCTGGCTAGGTTTATATATTATGTAGGTACTTAGATTTAAATTTGGATGCGAATCCAAAATAAATACTTATGAGCTCAAAATGTTAACGACTGGCAGGCTCACATCGCATGAATAAATCTAGGACAAGATTGGCAATAAAATCCCCCAGTATTTACTTTGTGCGCAAAGATATATTGCCCGATATAATTAGCTCACTCTTATCAAAGTTCTTTCATTTTCACAAGTCTCAAAACATCCGCATTCCACAATTAGTCTTCACATTGATCACTTTTATTTACTTTACTTAATTTACTACTTAGAGATAATTGAGATCCTTCATCACATTACTTCACCACACCATCATCTTTTCCATTTGCACCCTTATTACCACAGCAGGAAAGTACCTTTCGCTGCAGCACGTTGATCTTCCTATCCTTGATCTCGGAGTGGTCTCGTAGTTCTGCCAACTCGTGCGCAGCGCCCAAAGCTGCTGCGGTCTTCTTTTCCACCAGGCGGCTCTTCTCGTCTAGGCGCGCCTTTAGCTCTTCCACCTGAGAACACATTAATGGTTAGAACATTAGAAAATAATGGTAGTAGATCCCCAGGCCAAAGGTATGGAAAAACTACTGAACATGAACGTATGGAATCCATCCTTTCATTATCTAGCTTTAGCCTTTTCGCCACCATGATTGCATATAAAGTCAGTACATTAAGCGCTCCACATGCCATGACTTCATATCAAGTCTAGGCTTTAGTCAGGTTTATTTACGTGGAATTTGTTGTTTGGCGTTGATGATATTACTACATTGACATGGCGGCGAAAAGGTTAAACGTTTGAGCTTATTCGCCGAGGCTAAATGATTTCTCTTATTTCGACAACAAAGTAAAAGTTTATTAGTGCAAAAAACAAGCATCCTTTCAAACCAGCAGTTTTAAAGGATGTTCGTTTTTTGCCATACTTTCGGCCTAGGTTGTTTATTGAGGACAGGACGGAACGCGTGGTGATCTGGCACTTTGCAAGTGTACTCGTAGCTTACGTGGTGCCAGACTATAAATATGGAGAGTTATGTTGATTGATCTAAATCTAATAGTTATCAAGGAACATTCGCGTATCTTTTTTATTTATTTATCAAAAAGCCTCTAGGCAAAGCAAATGCATACATGATAATTCTTTTAATCATGTTAGAAAATTTGATCTTTTTTGTCGATCGATCACCCATGTATGTAAAACTTGTGGCAGATAAGTGCACAAGCGGATGGACGGATTGCACAAGGAATTTTCAAGGCTATTGTGACCGATATCACATGAGTTCATTATGTTTACATGAACTACAAAGTCCGTCCAACATTATGTTAATACAGCAAACATCAAGGCTTGGCTAAATTACAAATTACATTCACATTTTATTACATTTCTCCAAATTTCTTACGCCTCCACTATTCTGCAAGGCGTGACCTAACCTAACTTGACCTAATCTTTATAAAACTAAATTCTTGTAGGGACTTCATTATATACTTAAACTACACAACTAATACTATTTGAGCGAAATACTTCATTCATGCAAATATCCTTCTTTTTAGGACAGATTACTTTAAAGTCTGAATAAATTTAATATATGTTCTTATCTATTGACACTGCAACACATCAGTTGCTTAGGAACAATTTGCGGTGCGGGTCGACTTTTGCCTTCTACCTACCACATTAAAACTCGGACGAAGCTTTGAAGGAAAAAGCTTGGAAAAAGAGATTCGGGCCCGTTTGAATAAAAGTTTCTCGCTCATGTCTTACGACTTGGCCGTGACACATTTGGTACACATTTGCAGTGCTTGTTACTTAACAAGGAGATGAACTAATAGAAAAACTGACTGTAAACTCGTTTCGACAGGTAACTTTTTCGCTTCATATTGTTTAAAACGGAAATGCTTAGTGTAGTAATAATTGTTTCGAAGCGTAGATCTTTGACGCCAGCCGGCCTAGCCAAGGTGACAATCGCTATCGCTTCGACAACGAAACGCTTTGTGTCTCTCTATATTACTCTTCCATATGAGTGCGACAGTGACAGTTGCGTTTCGATCGCTACGGAGCGTTAGCGATTGGCATGTTGGCTACGGAGCCAGTTGTGTTAGCCCTTCTGAATTAAATCAATTTTGAATAGTTGTTTCGTGTCTTTAATCCAAAAGTAAAGTGGCAGTAGTGTAGGCCTCGCCGTAAGCTAAAGTTCAACATTCTCACGTCAGTCTGCAACATGCTGTAGTGCTCCTCCTTGGCGCACAACGACTCCTTGAGGACGGCGATGTGGCGCTGGTAGTCCTGGTGCTGCTCCTCCAGCGCCTTCATCTTCGCCGCCATCGCCAGGATCTCCTGGTCTCGCCGCTGGATCTCCAGCCGGAACTCATCCAACTAGTTGATCATCCACCCCAAATTCGTCATAGAATCCGTCAACAACATTAGTACAAACGACAAAGAATAAAAAGTTCTATCTACTGAGGCAAAAGTGATGGCAGAAATGATACTGATGTTTAATCTACTAATACTGATTCAGAAACGGTTAGTGATGTTAGATCGATGGTAAGCGGCGCAAGCTTCACGCGCGCGTGGAAGACTCGGATTAATATTAAGTACCTCATACGCTCGTATCGACATGCATTACACTTTAACTCTAAGACTGTAAATTAAAAATCGCACCGGTCACTCGATTAGGAAGTAGGACGGCTGGAAAACTTTCTATTCTAAAGTACAAATGGAATCGCATGACGGTAGAAAGCTTTCCAGGTCCACAGGCACAGGCCTGGAGGTAGATGCTCGGGCGCCTACGTTGTGATACATTTATCTACCGTGAGACACGATGACATGATCTACATGAGATGTTAGGTCGTGAGAGGTTCTATGCTATGAGAGGTGGCTGGGACCAAGCGACGATGAGGCTCCAACACCGAAAGCACAACATGATCAAATGATAATCTCAGGGATCGCACAGAACATTTACTCGAAGGTCTCATTCGATGCATTCGACCACAACAGTCTTTATTAAGTATTAATAACAGTCTTTCACTAAATTGCCAAATTTGGTGTCAACGTAATCGATCTCACATTTCGCCTAACCATACATTACGTACATCTATAATATCAATATCGCATCTAAGGCCCTAGTCTTAACAAAAATAATTTTAATCGATTAGATTTTATTCAAGAATATAATTCGTCTTATTTTAATAAAAATAGCTTTAACAACGAACAAGTCTTTACATAAAAATATAATGGTTCAACACAGTCGTCGGCGGCGACTCGGCTAAGTTCGTTAAAGCGAGAAATTGACACGTTTCGATCGCAGTCACAGCGTAGTGGCGCTATAGTAGGGCGAACGGCGCGCGAACGCCGACGCCGAGGAGACGGCGCCACCGAGGCGCGCGCCCAGGCCGCCCAGCGCCGGCGTCGGCGCCAGGCGAAGGCGCGACGCCGGCACGGACGTGGGCGGCGCGCTCGTGCGCCCGTCCTTCATCACGCGCACGTCGTTCAGCAGAAAACTTACTTGGCGCTTGAACGGAGGCTCGACTTTATCGTACAGCGAGGCGTGCGAGGGCGCGAGCGAGGGCGGCGGCGGCGAGCCGAGCGCGGCCAGCTCGCTCTCGAGCAGCGCGACCTGCCGCTCGAGGGTGGCGATGCGCGCCTCTTTGGTCTCGAGCACGGCGGTGAGCGTGGCGCCGGCGCTGCCGCCGGGCAGCCCGGCCGCCGCCAGCGCGCGCTCCAGCTGCACCTGCAGCGCCCGCAGCGTGTCCGCCGTCGCCTTGAGCTCCTGCCGGCAGCCGTAGACGGTCAGCCGCCGCCGCCGCGCTGCAAGGCTCCGCGGCCCGGTGGGGCTGCGCCGACCCGCCCGCACGATCCTCGACGCAGCCCCAACGGTAGGCGGCTCGGACACATTTTATCGCTTCTAATAATGATTGCTCAAACTGAATGCCCAATCAAAATTACACGAGACGGTCCTCTAAGGTTCATGTGGCGGGAACAATGAGCTGCTAAACATGCAATGTCGTGGTTCAGTTGTGTTCGTGTCGCTTTCTTTTGTGTTATGGCCGAATTCATAGGTAATTTTTCAGATTTTGAAAACTGTTTTGTATCGTCGAGGTGTCTGGACGGGGTCGTGTGCACGGGGACAAGCTGGACAGTGTCACAGAAAGGCTTTGAAACGTGGAGAGTGAAGAGAAAGCAAAGATTGAATGAAGCCACGGAGTGGACGAACTGAAAGGCGTCGCGACACATTGGCGAGTCAAAATGAATGAAATGAAACTATCAAGAGCAATTCTAACAGAAACTGTGACGTTGATAAAGGTATCACAAAATAAAACGCCCATGTGATTCAAAAATACTAACGTACACAAATAAGAAAGCAGAGTGACGTGCATAATATACTTGGTAACTGACATACGGTATAGATTCTTAAAGTTAAAGAGCAAGCTTCCCAAGGTACTGAATAATATGGAAGAGGAACCAACTAAGGAACTGTATTCTCGGCATCCATCCAATGATTGAAAAAAAAAAATGTGATTTAGAATTGTGATTTATTTATAACTTATCACTAATTTGTTTTCTTTTTCGACCTTTGGAGCACGCATTCCTACCGCTCGGCCAGGACTTAACGCGAGAAGGCGGCAGCAACAGCGGTTACGCCTTACTTTCCCATCGACGCGACGCTGTTATAAAGCGTCACGCTCTACATATAGAAATGTTGCTATACATAGTGACGCTATACTCTTAGCACACAATGTTAGCGGAAGATTAATGACCGTGGTATTTTGTCATATGTGTAAGCGACTATTTTTACTGACCAACCCAGTCGTTAGCCACAACACCCTCGTTGAAGCGTCGTCACTGACGCCATCTTGCGAAGTCCATGCCGAACGTACTCCTAGCATGAGATTTCCCGGACATTGGCATTGGAAAGCTTACGAAGGCATGCTACATTCAGAATGCTCGGATAATTACCTGCTTCTGTGCCATGGCCTGCATCTGTTGGAACATCTGCCGCTCTTCCTCTTTACCTGAAAGTTGGAAGCGGGTTATATGCAGCTCTGGAAAACAGACTAAGGCGAAAAGCAAGAAACGCGATAGATAACTGCGTTCTTTTGAGCCATTTGGCTACCTAGTTAGTACTTTACATCAAAATTTAAGTAAGTGAAAGCTAAGTACGTTGGTATCATCAGCCACAAAAGTGCATGGCAACTGTATCAATGAGTTTATTCATAATTTTTCAATGCAATTTCGCAGCTCACTGTACATTATACATTATGTTTGTGCTTATTTAGTTACAGTATTGAAGGACATTCGAATCGGTTAAACATCTACTAAAGTGCTTTGTATGCGATTCCGGATTCCGTATGTAATATTTGCATCCCATAATATTCACCCCTGCCTCCTTAGCATTATAGGAACAAGTCCAACGGTTTTACCTCCCGTGCCAACAATTATATTATTATATTACTTATTTTCTTTTCTTGGGGTTGTTCATTCGGGGAATCTTTCATCATGACTTTGTTCGGGTCTGTATATAAAACGACTACATACTAGTGTTTGTAAATGCTACAACAAGCAAGTGTGTGTTCTGTGTATTATGTGCGTTGACCAATCCAGTGACATATCAAATAAAAACTGCTGGGGAACTAGCTCGTCAAACAATGAACTAGAACAACCCAAATTGGGTGTCGGGAAGAGATGGGAATAGTTTAATTCTCATCTGTCCCCGCTGGGAACAAATGGGAAGGATCCATGCCCATCTGTGACTGGAGGGGACAAATGGGAATGAATCCTTCCGATCTGTGACCGCCTTGGTTTCTTTCTGTCTTAGTTATTATACAAATGTCGATATTGATAGTTTCTATATTGAACAGTTAAAATTCCAATTCGTGAACGAAGTCCCCGACGGGAACAGATGGGAATACACTCTCAGATTGTCGTACTTTCTCTACAAGTGTACGAAGGTACGTGTATAATGTCAGGTTGGCCGTGTCGAAGATTTAAATATAGGGGATTCATCCTGGATTTTATTGTGACTTTCTCAAACAAAGTACAATAATGTAATATTTAGAACTGATGCATGTGAAATAAATATATATATTGATAATGGTGTGGTGTCACTCAAAATTATTATTTTACCCGTGTATACTGTTTGGGTTATTAGGATTATGTTTAAATTTAATTTTCAGAGACCATTGCTACTATACCAGTGTTTTGCTTCTTAAATTCATGATACATTTGTGTATAAACACCAAAAACTAAGTATAGCGTCTACACATAAATATCTAAGGCCCATAAATAATGCTTACAAATACTAGTTCAGAACTTTGTGCGTTTTGTAAGTGTTTAAATCTAGTCCAGATTTTCATGGGAGTTCTAATATCTTATAACAGAATTATGCGTTGCCATTAAGGCACGTGCAACACTTAAGCACAGACTGACAGAATGACAACTTCATACTAACAGTCAGATTCCCCTAATAAATGCGCGTGGCATTTGCATGGCGACCCTGCCACGTATTAGAGTCATTTTATTCAGTTGTACACGACACTATTCTCAAATTTGGGATTTATTTTATTTTATTTCTACTCAAAATCACAAGCTATTTCAATCCTAATACGAGAAAAAAAAGTGTGCTAAAATTACAATACAGTTTTCGTTACTTCTATTCCATTACCGACATACAAAGTCTAACAAAAATAGTAACGGTATGGAAATAAAAATCGACACAATTTTTGCCTCCCATATGGATCGAATGAGCTCGTGATTCTGACTAGAAAAAACATAAAAATTCCCATCTCAGAAAAAAGTAAAGTGTACAAATATAAACAAAATATCCCGTCTACAGGATATGGGTTAACATCGCACGTAACGTAGTTGTGAGATTCAGGACAGTTTTATGAAGCTGTCCTTCTCTATTCAGTCCCCGTGACACAAGGCTCTACAGCCCGTGCTATGTGCTACTCATTCTTTAGTAAAGAAGGGCGTGTACCGTGTAAGAACGTACCCATCCCCTTGTTCTGCAGCATTTCTAGAAGCTTCTTGATGCTTTCGTCTCGCGCTTGCAACGTCTGCTTCTGCGTTTCGATCCTTAGCTCGAGTTCCTGTTAAATAATACATTTAATAGTACATTGTGATACTAAGGGTCGGTTGCACCAAACTGTTTGTCAGCGTTAAAGAGTTCGCTAAATTGTATGGTATGGAAAGTTTCATAGTAAACCGCTGCGGCGCGCCGGGTGACGTTGATCAGCCTGTCAAGTCCGGATGATGCAATTGGCACTAAGTGTGCTACGTTGGTCATTACACACAAGGCGCTGGCGAGCGCGCAATAACAAACAGTATTCTAAACGTGCTGGAGCAGCGCTGGGATTCGCCTTTCTGCGCGCGCTGGGTTCAGCTGCACGCACCGCCGCAAGCCGCACCACGCCGCATTTAAATTAAGTAGCTTAATATGTTTGTTTTGTTTGTTTTTATTTTATTTTTATCACTAACATAGATTTATAAGTTTTGCTGTGCCTTGTACTAACAATAATATGGATTTTTTATTCGAAATAAAAATATTGAATTGAATTGAATTGAATAAGAAAGCCGATGTGTGTAATGACCAATGCACAAGCGTTTCATACGACGTTATTCAACACACTTGCGAGGAAAAAAAGGAAACATTCATATTAATCATAGTATACTGTTTTGCATCTGTCATACTGCCTGCCGCTGTTGTTGTAGTAGCGTAGTCGAAGCTGTAAAACACTAGTTGTCTCGCTCACCTTAATGGTATCCCTCAATATCGCAATCTCCCTCTGCAGGTGCTCGTTCTCAGCGAACAGCGCTTCCAGCTGTTGTTGTAGTTCAGGCGCGGGCTGACGCATGCGAAGTCGAAGTTCCTCTTCTAGTTGGCGGACTAGCATGGCTTGTTTCTGGAAAATAATACACAGTTTAATACATAGAACGACAAAGCAACAATAGGTATTAACTTATAACCCGTTGCTTAAGGGCATTTTCACAAGTGTACCATTTACTTTTTTTTGAAAATCCATCTTTCGGGTTATTTCTACTCAGAATCACGAGGACTATAGATTTAAAAAAATAAATAGTCCCCAAAAAAGTGACAGTTTTGTAACGCATTTTCACATACATTTTGTATGGACCGTTACAAAACTTACACCCAAAATTTGTATGAAACACTGGAGATACTTTTTTTCTTTGTCTCATTCAAAATGGTACTAGTGATTCCGTCTAAATAACCCAAAAGTTGATGGTTCGAAAAAAAGTTTAATGTTACCATTTTTTTCTGAAAACACCCTTAAGTCCGCTACCTAGCGCGGTTGCACGGAGCACGAAGGGGTTAGCGAAAAATAGAATGAGCGTTGCTAACTGGCGCGGACGCGTGCGACGGATTTCACCTACAATGGCACCCGAGTGCGTGCGCCCGCTCCGTGCACCCGCGCCAGCTAGCGGACCCCCTAAATCTTGGGACCAAGTTATTTCAATTTCATCTCAAAACAACAATTTCTATGCAGCGGTAAATACTAGAATATTGAATTGGTGGCCAAAACTAGATCTGGTGACGCTTTTCGGATAGGTATGCAAATTGAATATAACTGCCAATACCGATATTAACCGTTGAAACAGTTTTGATACGGTTTTATAGTGTTGTCTAGATTTTTCATAAATCATATCAATTTAAATTTTACATGTAGGTAACGCAAAAGTAAACACTAATATCAGAAAACAGTAATTCATATATATGAATATATAAATAACCATTTGGGTGAAACTAACTGTGCTAAAACTAAAACACACACGAAAACCTCTATTTTTGTAACCATAATTATCGTATACCAGTATTACTTATTGAAAAACTTACTTAAAAATTTTGAACCTCAAGTCAAATGTCTTCCAAGTCTGCATAAAATGCAATAACACCGATATGACTTTCTCTTTAAGAAACCTAATATTCTGAAACAACATCGATAGGGCAAAAGATTGATGTCCACCATTAGCCAGAAGCCGCATTCGAACTTTCTAAAATTGTAACGTGATTTGATATTGATTTTCACATTACTCTCAGCGCATCTCACTCGAAATTATGGAACTGAGTAATATCACACTAGATAATTCTAGAACTACGAACAGAATTTTCACTGTCTAGCAGAACCGTTCTAAGTATACGAATCATGTTGTCTAAAAACATGGCCCCGATGACGCGTACGCGTCCGTCTGTCCGTTTGTTTGTCCATCTGTCCGTCTGTTCATCTGTCTGTCTGTTACCAGGCTGTATCTCATGAACCGTGATAGGTAGACAGTTGAAATTTTCACAGATGATGTATTTCTGTTGCCGCTATAACAACAAATACTAAAAAGTACGGAACCCTCGGTAGGCGAGTCCGACTCGCACTTGTCCGGTTTTTTGAGACCGTTGCCCTGCCTGGTTGACTGCTCGGAGCAGTCATGAGCAATTGAAATACCACTAATAATATCAAATCAAGTTGCATCTTTTAAAGTTCTAATGCCCCTGGAGGGATAGTGCCATTTGTATCGCATTAGGCCCGGAGTCGGAGCAATACACCTATTGGAATAAGAATAAGAATAATTTTCATTTATTCATGGCAAACTACATTTCATACAAACGTATTACAAAAAAGTGGGGTCCCTTTGTTTGACATAATTATTGAAAATCATAATGTCATATTATTATTCGTTATTAGTCATAATTCTGAAACCGTTAACTTTTTAGGATTTTTCTCAGCCTATCCTATAGATAGGTTAGGTTAGGTTAGGTTAGGTTTGTTTTATGGCAATCCTGAAAAGTTACGCGTTTCTGAGAAAAACCAAATTATGACTAAAAAATGTGGCCAAACAATACATTATGACGTAAAACTATATGGGAAACAATAGAGACCCCAAAAAAGTATATGTATTTAAAACATAAAGTTATACCACGAAATGGTCCCGCCTCAGCATAATACTAACCCTAAAGTCAGCGCTGGTCCTCAAAGTATCAAGTATCAATCGGAGGTGATGACTAAAAAAAAATGCTTTTTTGTACATGTTCACGTGACCAGCTCACGAACTTTCCACCGCGATACAACCGGCTGACTATTTTTTAATTCATAATAGCACCTAAACTACAATGTGACGAAGTATCAACCGGTAGGCGGTGACTGACGAAATTTTCGCCTGATCTGCTGTCTATAGGCTTTTTCACGATCTAATTTATAAAAGAAAATAAATTTCATTATTTGCCCGTACTTTTCTATTTTTTCTCTGAAACCATCCAAACAACATTAAAAGATAATCGATTAATCCGAAACCAAGTCTATTGTTCCAACATAAAACCCAAAGCCCATTGCTCTCACCTTTTGTTCCAAGAATGCTTCAAAAATACAAAAAAGAGGGCAAATACAAAAGATTGCTCAACTCATATTCCTATACCCGTTTATAACAGGGAGAATATATATCCCATAATAACTTTAAACTCTATTTCTAAGTGATAGAGTTCAATTTTGCGTAATTGTGAGACTTTTATGCCGGTTAAAGGATACCTTAATTTTAAAAACCATCGCAAGTTGAACCCTGCAAGACATAATAACTATTGGTGATCAGAGTTCAGACTTGGAAGGGTAGTCTTTGGTAGTCGGAATAAGGGTGCCTACAGAACTTTTAAAGGTGGAGGTGACTTGAGATTGTACTTTGCGCAGACTGTTGAAAAAAAAAGTTTTTGAAAAATGGTTTTGATTTGATTGGCGGTTTTCTAGTAAAGAGAACTGTTTTAGTGGAGGAAAGCATAATGTAAAAAAACAGGTAGGTATATACTTATGTACTTACCTAAAGTACTTAAACAAAGACACTTTCCTTATACTGTGCCTAAACTTAATCATTGCGACGTTTTTAATAAAAAAAAACTCCATTATATCGCCAAAAAATAAGAACCTATTTTGCGAAGCTATTGACAATTGTCACAAGAAACACGACAATTGTCACGAAATTTCGACACGGAACTCATTTCCTGTCTAGAATTACCGAAAATTCTTTTAAATCTGTGACAATTGTCATCATCATCATCATAAACTTACCAGTTTTTTGCCGATATAATAAAGTTTTTTAAAATAATACAGTGTACAGATTTTTACATTGTCGGTTGTTGATAAGGTTGATTTCTAATTGAAGCTATATGGAAATAGCGCCTTACTGACAAGAGTGACAAGCGACAATAAGTACCCTTTTGGCTAAAAATGGCACCATTTTTTACATAGCACTGGTCAAAGTACATATATGTAGGTAAATATATGAATTCAACGAGTAATCCATCAAAATACACATTTGTAACCGTTAAACTTTAAACTGTTAGTTTGTTTTAATGAAAACCCACCACTCACTAAATTCGTAATTGGAATCTTTTATTTGTATCTCACTGGTTTCAATTTATATTATAAAATAATTGTTCTTTTTCACTAATTAGTCTTTTCATAATCTATTCCTAAATACGTAATGACTGTGCCTATAACCACTAACTATAGTAACCACTGTCATCTCGACTATAACAACTTCAAGATGATGACTGACCCGTTGACAAATAGCTTGTACCTAATACATTGTTTTATTTAGACAAAAGTAATACGATCTCTTAGACAGGCATTAAATGAGACCTTGAACTAAAAGAAAATAAATAGCTTGCATTCTGACATCACCGGGATAGTACAGACGAGCGAAAAAGTGGTAAATAAAAACTTTTATCGGGTTTGCGCTGCTTCACCTACACAAGAACAAAAAACTCGTCACTCGTAAAAATTTAATAGTTTCTACACCAAATTCTGGGCTTAAGTAGCCAAGCAAACCACGGCACGGGCTTTACGTGTATTTTATATTTATTTATTTAACCACATGCAAGTACACAGTGCTGAACCAAAACACTTACACTTTAATTACATTTAAAAATTAAATATCTAAATTATTTTTGGGTCAGGAAGTGGCATTATTACACGAAAAATAAAAAATAGCCTAAAAGCGGCAGGCAACAATGCATAATATAGTGATAACTACACGTGCATAAACGTTTTACTCTTAACTCTTTTCATCACTCTCTTCTTCGTTTCTTTTCTTTGCCTTTTATCTTTGTAATTTTAGTTTACTGTAGTTTGCAACTGTACAGCCACGCACCGCCACAATCTGCAGATGAGGTCATGCAAATAAACATCTCAATGCTGAGCTGTGTGACTTTTCTTAAACCTTATGCCAACTGAATAAAGTCTACAACAGTTTAAGTGTATTGTAACTAATACAAGTGTGATATATCAATTACGTTATCGCGTACAAGTGGTTGTTTATTGCCGATCCAGTTTCATTCTTAAAAAGAAGTGGGTTGAGGCACATTTTATTTTATTAGGTATGCAAAGTGTACGATTATATTCGAGCATTCCACGAAATTGTCTACCGTTTTCCCGCGAAACCGTTTAATGCGAATTTTCTTAAGATTCTCCCGCGGACGCTTCGGCTGTGGAACGAGCTCCCTGCTGAGGTTTTCCCAAGGGGCTACAGTATATAATACGGTTCTTCAAAAAAGGGATGTACAGATTTTTAAAGGGTCGGCAACGCGCATGTAATATATCTGGTGTTGCAGGCGTCCATAGGCTACGGTGACTGCTTACCATCAGGCTCAAAAGATATAAAACCTGCGCAGTGACTAGAATATTGACTGGACACTGTAAGTTGAACAAACACATGTTCCGAATTGGGAAGAAACAGGATGCGACATGCAGGTTCTGCCAGGAGTCAGAGGAGACTGCAATGCACATTCTCTGTTCCTGTGGACCACTAATGTCAAAAAGTATCCACTTAGGGCGGCACATACTGCAACCCTATGAGGTACAGAACATTACGGCCCAAAGAATCTGGAATTTTCTGGACTCAACGGGCATTAGTAACGAACTTTAAAGGGCCGTCACAATAGATCACTGCTTGGTCGACGTGACACTCACAGGCCCAACACCCCAACAATAATAATACCATCAGGCGGGCCGTATGTTTATTTGCCACCGACGTGGTATAAAACAATTTTGCAGGTATAGGAGTTTTCTCTCTGTCACAATGGATGTAATATACCTTAAAATGGCCAGTAAAATAATCATCGAGTTGAAGCGTTAAAAAATATAGGAACTTACAACAAACGCTCTAAGATAAGGTTTAAGTTTCGATAAATTCATTGTATTCGAATTTATAAATTTTAACTGAAACAATCCTATGTATACTTAAGGATGACTCACGTTAGACCGGGCCGTGTCCGGGCCGGAGCTTCAGGCGCTTCGTTTTCTATGGAAAGCACCACGTGATCACCTGTCATGTCAAAGAAAAGTACGTAGTCCTTAAAGGATGACTCACGTTAGACCGGGCCGTGTCCGGACCGGAGCTTCCGGCGCTTACTTTTCTATGACATGACAGGTGATCACGTGGTGCTTTCCATAGAAAACGAAGCGCCGGAAGCTCCGGCCCGGACACGGCCCGGTCTAACGTGAGTCATCCTTAAGTATAAATAGGATTGTTTCAGTTAAAATTTATAAATTCGAATACAATGAATTTATCGAAACTTAAACCTTATCTAAGAGCGTTTGTTGTAAGTTACTCGTATTATAATTTTAATTCAATTGTTTTCTGTTAGGTATGGTTTTCCCTCTTCAATATTATACTAAGACTTAGAAACACTCAACATTCTGAAAAACTCTATAATTATATCTAACAATAAGTATGTTAAATAGTAAACGCCGACAATCCGCAAGTTCCGCAACCCCATTGTGTTGGGCTAATGCTATAATCCCTCATGTCAGTCGCTTTGTTTATCGGGTACCCTTTTGGACGCTTTCGGTTTAGCGTGTCAGATGAATCCCAGTCATATTAAAGCTAAGTATGTATATGTTCGCGTACTTATATTATAGTCTGGCAAACAGAACTTATCAGATAGTAAAAGCCATGAAAATTATACTCATCCCTTTCTGTTGGGTAGTACTAGCGTAAGACAAAGAGATGATTCTCTCTGTCTATGCTTGAAATTAGACTGTCCTGATAGTAACTTTATACAAAAAGGTTTACCAAATATCACGCTAGATGGCGTTGAACTGGACGCGATCACGCTAACAAAATTCTTATCGGGGTTGTATACATATACATGGGTCGGGAATTTGTTTTAATGTAATGGCTATATTTGTGAATGTCAACGTTTGTTTCATTCCTTTTCATTTAAAGGACGCCCTTATAAAACGAATAGAAGAATATGATACTGATCTGTCAGTGTCAAAAGTCACATTTCGCCGCTATACTTACTCAACCTCGTATCTGCAACAGTCATTTGATGACAAAAACACCCGTATTCCGAATGAAAGAAAAGCGACATTTCCATTAAATGATTGTTGCAGATATGAGGTTGAGTAAGTATAGCGACGATTTTTTCAGTCAAAAACGTCAAAAGATCAGTATCATATCGGACACGCTGACAACACCGATTTTCGTATGTGTGGCGAAGAGGAAGAGACAGTAGAACACCTGATGTGTGAATGTCACGCCCTCGCCAGACAAAGAATAAAAGACTTTGGAACAGGGTATATGGAACCAAAGGAATTCAAAACGCTACCCATGAGCTCCATCATCCGGCATAATTATGGAGATGGTGGGAAAAGCTCTTGAGTAGCGGACGGGTAACTGCACAAAAGATCCCTATGGGTCGAAATGTATCCGCAAGGGCCCCCAAAACCATAAGATAAGATCATATCGGAAACAGATCGAAAAACTAAAATTCGAATACGCCTGTACACGTATTTACATCATGAAGTTATACCCTAAACAGGAGCGAGCTGTCACTTTTTTTGCCATACTAAATTGAACCTTATCACCGAGCCAGAAAGGTGTTCGTACCAGACTAGAGAAAACGGTCCACATGAGATAGCAAAAGTGGGTCGCGGTGTCCCACTCGCACATGTTGCCAATGATAAAAAAATACCATTTTGGTAGTATTTATATCAATAAATACTAAAATTAAATACCTTTTTATATTATTTAAGTGCTATATTCAGAGTGCGGTTCTGATATCTTTTACGTAATTTGTAAATAGTTATAATGTCAATATTATTAACTGATTTAACCAAGCATGTGCACAACAAAAAATACATTAATTTTAATATGGTAGACATTGTAGTAACTTTGAATATTAATTGGTATCCCCAACTTGATAAAGTAATTTTCAAAATACATGAATGGCGGCGCTCAAGATTTATTTGCGAAATAAAGTATAAAATGGGTAAAACATGTTGTGTGAAAGGTTGCAGAAGTGAAAGTTTTGTTGATTGTGGTATATCTTTTCACAGGTAAGCCTCAACTATTAAAGTTTACGATAAAAATACAAGAAAACATTGTCAAACTCATTAGGGTGACTATGATGTCGGCACGATGTGAATCGGCCTTACAGAGTTCTTATTACCTACGTACTTACTTAATGTAAAAATAAGTTTACCTAAATAAGTATATCTTTATTTCGGCATGTTTAATTATTTGGTTGATAGATAGATAGATAAATGATTTATTTGTGCACGTAATGAGAGCTATATAATTGCCAAAATTTAAATCCAAAATCCTTAAATATTACAGACACATTTATACATAATATTCTATATAGGTTGAACACACATTTCCGTCAGTACACAAAGGCGGCAAATAAAAAAAAAATGATGCAATTAAGTACGATGACGCTTAAAGAATAGCTGAAGTGTGCAAAAGAGAAGCCATTACGTATATAAACATACCATGAGTGCGAAAAGGCAGACTACAAATGAAAAAACGTGACCATTTTTAGGGTTCCGTACCCAAAGGGTAAAAACGGGACCCTCTAAGACTCCGCTGCCCGTCTGTCAGTCTGTCTGTCATCAGTAACAGCTTTTACCTATATAACGACTAAATTAAGTAAGGTTTTGTGAAGCGTTTTACAAGCGTTAAGGAGAAAAAAAACTATATCCATTCTCTCTGACTTCCTATGCATGAATGAAAAAAGATCTTGGCCAAACTATACATTCCAACTTATCCTAATATCCCACATACATATGACTTATGGTCACCCTAATTAGAAAGAGATGTAACCGCCCACTTTGACTTCTCATGTGGACACACTTTTTGGCCCGTGTACTCCATCCGGTTTATTAAAATCTAAATCCGTGATTTACATATGATGATCCTGAACTAAATATAGTTCAGTACCTACTAATTGTCTATGTACTAAATATAGCACGTCCTTCGCTCCGCGAAGCAGTAAGGTCGAGGACGTGAATTCCCGGCGGCGTGTAAACAGGCCGGAGGAATTCCTACAATGCGGAGCTCTCGCTTTATTACACGGCAAAGAATGAGACACACGTATTATTTTATGGGTTATTAATGTTATTATATTAGTATGACCAAAGATAGATATAACTCCGCAATAGATAGATACAGTCTAAGGAAAAAACGTGCCTCGAAAATCAAGAAAATTTGATTCTCGTTCAGAGGGCGCTACTAGTTTTGGCCTACAGTCGTATAGATGGCGTTGACGGTTTCGTTTGTTATTTAACAATTTTAACGCATATCAGTGAAAGAACGGGTCAAAATCATAAAAATAATTAATGCAAATAAAAAAAAACATTTATCTATATTTAAATACATTCTGTCTAGTCGTATTTTTATAAATCTTCATTTTTAGTTTTAAAGTGTGTCGACAGATGGCAGTGAATTTACTGGGGTTACAAAATTTACTATGACAGTACCGCTCTAGTATAAGTTACTCTATGGTATGACACTAATATCCCGCGTATTAGGTATAGTACTAATATCACTGAGGTATAGTGAGAATCAAAAGTAGCGTATGAAACAACGCGCCAAAAGTATCTGCCACTCTGGAATACTTATCCAAATAGAATGCTTGTGCCGCACCGCACCGCACAGCGCCGCACACTGGTAGAAAGTGGTAATAACAACATTAAATGAAATGGCTCGTATATTGCATGTCTATGACAATTGATAGATTATATCAAAACTAGCGTTAGCCTGTACCGTACCGACTATTTAGAATTATTACTGGTAATTGCCTGTGAACTAATTAACTAATTATAGTCGAGTAGGAAATGCAATCTCGCACCAAGATTGGTGATTCGAGATCTCGCACGATAAATATGAATCGAAATTGGGTGTTTCGAGATCTCGACCGTCAGACTTTCGAGGTCGAGATAAATCTCGACGAGGTCGAGATTCGACAAAGTAATTAAAAATGTGTTATTTTGATGAAAAATCTCTAATAATTCCGTATATACTTAATTAGGGTACGTCGTGTTATATTTTGAAAATGAAAACAACGAATTAAATCAACATTTAACTAAAAAAATACTTTAACAAAAAAAAAGGAAAATAGCTCAAATTTGCATGTCCCTAAGTAAGAAACGGTAGATAAGTGAGAAAAAGTGGTAATAATTATTTTTAATTGTGGCCATTGTTGGTACACTAAGTCGTACGATTCTTCTGCACAGAGCGCGCCACAGTGCTTTTATATTCCGCTCGGTCGCTTATAGTCGGCAACACAAAATATCACTGCCTGAACAACATGAATCTAAGGTCAAAAAGACTACTCAAAACAAAGTAATTCACGTTCAATCTCGTTCGAGATCTCGAAAATATTAATCGAGATCTTGACCGAGATTGCCAAAATAGAGATTTCCTGTCAACGAGATTGAATCTCGAAATTGCGAGATCGAGATTGCATTCCCTATTGAGTACTAATTGTTTATGTACTAGATATAGCACATCCTTTGCTTTGCGAATCAGAAAGTTCGTGGAGTGGACGGACGTGAATTCCCGGTAATAGTTACTTTATATTGTATGAGAATATTTTTTAATATTTTATGTACCGTTGCATAATTACAAATTCTTTGAAAACTTCCCCATAAATTATGGTGGGGTTATTATTAAAACAGTAAATTGCTACCTAATACTCCTCATAGGTGTTTAGCACACTGGATCCGATTCGCACGTCGGTCGGTCGCGCATAGCGTTGTCTCGCTCAAACATCGGAGCGACGTGCGAAACGGATCCGGTGTGCTAAGCGCCGTAGCAGGTGCTACGGCATGCCTACGGCGTAGCCGCGTAGCGCGTTATCGAACGTCGAGCCAAAACATTGCGTGTTTTTTGTCTCCTACGGTAATAAGATAGTTTTGTAGTTAGGTACCTACTAAATACACCTAAATGCAAAAAAGGGGACTTTAAATATATTGTTTATATACAAAATGACCCATTTTAATCGTGACCATGTGTAAACGTCCTTCACGAATAGCCAATTACCATTACCATGATGCCTAATTGCCTACATTATTTATAAATCACAGTCCAATTTTCTTTTACATCGACTCGCTAATGCCACATGCAATTTAATAATCGATGGGAGCGCGATCAAGCTGCGCGTTTACTGAATTTAATATGCATTACAAATTAGTCTGTGTAAGTTGAAGGATATGGAAATGGTGTAATGAGGACGCTACCCCGGCAAGCTCGATTCTCCATACAAACGTAGTTTGCTCTCATTTTAAAACGACTAACTAGATTACTCTGAAACTTTGTACTTACTATATAAAAAAGTACAGCGAATACAAAACAGCATTGTTTTTCATACAAACTTGTTTTTGCTCTATTTCGTTTGTTTTATAACTAGAGCTATATGAACTAATTACAGGACTAGATATACCTCATTGTCATTTTATGTGCAAAGTCTCATTACAATCCAACACGTAGTTTTAAAATGAGAACGAAACTCCGTTTGTATGGAAAGGTGTAAATCGGCCGTAACCTTATGAAAGTTCAGTTAGACTGTCTCCATAAGCTACTTTTTTATATAAACATTACACGTTTAATGAATTTAAAATACATCCCGACGTTTCGAACCCTTAATTTCCGCTCTATTAGCAATCGATATAGCAATTGAGATTTATTTCATGAATAACTATCGCGGTAATCTAATACAATATTTTTTTTTAAACAAGTAACTATTTATCGTCGAATAAACGCTCAACATGTTTAGATCCCTTTTTACGGTTCCGTACCGAAAATGTACAAAAGGAACCCTTATGGTGCAACTCTCCGTCCGTCCGTCTGTCTCTCTGTAATTACATCGCTAAATATCTCGAGAATTACTTAAGCTATCGGTTTGAAATTTGGAATAGTCATGAACAAGGGAAACCCAGACACACTGAAAGAATTTTTATTTCTTATTTGCTATGGAAAATGCCCAATATGAAGAGGGAGCAATATCTCATTATACTAAGTGGGGTATCATTTGAAAGAGCTCAAATTGCACATTTCAAAACATTTTTTTTCATAGTTTATGAAAGAAAATGTGAAAAACAATATACCATTTCATACGTTCTTGATAAAAACTTTAGTTACCTACTATAACAAGTTGATTACAGATATTCCAAACATGACATAAATGCTAATTTTTTTTGACTATATGTACTTATCATTATCACTGTAGGTACTTTAAACACACGCTGACAAGAGCTTAGTACAGTACAGCAGAGAAAAGTCAGACCCGTTAATGACATTAATTAAACAGAGAGAAGGTACCACCCCCGCATACAAAGTCACTAAAGTCAGACCCGTTAATGACATTAATTAAACAGAGAGAAGGTACCACCCCCGCATACAAAGTCACTAAAGTCAGACCCGTTAATGACATTAATTAAGAGGAGACCACCCCCGCATACAAAGTCACTAAAGTCAGACCCGTTAATGACATTAATTAAACAGAGAGAAGGTACCACCCCCGATTACAAAGTCACTAAAGTCAGACCCGTTAATGACATTAATTAAACAGAGAGAAGGTACCATCCCTGCATACAAACTTCTATGCATACAAACTTTCGAACGGATTTTTATATTCTTTCACAGTTGGAACTTTGCAATATCCAAGGACAAAATAGGTTATATGAAAAAGTTGAGGAAGATTTCCGCATTTTTTCACGTTCAAGTTTTTAGTAATTTTAGTACCGTAAAATGGGGTGATTAGCAGGTTTCTTCGAACTGTTCGTATAAGTTTAAGATTAATAAAGATTACTATCAATTTACCTATCATATGTACAACCAAAAATCTGGCATAAATAAATATATTTTTTTTTTGTATTATGTCTTAAAACGGAAATTTCAAAGTCGCCTCTTCGAAGCCATCCTGTTATACGGTACTACCTACTTAAATTATTTATTTTGTGTGAATGCCGTAATTTTTGTATTAAAAATATTTACTTTATTTAAATACGTACTTAAGTCTTTATACGTAAAGACCAGCGCAGCTGAGGTTCGTAATTCGCATTATAAATGCATATGCTATTTCAGTAGGCCGAGCACATGATTGACGCGACAGTATCTCGCCGCGAGATAGACTACCCGTCTTTTACTAACTGTATGAATTAAAGGGGGACGGGTAGTCTTTGTCGCGGCGAGATACTCTCGCGCCAATCATGTGCTAGCCCGGCTGTGTTCCGGGCGTTCTGGCCCATCCGAAACTCCCGGGCGGTTTAAGTTACCTACTAAAACGTTCAACTCTACAAAATTTAAATTCCAAACGTTATACGGCAAGTACACAGATTACTTAGGCTCCATTCTCACGGGAGCTTAAAAAGCGTTGCGTGTTTGACGTACCTATAAGTAAGAGCGAGAAAGAGATATCACTTTCTCGCTCTTACTTATGGGTGCGTCGCACACGCAACGCTTTTTAAGCTCTCGTGCTAATGGGACCTTACTGTGCCAACTAAACTATGCGCATGCATGAGCGGGGCGTGTAGCAGTGCGTGCTGCGTGCGGTGCGGCGTCCATGTTAAGAGTCACACGAACCTAGCCGCCGCCATACAATCAAAGCAACGCTAACGCTCTTATTTTAATTTGACATGAACATTCAATTAAAATATATCTTTGTCTGTTATATATTTCGTTGCTAGAAATAATAATACAAAGAAATTAGACCGAGAAGAAGTTTTACATACAAAAGATCTACTAGCTCTATTGTATTTGTATATCAATTTTTAGCAACGGAAACTAGTGCCAGACAGAGTAGGTATATTTATATGTGGTACGTAAATGTTCATGTCAAGTTACTTCGATCGTATGGGAGCGGCCTTTTGGCGGCGCGCGGCGGGTTCGTGTGACTCTTAAACAAACGCAAAGGTGTGCGAGCGGCCTCAGTGCACGCTTTACAAAACAATTGGATGCTTGAGGCGACGCTGCACACCACGCCGAACGCTCGTCCGCTCCCCTGAACGCTCTCCGCTCCGCTGCACGCTCCGCTCGCCACTGAGCCTGTTCATGTACCACAGGGCGGCATACATCAAAAATCACTTGCGTTTCTATGTGTGAACGGCACGTCTGTACACGCGTCATAGTGTGAATAAAGTTGCTTAAAAATAGTACTGATAGTACGCCAGAAGTCCGCCAGATTTCTGTCGCGGGGCGAGGTAATCCGAGTCGGGGCGGGGCGGTGCGTGGCCGTTCTGTATGATAATACTATTACTTATTCTGTGCCTGTACTCAGGGAGTAGTCTACGCGGTTCTGGACACTGGAGGCTTTGGGCATTTTTTTCCTTCCTATATGACGTTTATTCCTGTTTATAGTTTAAATAGTAGTGTGTCTACTTGAAAAAACACAAATTAAAATATGTTCATAGAAAGTAAAATAATTTGTTCTTAGAATAAGTAACTATTTGATCGTAAACAGCTGCCTTAGTATGAACAGCTGCACTAGATGCTACTATTGGATCAGTTATGCACCTAACTGTAACTCAATCTCTCAGATAGTGATTATTAATTTCAGATCATCCTTTTCCTTTATTCATTTACATGATGCCGACCCTTAATTTAAGCGGCGAAACCTAAAATCCGCCCCTAATTTCAACTGCTAATACCTGAATTGAAACCACATGCACTGTAATTAATTACTAAATACAAACTCTAACATAACGCAGCCTTATCTAACGTAACGTAATTGTAAGCACTAAACTGACAGCTGATTACCCCCACCCACCCTAGTAGCCGAGATAGTATCGATTTTACTAGCTCTCGTACAACTTAACCGACAAACGAAACTAAACCCTATCACCTCAAAAACAGAGTCTAAATTCAAAGTTCACATTACTCCGAGATAAAATTGTTAGACTGAGTAATGGAATTGATACCGTCGGTAAGTGGATTAAGGTTGATATTTGATTGAGGGTGGCTTAGGGTTTAAATTTAGTGGCCAGGTTAACTGATCTGTGATACTTTATTTTCACGGCGGCATAAATAAGGGAAATTGAGTTGGGTTAGGTTTAAGCGCGGATTCTTGGTTTTTTTCATACGGCTGGCGGTATCGAGTTTAAGCGTACCTACCTACAAAACAAGTGGCAATGACGATTTTATTTAAGTACAAGATCCATATCGTATCTAGACCTAATATTAAAGTTCGAATCGTGATAAATATCCATTTCGCGTGAGTGTCGTTCTATCATCAACCTGTAGTATTTTGACGTACACATACACAGAAATACGTTTTATCACTCGATTCATTCATGTCAATGTTGGCGAACTGACGCGAATAACTTTATTTATCATCCATTTGCTGAATTTGCTCGAATGCGGAAGAGTGATAGAGAGGCACATAGACGATTTTCGAGTCCCCTAGCTATGCTCAACACGCATTGCGTCGCCCCGTTAGTCGCTTAGTTAGGACAAGGACTAAGTAACCTCAATGTTTGACCCATTTTGTCGAGGCATCGTAGTTTTTTTTTTAAAGTTTGACTTCGAGCGATTTGGCCGGGTGCCGGGGCGAGAATAAACGGAGATTGTACAATTGAACTAACTAAAGTCTGTTGTTCTAGTGTAAATACTTACAATTAAGTTTTTGTGTTGACCTACTTTGTTGTTTGTTGCTAGATTAATGGTTTAATCTAACCGCATCCTATCTTCCCAAGGAAAAACCACGAGTCTCTTTGGTCCTTATCCGTCATTTTGACATTTATATTTGTTAGAAAGAGACAAAAATGGAGGTTTGTAAGAGATTGCAAGGTTTTATGAATAAGGGGGTATGTGGCGTGGCTAGGCTGTCTTAGTGTTACACCTTGTAAGCTCCCTCTACCTGTTAGCCTTTTAAAGGGATCTTTGATTTTGGATGTGCAGCGAGATGCAAAAGTGCATACCTACTTTAAGGATGAATTCCATTACTAACGTGGTTATGCATTTTGCAGCTGGATGTAGGTACAAATCACATGATGAATCAAGATTAAACTTCAATAGCAAGAATTAATCAACGGATGTAGGCACATGAGATGATGACTCATTGTAGGTAAAAATCTAATTTATGAATGTAAGCTAAAGTATATGGCAAAGCTCACTTTAGGGTTTTTTTTTTCATACAATGAATAACATTGAGAATTAATAAAAACTCCACCTAACGCCATTACTGAAAAAGATGCGTAGGTAGCTTATATTTGTGTACAATACAATACAAATCCTCTTTATTGCACAACCTCAGAATAAATGTAATGTGTATTTATAGGTTTTCTATAGAAAAGGAAATTTGTAAGGTTACTGCGTCTCTTTTATATTCAAATATTATTATCTCGCTCTTTCATATTTTACTGGTTTTTGAATCACTAAGGTAACTCGAAAACATGATGCTATTTTTATTATACATTTAGAAAAGTCCAAATAAGAAGGAAAATCATTTTTCGTAATTTTTTCCATACTTCCTATCTGTTTTTGTTAGAAAAAAGCAGGGAAAGTTAGATTTGGCGCAATAAGAATCTAAGAAGCTAGATTTAATCAGTGTCATTTATTACTCGTACGAATGCTATCACTTAATATTTTTTAGACCGTTAGGAACCTGAGTTATGTATTTGAAGCAAACCCTGTTATCAATGTTTCATTTCATTGAAAAAAAGGGAACGTGGTTTGATTTTAAGCCAAGCCACGTCAGACCAAAAGTTCTCTTTCCGGCATTTTAAGGAGCATCAATTCATAAGCAGTTGGTAAAATTCTCCGAAATAGATTACTTACAACCTCGCGCCGTTTTTTCTTTAGTACACCCGCGATCCAGACACGAGCAATGAACGGCATACATCACAACCCGATCCAAACACGAGCAATGAACGGCATACATCACAACCCGAT
This sequence comes from Cydia strobilella, assembly GCF_947568885.1. Classification (NCBI taxonomy): domain Eukaryota; kingdom Metazoa; phylum Arthropoda; class Insecta; order Lepidoptera; family Tortricidae; genus Cydia; species Cydia strobilella. Next base: position 25,904,025 of record NC_086042.1, read on the forward strand.
CCAGACACGAGCAATGAACGGCATACATCACAAACCGATCCAGACACGAGCAATGAACGGCATACATCACAACCCGATCCAGACACGAGCAATGAACGGCATACATCACAACCCGCAAAAGGTCGACAGAACCGATGTGATCTATCCTAAACTAAAAAGCTATATCAAACTATACTTTCTACCAAGACCCTTTTGATGCCGGATGGTATTTCGACATTCCTACGCGAGTTATCTAATAAAATAGAGCGCGTTTTCCGAGAATTTGTTTTACACAACCTTATAGTTGTATTTGTAGTTCACGCACGCAAGTAAACACTTAGTATTCGCGTATTCGGATTAAAGCTGTGTTTAAAGTAAAGTTTTACGAACGGATTTTATATAAAAAAATAAAAATAAAAAGCTTTTATTTCAGGCTGTTACCCATATTGCAGTCAGTCAGGTTCATAAGTATACCTATATTTATGGGTCAATTGATAACTCAAGTTCAAATAGATGCTCTCCTATAAAACTTTTTATCTCAAGGAACAGCGGCTATTAAACTGGGCCCGCCAGTTTGAATCTTTGACAGTTTGATCCTATTTGAGTATTCGGGGCACATTAAAACTTTGAGAACGACTGCTCTGTTTGCAAAAGGATGATTATTAGAATTCTTATTCTTTACCACTTGAGCAAAATGGACAGGCAGACTTACTAAAGAAAAGATGAAATGTGCGAGAAATTTCGTACATTAACCCACCTATTCCTATCTCTATTGCACGCGCATTATTATATTGCTGTCGCGTTCGCAGTGTCATTGACCGCTGGCTTCATTGGCGGAACAGCAATATACTAATTACGCGCGTGCGATAGAGATATGAATAAACGAAATACCTACTGACCAGAGGGCCTACCGCGAACCTCGTTCGACGTGTTGCCTCCCTGTCACACTTACATACGAATTTACAAGTGCGACAGAGAGGCAACACGCCGAACGTGGTTCGCGGTAGGTCATCTGTATACGAAATTCCTCGCACTAAGCGTCCTTTATTTAAGAACAGCGCAATAATTTACGCTTTTTAAAATACTACCACAACAACCACCAAAACCATCCCTTCTCTTTGATTAGTTTGATCATATTTTTTATTGTTAAAACTCCTTATAACTTTAAGAGGGCCTAAAGCCAGGAAACTAGAAACAAGCCAGTGAGATTGCTTTCAACTCGTACTTTTTGTCGTTATCTCGCAAAATATTAAAATTACTGCCGTTTAAGGTATTGGACGATTTGCTCCCAAGCAAAGAGCCGCTGGAAGTCATTTCATTAAAAGTTCAAACATTACAATTCTGAGTGAATATTCTTCGGGTTAGCGTTTGCTCGTTTGCTCGCATTACTTTTTTCTATCATCTAATTATACTGTTTAAAAATACTATTAGGTACAAACTTTTCAAGTGATTCAACAAGTAAATACGAGTAAGTGTAACTACGGGGTAAATGTAACTGGTCTTTAGGGCATGTTTACTCATTGATTTGTTTATTGCGAGTTCATACATTTGCTACCTGCATTTTGTTTCATACCTACCTATGTACTAACTCCCACTAAACACTACCTATGGGTAGACACGCCCTAATGTGAAGGCCAGCCGCAATTATCCTGTAGCCACACTTATCGGTATTGACCTTACTCGAATAACGTTTTTTTTAATCCGTCCTCAAACGAATGCTCATATTAGTCGCTGAATCAGGACAAGGGTTGTTTGGTTCAGCTACCCGCCGCCGGATGGCGTTAGGGGTCCCTCATTGATCCGCTCCGCCGAAAATAACGTGAACGTAATTTACGTAATAACTGATGGTTACGCAACAAATCGACGTTTTTAACTTGACTGTTTTGGTTTTATAGTGACCGAGATGATTAAAATAATGAAAGGGGGTTAATTGATTGCCAACGCGTCGTTTTATGTATGTACTATCAAAGATAGATATAACTCCGTAATAGATGGATACAGTCTAAGGAAAAAACGTGCCTCGAAAATCAAGAAAATTTGACTCTCGATAAGAGGGTGCTACTAGCTTTGGCCTACTGTCGTATAGATGGCGTTGACGGTTTCGTTTGTTATTCAACAATTTTTACGCATATCAGTGAAAGAACATGGGTCAAAATCATAAAAATAATTAATGCAAATAAAAAAAATCATTTATCCATATTTAAATACATTTTATCGTATTTTTATAAATCTTCATTTTTAGTTTTAAAGTGTGTCGATAGATGGCAGTGAATTTACTGTGGTTACAAAATTTTCTATGACAGTACCGCTCTAGTATAAGTTACTCTATGGTAGTATTAATACATTAAATATTTGTCTCTGATGGAAAGGGGTGTAAGTTTCTTGCAGCGCATGTGAAAATGGGTACGTGCCATATAACTTGTCTGAAAATCAAAACATGAAAAGGGGGGTGTCTCATAATTTTCAGAAGTATTAGAAGAATTACATTTTGTAAGCGACATTCACGAAGTTTTGTATGTAACACTCATATTCGCTCTAATTTATTTGTATTACAATTTCTAGCAACGAAAACTAGTACATAGATTTATGTTATGTTACTTGAATGTTCGTGACGGTCAGAATGTCGGTTTAAAGTGTGAGTGTATTGTTACGGCTACGGCCAGACGATAATAACCTCATAATTCGCTTATTAGGCACGGTGCTTATTTTACCGCGCAAGGATTAAAGTCAAATGGCGTTCTAAAAGTTTTAATCCTGTGTCGAAAGATGGCAGTAAAACTGTGACTACAAAATCTTCTTTGACAATACGCCTCTATTCTAAATTCTCTATGATAATACTGTTTGCGTCACAATTTTTTTTACTGATGCGTAATAGTTATTTGTTATACAAGGGTGCAAAGTTGTATTTTACCCGCGAGTGTTTCAACACACGAGAAGTAAAATACATTTGCACCCGTGTGTAACACAAAACTTTTCACCTCACTATAGCGAGGAAAGTGCAACATCCACAGGCGTTAGATCATCTTCATCACTGAAATCACTCATTTTTTTACGATATTATAACAAAAAACTGGAAATTCTGTATTTTTACGTGAGAAGTTTTTAAGTAAAAATTTTGTTGACAATGTTGACATTTCTGACGTATGAAATGTCAATGATGCGTTTTGAAATTGCATTGACTCAACTTGTGCGTTCAGAATTATATTTAACATCATTATTAAAAAACAAACGTTTCTTATGGAACTTTAAAGTTTATGACATAAAATCATTAAATAAAGCTAAATTTGGTATTTTTTATTAGATGCTCAAACCATTTGTTTAATGATAATTAATATCAAACGAATCATTATTATGAGCGTTTTACGTTTTGTTATCTGTCAAGCTACCTAAACACGCTCCATCCAAGGTCAAATTACTTTCCCCACTAGTGGATAAAATGCGTTTTTCCCCGCTTGTTTTAAAGGATAAAAGACAACTTTCCGAGCTAGTGAGGGGAAAATTATTTTTTACCACACCAGCTCGGAAAGGCTCTCTTTGTACTTCAAAAACTGATAAGAAAGTTGCATTTTGTCTACATGTGAGACAAATTAATCTGATGCGTTTTGAGTTGTTTGCTCATGTTGGCTGATAGAATTGACTTTTAAATAATGGTTTTGAATGATAAATATTTAATAACTTCATTTGGATTTGATTTGGTTTCATTTTGTCTGATGTTTTACCGTTGGTATTTTCCCCGCGTTGGTGTGGTGAAATTTTTTGTCCACATGCCTTAAACCCTTGCAACGCTGAAGATTCCGCTTTTCGAACCACTTGCTACGCTCGTGGTTCAATTTTTGAATCTTTCGCTTGCTCGGGTATCAATATTATTACGAGCGGTTAAACAACTACTTTGTCCCCTTGTAAAACATAACTATTGTTCACAGGGATCGTAGACGAGTACCGGTATAAATAAAAATCTTAATGTTGTATTTCTCAAAATTTCTGTGATGTTTGGTATTTAGGTAAGGGCAGTGAACTACCTATCTGTTTAGTTAATTAAAATGTACATAATACGTATATTAACAATCGAACTTGACACTGAACTTGAATACCGATTAATTTCTATTGTATGAAAATAAGTACCGTAAAATCAGGTAACTATAGTCCTTAAGTCCAGCTATGGTCCAGTTTTTAACGCTGATTCTTAACAAGCCTATGATTTGTACTCGTTACATTTATTTTAGAGCTTAGATACACTATTGCTCTTTATATATTATATACTCAACATAATTTGAAAAATACTTATTATATGTATACAGTACGACTGGACAAAAAGAATTTTGAAAAAATGAATGAATCATATTGGAATGAGATCTAATAACTAAAACTAGAATTGGCCTGTCATTGTTCTACATACATACCTACATATTTTACTGGTTGTACCATAGTTGCAAGTTGTGGACTAAAGTTACCTGATTTTACGGTATTCGATTCCTAATTTCGAAAGCTAGAGCTGATATTATTATTATAAACGTGTTCTATTAAATAAACTAACAGCATTATTAACTTACCATTTTTAGGTCTTATATCGGTGCAATAAAGTTCACTAATGCTCAGGTATTTATGGAGCAAACTCGAGTCGCATAACCGATATGGGGCATTAAGTATACCTAATGGTTTTGTATCGATCGGAAGTAAAAAGTAATTGTTATCATTACGTAATCAATTTAACTGCGTTCGTGTCAGTTTGAATATCGTTAATGTTTCCTTTAATTGTTTAATTGGTAAGCTAATTCTATAAATACAGTGCGGACATAGACAAACGCAGTTGCAGTTTGTGATGAATAAAAAATAAAACTTATATGCCTCTATTGGCCGCCAATGTCTTTAAACGTTTAAAGCTAATATAAGTAATATGTTATGTCAATGTTTAAAACATTCATATAAGTGCTCGCTATAAGCAATACGCTCGCTTTTAGCCCCCTTCCCCTTTTTAGGGTTCCGTACCAAAAAGGTACAAAAGGAACCCTTATTTACCTTAGATTGTCCCAAACAGTACAACCACATTCCATACGGCCATGATTCGGTCGTTATGTTCTAATGTATGGGGTATGCCTTAGGAAAGTTTCCAAAATGTATGGGGATCGACATTTTCCAACTTATCAAATTGAAACTTCCCTTATTTCTGAAATAAGGAAATATTTGCATTAATTATTTATTTCTGAAATAAGGGAAGTTTCTATTTGAGAAGTTGGAAAATGTCGATCCCCATACATTTTGGAAACTTTCCTAAAGCACATCTAAACCTAGCCAGCCGGCCTAGCCAAAACGACCATCGTACGTAAACGACATCGACAAAAGCCAAACAAAAATGAAATATGTATTAGGATGACAGATGCTACGAAAAGTCACGTGTTGTGTTCCAATTTCGGACACTTCGTAGGTAACCTATTTAGGTATTTAAACTACACGTAAATAGACTATCCTTGCATATTTGACACATTTTTTCATAGACTGACGAAGATCACCGATCGTTGATTTTCCATTTCTTAAGTACTCGAATTCTCTATTTCCGTCGTTATATTATAACGCCTGCCGTTTTAAAGATAAATGCGGGCCATTTCTGGAAGCCGAAATTAATTTGAGCACGTCGCTTAGCGGGTGAAATATTTGAAATAGCTCGAATTTCTAACAGGTCGTGATACTTTATCCGTTCAAATCACGACAAGGTATTTATTTATATAAACTATTTGCAGCATTAACGTCTGAATTTCCGACAGTCTGAGATTGCTATTTACTGAATTGTATAGTCAAATAAAAAGACGTCAATCATCAAGAACATATCCCGATGACGAAGGATTTTTTATTTTATAAATTGTAGTATCAAAGATTTAATAAATGTAACCATGGTAAACATTGACCACCATGCTAAACTTTGCCTGGCTTAAAAAAACAAGTTTTTGTTTCGATGCAAATTAAAATTACTGAGGTCTGGACAAAAAGCTAACAGAATTTGATTAATGACAGGATGGAAAAAACGTGAAATTTATCCACCAAATGTTGATGATTAAGGTAATTTTCCAATTTTGATTGTTACCTATCGCAACCTCATGATCGCAACCTCGCTACATTTGTCATATTTTCATTTGACAGAACGCGTTTTTATTCATAAGCCGTCAGTTTTTCAGAGGAGTCACAAATCAGAATTTGTAGAAAATTAATGAAGACGCCACTTCCTACGTAACTGTCACATTTTTGACGTAAAATTTTAAATTTAGTAAGGATTTTTTTTAGTTCAATTTTATTTAATTTCTACTATAGTTTGTCATTTCAAACATAGACAGGAGAATCATACTATCTTTGTCTTACACAAGTACACGCGCCCAAAAGAAAAGGATAAGTATAGTTTTTTTGTTCTTATTTAGGTACTGCCAATTTGGTTTGACCAACTATACCTCTATGTCGCACATAATGGCTTCTATGTGTCTGTGAAATTGTTTTCTATTGTCAATAAAAATTGTTCTTATTCTTATTCTTATGTTTTTTTTTCTCAAGTGTCATTCAATTTCGGTAAAATAAAATTTGGCTAATGAAACACAAAGAAAAATACTTTCCGAGGTTGCGGTAGGATTCAGACTTTTTGCATGGTTTGTGTCCTAGTGTGTGCAAAATACCTAAACTTCTTTACACTACAATGTAAGTTACCAGTAAAATTCATTGCACCCGTGAACAGGCCATAAAACTTTGATAGTCCGTAAAACAATAAAACTTATACGATATCATAGACATAGTATATGTATACAAGTAGTTATAGATGCGCCACAGAGCGACCGGGGGTAAGAGAAAGAACATTCATATAAAATTTTGGCAGCATAGGATTTTTTCTCTTTCACTCTTATAAATTTCGGTATTTTGCCATCGCCTCCTACCTATGATGCCACCCGGTCGGTAATAAGGACAAAGCATGGCACTATTTTCTCTTTCCTCTTATAGGAATCGCAATCTATCTTTCTCTATCAAAGTGTCAGGCCCTTGTACGATATGAATCACATTATTCACTGCTTTAAAATCCACTTGGCCAACCAAACATTTGGATTAGGAGTTGTAGAGAGAACAACTTCGGTATATAGGTAAGTAAGCACCTAAAAATTCGACAATAATAATTTAAGAGTTCATAAATTATACGGTTTGCAATTTTTTGGTATTTTTAGTGTTCCGTGCAAAACTTTGTTTTGACAAACCGAAACACTTATGGGATCACTTCGGTCTTGCAAATCAGTTATTATTTGTAAAGCTTTTAAAGCAATTTTTAAGTAAACCACAATTAACTTACATTATTAAATATCTGATTTATCTGATTCTCAAAACTTCCTTCCTTCATATGACCAAAGAGGATATATATAATAGGATAGAGCGGTACTGTCATAGTTAATTTTGTAGCCACAGTAAATTCACTGCCATCTATCGACACACGATTAAAACTAAAAATACCAAAGAATGTATGGATAAATGTTTTTTTTTATTTGCAACATTTGCATTAATTATTTTTATATTATTTTGACGCATGTCCTTTCACCGATATGCGTTAAAATTGTTAAATAACAAACGAAACCGTCGACGCCATCTATCCGAGAGTAGGCCAAAGGTAGTGGCGCCATCTGATCGAGAATCAAATTTTCTTGATTTTCGAGGCACGTTTTTTTCCTTAGACTGTATCCATCTATTACGGAGTTATATCTTTCTTTGATATGACTTATTTTTGAGGCACTTTGAAGCTAACGTGTGCTCTCCTATTACTTAGTCCTTATCCCGTTTATTCAGTTGCACAATGGAATTGTGAAATTCTTTAGAAATATAAAACACGTGTTCTGTCAAAAAGTAAGTTTCGTAATTAAATACTTACTATAATTAGAACCCACAAGTCCGCATAATGTTTTCCGACTCAGTTGTGGGAATAAAGGGCTAAAGGGTAAATGGGTCACATACTATACAAAATAACCCGTTTGGCTACGTTTTTTAAATAGCAAATAAAACGAAAGCTTGTAAACGCTTAAAAAATTCATAAATAGCTACGCAGCTGCAACGACCATCATAACCCGCTTCCCATACCACTATATCTGTCACCGTTCTTTGTAGTTCTGCCATGCTCGTATGTCGTATATATGCGTCCAGGTTTCATCACAACAGGTGGCCGCATCCGCTACTTAAAACTACTATTACTACTACCTAAATATAAATATACAGCATGCATTTTTGATTCCGATTCCTTATATTATTTTTTGGTTGTTATAATAATCAAAAAAGTAATCGCTGAGTTCCCTCATTCAAGCATTAATATTGCAAATTTTTAGAATTTTATTTTAGCCGACTTATGTGTCCCAGTGCCGGGCAAAGGCCTCCCTTTCCAATCCTCCCTTTCAGTTCAGTTTAGTTTATTTATTGGTAAAAATAATTTTACAGGTCACACAGGTACTTTTGAAATACGACAGTTATATACAATTAAATATGATTGATAAAATACATTGGTCAAAGTTTTCAATTTCTTAAATAATCATCGTGCAATAGTTGTGAATACAATAATATTTTAAATAATCTCTTTCATAAAATCATCAATAGAGTAACATGCTTGGTCAAGCAGTAGACATTTAAGTTTTTTATTAAATATTGAATCGCTTTCTGTAAATTTAATGTCATTTGGAATTTTGTTGTATATTTTTGGCCCGATAACACTGAGAGACTTTCGGGCCTTCGCGAGTCGTTGAGTAGGAGCGATTAGCATGGGCATTCTGCGGCTGTCTGCGTCGCGGGTACAGGTTTTTTTATATGCATCTAGGTTTGCTCTAATGTATTTGCATGCTTCTAATATATAAACGGCTGGCAGTGTTAATATCTTATGGGTCTTGCTGAGCAAGATCCCGCCTATCCCGCTGAAACACATCCGAATCGTCCCGCCATCTTTTTCTCGGTCTGCCTCTGCCACGACTACTCTGGGGATGCAGGCTAGTGAGTGGTAGCAGTTTTTAGAAATATTTTAGTTTTTAGTTTTAGTACAAAATTATAATTTTTATAGTGCATTTTAGACCTATGTTCGTGATTTTTTTTATATCGAGCGAAAGTCAAAAACTCAGGATTCGAATCGCTGGTCCCTAGAGAAAGCCTTCAATTGCTAATCAAATTTTTGGCAGCTGTATTGTGATCTAAAAAAGCGCTATGACTTTTCAAAAACTCCGTTCTCTAAGCCTAGCATCTTATATGGCTCTAACCCGATAAATGAGTATGTGTGCGTGCGAAATTGGTTTGTCATGTCATATTTTTGTATAAGCAACCTACCTCTGCCTATCTATCAACTCTGTGGTTTAAATCATCTTTATTACTAAAATTTCGCAAAATCGCTTCGAGTGCGAGTCCAGCAGTTGTCGCTGCGCATCGCGGCTTCAATTAGGCAGAAGTGTCAGTCGGAGTGGACACTCCAACGCGAACATTTTAATTGTGACTTTTATTTTACAAGCCGAATGCCAGACGAGTGATAGATACTCAATAAGTCGCAAAATGCCGCACGTGTTTAATACATTGTTTTCGTAGAACATGATGTGCAGTTACGTCATTTCATTACATATTAATCAGAATCACATAACAGACATCACAGAAATTGTCTACGAGCCGAGCAAATCTCATTTCTAGATTCCATTGGCATTATAATCAAGCTTTAGGCGATTCACTCATTGACTACGCGATCAGCCGCAGTGAGCGAAGGGACAAATTTAGCGATTATGCTAATAATTAATACAATACATCAGTTTGTTAATAAATGTTAGTACATCTCAGTCTGTGAATCACCTTAGTTCTCATCAGCTATAACGTAGGTACCAAAGAAAAAAAGAAACATTCTTAATATTTTCCAAGCATTCTTATTTTTAAAGTTAATTAACTCAATGCAAATTACCTTTACTCATACTACATTAAATACTTCTAAATCGGACGGCTGTACCCCAAATGGAACATTGCAAAACAATGTTCGTAACATTCATAGTCTTCCGTAAAATAAAACTGAGTGAACTGAAAGAGCTTTTCGTAATATCTTATCTCCTAGATACCACTCCCGCTAATATTAGATCTCTATGAATATCTCGAACGTGCTGGTATAAAATGGGATTTGGCCCCGTTTAGAAATTTATTTTCCGTATGCGGCTTTCGGAACAGCGTTTGTTCCAAATTATCTGCATATTGCATTGTCGAAGTAAAAATAGATATAAGGTAAACAGTCTATGAGTATGATATGAATAATTATTATTGTCTTGGTTTGCTTGTGCATGTAATTATATTAAGCCATCTCATCTGCCGTGCAACTGTCATATTGATTACCTACCGCCTACCGCACTACCTACATTTAATTATTTTCTGACAAGTTTCTGACCCGGGTATGTCCTTAAATTACGTCCAAAAGAGAGGTATGGGCACTGTGAATGACATCTCGCTTTGTGTGGTAGGGCACAGGACAGCGGATGTCATTCCAGATCTAGAGCAGAGCCCAAGTGGGGAGGTACCTCCACCTTACAGAAAACCGCAGACAAATAACACTAGACCCTACTAATAGTGTTGTGTTCCTGCCGGTGAGTAAGGTTGCCAGAGCTCGAGGGAGAGGAGTGTTAAGGTCGGCAACGCGCATGTAACTCCTCTGGAGTTGCAGGCGTACATAGGCTACGGAGACTGCTTAACATCAGGCGGGCCGTATGCTTGTTTGCCACCGACGTAGTATAAAAAAAAAGTTTTGCCTAAAAATCGACCACACCACGGCGTTACAATTTGACTATAATGCACATTTCGCTTTGTAGTCAATGTGTTTTAAACTCCAAAGTACTCAATACCTAAGTACATTATCTAAAAGATGTAGGGTATAAGTACGGCCTCGATGGATGAGCGTCCAGCGGAGCGCTTAGCGGGTTGTGTAGAGTAGCGTCAAGCGTCCGAGGGATTCAGCAGCGTGCACAGAGGCCGCAGGCCGCCCACATACAGTCTGATAAGAAATTGTAGAAATTAATAAAACCGGCTAAGTGCGAGTCGGGCTCGCGCACGAAGGGTTCCGTGACATTACGCAAAATAACGGCAAAAAAATCACGTTTGTTGTATGGGAGCCCCACTTAAATATTTATTTTATTCTGTTTTTAGTATTTGTTGTTATAGCGGCAACAGAAATACATTATCTGTGAAAATTTCAACCGTCTAGCCATCACGGTTCGGCCTGGAGATAGACGGACAGACAGACAGACAGCGGAATCTTAGTAATAGGGTCCCGGTTTTACCCTTTGGGTACGGAACCCTAAAAGTAGCAATACTGTACAATAGTGTCGTCCCGTTTTGTTAGATTGATTTGAAAGGGATAACACTACGGTATTGCCACTTTTTAATTTCTACAATTTCTTGTCGGACTATATACGTTTACGTTTGTCTAAATGTGATATTGCACCTTTCCAATATTTGATCAAATGTGCATTGCGTCTCACTCTCTCATTAAGCAAAATGGTAGACGCAAATACAACTTTTGATCAAATATTGGAATACTACCCAAACATGGATGCCGCGCTGCACGCTCAGCCACGCTCCGCTCGAGCGTCCTCTCAGTTTGGCCGCTTGCGCATCTTATTTTTTCCATAGAGTAACTTATACTAGAGCGGTACTGTCATAGTAAATTTTGTAACCCCATTAAATTCACTGCCATCTGTCGACACACTTTAAAACTAAAAATGAAGATTTATAAAAATACGATAAAATGTATTTGAATATGGATAAATGATTTTTTTTATTTGCATTAATTATTTTTATGATTTTGACCCATGTTTTTTCACTGATATGCGTTAAAATTGTTAAATAACAAACGAAACCGTCAACGCCATCTATACGACAGTAGGCCAAAACTAGTAGCGCCCTCTGAACGAGAATCAAATTTTCTTGATTTTCGAGGCACGTTTAATCCTTAGACTGTATCCATCTATTACGGAGTTATATCTATCTTTGTTTTTTCTTAACCCATTCAGCGCTAATCACGACGCGTTTTCGTTTTTCCTCTACGAAGCATTTTCGCTACATACCGGGAAACCCACGACGTAGCGCTACGGCCGTAGCTCAGCGATGAATGTGTTAAAACAACTGTAATTTTACAACATAAACTCCAGAATGCGAACTAATCCGCTACCCGGATAAAAACTGGTCACGTTTTAATCTTGTGTTTCCCCGTAATTGCCTGTAGTGTCACCGGTTTCAATTTCAACAGGGGCCCATTTTATTGAATTACACGTACACTTTGTTGGCCGGGTCCGCCCGGGGGATCCCGACCTTTTCTAACGTCACATTTTTTCCGCAATGTTGGCAGTTGCTATCCTTGGGTGTTAGTCCAGTCAATTACATAGTTGAATGCTTGAAAAAACCAGCATAACATAGTTTTCAAAGTTTAGTGAAAGTTAAAGCTATAAACTATAGAGAATTAGTTATTTACCATAAGTTTGGAATTTTCTTTAACACAAACAAGCTTTGTCAAAAAGGACGCACTAAGCCAGGCCCAGAAACAAAAGTGGAGATGGGCTGGCCATGTTGCCAGATTCCAAGACAAGGACTTTTCACACAACGGCCTGGAAAGGTCCAGACGGAAAGAGGAAGAGAAGACGGCCATTGGCACGATGGTCGGACGACATAATTAAAACAGTGGGGGCCAACTGGATATGGGAGGCCCAAGACCGAAAAAATTGCAGAATCTGGAAGAGGCCTCTCTGGGGTCTGGAATAGAGCTTTTCTCATCCCGTTCTTTCGCTCCTTCACTCAAATTACAAGTACTATTTCTACGGGCAAATATGTTGTTATGAAAATATTTTAAATATTGATTTTCGTGTGCGTAGGCGGCGGGCTAAATTTAATATATTTTGGCGTAGAGACGCGCCCTAATTCTTGTCAAAACTAAGTAACCTAGAGTCAAACCAAGTTGCAATGACGAAATGTGGCATTGTTATCATTAATAAGGTGAGTAAGGTTGCCAGAGCTCGAGGGAGAGGAGTGTTAGGGTCGGCAACGCGCATGTAACTCCTCTGGAGTTGCAGGCGTACATAGGCTATGGAGACTGCTTAACATCAGGCGGGCCGTATGCTTGTTTGCCACCGACGTAGTATAAAATAAAAATAAGCTTAAATTTCTATGATAATATTATGAAGTATATAATGACACTCCCTCACTTTGTTCTGTTCATATCGGTGCAAGCTTAGTTTAGACGGAATGTAAACACTCTACTTTCTGCTCTTGGTAAGCAAAGAGAATATGGCCGGACGCCAATACAACTTCTTGCATTATAAACCTCGCTCCGGAACGTAGATAAGGGAACAAAATAATGGACACGCGTCGCATTTCCGAATCTGGTTTATGAGTATGACATGTTTTGGCTGTGTAGGTACACTCACCGGCAATAAAGGCCGCAAAAATATTTGACACGCTCTTATGGCTCTACAAATAAGATTGTGTCCGATATTTTTGCGGCCTTCGTTGTGTAACATATTATTGCAGGTGACTGTACTATACAGTGTGTTAATTCAATAAGGGCGAATATTTAAACGGTGGTTAGCATATTAGATTATTTTAAAACGGGTCACTCACGTATTATTAAGACGAATAGCTCGACATGTTTCGGTCTAATTTACGAGGACCGTCTTCACGGAGTAGCGTCGCAGCATGTCGAGCTATTCGACTTAATAATACGTGAGTGACCCGTTGTAAAATAATCTAATATGTTTGAGTCTCACGGGAGTTTTATAGGTGGTTAGCATAGGTTGCTCTTGATTGTAGAATACCGTTTAAGAGCAATCGAACTGAGAGCAAACTAAACGAGATCATTTAACTCAACCAATTCTCATCAATATCAATGAATTGAATGAATTAGATCTCAAGTACTTACAGCAACACATTTAACTGCCCATTGATATATCTTAGCCCGTTGCGCTATAGTTTACGAAAGGATAGTTGATGTCGATTACATTAGTGTTAGTTACCTATAATTATCTGCTCGTAAACACCATGTCGAAGATTAATATAAATAGGAAGATGATTAAGCGTACATTCCAGCACACAGATTACAACCTATTAGATGGAGCATGGAGTACATACAATAATACAAGCTTTAGCTTTGGTGCTTTCTCCCATGATATTGTGAGACCGCGGCCGCACTACTAATGGCTCCTCTACAAGATGGCCCAACGCAACACAAGAGAGTTTTAATGCCTATAATAATTATATATACACTGTTTTACCTGCACACATATTATGAGCTCTCTGTGATATATTATGTTCGCGGTAATAGCATTAAATACGTTCCCGCAACATCAGTTTACTCTATCTAATTATGGACACTATGATTCCAGCAGTTTATAAATAGCGTAGAATAAGTGGACGCATAATTAGGACGGGCGGAGACAAGACGGTAAATTATAGTCATGGCGTAATGTTTACAATTCGGACAGGTGGGACACGACTCACACGACAACGGACGTTTGGTGAAAAACTATAGTGATCTAGGATTTATTGTGGGGATTTTCGTTGAACTTCAAAACGAAAAAGTCGTCTCGAGATTTTTTGTTGTTTTTTGCCTTTGAGTATTTAGGCTAAGTAGGTACTCAAAGTTTTTTGCACATTAATGTTGTTTAAATTGTTAAAAGTGTGGATACCTAATATTGATAGCTTTTCTGTGAACTACCGTGGAAGAGTGCAGCTAATGGAGAATTAGTCTTTAAACGCGTTTATTTATTCTTAAGTCAGCACCCGGCAATCCATCGCCGTGGCTATTTTGTAAAGTACATCATCTATCACTTTACTAAAAGCAACTACCGAAGGACGTCTTGCTCTTACACTGGCAAAATCACCATATTTTTTTAAAAAGATGAGATTTTTATGAATACATTTATCCAATTTTGAGATCAATATACGCACGCAATTACACGCATGTGTATACCTCAAACATTTTAATATGCGGTCAAGAGTACAAATCTAACAAATCTCTTCGAACATTGTGTCCAATATTTTTTACTGTAGGTACGGAACCTTATTTATAAACGTGAGAACCTCTCACCTGCTCTAATTGAGTGGGAGTTGGCACGGGGAGCCCCGCCGGAACCATTATGGGCCGGCGCTCAATTGTGCTCAATTAAAACCAAGATGTTGGCCCGGGCTTTATTTAAAATACGATAGTGTTGCACTATGTCAAGTTTGCCCGGGCGTTATTTAAAATATGATCGTTGCACTAAGATTTTGGAGCTTGCATTGTGAACACTACGCATTTAATACTTTTGGAAATATTCTACCACGCCGTAGTGTCAGAAAATCTCGGTTTCCTAGCACACTCAGAAAAATCATAAGTAGCATCTAAGTATAATATTCCAGCACTCGCTTATGAACACTACAACTGAGATCTTTCTGAATCAGAAATTCAGATACTAACAATGTCAACAGTGTTAATAATGTATGTGAAGCCATTGAATAATTACTACCTACCATCAGACCAATAAAACAGCATTTCTGTATGGTGAGAACCTGTAATTGGCTTTTTGTATTATATTTATAAAACCTACAGACATGTTAACAGCTGTTGGATCTCCGAATAATAATAAATAATAATAAATAAATAAATAAATAGTAGCGGCTTGCGTGCGAGCGAGGTGTGCTGCGAGTAATAACATATAGTTTGGCCCAGGACTGTCTTTTTTCAAACATAGACAAAGAGAATCACACTGTCTTTGTCTTACGCTCGAATTAGCACCCAAAAGAAAGTTACGTGTATGAGTATAATTTTCCTAGTTCTTACCCCCTGACAAGTTATGTTTGCCAGAGTATAGATATCAGGCATTCCATGACACGAAAATGCCTCTTACGAAATGCCTTTTCCTTGTACTTATGGCAGCTACCTCAATCAAATGCGTAAAGCTCGACTATATACTGCCAATTAATTAATCAAGCCATGAAAATATTACTATACCAAATATCACTTTGTCGGCATTTTCTCGTGGAATGCCCCAATAACAAAATTGTATAGTTAGCTTCACCGATCGCTGTTTTATTTCACCTGCCAAAACCAAACGCCAAATGCCAACGCCACTGCCTGCCATAGAGTGATCACCTTATGGTCGCGTTCTCGCGTTAGAGATTGGCAGCCGTGGCCGCGGCTGTCAGATTTGGCGCCAAGCCAGTGACAGGAACCTGTTGATAGCTGCACTTTGGTATGCTATGCTTTTGCATGCATTGATTAGAGGCGTTTAACCCCTGAGTGCTAAGTCAAGGTTTTGTGGCCTTGAAGGTGAAGGTTAATTTGAATAATGTTACTTGCGAGTTCAAGGTGATATTCAAGGCTGAGGAATAAGTACTCGAGACAGGCCAAGGCAAGGCATACGCCAGAGAGGCCTGCCAGCCGTAAATTTTTCCTCGTAATTACTTGGGTACGAATAATCTACCGAGAGTTGCCTGCTGACTGGAAACCAGGAATAGGCAAATAAACACAACGCTATCCCGTACAGATGGAGATATGTCAGAAGCAAAAGTTCTGCAGGAAATAAGGAAACATTTAACAAAACATTTGAAAACTTTTGAAATGCTCCATACTTCTCAAGATCCAGCACAGGCGACTCGAATCTCCCAAGTGGCAATCGGCAGATTACCGAGGAAAAATGCTCTAAGCGTTATTTTTTATCACGTCATCCATGTGACCTAGTTCATATTATCTTCATGCGTGCACGTAATAAATATTCATGAGGTTTGAAAGCCAAGAAATGCTTTACTTACTTGCACGACTTTTACGTCGCACTTCTGATCGTGTGCCAACGTTGTTTGGCGGCGATTAAGCTATGATTAATATTAATGTAAGCTTGTTTACGCTAATCCATGGCGCCAACGTTGGCAAAGAGGACATCGCCTCGGGCTAAGTAGGATTGCAACTGGGGAAAACGATAAGATTTATTTAAACCCATATTTATTATTGGCCTGTTTAAACGATCAGCAAAAAAATACTAACCTCACCTAATCTAAAAGCTAAGTTCACATCAAAATAGCATTCTGCTGTGCAAATCAGAATTTTTAGAGGACGTATTTTTTTTAAGGGACAATTAGAAACATCTCATTATGATTATCCATTTTATATGTAAGATATCCGCAACGCAGGTTTGGTCAAGTGGCTACAAATAAGCAACATGCTTCGTCTCATTTCATTTAAAGTGATTTTAGTGGGTCTCTATTGTTTGAAATAATTATTGAAAGTCATAATGTAATGATTGTTGTAATGAGTGTTGTAATGAATGATTGATCTTTAGACATAATTCTGAAACCGTTAACTTTTCAGGATTTTCGTAAGGTTATCCTATAGATAGGTTAGGTTAGGTTAGGTTTATGACAATTCTGAAAAGTTACGCGTTTCTGAGAAAAACGAAACTATGACTAACGAAAATGTGGACAAACAACATTATGACAAAACTTTATGGGAAACAATAGAGACCCGGTGTGTGGTTGTTAAAAATCACCAAACTTCGGTTGTGCTGCATAGAGCAGAAAATATTATTGTTCTTGAAAAAAAAGTGCTAAGATTACTAAAAATACGGTCAGGACCCTTATCATACACATACAAGAGGTTAAACCTAAAAAACAACTTCACTACTGATTATCTATTACTATTCAATTGCAATAAAATAAATATTCAGTTATGTTGTGTAATCATTAAAACAACCGTCACTTTTTAACATTTCAAAGCTTTCTACAGTCACGCATGGTCGGATCAATAAATTGCTCATTTGTTTTGTTCAACCATTTCTAAAGGAACTATAGGCATATGTGTATCAAACATACATACATACAAATGCGAAAATATCATCTGTTTCCTATGCACTAGTGACGTTTTTCGCCTACGTGGGTAAAGAACGATCGGGCCACACACACAAACGCCCTTTGACCCAGTTTAAAACAATTATTGGCTCCTTATTGGTGTATGTTTTGGGAAGGGGAACGTGGAATAAGTAACCAGTAGTTGTGATTGAAATAAATGATACCTGTGTGAATACCTACTGTCAGATCAGAGGACCTAGCCAAGGTGACAATCGCTATCGCTTCGCCATCGAATCGCTTTGTGTCTCTCTATCACTCTTCCATATAGTGTGACAGTGACAGTTGCGTTTCGTTCGCTACGTAGCGTTAGCGATTGGCATGTTGTTTACGGGGCCTGAGGACCTAGCCAAGATGCCAATCGTTTACGCTACGACAACGAAACGTTTTGTATCTCTCTATGATTCTTCCATATTAGTGCGATAGAGCGTTTCGTATCGTTTCTCTACGAACGATTGTCATCTGGCCTAAGCCCCCTAAGAGAAAGAATCAAAAATTAATATACCTGCGCAGAACGCGGTTAATCTCGTTAGAGTGTACGTTATTCAATGTACCTCGTACTGCCTAATATTCTCAATAAAATAACTATAATGGTATGTGGTCCCTGGTCAGGAATTACAAAATCGTAATAAAGGTGTCCTTAATAGATATCATAGGGCAGAATTCTAAAGTTCCTTAAAATTGCTTGGAAAGGACGAGGCTCATTCATCAAATTTCTTAAAATAAGAACGTTTCTTAAAATTAAACATTATTATGATTACTACCTACTTGTTTAACTTTTTAACAAAAATCGTAGAAGAAAGATTTCTGCATAAATTGGGCGTAGGAAATGTGTTACTTGTTATAAGACAAACTTTTCCTAAATCTCGGCAGCCTTCAGGCCGGCATTCATGAACCATTTTATATAAAGTATAGAAATAGGTACACGGCTTCTGAACAAACAAAAAGCAAGACAGGATCACGGGACTGAATACAACTTAATCTCGCTCTAGTTTATCTATTTCTAGTTCAATCTTTAGCAATAAATAACCCTAACATTCATCCTACTCTTTAACTACATAGTATAGTACATGTTTTTCAGCGTTCAGGCATAGTAAAATGAATACATAGGTTCTACTTTAACCTCGTAAGGCCCAATGTGCATTACTATGTACACTTTGTTTCAATCTAATTTGAACCTTACCAAAACTACATAAAGTAGTATTTCTTTTGTTTCATTGTTTTGTAAAGCAAACGAAAGTCACCCTAATTTATTATACAACAAGGTTCAAATTATAAATAGGGAAACTGTGTATGGTGGGCCTTACGAGGATAAACAACTAACTCCACTATTAAACTAACCTCGAAATCGTGGAAATAAATTGACTGAAATGTACCTGTGAAAAATTACGGTTTCAGAGTTGGTCTCATAAACAAGATTTTTTTAGTTAAGACCTATAACTACGTAATATGAGTACTTAAACGTTGCATAAACATTTAGAAAGATTCTTCAAGCGTATCAAAATCACTAGTGTTATAAGGTTTCTAAGTTGTTATTAGATAAGCATAAGTAAAAGATATTTAGCAATATCAAAATCCGTTGTTCTAAGAAGTTGCCTGAAGATGACGCATTCAACAGACGTGCGAGTGACGCGTGGCAAATGGGATTAAGGATGACTCACTTATACTTTCACATATGACGAGTTCAAATTAAAATGGAAAAATATATTGTGTAATAATGCAAGTTTTTATAACAATGTCTTCGGTTACCGCGATAGTTACTCATGAAATAAAACTATGAAAACGGATTATATCGCGTATATTGAATTTATAATACATCCCGACGTTTCGAACCCTTTACAGCGTTCGTGGTCAACGGGTGACAAAAATACCCACATACAAAAAATAATGAACCATCATAAACTATAAGGCTGGTTGTACATGCAAAATCGGTTCATAAGGCTAGTTAAAATACAACTATTTTCAAGTAATATATAAACGCGATATACAAAGCAATTCAAATTTGCTGCTTGCGGACGCCAGTGGCGCCACTTATATTCCTCTTAAACCGCACAGTACGCGACCATTTAGGTGCTAGGGTGTGAGGATGAACACCCTGCCGATGGCGAGCGGTGCGGTGATAGAAAGCGGCCGTTGGCATCATGTCAATCAGTTCTTCAGAGCACAGCCCATTGTACAAGCGGTAGAACACGCATAAGGAGGCGAAGTCTCTCCTTAGACTTAAAGGTTCAATACCGCTTGTGAGCTGGTGGTAGAGAAAAGCCATCTTCCCTATTAAAGTTTGGATATTTCGTAATCTCAATGACCTCGCGCAGCATTCTGGGTATGTATCGCTTCTCCTTGGCAAGAACCAGAGAGATCTGATTTTAAGTAATTGTATTGTAATAATAGTATGTCTCCCAAAATTCCCGAGTAGCAAAAGGAATCTCACCATTCTTCTGTTAAAGAATAATTTCCCGAAGCATAATACGTGGTAAAGTTACAGTGATGTTTCATTGGGGAATTTCGGTCCCTCCGAGAGACGTTAACAAACTTTTAGTAGGTATTAGATCTGGTTAGAAGGGAGGTTCGACCCTTCAAACCTCTATTTCTGTAGAAAGTCGTGGTTTTGCAGGTAAAACGAGGATTTACGTCTTTTTGTGCACGAAGTGTGTACATGCCTCCTTTTATGGACAATCCCAATGGTAAATGAACCTTACTGTTAAGATTAATCGGGCCATTTTACATAGCTACTGCCTACTTGCAGATTAAGGATGTATTAAAACCGGACAAATGCGAGTCGGACTCGCCCACCGAGGGTTCCGTGCTTTTTAGTATTTGTTGTTATAGCGGCAACAGAAATACATCATCTATTAACCTTCAACTTTTTCTTGTAGTTGTCCAGCGTCTTCAGAAAGTAGGATAAGATCATCTGCAAAGCGTAGATGGTTTA
This sequence comes from Cydia strobilella, assembly GCF_947568885.1. NCBI lineage: Eukaryota > Metazoa > Arthropoda > Insecta > Lepidoptera > Tortricidae > Cydia > Cydia strobilella. The sequence continues at coordinate 25,924,801 of NC_086042.1, forward strand.
GTAGTACTCCATTAACTCTGATACCATATTTACTCCATTCGAGGTGTCTGAATACATGCTCGAGGACATAACAACTTGTTTGTGAAAGCGAAAAAGTCGGATTATCAATGAATATAGAAAAAACAAAAGTAATGACTAACTGCACCAAAATTCCAATTAATCACTGCAATAGTTTTATAGAATATGTGGAGGAGTATACTTATCTTGGACAAATAATATCCCCACATGATCTAACATCAAAAGAAATTAACAATAGAATAAATATCGCTTGGAAGAGATACTGGTCCTATAAAGAAGTAATGAAAAACCCTGACATACCATTGAATGCTAAAAGGAAAGTATTTGATACTTGCATTCTACCGAGTATGACTTATGGCTGCCAGACATGGAATCCCACTGAACAAAATACCAAAGCTCTACAGACATGCCAACACAGCATAGAAAGGAGTATTTTAAATATTAAACTACGAGATAGGATAACACTTACAGCAATAAGACAGCGCACAAAAATTACTGATATAAAACACTACATCAAAAAATTGAAATGGAACTGGGCAGGCCATATTATAAGAACAAACAAAGACAAATGGGCCAAAGATGTGATGGATTGGTGTCCTAAGTACAATAAGAGGAAACAAGGAGCTCAATACTGTAGATGGGAGGACGACATAAAGAAAACAGCAGGAACAACATGGATGAGAATAGCAAGAGACCGATTAGCATGGAGAAATCTTGGGGAGGCCTATGCTGCAAAGCAAGACAATCTGCAGAAACGACATAACCAGTGCCAAAAGAAAAAAATAGAATAAAAAGAAGAAATATTATAAAATAAATAAATAAATATGTAAGTAAACATAAGTTTAGGTACTAGAAATATGTATGTAAGTTAGATTGTTAATAAAGGCTTTTATTATTATTATTATTATTAACCTTCAACTGTCTAGCTATCACGGTTCATGAGATATAGCCTGGTGACAGACAGACGGAAAGACGGACAGCGGAGTCTTAGTAATAGGGTCCCGTTTTTTCCTTTGGGTAAGGAACGCTAAAAATTGTCCCTTCTACTCTTCGACGATGTCTGTGGTAATATTAAATTCAGTCCATTGATCAATGGTTATTATTTTCGTGAGACAAAATAATAAATTTTAAAATGATTTGCTATTTATTGATTTAAATTAATAGATCTAATTTAATTAGCTATCAATTTTGTAATTTTTCCCTGGAATTTCATCTACGAGAAAAGCACAATTCCTAGCTAATCAATTGCTACTAAGCTAACTTTAGGTATAAATAAGTGCTTAGTAGCAATTGATACCAATTAAAATTAATTAAGTAGGTACTTAAATCAAAACTCCTTATTGAGTGATACATTTATCGTTCTTAGGGTTTAACCGTAAATACAATTTTTGTTTTCTAAAATCTGACAAAATAAATCAGTTTTTTCGACAATGTTTGTTGTTAGGCTAGGAAAAAGTTACGTTAACCTTTACGTGCCAGTAAAAAAAAAGAATTTAGGTAGGTAATAACTGATTGCTTCAGTATTTTGCCAACTTCTGTGCGTATTAAAAGTAGTAACATACATAGTTTTGCGTTATAAAAACGCGAACGGACGCGAATTTATTTTCCTTCCATTTTGGTTAGACAGGAAGCGTGGCGTGAAAGAGGTCCCATCTAGGGGTTAAGGGGTTGGAGGGTGCTCGTCCCGTCTCGGAGGGTTGCAAAGATGGAGAAATGGATAGTGTTACTATCAACATGCCCAGTTACAATGTTATGAAAGCTTAAATGTGTTTTAGGAAGAAAAACAGAGGGGTTTTTACAAGGAAATCGGATTGTCGTTTTGTGGATCTTCAGAGATCTCTTTATTCTCTTTATGTGCGTGGTGGTCAAAACTCGTGGGTTCAATCCTCGGTTGTGTATAGAGCAAATAAAAAATCTGACTTAAAATTCAGTCAGAATCCTTATCATACACAGACAAGAGGTTAAATTAGGAATAGGACTACGCCCTTGAGCAATGAAACGGGTTAGTTTTTTCGAAATTTTCTATACAAAGTGATCCGTATTCATCGATTTTCAATGTGTATTAACTTGTCCTGTTCAAATACCTACCTACAATACCACGATTTACCATATGGTAAAACCACTATGCCATCTTTCTGTTATACCTAAGTATCTCAAATTACATACTTGTAGAATGTAGAGTTGAGTGTGATATGGTATACTTAATATTTTTTGTCAGAAAATAGGACATTATAAACGGCCTAATACAAAAATTCCCGAAGGATTACCCCTGAACCGATGTCAAGCGTAGCATGCAAATGAGTCGCTTACTGGGGCGTTCCGCAAGGATGAATGCTCGGTCGCTTACTTTTCCTTCGCCGTTCAAAGTCCTTGGAATTCATCCTTTAGTTATTATTAGGTGGAATACTTATTTTTCAATGGCTAACTTCATTTAATATGTGCTGTATTTAATGGAATAAGATTTTAAAAGAGTTTTGGCGATAAGTGTTGCTAGCCAATTTGGTTATGTACAATTGTTTTATGTACAATTTGGCCAAGGATGAATGCTCGGTCGCTTACTTTTCCTTCGCCGTTCAAAGTCCTTGGAATTCATCCTTTAGTTATTATTAGGTGGAATACTTATTTTTCAATGGCTAACTTCATTTAATATGTGCTTTATTTAATGGAATAAGATTTTAAAAGAGTTTTGGCGATAAGTGTTGCTAGCCAATTTGGTTGTATGTACCTATTTGTAAATCTTAAATATGTTTTTTGGCAAAATTTAATTTTTGGTACAAGCTTATCGCTGACTGTACTTTTCTTTCCACAGGCAACTGTTTTTTGGCAAAATTTAATTTTTGGTACAAGCTTATCGCTGACTGTACTTTTCTTTCCACAGGCAACTAATACTCGTCAAGACAATTCTAACAACCCCCAACACAATTAATTTGCGTTTGTTTTAGCACAGAGTTCCCATGGCGCCCTCCTGTCTCCATCATCAGATCAGCTCCATGTCATCATAATATTGCATTGTCATCCGATTTGCATACGTATGCCAAATTTCAGCTCGATCGGAAATCAGGAAGTAGGTCAAATTTCCAAGATTTGACCCACACTTACATATATACATACTAACAGCAGGGCAAGTTAAATAAAAGCTTGTTATTCAAAATAGAGGAGTTAGGATTGGGATATTGGTGGTGAGTGGTAAAAAAATGTGCTTTTGATACAACCTGCAACCCTTAGTTCAACATGAGAAATGGATGAATCGGTCATAATTATTAAAATCCTAATAATTTCATTGTACTTCGTAGACAGATTAAGTAGGCTGAAGAACTGGTTAATGATTAACCATAAAATATATAAGTAATCTATTTTTATTGCTCTGTTTCTAATAAATTTGTTGATAAAGTAGACGCTCTTAGATGAAGTAACAATATTTTTATAGATGATAAGCGTCTTAAAGGTGTCCTAATTAACGAAAAAGTGATCAAGTTGTCAAGTAGGCGCCAAGAAGAATTACTTAACGTCATGAACGTAATAAATTAAGATATCTCGACACCAGCGCTTAATTAATAGACGCTGACACACCGAGCGCCGTAAGAGCGTTTTCACATCGTCCGATCCGATGTCGGATGTCGGAAGGAAGTAAAATGTAAGATATATGTGTCTTTCTATATTTATTTATGGGTTTAATTACTCATTATTACTAAAAAACGATAAATAACGCAAAGAAGGCGGACTTAATGCCAATGGCACTCTCCTGCAGCTATTTTTGTCATAGGCGCCTTCCGACATCCGATATCGGAAAGGCGCTTACGATAAATTCAGCCATGTCGGAGCCCCTCGTCAGCTGTCGGACCGATGTAATGTTTATTGCTGTGTGCGTGACCGCTAAAGACGGCGCCCGGGCGCGCCCCCGCGGCCTGACTACGCGGATGTATAGGATCCTACATCCGATATATCGGATCGGACAATGTGAAAACGCTCTAAGACACGTCATTGCGTGTACGCTGCGTCGTTCCGATCTATGTAGTCTACCTAGCAATGTGCATGTTGCAGAACATTCTCAAACATTTCCAATATTTCTGGAAACTTTCATGGAAAAATTCTCATGCAAGTTTCCACTTAGAAAATTGCCGTTCAGATTGAGAAATCAAAAATCATCGCATTTATTCGTGATAAAACTATAACATACAAAAGTATAAAAGTATTAGGGATTATTACTCAATATTCTTAACTGTTGGCGACTGATTTAACATTTACGCAGCATTTCAAGTGTCGTAGAAATCGGAACTAACTGTAAGGTTTGGCAATAAACGTGTAAAAATAAATTCCGAGAATATTTCATGGAATTATGCATTTTTTGAAAATCCTCTTTGGCACATTGCTAATAGGTCTACCGTTTAACTGAAACGGTTGGTAAGAAATTATATTGTGGTCAGTACGGACTGGTAAAACTACCAGACCTATATCTACATATGCAGGTATACCTTACGTAAATGTTAATGCCTAGTTTCATGCATTGTAGAGAACGTAACTTCGAATGTATGGAAGCGGCTTTTTGGTTTTCGGTTCGTGTGTCCCATAAGTAAATCTCTATTTATATTGCAAACGATGAATTACTGGACCCCTGTCGAAAATTGAGTTGTGTTATAAATGACCCTTCTCCCCTTTACCTGATCCTCGCCAAAAATGCTCTTACTTTTATTTATCTTTCAGTGTACGTTACGCATAATAATTCCTTCCGAGTAGAGAACTGGCAATAAAATGCGAATAAAAGTATCTCGTGTGTAAAGTGTTATTATATGGCTACCTACTACCCAAGCAACCAGATATAATGAATAGATAGTAAAAGTTTCTAAGCGAAGCTAGTTAGGATAAGGATCTGTCGATGTATGTAACTAATGAAATTTGGTTTCTGATAATTGACATTTGTCGCCGATTTCATTTATCAAAAATATCATCAGCAGTATGTATGTAGGTAAATAAGCTTACTCTACGTAGCTTAGTTACCTACAAAGCGGGCTAAATGCCACGGGCCCCTAGCCCGAGAAGAGCTCCAATTTGATCGAGAGGTCGTGAACACAGAGCCCCATTGCCTCCATTCAATGAATTTGCCACTGGCCATATTGTTATAGGTAGTGAGATACGCCACGCCACTAATCATCAAAGTTAGGCTACTAGGGTGACGATGCACAGAGTACCCCAGAAAATTAAATAGTATGTTGCAAGAAGCGAATGCGGACTCCAGACAGCTTCAGATCTTGGCCACACGATTACTCAAATCAAAGATAGATATAACTCCGTAATAGATGGATACAGTCTAAGGATAAAACGTGCCTCGAAAATCACGAAAATTTGATTCTCGATCAGATGGCGCCACTAGTTTTGGCCTACACTCGTATAGAGGGCGTTGACTGTTTCGTTTGTTATTTATAATTTTAACGCATACCATTGAAAGAACATGGGTCAAAATCATATAAAAATAATTAATGCAAATAAAAAAATCATTTATCCATATTTAAATACATTTTATCGTATTTTTATAAATATTTATTTTTAGTTTTAAAGTGTGTCGACAGATGGCAGTGAATTTACTGGGGTTACAAAATTTACTATGACAGTACCGCTCTATAGTGGCCGACCTGGATTGTAAAACTACATAGCGGTGCGTCTAAGACATCAGTTGGGCAAACTGGTGCTTACTTGGCTTGCCTTGTCTCCGAGATTAGTAGGTAGAATATGGTGATGTTGCTGACTAGTCCCGAGTGTCCCGACATGGGAATGCCGATGGGAATGCCAAAGGAAATAGGACGTGCCGCTGCCGCCACTGACACATACCTAACAATGTCCGCTTCGGTGAGAAACTATGTAATTACACTTAGTTCATTAGCTTATAATTTACCAATTTTGACTTACTTCAAGCGAAAAGTGAGTAGTTCTAGTTTTGGCCACAGGGTTAGTTAAAAATGTCGCTATTCTTGAATACGTGACTAACATACCAAGTTTTGATGTTTCTTAGGTACCTATCTGTAGGTACAAGGAAGGCAACACTGTCAATGCGTTAGGATATTTCTTTACTAAATACATTATATCTGCTGTCCTATTGTCCCGAGAAGGCAGTTGTTTAATATAAACTGATTTATAACTGAAACGTTGTACTGCCTTCCAGAGGTACTAGGGTTACAGAAGTTTAAAAGGGACTGACCTGGTTTTCTTGATTGAGCAGTTTCAGTTGGTCGTTGATAAGGCTGTACTTCGCGCTCTCCTCCTTGCGCAGCGCCCGCTCCTTCTTCAGCTCGGGACTCCAGAAGGTTTTTATGCTGTGCATGCTGGACCCGAGCTTCTGATTGGTCAATTCCAGCTCCTTCTTGAGGTTTCCCAGCTCCCGTTGGAGATCGGAATTCTGAGATTGCAGCTCTCCAAGGAAGAGGGGGGGAGGTTCGCGCCGATAGTAGTCATCCTCGGGGGGCGGCGGCGGCGCGTAGGAGCGGTCGTAGTCGCGCTCCAGGGACTGGTAGCGGAGCGGGCGCGGGCGCGCGCGGTGGTGGGCGCCGGCGGAGGCGGAGCGCCCGCGCTCGTCCGGCGCTGGCGAGGGCTCATCGTCCCTGGCGAGGTAGGGGCTGCGCCGCGAGGGGGAGCGGTCTACTTGCGGCAGGCGGCCGCGCGCGCCGCCGGTCCACTCCGACCGGCGCCACTCCTCCCGGCACGGCGGCCGCTCGTCCTCGGCGTATTCCCGAAGATACAGCTTGCCTTTTCACTGGGTCATCTGGACTGCGCGGCGGCGGCGCGGCCACTGACGCCCGGCCGCTGCGCCGGCCCATCGATCGGCGCAGCGCGCGTGCGCGGTGCTCCCACAACTCAGCGACTAGCGATTGATTCACAAGCGGTCTTATCTCGGGTAGGAAGCGATACGTTAATTACTTATGATACAATACGCAGGCCGTGCGTAATAGCGGTTGCGGTTACGAGGTGTAAGAAAAGTATCGTGCATACTGGCGACCTTTCGATTCTTTCGTTCGTAACCCGCAATTATTGACTTGACCTGTTTAAAATGATGCTTAAGTAAATGGGTATGTAATAGTAGATTGTGTCACAAGGGAGCAAAATGACATATTTACGGCGAGGGCGTACAATTGAACCCTAAACGAAGCGAAGGATATAATAGAACGCCCAGGATGGAAATAATTTTGCTACCATGTGACATATTGCTTTTCACATCACCTATGACGTAATACTAATGTTTAAAAATATTATTTAAAATAAAATGAAAAATGCGCAAAAAAATGTTGAAATAGTGTCACAGATAGAACAAAATAGTGTTACTTTGATCCCTCCTAGCAGGCAAGAAAAGTGCCACTTTGATCCTTCTTAGCAGGGAAGAAAAACCCCTTTTTCGAATTGGTGATGTGAAAATTAAATCGCAGCTCCCCAAGGAAAGAATACCGCTGACTAATTTTTAGATGAGGATCCAGTTCCAACATTTGTTCAGTGTCTATCAAGATTGTATATTAGATTGGGGTCTGTGTATCTCTAATTGTCTATGCAATCTGTCTGTGTCTAATAACATATAAGCGCCTTGGTTATAGACTGTATTTCTCGGAGCCCGACATTCAGCGCGCCCCGCGCGCTCTTTCATACCGGGCGCCTGCGGACTTGCGGAGCCCTTCACACTAAAGGGTCGGGCGAAGCCCGACATTCAGCGCGCTCCGCGCGCTCTTACATACAAATGGCTAACAGTAGGCTATTCGATACGTTATGCAATAAGTAGGATTATCAATATCATGATACCAGGAGGCCAGGTAACTTCTGTAAGCAGAGGCGTATTTAAAAATTTGGCGCCCCGGGCCATTGGGTCCCTGCCGCCCCCCATGACCCATGAAGCACCCATGAAGTAAACACAAAAGCAGAATTTTTTCTTAGTGCCTTTCTGCAGAGCTTGGAATCGAACCTATAGCCAATTGGAAAGCCTAATGCATAAGGGTGGAGGCCTGGAGCGTCCGATTGCGGTGTGCTGCCCTGTGAGGCTGAAGGCCGAACTGCAGAAGAACAGAGCTTAAAGCACTGGTCATGTCTAAGGGAGGCTGAAGGCTACGAATATGATTAAAGTTTTCTGCGGGCCCAAGAGACTTAAAGGGCGAGCTTCAGTGGAGCTGAGCTGGGACAAAAACCTATGTCCAAGTAGACGAGCTCTGCATAGTGCTAAAGTCCCGGTCTCCCGGATCGTCCAATTGCGGCGCTCTTCCGTGCAAAGCCAAAGGTCGATGTAGGAAAAGATCAATGTTGGGATTGGAACAATGACCAAGTTAAAGTGACACGTGACACCAAAGGCCGAGCTATGCAAAGCCGAAGACCGAGCTGGAGGAGGGGAGAGTTTGGAATTGGCTTGGAGCTTGGAACTAATGTGATCTCGGCTCTCCTGCTACTCGACCTTTGGCGTTCGCTCAAATTAAAGCGAAGGCGCGACTTGCTGGAAATGCTGGAATGCTTTAGGTCTTTTGGAAGGCGCGACTTAAGCTATTCAGGGCTCGCAAACTGACCTTTTAGTCCGCCATTCTTATTATGACCGAAGCGTCAGCGAAGGTCTCCTTTTTAACTCGGGAATTTTGCTTTCGTATGTCCAGGTGTTTTCCTCTACAGGTCGCAAATCTTAACCGATTCTCGTGAAATTTTGTGACCAGATTCTATACCAGATAAAATAGATTTTTTTGTCGATCCAGTTTTAGGAAATTTTTCAAAAATTGGCATAAAGGACTTAGGGTCTCCCCAGGTATATCGTCGCGCATTGAGCAAAAGCCGATAGGAAAAAGCTTTATGTCCGCGCAATAGGAGCGAAAAAGCAGGCGCCGGCCGATGCGATCCGAGCCGAATGACGACTTTTTCGCTCTTATTGCGAAGACAAAGCTTTTTTATATCGGATTTTGCCGATTCCGCGTCGACATACGTGGGGAACCCTTAAGCGCCAAAAGCGTGTATATGGCGCTTAAGACCATTGTGAGTTCACTGTGATATACGACTCAACGAACTAAGTATTTTTCAATTTTACATTTTCTAAGCTTTTTAGCTTTAACAAAATCTGGACGCTGTGAGCCACAGAGGTACGGACGTCTTACACGATATAGCGGCTGCTGACGCAATGGCCGGCGCCTTGACGTCGCTCACGGCGTTTATGCCGACGTCAAGCATGCAGCGCTACAAAGTATTAACTGGTGCCCGCGGCCTTAAGGCGATGTGAAGAGCGACGTCACAGGGCGACATCATGAGAACTCGACGACAATCCGACGTGGGTAAAGAAGGTAGAAGGCAAAGGGGCGCAAACGCACTGTAAAAATTGTAATGTCTACAACGAATAAGTAGTTAGGTACTTACTTTAAATTAAATTATGTCTAGTACCAATAACACCACAAAAAAAATTGGGGCGCCACTGAGGCACCCAAAACTGAAAGCAACTGAAAGGCAGCAGCAGCGGCCTGCGCCGCCCCCCGCAGCCTGCCGCCCCGGGCTATGGCCCCCTTGGCCCTAGGGTAAATACGCCCCTGTCTGTAAGTCATCTCAAGAGACGTCGACGGAACAACTGTGTTTTGACTCACTACCCGCTGCCGTCTGCCTATCACACTAGATGGCAACCTTGCCAGTCGCCATTTAGAATTTCATTATTTTTGATACGATCTCGATGAAAATCGATATTTTAATACGAATCTGCTGTAAGTACATTACCCTGTCAGAAATGTACGTCAGCTAATCAGCGCGAAATGTGCACATGCTAACGAGCTCCCACTCACAGAAAGAGAAAGAGACAAGCTCATGTTTAACAATGAGTATGACAAAGATAATATGAGTAGAATGCGAAAATTAATCAAAATAACAGATTTCTTCGTAGGCATAGAAATAAATGAAAGTATTTGTAACATTTTCAAGCAAGATACCACATTGTCGCTTACTATAAGGACGAAATTTGAAAACGACACATTTTTTGTGCTCCTTATGTATGAGCTATCTATAGTTATAAGTACCTATAATATTGTTCCAAGATTTATAACGATTTCGATATTCATGGATAAAGTCCTTATTTTAACTTCGTCAAATAAACATTTATGTTACTTATTTTGGTATGCGGTAATATAAGGTATAATAAGTAAGTGGAAGTATGTACAATTAACTTGAATTACATAGAGATACTCGTATTAACCAAAAATTAGTTATTCAATAGCGACTTTTCTATTTGAAGCAGGCTATTAGCGAAAATCAACGCTACGCCGACTTATAAAATTGTTTCAAATATGAGAGACTTTTATGATTTAAAAATACCTATTACTTTATTTTCAGGCATATTCTGGCAAAAAGCACATTCATATCCGCTATTAATGTCTTTAATCATCTGCCTAATGAAATAAAAAGCCTCGAAGGAAATACTTTTAAAAGATGCTTAAAAACTTTTTAATAGACAGTCTTCTATAACCTAAAATAATTTTATAACTCTGTAAACCTAAATGTATATACACGGTGTTTCCTGTAACAGGAGCAATAAATTAATCTGGAGGCTGTACGCCTCAAACTGACCAACATTTGTTCAGCAACTTTTTAAAATTATGAAATTTTTAGATTGTACCTTTTTCATACTAATTAAATATTATTTTCAATGTACGCTGCCATCTGTGTGTTTGACGTTGCTTGTCACCCTTTAAACACAACAAATTTTGCAATACATTGCGTCTAAGAATAAACTTTAAAGTGTAATGAAAATCAAAACACAAGTTATTTTTAAAAGTTGCTGAACAAATGTTGGTCAGTTTGAGGAGTACAGCCTACAGTTTAATTTATTGCTCCTGTTACAGGAAACACCCGGTATATTAAAATTTAGTTTAAGATTACTTAGTTTAAGATAAAATAAATTGTATGCCCGAAAAGGGTAAAACTGTTGATACTCATAAAAAATATATCTAGTTATACTTCTTGTACCTACACAGTTTACACAATAAATATTTTTGATTCTGATTCTGATTGTCGTAAGGCCCAATGTGCATTACACAATGTGCATTACACACAATGTTACATTACACTCCGTTTCAATCTAATTATACCTAACCTTTCAAAAACTACTCAAGTAGAATTTTCCTTTGTTTAATTGCTTTATCAAACAAATGAAATTCATCCGAATTCGAATTCGGTTCGAATAAAAAATACGAAAATGTTGCATGGTGGCTTACGATGTCGTTACCTATTACCATCGAAAAAACGTCCACTTCAAGACATAGGCATCTCCAATCTCTAAGAATATCCACAACGGCCGGTTGTGCTGCCGTCATGCCCCTCATCCAACGGCCCCCTAGTCCCTACAATATTGTCCGCATTCACGGTCCACCTTTTTGGGGGCCTTTCTCTGTGGAAGGCCCACAAAAAGGTGTCTCTGGGCGTTTACCACGGGTTGCGATGGCCACAAGAACCTTTCGGCCCCAGCAGCCTTTGGACATAATGGACAGACATATTTCGGACAAATCTAACTCTGCATAGACTTTTCAAAGACAAAGTGTAGCAATTTCATCATTAATGTCGAATTCAATAAAATTATGACGTACTTATATAATGACACTTTCACTTTGTTCTGTTCAAATCGGTGCAAAGGTAGCTTAGACGGACTTTAGGTTTGGATTAGTAACGACGAGGTCTAAAATATATATAAACGTTTATAGGACCAAAAATATCTGTACAGTCCATTTCGCATATCTTTAGCTCTCTCTGTGTCAATAGATATTTTATTAAAAGGCCAGTCCAGACGGGAAAAAATTGGCGTCAATCTCATTTAGCTATTACAATTAGAATAAGCCTGGAATTACAGACCTTAAATACTTCCTCATACCTTACCTCTATTATTAGCCATTCCCATTTAATATTAACGTCTTTTCCCGATAATCCCGATAACAATTCAATGCAGTTCAATTTCCCGTAAAGCCTTCTGAAATCCTTTTTCAGGATTTCATAGTTCGCACTCATTCACCTATATCTATTTATAGCCTTTGCTTTAACACTTTCAGCGCTTCAGCGCTTTTCGGCAGACTAAGACGGTAGACCCGTGACCCAATTCGGATTCCGTCCTTGTCTCGCGGCGGGGTTAGGGTATGTGCGTCCCTGTCTGTAGTAAGGTCGACGTATGTCGGTCAGCTTGTAGCGATTGGGAGTTTTAGGGATGTGGTTAAGTGTGTCGATAAGATTTGGGAAGAGAGAATGTTTATCGGCGCGATTCGGGAAATGAATTAGAGATTCACTAGATATGAAATAGTTAGGATATGTGACGTTCCACGGCAAAAGGTACCTTATAACGGCTGGCGCTTACGTTGCGGAATTTCACTGGAACTAATTTTTTCATACTATACTGAACTGTCACCCTGTACATGAGAATAACAGCGCCCTCTTGACAATGATCATATATTTCTGGTCAGGTTTTACCTAAATAAGTATACCTAAGCAAAAACCAGAAAAAAATTAAAACAACCTGATAAATTGCAGATGCTATAAAAACTATATTGCCAGCCTATATTGTCTATGGCTGAGAAAAATTGAAATGTCACAACCTGCGCGGTCTATCCATGAGATGAATAGACAAAATAATGTCAATGGAACGAAGGAATAATTGCAAATGAAGCGCCACCAAATCTGCACGGATCACCGACAAGCTTCTCGCGTTTATCGATAATTTGTGTCCCATCCCTATTCATCCTGCGGGTCCAATGAATGAAAGGCTGAAAGCACTGCCCACGACACTACGCCGCGGGCGCCACTGCCGCGCGTAACAATTGACAGTGAAACGCCACAAAACTGCGCGATTGATCCATGGTCGAGAGATGTAGAGTTTATCGATAATATGAGCAACCGAGCATGCTTAGAACGGGACCGATGTAAAAATATTTTCAGGTCATACAAAGATTTAGGTTCACAGATTAATGATACAAAACTATGTCGGGACAGTTTTAGGCGATGTAAGGTCAACCGGAATAAATGTCTCTTGTGGAAAATGCGTCTTTTGTTTTGAAGATATCTTCGAAACGCAACATAGGTAATAATATTGTAGCCGTCTGCATTAAAAGTTCAGTGACCACACTTCCAACAGAGAGCTTAGGATTGCAATTTGCAATAGTTCCAAAATGATCTGTTTAGAAGAAATCTTTAAAAAAAACGCATTTCCCCCGGTTGACCTTGTAGTTAAGTCCACAATTAGAAATCAAACTATCCAGTTTAGGGAACAGACGAGACAACTTTTGTGTCTGACATGCACATACCTATATAGTAGAAGTGACAAAATCCAGCAACAGCGGCCCCTTTTTAGGGTTCCGTACCCAAAGGGTAAAATCAAAAACGGGACCCTATTACTTTTATTTATTTAATCGAATGGCATAAAAAGTCACAAATAAATCGAAAATATAACAGGTATGTCACAGGTTTATATCCAAGGTTCTCAGCCATTGGGCTGCGTCAGGGGTAAGTGAGAACAGGTCATCGGGGCTTCCGGGGTAGGCTCTGAGGGGGCACTCCTGGACTATGTGTTGGACAGTCTGCGACTCGGCGCCACAGTCGCATCTGGGCGAGTCGATCCATCCACAAAGATGTTTAAAATGTGCGGTACGGCCGAACCCTGTCCGCATTCTATTCAGCTTGCACCATTCATGTCGCGGGAGACTGAACCCCTTCACTTTCACACCGGGTGAGATAAGGCTACTAATAGATCGGTCTGTCTTTGACTGCCAGTCAGAAGACCACTTTTCTTTAAGGCTGAGTCTGGATTCTGTATACCCTATTACTAAGACTCCGCTATCCGTCTGTCTGTCACCAAGCTGTATCTCATGAACAACATCATCTATAGCTAAACAGTTGAAATTTTCACAGATGATGTATTTCTGTCATTTTCTGTTGCCGCTATAACAACAAATACTAAAAAGTACAGAACCCTCGGTGGGCGAGTCCGACTCCCACTTGGCCGGTTTTTTTTTAAAATTTTGTTTGTCAAAGGACTGTCTCATTTCAAACATAGACAGAGAGAATCATACTATCTTTGTCTTACACTAGTACTAGCGCCCAAAAGAAAGGGATGAGTATAATTTTCCTGGTTGTTACTGACTGACAAATTGGTTTGACCAACTATATCTATCGTTGAATTTATAGTTTGTCAAAGGGCTGTCTCATTTTAAACATAGACAGAGAGAATCAGACTATCTTTGTCTGACACAAGTACACGCACCCAAAAGAAAAGGATGAGTATAGTTTTATTTGTTCTTATTTACTGCCAATTTGGTTTGACCAACTATAAATAATCACAATGAGGGCTAACGCGTATGAATTTGCCGCTAGGGGCGCTAGTGTAGATGGTGGTCTTTTCCATAGTTTGAAATGTCAAATGTCACTTGTCACTTCAATGACTGACAGCTGTTCTTTAGTCTTTTGGACCACCATCAACAGAGGCGCCAACTGGTGAGCAAAAAAACGATAGCCCTCATTATTTATTAGTGGCGCTAGTGACGGCTAGTGAGCACGTTGAAGGGCTCTTAAGTGATTTTGGCTAATAACCGTTTCCCAAATCTGTGCTCTATACAAACCACATAAGCTGCTTATTTCAATGATAATTTTGAAATTAGGTTTATGATATGATCAAATTCGTATCTACTGGAACACATTCGTGTCTACTCGCTCGCTGTCATTGTCAAAATTTGAGGTTATAAATTGCTTTACGTAAAAGTATATTTAAAATTTGAATATTGTATTCAATTGTATTTGTATATAAAATGTCGCTGTCACCAGCCAGTGGAACTGGTCGGTACTTTGCCAAAGCAGCCAAATCCATACGTTTGGTCCGACATGGCTGTACTAACAGGCCATTCTTTCATATTTCCGTAACTCATGTAAGTATACATTATGTGTCTGAATATCACTTGGAATTTACGTGTATTGGAAAGGATTCCTATCCCTACCTTATAAATTTGTATAGTTATTTTAGGGATTTTTACGAAGAAACCCTAAAATAACTATAAATCGACAAAGCAGTAACTTATATTAATTGTTTTGTTTTAGCGTAAAAGAACGACTACACAACCAGTTATTGAACAATTAGGATCTTTTGACCCAATGCCAAATGTGTCCAATGAGAAATTAGTAGCTCTGAATCTGGAAAGACTGAAGTACTGGCTTGGTAAGGGGGCTCATGTTACACCACCAGTAGCAGAGTTATTGGGTAAGTTTTATTTACTTGTTTTAAACTACATATGTAGATAAACCAAAATCATGCAAAAACAGTAGTTCAACATTTTGTTTAATAGCTACAGATTTTTTCTGTCAATCAATCAATCAATAATTTATTCCAAGAACATAGTTGTATTACATAAGGTAAGGTGAGGTGAGGTCTATCTTCTAATTATAAGAAACTAAGCACCACTTTGGACGAACTGCATATTGGACGTACAGCTAAAAAAACATCCCACGATTAACCCGAGGTTAACCGGTTAAACCATTAGTCTAGTCTCAAATTTGTACTGGTAACTCCAGGTTCAACCGGTCAACCCCGGATTAGTGAATGGTGCAAGTGGCCCTAACTGTCATAAGTAGTTAAATGGGGCATTTTCTATGAAAAGGGACCTTATTGTCGATGGCGCTTACGCCGCACAGCGTCGCGCGGCATTGTATTTGTATCAGAGCATCGTTTATAATGGCGTAAGCGCCATCGACAATAAGGTCCCTTTTTATAGAAAATACCACAAATGATTATAATTTTATACTCACTACATACATTTACTGTAAGGAATAGTATCATATTTACCACCTGTATTATGGATTTGGTAACGATCTTTACAAAGAGGAAATCCCATAGAAATGGCTCACACAAAAATAACTAGTTGATTTTGTTCTACCTCATTAGCAAAGCCTACTTATGCTTCATTACAGGTTTATCCGGCTTCTTCCCAATCCACCCGCGCTCCTACATGACTGCATGGCGGAACCGGCAGGCGGAGGAGCTGGCTCAACAACAGGAGGCTGAAAAGGCAGCCAGTGCTCCTGATACCTCTTAGATTATTTTATTTAGATTGTTAAATTAATAAATAGTGTAAATATATATATTTGTTTTTGATTTTATACTCACCAAATTGAATCTGCGTTTTGCAAGCAGATTCATTCACAACTGGTAAAACTCAAGTGCCAATGTGGCATAAGCAATACTGCTCAATTTTGATCATCAAAAGTTTCTGTAGTCTTTACAAACTCGGTTTCCGGAAAGCTTGGTTCTCCATACAAAATACAGACATAGTTATGCCCTCATTTAAAAACGACTAGCTAGATTGCTCTGGAACTTTGTACTTACAATAGGATAAGATATATATATACCAGTAATTCGTTTTTATAGCTTCAGATACAATAGTAAAAAAAACAGCGAATTTAAATTTTTCATACAAAACATGTATTTACACTATTTCGTTCGTTTTATAAGCTGAAGCTATATAAACAAATTACAGGCATCGATATACCTCTTGCCATAGTATGTGCAAAGTTTCATTACAATCCAACACGTAGTTTTAAAATGAGAGCGGAACTACGTTTGTATGAAAAGGTGCAATTCGGCCGAGCTTGCCGGGGACTCTTCTATCTATTGGATCATTTGGATCTATGTATTGTGTAGCAGTAGCTAGGAATCATCTTTGAAGGTTTCAAGCATGAAGGTTATAACACTTAGCCTCGGCCACGATAAAAAGCTCTGGCGTCAAAGAAACTGGTGTTGCAACACTGTTATGACACACATATATAGCAGTAAATTCATAGGCTCTCGGGGCAGTGTTATACTCGCGACAACACACAGCACCTAGCCACTTCTTGACGTTCAAAGGATGAAGAAAAAATAAAACGTCAAATTGTAAATGAACTCGTTTTATTACGTGAAAAATGACAGGACTAAAAAACTCCCTCCAAGTGCATACAATAAAATTACATTTTAACAGCCAAATCATCAAAGGCACACTACCATATATTATTTCATCACAAGCAAATGTGAAAAACTGTTTTGTGTCAAATTTTTTATAACATTGATGGCAAAATATAACTCCTAAGTTATAACTTCGAACTAGTATAACAATATAATGTAAATGCTTGCTATAAATTTTTATACAAAATGTAGAAAAATTGTTTTGTATAGTTTGCCTGTCAAATGTGGAAATTTGCGTAACCTAAAAACACATTTTTTGTAACGAGAGAAATTTGTCCTCTACTAACATTCCTTGAGCAAAAATTTAATGCGTATACAACAGGGAAAACTTAAATCAATTCCGCTATGAGATCTAGAAACGAAAAAAAAATATGCCTTCGATTAACATTAACGTTTCTATCAAGATGTAAGATCTTGATAGAAAAAGAGGCAAAAAGAAAAGATTCAACTAAAAATTTAATTAGGTTAGGTACTAAATAAATGTTACAAATAGAAGAAAGTTACGATCGTAAAAAAAATCCTTAACTACTTTACATTACACGGTTTCCTTAACAAAATGGAAAATAAACCAATTCCATTGTGTAGTCAAATCGGATAACATTTCTCGAACGGTATTAGACTAATATTATTAGTCCACGAACTGGCAAGTCGTAAGGGTTACCATGGCAACATACTATTACTATTAGACTACCTTTCGAGAAATGGGCCCCAGATGTTACAATACTTTTAGGTCAAAACTAAAGTGTTTTCCTTTTTTTTTTCGAAGCCGTGATCGTCAACTATCTGATGAAATTGATCCTTATTAGGCAGCGGCAACTTTTTGCCGAGTTAATCAAAAAGCACCTATACAGAAATATATATCAACAATATTCTTGCACAGCTGACACGGCGTCTGTCAATAAGTAACAATTAATTTGACAGTTAAGACTGTGCTACACATATTTTCATATATTAAATGGCGTGATTGTGTTGCAAGCTCGGCATGAAGCGGGTGCATGATATTTGTACTTTTTGCTCCCGAAATTGTTTTTGTCATCGGTTAGTTAGCCTTCCCGATGGTATCCTTGACGACGCGGCTGGCTGTAAATATAAATATATCATTCATGTGATTGTTTTGAAATAAAATAACCCTCTTAGCCTATCAGCCGTTTATTGGCTGGTTGAGATGATGATATAATGATTAAAGTAAATCAGACATACACTGCATATTTAATAAATATATAGTTTCTATGTTGCGCGAAAGTTTCATTCACATACACTGGAACCTTCATGTCGGCTGTGAATTTTATGGTGATACAACCCCCAATATGGTGTTATGTCGCTATCACGTGGGTTGGGGACAGATGTGAACTTATTCCCATGTGTCTCCAGGCATATATGGGGAGGAACTTTTATGTATGACCTAAAAGGCAACAATTGCTATCGCCACATATACATAAACAGAGCACTGTAAAACCAGTCTCGAAATGTATCTTTAAGGTTGACTGACCATTGGTTCACAAATATAAAAATTGCAGAAAATTATGCAACCTTAAGGGGCTACCTGAGGTTTTCATCGATTTTTGACAAGTATTGAATCGTATCTCCTACTTTTGCACTACATATAGAATTATAAGACAAGCGGCTATCGGCTCTTCAATCTTTTATCTCCATTTTTGTCTACCGGATTGTGAAAAAAATGAATACTTATTTATTTATGATTGTTTTAAACATTGTCTAAAAAAACACTTTTTTCGTATCTCGATTGCTGTGAAAGATCTTACTTATACGAAATCTACATATTTGGGTTCGTCTTAGACATCTCTAAAAATTTGTCTAAGGTTTTAAATTTAAACTAATTAACACAAAAGTTATGGCCAGAAAACCAGTTTTTTGGCCTAAAATTGTTCAACTTTGATGCCAAATATTTCGAAAACAATGAACTTTGAAGTAAATATGGGATACTATATTGCTAAAATCCGTTGCTGTTAATATGATAAGCTACAAAAAACATTAGAAAACTAAGGGATTCAAATCGAAGGTCATTGGGGCATGGGATCCCCCATGGGAAACTACCTATTAAATAATTAATAGGTAGTTTTTAATAAAATGCCAATGTAAATGTTAGTCAATGTATTATACTGGCCTATTTTTATTTCGTTGTAGTTTCCGTTTTCGTCAGATTTCGATAAAATTTGGTGATAGATAGAGTTCCCTATTCTGTACAATGATAAGCGGAATTTCACCGTATTGTCCTAAAAGCACTTCCTCTGAGTTACTAAACATATTATGATATTTTCGTACATCAAAGAAAAATTACATACAATTTCAAACCATCCAAATTCTGTTCAAATCTAACGAAAAAAATATATTTGACAACAATATCAAAATCGCCCGTAAGTACCAAAAACTTTCTTTTAGTGCGATTGCCAAATGTGTAATGATATCGTTTGTGTCCTAACGGCTATGCGATGTGTCGGTATCGGTAGTGGCCTCAATGAGGTGAATATACGAGTATGAACAGATTTTCATAGGTCCTATTTAAAATCTGTCAACTACAAAATAAGTAATATGCTCCCATAGCCGCCAGGCAAGCGACACTATTGCGCGCACGGCTAATAATAAGATTTAATACTCCGATCTATTAGAACAAAAAAAGAATTTATGATTGGTTAGTACACTATAAATAATAGTAGGTACATATAAAATAAGTGTTTTTCTCTTTAGCTTTGATATCTACAGCTAAACTTCTGGCAGAAAATAATCACCTCTCCGAGACTATGGGGACAATGCCGTCCTCGAAACGTCGGAGGTAATTTTAAAACTTAAGTATACGCGATATAGTCCCATTTTCGTAGATAATAATGAGAAAATAATGATTTCAGGCGTCAGTCCGAGAGTTAGTGCAAGACATAAGCAACGCAGTAAATATTATTATTATTATATTCTACAAAATAATTGATGAGATTAGAGTCTAAAGTACCTACAGATGTTATAAATGTTATGATACAATAAGTATGATGAATTATACGGGTCAATCAACTATTTCTTGTTGTTATTTCGTCCCATGCATCAGCCAGGAGACAATAATAGCATAGTTTGTTACAAGAACTGCTGTACCATGTTCTACAAACATGCTTATTGCTTAGTAGATGTCCCATTATGGAAAGGTCTTATACAAGATGTAACAAAAATAGTGGGGATCCGTATAAGGGCATATTCGGTATCGAGTTCTGATTAGCAAAACGTAGAAGAAAAGCATTCATCACGTGCAATTTTTTTTCTATGGGGCTTGTCCAAGTCGGCCAACACTCCATACGACCAAAAATTATTCGCGTCAAAAAAAAAATTCTTTTACTTTTTCCTAATCAGAACACGATACCAAATATGCCCTTAAACGCAACCCACACGGAACCCCACTAGGAAGCATGCAAGTTCGGTTCATTTAAATACAAAAAAACTGAGTGACCCAGGAGACCGTAACCATGACAACGAGTGGCAAGAAAAAGTACATTATGACTATGTGATAAAGCTTTAGAATGCTACGTATTCTACGTAACTTAGAATGTTATATTGTACATATAGGTATACTTTTTTAAGTTTTTAGTGCAAAATTTGGATAATGTAGTGTTATCAATGTTTTCTAGTATTTTTTAAGTCATGGACGTTGTTAGGTATTATTATTTCCGACCAGATAGTTTTTAAGCAAATCTAAAAAGCAACTTTATTCCAATCTATTCACTTACCATTGAATTTTGTATGAACTTTACTGCTTTAATCCATTTTACCTAAAAACCAGTTATCAGGTTAATATGGGACATTGGTCACGTTCAAGTTTATAGGGATTTTGCAAAATAAGTATGAGTAAACAAACAAATTATCTAATAATTCTAATAGAACAATTCATCTCTAATATAAAATGGTGAAAAAATATAACTGGCTATGTACTATAACAGATAATCGAATTCATAGAAGTGCATGATCAGGCAAGACTTCGTTTTTGGCAATAATTCTTAGGTATTTGTACCCTAAAACAATGCATTTTGTTTTTTTTTTTTTAATAAATGACAGTTGTCTGAAAAGGACTTAAAGTCTCTACAAGAGACTCGGATCTGTAACAAGTTGAAAGGTACTCGAATTTTGACTTAATTACTTATAACAGTGAAAAACCAGTCGAGTCTTAAAGCAGAGGACTCAACGAACTCAAGCCTTAACCAACAATAGTCGAAAAAGGTGTGGCGGTAGTCTTTTTTGTTTTAATTAGTATATATCAAGTCATGCTCCCAAAACGAAATCTTGCTCAACTTTAGCAAATCTATTAATAAACCCACTACAATATTAATATGAACTGGGAGTCGTCTATGGTACAATCTACACCTACGGCGATCAAACAAAACAAAAAGAAACATACACGTAACGGCAAACTAAGTCTGGGGGGTTACATAAGTTTTCTCTTCAGGTGATCCAATTTGATTTCAGTGTCATGCACCAACTTTTGGACCTCAGTTTCATAATCGTCCGTTTTCGATACGGATACTTTATTCGCTACTTTCATTTTCGGTGCGTCTGGTTTGAAAGCGGCTAGTGGTTTCGCTTTTTTAAACATATCTGTACGATTGATGCAAATATATTTCTTACAAAGTATAACATATATGTGACAAGTGGGCATGAGGTTAAATGGTGTAAATACTGTAAAGAGGTGACTGCCTATTATATACATATGTAAATCTTTTGATGGATATGGTGTAAATATTGCATCTTATTTTTTGTATTTAATAGGTACTTAAGAGTGCAGTGGGGATAGGGTTTGTGGTGTCACATACTGTTTTAGTTGTAACTGTTATAAGACCCGTTGTACACCCACAAAAGCAATAAATAAACGAATTATAAATTATTATGAATGCGTTCAGGCATTTCTTATTTTAATAAGGGTATAAATTATTGCGTTTACAAACACAAACAAAACAATGTATAAAAAGTAACCTACTGTTTACATCACCGGCTTATAATTTGCGATTAATTGATTATGTAGGTACTCGTTAGGAAGTGAGAGTTGCAAGTTTATATAATATATATATATATACCTATATAACCTTGTTGTAGGACACCTACGTTTGTTTTAAATATAAGAACCTTTTTCAGTAATATCTCATTTGTCACGTGGGATGATAAGATTTTTGTGTGTAGCAACTAGCAACTATGACGAAGCCTGCGCTGTGGATTGATACTGTATTTAATTTGGATTATTTGTATTTTCAATCGATTGATTAAAATATTTAGTCATTAAAAGTAGGTAAATTTTCAAGAAACAAATAATAAGTAGATAATTTGCATTAGTTGCGCTATGCTTGGTTTTTAATAATTTTTCGTCATTAACTTATCTCTTTATCGCCTAAAATTAAATGATGAGAGTATGTTTTTGTAAGGTTTGACTTAACCTACATACATGTAAAATTTGGCTGTTTGCAAGATAAGACATAGGAGTCCATAGACAAAACCCTTGTTGGAAGCAGAACCGAAAAAGTGCTGTACCTTCTAGTGATGTTTACTCGGAATGTAGATTTTGCAATTTTTTGTGGAACTCGCCGAGAGTTTTGTCCATGTGTTTGTTTAAGTTCCTTACAATGTCCTCAAGTTCTGAATAAACAGTTTTGTATTTATTACGAATTTGTTTTTACGGTAAAAACTTTCGATAGGTAGGTAGGTACAGGCTATGAAAGTGACGAATACTTTCAAATATGTTTTTACCTACAGGCCTTGTAAAATTAATTTATACTTATCAGTTTAGTAGTATCAGTCTGTATAGTCAGTTATAGTATCAGTCTAAACAGTTATATAATGTAATTCTTTTGATGATATCTGCCCTAGCATAATAGATGCTTAGAAATTCTAATGTTAGCGCTTCAGATCAAACAAGACAAGACAAGTCTTCAGACAAGTCTTACATTGTGCTTAAATATGTCTGATTCTTTAGTTTTCTATTATTTCTATAAAGAGCAATGTTGTGTTTTTTATTTAAATGTGCGTGTTGTATTAAGAGGCCGGTGTCGATTTTAGTCGCAAAAATGTAAAATTGAGATTTAGTCGATGAAATTGTACACCTTTTGTTACCTAATTGAAATAACAAGTACTGGTTTCTATTAGCACGTCTTCTTATCTTGCCTTTTATCAGATCAATTTTTTGAAAACAGCCTCACTAAATGAGTAATTATTTTTTTCTTATGGACGTTTAGGTAAACGCGCGTATATAAAGCACTGATTTTGTCGCTCTTATTTGTAAATTTCGTAAAGTTTGGTCTGCTAAAAATGGTAAATTTGTATTACACATATTCTGTACTTGACCTTTATCAGATTACATTTTTGTTATATCTCTCTGAAAATCGACTTAATTTCAACGTAATTTTGATACTTAAACAATCTACAACATTTGCTGAAACTATTCTTATACATCAATTTGTATAATTTACCACCATAATTTGTTGATGAATTTTTAAAAACTGCCCCTTCTCTTCATATATTACCGATGACGCACGCTCGCGACCTCATTATTAAAAGGCAAGTTGAGAAGACCTGCTAATAGAAACCAATACTTGTTATTTAGATATTACGTAACAAAACGTGTATAATTTCAACGACTAAATCTATCAATTTTACATTTTTGCTCCAAAATCGACACCGGCCTCTTAAACCAACTTTACTTACTAAGATATAATTATTAGCATTTACGTAAAAATTATGTACTGCATGTCTTCACTATATGTCTGTGTGGGTTGTGAGGGCGAGGTGACCCATGAAATTTTCGACGGAATGAACAAAAACACTGAATGTGAACAAAATACACCAGAAACCATTACAGAAAGGACTATGCATATTCCCATGTTTTAATAATGTATGAGACAGGACCGTCACAAGAACCACCACCGTGCACCAAGTACCTTTGACATTAGTCATTATGCAGTTCATCAATTTTTTTTGTAATGGCCGCAAAGGCTTTATCTACTTTCTTATTTACTGCGTTCGCAACTGAAAATGAAATGTACCATTTAGCATTTGTTGTGACAAAAATTTAAATGCATTTAATTTACTAAACAACTCCGTTAGATGCTGTCAATATTTTTGTCACTGCGGGCAATGAGGAACACACTGCTACAAATTCTCATTTTGTATTGCGGAGTTTCATACAAACTTTATATATTGGGTAATTTATAAATGTAATCATTATCTTCATGTTATATTTTAACTTCTAATATGTGCCATTCTCAATCAAAAGGGTACTTATTGTCGGTTGTCAATAAGGCGCTATTTCCATATAGCTTCAATTTGTAATCAACCTTATTGACAAGCGACAATGTGGTACCTTTTGGTTGAAAATGTCACATATGTTCTCGCTGTTGAGTTGAAAAAGTGGTATGTGCAAGTCGAGACCAAAGTTACTTGAAGACTGGCTAGGTAAGGACGTGATTCGCACTGCGGAACGACGCTGAACTTGTGGTTGAACATGAACATTTATATTTTTCGGCGATAACTATTTATTGGTAAAACAAAAATTTATGAAATTTAGTAAGGATCTTGGGAATTTGTTCAGGAAAATCTCTCCGAATAAAAGTAGTCATCGAAAAACGGAAAAACCTCATGTTCAACCACAAGTATGGCATCATTCCACAGAGCATCGATCTATTCAGCCACCAAAAGCGGTCGGATGTTACACCATACGTCTGCTATAGAGGAAATAGCCAATGGTGGTTAATGTAAGATAGTTATGTTTACCTGCGCTGGCGGCGGCGTCGATCTGTGAGTGGTGCTTCTGGTAGTAGGGGCGGATGATGCGGTGGTAGAGGACGAGCGAGCCGTTCAGTTCTCCGGGCAGGTAGCACCATATGATGAAGATGCACTGTGGATTAAATACAAGGGTTGTAAGGCTTCAGTCAATTTTTTAAAATATGTTTTTCATTGGAGTCACCGATCTTTTTGGGAAGCAATTAAGTAGTGACTTTGTGAATATTGGCAACGTCCTACCGAGGAATCAAGCAAACGAGTATCTACTATCTAGTGTACAGTCAAGGTATTAAGTACCAACACGGACAAAGTGCCAGAAATATATATGCACGACCTCGTTGCCTATACATTAAGGCAGTGTACCTATACATATTTTTGTCACTTTGTCCGTGGCGATATTTAATACCTTGACTGTACCTACGATGCTACGTGCACCGTGCATACTTAACTAGTTACCAACGATTTGCGAATAACGTGTTAGCGGCTCATTCGCCAGTTCTGGGTGCACCTTTAGATGCCATTGTAAATGCATATATTTTCGTCACTTCACTGCCCGTTGCAGCAGCAGTAATATATTAGGTAAACGTAAGAAGTAAGAAGGTAAGATGAAATATGGTTAGCAGTGTCTATCGCAGTGAATACCTACAAGAATGTAGCACCAAAGTGCAGATTATTTATCTAGCCAATAAAATAAAGTGGCTCCGATTTAAGTGACCTTGGCAGCATCCGATACATTATAACAGTAAATTGACCACGCAAAAGCCTTGTCTAATGCAAATTTTGACTAACCCTTTGACCGCCAAAGACATCAACAACGCGCGCGGAGACAGCCCAATATTTGCACGACATAGCAGTAAAATTATATAGTATGAAATAGCTAATGATGTGGCCGAGGGATTTGACTATCAAAATTTTAAACAGAAGTATACTTTCAGAGATATTGAGGTAAAACGTTATAACCCACGCCCACGCGATCGCCAGAAGGCCTACCGCGAACCACGTTCGACGTGACCTCTCTGTCACACTTACATACGAGTTTACAAGTGCGACAGAGGGAACACGTCGAACGTGGTTCGCGGTAGGCCCTAAGATCTTCCGTCGCATGTGTCGCGTGGAGCGCCTTCTTTTGTTCCTTTCTAATTTCCTGGCTTTACGCCCCCTCCCCTCTTAAGTTTAGATGATATTCTCAATCCATGTGGTGGGTTGGTCAACTATTTCTTGTTGTTATTATATCTTACGAGACAACACACATCAGGAGACAACACTTAGTACCTATAGTTACAAAACCGGCCAGTCGGACTCTCGCACGAAGGGTTCCGTACCATTACGCAAAAACGGCAAAAAAAATCACGTTTGTTGTATGGGAGACCCACTTAAATATTTATTTTATTCTGTTTTTTAGTCTTTGTTGTTATAGCGGCAACAGAAATACATCTTCTTCTCCTTGTCCTTTTCCCATTATTTGGGGTCGGCTCTCCTAGTTATATTTCGCCAGGCTCACAACAGAAATACATCATCTGTGAAAATTTCAGCTGTCTGGCTATCACGGTTCATGAGATACAGCCTGGTGACAGACGGACGGACAGCGGAGTTTAAGTATTAATAGGGTCCCGTTTTTACCCTTTGGGTACGGAACCCTAAAGTTGTAACATATACTATAGATTACGTTTCTATAAAAACATGATGATGTAATGGCAGCGAATTTGTTTATAAAAAAGGTGACTGACGCATAATATATATATTGCAGGTTGTAGGTAGGTAAGTAAAGAAGAGACCCGGACAAAGACTGCCTCTTCAAGCAGAATAGTATACTCAAATATTTTTTGACTGCTAAGTAATTTAATTCCTTAATTTCAGTATAAGATTTTTTATTATTTTTTATACCTTAAAAAAGTACCTATAACGGCCGGTTTTTTGATCGTATACTTATTGAGGCAGATCCGTCGTTTTCAATCAAAAGAGTGAATTCATAATGAACAGACGGCCTCGCGCTGGATACGTCAGACACGTGCGAACAAAGACTCGCGGCGGCGTGTGAAGTGGTAGGTACTTATATGCAAGGCTGAAGGCCTTTTTTTTTTCGCAGGGGTAAATACATTTACGTATCTCACCCCCGAGCTGCGAAGGCCCGTTGGAGATGGGGTGGTATGTGGGACTCGCTCCTCCGGTACTTCCTCTGTTACTCAGAGGGAGGGGAGGAGAATAACCACTAACTTCCCCTGCATCACTACCTGAAGGCCTACTTGTTCGCGGCAGGCCCTCTGGCGTTACCTCATCAACAACAACAAGTGCGAGTTGCATATAAGTACACTGGAGGTATATTAAATGTTAGCCCACTTTAAATAATTTAAACTTTATTTTAAGGCAACCGTGGTTACTTTCCTACAACAATAGGGTGGGCAATATTGGATAGTTAACTCTATTTTAAGTAAAATTAACGTTAATTACGAAAAAAACGTGAAAACGGCCAAATTATAGAGGAAGGCCCCGAGGCCCGAGGCCAAACCAGATGATTGATTTATTAAGCTATCTAAAAGCTAAGTTCACTAATGTTCATTCATTTATAGGTAAATGGCTTCAAAAAACCCACAAACATTGGTACCTACTTAAAAAATGTAAATAATACTATTTTATTTCAGTGAATAGGTGTATAAGCCGCAAGTATGTACATACACATGTCGAAGTTATCTGAATTCGACAAAAACCGATATCTATAAATATATTGATTTAATACTTATCAGACTATATAATACGGTCTACTCATAATCATAATAACTATTGTTTCAAATGCAAAATGGTTATTTAATTTACTAATGGCCAAACTAACAAACGTAATGTACTTACTTGTTAGGATAATTAAATAATTTATGTCTTCAATGTAAACTATAAACTAGATAAAATTCTGAGAACTTATATCATATCATATTTCAGTGACTAAAATGAATTCTTTATCTTAAGTGAGTAATGCAGATAACATTATGTCAGGAAATGATAAGGGTAGGCCAAGCATCTAGAATAGTATAGAGGATCAAATTTGGTTGCAAACAAGCGTACGGCCCGTACGGTTGTCAATACGCGGACATCGTAAACTAGGGGCGCATGAAAATAGAAGTGTTGCCAATCCGTGAATCAGAGGATTCTCTGTAATTATAAACAAAGTTACATGCAATAACTATTATTGCTAATCTTGAACTTGTTCTGAAAACTTGTTCTTTAGTTCTTATTAAAGCCAATTAATTGCATTCCTATTCAATAATTATTAAAAGTAGGTATAAAAAATGGTAGGCATCTATCAAAGTATTAATGTATGCCATAATGATCTTGATGGATAATTGACCTTTGGTCTTGAAGTCAACATAATGATGTTATTTCCAGGTGGAAAATGATAATGATGAGGTATGTGTATTTGTGAAAATAACAATATTAAATATGTACTACAAATTATACAAAAAGCAATATCTACTAATCATCATTTCAGCCTATTATCACCTAGTGACAGTATAGTATAGGATTATCTTCCGAGAGATTATAATATTACCTTGTGCAAAATCTTTTATATATGTGTAAGGTGCAATGACTTATTTGGAAATCTCAATTTTGTGACCTATCATATGAGAACAAGGTAAATTAAATGTTATTTTAAAATGAGTAATTGTACTTATGCTTAGTATCAGATTTGCACAAGCAAATATGTTTAGTTTTTGAATAGCTGGGTCCACACAGAGCAAGCATACACGCGAGGCAATTTCCTCGCGCATAAAACGGCCAGTGTAGACGTGCCTTGCGCATATGCTCGCTCTGTGTGGACCCGGCTAATTAGGAAACTATCCTTTGTACAAAATATTTTTTTTACTATCTAGGTGATCAACTTTTTCTAGTCACTCATTGCCATGGTTATGTTACCCTGGGACACCTTTAAAACCTGTTTTGTTGTATTTCAATTTCCTAAACATGCATTTTCGTGGTAGTAATAAACCCTTTTCACAATGTAAATTGTGATACAAAATTTCTACTAACAAACTGGACATTGGAACAGAATAATAACAACTAACAGTTGATCCACCCATACATACTGTACACAGTCTACAAGGATAAAATTACTATTACTCTCCCTCACTTTTTTC
Organism: Cydia strobilella; assembly: GCF_947568885.1. NCBI lineage: Eukaryota > Metazoa > Arthropoda > Insecta > Lepidoptera > Tortricidae > Cydia > Cydia strobilella. Next base: position 25,953,634 of record NC_086042.1, read on the forward strand.
TATTCAAGTTGGTGCAAAGTTTAGGTATAGTATTCAGCCATGTTTTAAAATCAAGTTCGTGATCTATAAAGGTTATTGAATTTCATAGGTCTACATTATCCTCCAAAGGCCCAGCCATACAAATGAAAAAAAAAAACAAAATTTAAACCTAAAATGTAGGAAATAGAGTTGATTTTGCATTGTTCGAAAATTAAACGAAAAGCAACTGTTCCAATTGAATACGATTTAAATTTCATAGAACTAAAGAAGTACTATAGGTAGGACCTTGGGCCTTAGGAGGTTATTGTACTACCAACAATAAGTTCTTTTGACTGTACAGGAATGTACTGATTAAATGAAGAACAGGGTAAACTGGGCATGATGCTATTGACATTTTGTAGACATGTTCAATAGGTATTGTTAAATATATTGCACAATCTTTGCATAATCTCAGTGATGAGTAATGTAATTAGTGACATATGGAAATGTACTGACCTTTATTAACCAATAGAGCGGGAACCATCCCACGATGAAGTCGGAAAAGTATTCCACTACCGAGAAGCACGCGTACACCACCCAGTATGTCAGCCACTTCGTGTCGTCATCCTTCGAAGGGGACTCCAGAGCCCTCATGGACATGTAGGCAGGGTAAACGAAACCAATCGAGTTGCATATCAGCTCAGCGCCGAATCCAAACACTAAATATAAACCGGTGAACGCCACCAGACCTGCCAACACAAAAGAACGTCAAAACCCGCTAAGGATATAAATAAACGCTAAAGAAAAAAAAGGCTCACCGACGAAAAGGTACAGTCTGTTCACGCCGGTTTTCGATTCCAATTGCTCGAAAGTCTTGGTCCATGGCTTGCTTTTGTCGCCCAGCTGGCGTTCTATGGCTTCCCTGTACTCTAACAATTTGGCACTCATGGTTGGAATATGGTGTGGCGTTGATAAGGTAAAACCGGCAGACAGCCCACGGCCACGACTCGTTGACAAGTAATGGCTGACGCTAACTTTTTTTATAATGTTGCCATGGGATAATAATATCGTGGCTTGGTAGTTTAATTTAGTGACAAAAAATATGTTTATTATAGTACAATATTATAGCTGAACACTTAATTAAATAAAAATGTATTGCTACAACAGAGATATTATTATAAAAAAATAAGTCGACTTGGATGAGAGTTTTAGCCCATTATTTCTTTGGCAACATTACGCTTAACTGTCGTTTTTTGACAGCTGATGTGGTAGAAAATTAGAAAATGAAAATCGCCATTATCGCATCGCCCGAACGCGTCGCGATTAGCGATAGTTACATGTAAAACTTAACGTACTGCAGAATTATCGCGCTAGTTTTACTAAAATGGGAGATAAAATACTAGTAGAACAAATAATCGAAACAATAAAGCAGCATCCAGTTCTTTACGACCATAAGGTTCCATGCAGAAAAGATCTAAGTGAGGCGTTATGGGAAGAAATAGCTGATACATTCGACCTCGATGGTGAGTTTTTTATTAGTGGTTTGCTGATTTGTTCACTTCCTTGTTAAAGAATATGAATCCCAATGGCGTTACCTTTGCAATTTATTGTTTCATTGTTGTTTGTCTTAACTGAACATCGGTAGACCTTATGTTCTCGCAATAAGGTTTACGAATTATCAGTTAATAATATTGCGGGCATCTTTAAAAAATTAAAAAGAGAAAGATGCTTTTACTCTAGTTACTAGGCGTAATTTTAATTAATAATTCATGTAAGTAGTTTTTAAAATTGGTATAGTTGTACCTTGTGCTGGTGTCCAGATGAACATACTAAAAGTCCTTTTTTCAGATTTTTGCTCGTATCTCGAATATCTGTATAAATAAATAAAAATAAATATATATAAATAAAAGCATATAATTATTGTGTATAAATTTATAGGCATATACTTAGGCTGAAATGCAATAGTATACCTATACCTATTGCATTTCAGCTTAAGTATTGATCGTAGAGTAAAAATAAGTGTAACTTAATTTGTAGAAAATTTTATGTAGAAACTTTTGTTCGAATTAATTATAATGCTATTCGTACAGATATTCGAGATACGAGCAAAAATCTGAAAAAATATACCTTCAACCCCCCTCCCCCCTACACTCTCAGAACAACCCCCACCCCCAAGTACTTTTAGTATGTTCATCTGGACACCACAAGGTACAACTATACCAATTTTAAAAACTACTTACATGAATTAATTAAAATTACGCCTAGTAACTAGAGTAAAAGCATCTTTCTCTTTTTAATTTTTTAAAGATGCCCGCAATATTATTAACTCAGCCTTGCTCATATCATATCATATTTAATATATGTAGTTATCCGTAACGGTTAACAAAGTAATCCCGTTTCTCCTTTCGACGGAAACCCTGATAGCTACCCTACTTATTGATATCCTGTTTCAAAGAGCTTCTAGCTAGTTTCTAGGTCTGATGGTGGCAAAATTAATTTGCGGACATTTATCAGGCAGAATGTAAGTATACGTATGCTTCTTTTGCCACCGACGACGTGGTATAAAAAAGACTGCTGTAATGTTACCCAACTTCTAGGCCTTCAAACTATTAAACATAGACGGTGACATCCCTGAAGCTGATCTAATGGCGACCGTACAGTTAGTCGCCATCAGTTCAGATATATCGATGTGCTCAAAAACACGCTCTAACGCCTTGACTATAGAGGCGTGTACAGATATTTGTGAGCACCTTGGCCGTACCGATATATCTGATGGCGATTGTACCTGTCAAGCGAAGTTATACTCATACTTTAACCACTCCCACTCATTTCTCACTTTACATTAAGTACATGAAGTACTTAATCAAAAGTAAGTTTTACTTATCATTTTGTTGCAGTACAAATCCTGAAGGTAAAGTGGAAAAACCTTAGAGATTGTTACAAGAAACACATAAGGGCGCAGACCGATGACTCGAAAGCAGTTTCATCATACAAACATTGGCAATGGTCTAAGTACTTGGAATTCTTACGGCCGCACATACGTTCAAATACAAATACAGAAGTCGTTTACCATACAGAAGATACGAAAGAATATTCTGAAAATATACTTAATATTAAGCTGGAAGAAATGGATCACACGAATTTTGGGTCAGACTTTGAAGCTACTGAATGTATTAGCAAACAACCTACAAAAAACAAAGAAAAACATTCAAAACACAATTTTGGGTCAGACTCAGATAATTTAGAATGTGTGATAGAACAACCTGATTCGAAGAAGAGACGTATACATTCCGATCTAAATGTAGATCACGTGAAAACTCAAAATAACCGAGATGTGCATGAATTCGATGACATAGAACTGATATTTTTAGGGTATGCGAAGACTGTTAAGAAAATGCCTTTAAAGAGGCAGATCAGCGTAAAAATGAAGATTGCAAAGATAATGATGGAAGAAGAACTAAAATGTTTAGAATGACAAGAAAAACTCTTTCCAAATCGATTAAATAATAAATATAAATACTAAAACTATGATAGAATGTCACAGGGAATATATTTTTAGTATAAATTGGTATCTACACTATTATATATTATAAATAAAATAGTACCTGTAAGTGCTATAAACCAAACTAATAACTTAGACATCAATATAATTCAAATATGTTATTTGTGGTATTATACCTACTATTTAATGAAAGACTGGAACCTTAGTTTGTATATTACGAGGACTATGTTTGTATGTTGTTAGCTATCGATGACGTTGATTGGCATATTGGGCATAACCACCTAAATAGGTACACTTACTTACCAATATTGCAAATTGCTTAACAGGTCCCCATAAGTAGGCTTTAATATATTTGCAATGAGGCTTACGAATAGCCAGTTAACCGTTTCTACGATAGTATTTTATGACATAGTTTTGGTTCATTACCTTACCGAGGCTAAGCGGTCAAACTAGATAACTCGAGATAACTTTCAGTTCCGTACGTCAGTTCTAATTAAAAAACCCATTTGCTTGACTTATCATGTTTGACCGCTCACCTCTCGATACATTCTAAGATTTCTAAGGATAGTGAGAGGATATTTTATAACACAAATGAAACGCGTTATTTTGAACACAAATCATATTCTGTTCGATTTAAAAAACTTATACATTACATATCACATCGTTTTTTATGCAGCTGTTTTACACAGTAAATAATGTAACGCTGAAACAGTGCTTTTAAGTGCTAACTTAGTACATTATATAAAATAGTGCGCTAGCCGTGCTCTCACAAAAATAATGTTCTTATCATACACAGTAGCAGGAACTTATTTTTTAAGCAATTGACTAGAACAGATAGAAAGCTATAAAAGCTATTCGAAAATGGAATACGAAAAAAAATACAAGAAAATAAAATAAGATCAAAAAAGCAAATTAGGGGTCATCCATTAATTACATCACACGTTTACGGGTAGGGACGGGGTCAAGAAAATGTGACATGTTGTGACAAGGGGCCCCCTCCCCCTCACAAATTTTGTGACGTCACTTTAACTTCATCAGTAACCGAAAATTATTTTATTTTATTTTATTCGCTGTACAATTAAATAACGAGTTTTTGGAACGATAATGGTTTTTATTCGTTTGATTTTCTTTCCTAATCGGTTTTGTGTTATAAAATTAGTTGGTAATATTTTGATAAAATATTAGTAATACCTAATTTAATTTGTTGATTTCGTTGAAAACAAAATTGCCAAAAATGTGACGTCACACCAGGGGGAGGGGTTTGCCAAACGTGACCAAGTGTGACAAGGGAGGGAGGGGTCAAAAAACCTATAAATTCGTGTGACGTAATTAATGGATGACCCCTTATTAATACAAAATGGTAATATTTTGTCTCTTGTCCATTTCAGAGGGCCTACCGTGGAAACCGAAAATCGAGATTACGTTATCTGCCTCTATCACAGCTATCACTTGCGTATTTGAGCGATAGAGATTAGAGAGGCAGGTAACGCAATTTTGATTTTGCGGTACCCTCTGACATCTTCGATTAGTAGTGCTAGTTTTAATCGGAGGGTGCAAGATAATAATATTTTTAAATAATAATAATGAAGTGCATCGTTAACTAATTATAAATCGAAATATATTTTAGAGATAATTAGCTCAAGATTATGAGATTCGCATATAAATACTATATTTGAAGAAAGAGAGGAGATAGCAGGTACCAAATTGTACTATAATAAGACATTCAGCTAGTATAGATAGAAAATTACAAAATTGTCTCTAGATAGATTTCAAAGATATGACAATATTAACCATCTGTGCTAATGTAGAAGTTAAAATTTCACGTAGCGTCTACAGTTTTAAGCAAAATATAATGTAAAAGAATGTAGTTGATGAAAGATTAGTAGAATGTTATTTATTTTACCCCGGTTCTTCATTAGAAGCATTAGCGTAACAGTCATTCATTTGTTCTTCTTTCTTTTCTTTTAATACGTTAAAGCCTTAAATAATATAGTTTTGGAGTTCAGTCTTCGTAGACAAACATGCTTATGAAAAACCGGGGTTAGATGAAGTATGTACTTAGATGCTTATGTTTGTTCGTTGCACAGCCCTAAGCATTCGGAAGTATCAACGTCAAAGTAACCACAATAGGTATATAGTGACATAACAGGCCATAAAATATTGTTTTAAGTAAATATTGTTAATATTTTTTACATTTATACAAGCTTAAGTCTAGCCCATCGTTGCTGTTACCAAAAACTGGAGGCAAATAAAAAAAAGGTGGGGAAGTCAGATTGATCACCCATACAATTGTTAAATTAGTAGTACACAGATATAAATTCTTAATTTCACACCTTTTTAAATGATAACAATGGTTAGCCGGACTGTACTCAGTTTGAAGCCCAAACACAGTACTTAATTTGTTATAGTGATGTTGGTTTAATTACTTCCAAATTATTTTTTCTGAAACGTGTATGGTGCCCTGCCTCAATTTACTAAATCTTTAAATACTTGATTAATTTAAATTCTCGCAAAAAAACTGAATAAGATTATGTATGTGAACAAAAAACAATTCGACAAACAAATATAAAATTTACGAGTGTCAGTGAAAAAAATATCAATCCATGTTTCTGAAAAAGCATCAAGTACTTTGATGAGATGGGATATCACTATCAGTCATCCTCATGACTGATTCTGACATAACACGTAATATTTATTTTTATTGTAGTTAATAATTACTATCTCTAGCAAACATTGAGACGGGGTCAAAAAGATGATTAGGCAAAAATGTTTTTAGGTAGGTACCTATGTGATAACTTAATTTGCGCATTTGACAGTAAAGCCCTCAGCACACGGCGTCGTAACGGAAGAGACGCGTACGACGCCGTGTGCTGAGGGCCTAAGTATTTTCGCTTCGAAGTAACCTACCTACTTATTTTGTTAGCTACTGATTCCATATTGATTTAATAGTTTGATGCTTTGATAACGTTTCCTCAAAATCTGTATAGGCATTTTAAACAAATCTAGGTTCTCTTAATCATTTAAGTATATATACATACAATACATCTATAAATTATTTGTTACTTACTTTTGGGTTGACAACTATTTGTTTAAATTTTCAACAGTAACTTAACAAAATGTATAGGATATAACATTTGATACAAAATTTGTGATATTTTTATTAAAATCCCTATCTATATATTTAATCTTATTTTATCGCTTATATACATTTTTGTTTAAATGCAATCTCACTAAATTATTACGATAGCGTATAAGAAAATGTTATAACGAACGATACTTAAAATAGGTACAAAAATCAATCTTAAAATTAATTTCGTATCTAAATGGAAAACTTTGGAAGAAACGGACTTCCACTGGCAATGTGCGATGGTTTAAAGCGCGCGGTTGTATTATGCGATAAACGCAGCGTTGAACGCATGCGTTAACGGAATGTATGAAAAACGACAGCGCTTATCGACAGCGCTTATCGCTGCGTCTATCGAATAAAACAACCGCGCGCTTAAAGCCCCCCATTCACACTCCTACAATGCAGTCCGCCTCGCAGGACTGCTGCGGAGTAGGATATAGCTCACACACTTCCTACATTGCAGTCCTACCTACCAGAGGACCTACCACGAAAGACGAAAATCGAAACATTGCTATCTGCCTCCCTATCGCTCTTGCGATAAACTAGAATACCTACCTAGTGATAGAGAGGCAGATAAAGAAATTACGCTTTTCGTTTTTCGCGGTACACCCTCGTGTCGGTGCTCTTGCAATACCGTTATGTGCTATTTCTAAAAAAAAATATAGTTATTTTGGTGATTTTTGATCACATACACAGCGAACTTCTTTATATACCTATTTCAATAAAACCTGCTAAGCCCGTGTTTTTCATTGTAAAGAAAATGGCGGACTGCAGTCCTGCATTAACATTCACGCTCCAATTCGCTACATGACAGTCCTGCCACGCAGGACGTCATACCACAGACAATCCTGCGCGACGAACTGCAAGCGGTGGGCGGGGCTTGTAGGACTTGTAGGACCCAAGAGGCATCCTACCTGGGTTTTGTAGGACGCCATGTAGTCTGCGACCACATTCACAATCCTACATAATGAGGCGGACTGCGAGGCGGGCTACCATGTAGGAGTGTGAATAGACGATTTTGCTCAATCAGTGTCTAGGTCCAGACGGGACAATTTTTCGCAAAAGCTATTTAAATTGACAATTTAACAATGCCGTGGTTTTCTACTAATCTTCAATTTATTTTACTGCCGGTGTAGCCATGGATATACCGTGCCATTACCGTGTTTATATAAATCTACCATTGGTAGTAAATTAATAATCTTGAGGTCCCTCCAGACTATGTGCGCGAATCGCGGCGCGACTTCGCGGAGAGAACATGTCGCGACGTTGACGTATGACTCCACACTCCAAACTTCACGGCTATTTCGCAGTTTGGCTCGCGTCAAGATGGCGGAAAAGCATCAGCTGATCGATTTTAACTGCTAGTTATCTATGGCATCATACGTGATTTAGCTATTTTTCCATTTTGTTTTGTTGTAAAACCGTAAAATATAGCCGCTTTATATAATATAATTATTATTTGTCTTGCCACAATATGAGTCAAAATAGTGTGTAATAGTGTGTGTGTCTTGCCAGTTCGCGCTTCGCGCCTCCTTTGACGCGGGCTAATAAACCGACAAAAAACGGGGAACTAGGCGCGAAGGCGTGAACAATCTGCGAAATCGACGCCACACTTACGTTCGCGGCTTCGCGCCGTGATTCGCGCATGAGTGTGGAGGGCCCTTTGGTCGGGCTAGCTGTGCTGTGCTACAGTTTGTCAAAGGACTGTCTCATTCGTCTCATTTCAAACATAGACAGAGATAATCATACGTTACTATCTTTGTCTTACACTAGTACTAGCACCCAAAAGAAAAGGATGAGTATAGTTTTTTTGTTCTTATTTACTGAAAATTTGGTTTGACCAACTATAATTTGGCAAGCCATTTTCGTCAGTAGAAAAAGACGTCGCGCCTATATTTAAAAAATATAGGCGCGACGGGTTGACTTCCCATTGAACATTGAATATTTAAATTTCGCGCCTATTTCTATTGATAAACTCTGGATAGGTATCACAAAAAAGAAACATCAGAAAAAGGCGGGAAATTTAAGAAATATAGTCTGGCAAGCCATTTTCGTCAGTAGAAAAAGAAAATGGCAGAAAATTTAAAAATGTAGGTGCGAAGAGTTGTCCTCCGAGAGAAAATTTAATATTGCGCCTCTTTTTCTACTGACTAAGTTTAATTTCTCGCTATCATAATCATTCGATTGTAACTCAATAGGTAACAAAAACATTCTACCTACTATTTAATACCTTTCTGACCACCGCAGAAAATTTTAAGTTTATAAATATGCGTTCCATGGTGCCTAAACAGTTAAAAATATAGCTTGGCAAGCTCTTCAGGATAACACAATAATAAAGACGCCATCGATTCGGCCGGTAGGTAATGCAGCATAGCCAGATTGGTAGGCTATATTGAATCTTATATTCTTTTTATAAAGTTCAATTTAGCATTTTACACATGAACGGCGCGGCGTCGCGTAAAAAAAGTTTTGATGCGTTTAAAAAATTATACATTCTTATGCGATTAAGCTGATAATATGAAAAGAGATGATTTGAATTACCTATCTACGTGGACGACTTTCGGGTAAATTTATACAAATTTATGCACCTATTTAATTAAGTAAATACAAATTGGTTTACAAATCACATACAAATATTTATATTGCGTGGAATATATTCGAGGTCATGAGATTCTTGGAAATATTTAACATTTTTTTTAGGTACAAGTCTAGGAGCTATGAATGGATTTTGTGCTAGTTAAAACTACCCCATTGCTTTACACACGGATATTTGTTGACTGAGGCAAAAAAACTTATGTGAAATGTCACAGACCTAGAATATGTGGCATCAGAGTTAGTTTTTTCGCTAGACATGAATTCTTATTCGAGTTCATATGTCTATGGTAGTTAAAAATTATTGTACTGTGAAAAACACTTAAAAGGGATATTGAACACATTATTCATACCATATTTATGGGGTACATAGTTTGGCGAGGTAATTCTTCAAGGTGTGTTACTCTCTGTTAACCTTTTGAACGCCAAATACGCCGTATCACGTTAACGGAAATTGCTCCATACGCCACAACGCCGCTGGAAGTATAAGTATTATAAAAAAAAACTACGAATCGTCAGTTAACAACTTAGAAGACAGTATTGCACGAAGGCCTTAGGGAAACAGGATTTCCGTTTGACGCTTGATGCTCAAAGAGTTAGCTTAGACAAAGTAGTGCAGGCAGTGCAGCCTTACGTTCTTAGTTTGTCAAATTTTGGAACTTGACAATCTTTTTGCATTATTTTTTCACCGCTTTGTTAGTCGTAAGTAATATTCCTCAATACATTTTCAAAAGCCTTGGCAAGTAACCTAGAGCCTAACCCTCATCTTGGCGACATAGTCCGCGAGCCGACGACGCAAGTTGCCGCGTTATGACGCCTTGTGCTTCTTGCGCGCGTCGCGGCGATGCTCGGTAGAAGAGTGGGGTTTCAGCTCGCGGCAGTCCAACTGGAAGGAAAAAGTGGGTAAGTGTACGTTTTAAGTGGCGAACGTTCAGAGGCGCATTCGTGGCATCGAGCTTTCAAGGGATTTTTGCACACTTTTATGCCTCGGCCACGAAACGCATGTTCGAGTATCCAACTCACTGACCGATTTAAATAAGCAATGTTTGGCGGTCGGCATAGTGTTTCCCTTGAAAAGGGTTATGTAAGTGTTAGGTAGGTACAATTTACACGGGTTGAGTGTAAATAAGTTATAGGTATAAAGGGGATACTTTGAAGTAATATTGGTAAACTTACCAAAATCTCATCGTCCGGAACCCTCGATAGCAGATCTAAAACCTCGTTGTTTGGTATCGTGTGTGGCCGGAGAATTTTGCGCGTGAATTTATTTATGCCTGTCGAAAGTGAAATATTTGTGATTACAGCTCGCTAAACCGACACACACTCATCCGGAATCAGGATTAATTCGTTATCTTAACAACAATATATATACAAAGTTATTATCGAAAAAAAAACACGTCATTCCACAGTGTGGGCACAGATTATATAATAGTTCTTACGTCTGGGGTTTGGGATAAGGCAGGCGGAACGGAAGGCAGGTACCTACTTCGTAGCCCGCACTACAGCGCATACCTATTAGAATTTAGCGAACACCTGGATAATACGCCAAACATTTGTTTTATGCCTGTCCAGAGCATAGGCAAACAAGGCCTACTGCATAGACTGTAGATATGTGGTATTTTCTATAAAAAAAGACCTCATTGTCGATGGCGCTTACGCCGCACAGCGTCGCGCGGCATTGTATATATCGGAGCATCGTTTATAATGGCGAAAGCGCCATCAACAATAAGGTCCCTTTTTATAGAAAATACCACATATTTACAATAAGATTAATCCTTTGAATGCCACACCTTTTATATGTAGACAACGCGCCGCAAACCTTATCGGGATCTCTCGGCGTCTGTAGCCGTCTTTGGCGTTGAAACGCTACGAAATCGAATAAAACAAATAAACTTACCCCACGCCATGAGTAAGTATCGCAGCGGTATCACATACAGAACCACCATCGCTCCAAACAGCATGATGATGGCAATGTAACTAAGATATGGCACCGTGAAGTTCGCTAAACTGAAAAAAATATTGAAAGGTACAGTTATAAGTATACTTACCTTCATGCATTAAGATAAAATTTACAATTACTCAATTAGTAAGTGAGCTGGGGCATTCCACGAGAATGTCGCTTATGTAACGCTATTTTCCCAATACTTCTGAAAATGCTGGGAAAGCGATATTGGGTCTGGTAATATTTCATGACTTGTTTAACAAATTAGCAGTATATTCTCGAGCTTTACGGATTTGATAGAGGTAGCTGCCATACAAGACAAAATCGTTACGTAAGCGACACCCTCGTGTAATAGCTTACTTTTTAACAGCTTCTCCTAATGAAGCGACGTAGCCGATCGCATTTTGCACCGTTTGCGTCACCTCCTGTATTGCTTGCAGTCTCTCTTTTAGAGATTTCTTCTCCTCCTGCAGAAAACATCAAAATATTAAACCCTTGTCTTGACCTCATGCATACACTAAAACAAGTAGGTTAAAGTTATAAAGTAGAGTAGGAACTAAGGATATCAGGAGACGATTCGCCATCGGAATTATGCTCATATATACTTATTTGTTTGATTTGCACTAGAAAAAGGGTCGCATAAATAGTTACAGGTGCAACAAAAAGAGCAGTGTTTTGCTGCGAGTGCTGATTTTTAGTCCTGAGCAAACGAGACACACTTTGGAATCTTGAGCGTAGCGAGGGACTCGAAAGGACGAGTTGAAAAAACAGTTTTACTGGCAAATGTATAAGTAATGGGAAGAATACCTTATCCACTTCTTCCTCGTCATCTTCCTCGGCTAGCAGGTCTTCATCGTCCACTGGTTGTAACAGTGGATTGCCCCCTGGTTTAGAAAAAAAGGTTCAGTTGACTATCATTTTCTTTGGCAACATTTAAAAAACAAAAGCTTTGTTAGCAAAAGTTTATTTTGTTAAAGCACCCTTGTTTATTTTGTTAAATTAAATTAGTCTTATTAATTTTATTTTGGCAGCCTATACAAATTTTACCCCGTTGAAAAAAAAAGTATTGTAACTGCAAAGTTAGTAGATATATAGGATTAGGAAAGCACCGAAAATACACCCGCAAAGCCCTAGACGGTTGTCACATTGCTCCGCACTTACTTTTGGTTTAGTACTACAGAATCTATATTTGTATACAAAAACCGCATGGTTATAACACAGTGGCTCCGCGTACCGTCTCCGTCACTCCGTGCGAAGGTGCGAGTCGCACGACGATTCGTGGTTTTCGGCGCTCGGGTTTCGGCGCCGCAGGGTATCTATGTCACACCGAGCTCCATAGTACCGTACGGATTTTTGTTCATAAACGCGGTTCGTCGCGTGCACCGCAGCTCCGGACAAAGATACGGAGAAAATACGTACGGTGGTGCGTCATCACAAAAGGCCAAAGGTCGACATTTAAAACAGATAATTCAAAAATGCCGCGTCAGGTAACTTTATAAACCTTTATACAGGACTTACTTATTCTTGGCAAATGCGGCTTAAATGCTTGAAATATTCGGGTGTCTTCGTATTCAACTAAAAATAACAATAAAAAAACTAAAACATTTCGAAAAAAAAATGCACACAAATAACAAAATAGTCTAACTGAATTATGGAACTTCTCGTGCACCTAAAAAATAACCCGAGATAAATTAAGAGTCTTGACAGACAGACAGTCGGACGGACGGACGGAGGACGGACAGCAAAATGATCTTATATGGTTTCCGTTTTTTCCTTTTGAGGTACGGAACCCTAAAAATGGCAAGAAACTTACCAGTGAGCCTGTAAATAAGCCAGTTCCTAGTCAAGAAGACCAGAATGAGGAAGGGCAGCATCCACATCTCGTAGTAGTAGCAGAATGCCAGCCACACCAGCAGCCCCAAGAACGAGCGCACGCGGGACTCCCATTCAAAACAATCTCTGGAATAGACAAGAAGAAAAAATTTAAAATACGGGCACATTACATAATAAAACCTTTTCACACCACTGCACGGAAATGTGGCAATGATCTAAATCTTGACTAGATAGTAGCGCGCAGTTTTACACCTGAACCAACTCTCTAACAATGTAACAATGTTTTAGTTCTACTGCACTTTTACTTTCCACTCACTGATTGGTTGACAGTCAACCAATATCAGCACCAAGTTCATTAGAAATGGTAGGTGGTAACAATATGAAATGGTTGTCTCCCGTAAAACCATTACAAAATTATATGTATAAGTAATTAATAAATTTCCTCGAAAGTAGACGTGAAAAGAACATTGTAACGACTCTGCCTAAAGTACCTCTTTTGACGGATCGGCCCTCAAACAAACTCGTCCCTTTCTCAAACTCTATTGGTCACTTAATTTTATCCTCTTCAACAATGAACTATTAACAAAGAAAAAAACAGCGTGGCATTTACAAACACATACAAGGTCTTCATCAGCACATCAACAGTTCCATACTATATATACTCATATCTCGAAGCAGGAGGTTCCTTCGGGATCTTGAAGTTGGTTAAAAATGATTACAAACGATGACACGCAGAACTGACAAAAAGAAGACCCTAATATCTGGTAATAAGGTTTAAAACTGGTGACAGGTACTTACTGTAAAATCTTTCCAATCTCTATAAACCACATGATGATGGCCTTCAGTCTCATGACGTTGCGGATGAACAGATGCCGCTTGAACTTGGCCTCTTGATGCATATACTTCGGCTCCTTCGGGTTTATCACTCTGATCGCAGCTTTCAGCTAAAATTAATAACAGGTTATATTAGGAGTCTGAAATTTGTAGGCTACTTTTGACAGTATTTACCACCACTGCTTTTTATAGAATCTATAAACACGTCAACATTGAAATAAACGTGTGACTGTTAAATAAAACCTAAATAAATTAGGTATCTTACTTGCATAAAATACTGATTCAAACGTTCGAACCCTTTTCAGCGTCTGATATAAAATATTTACCTCAACTACGCTTTTAACAATTTTTTATTAGGCTTAGAAAAACCATTAAGTATAAAGTTATCCTGCCGGGCTAGCACATGATTGTTGCGACAGTATCTCGCGAAGAGATAGACTTCCCGTCCCTCTTTAACTAAGAAAAGTAAGAGATACTGTCGCGCCAATCATGTTCTAGGTATACTGGGATAAACTATCAAAAATAAAAGATTCCAAATGTATACAGATGTGCCTCTAGATGACGCACATGCCCTAAGTTGCAAGGAAGACATTATTGCTTCGCTCGGATCTGCTACTAGTAGGTATACCTTTCAGATTCAGATTCAGATTTTTATTTATAAACATACATTGGTAAAGTTCTTTCTCATTGTACTTCTAATCTTGTTCTCACCTGGTTCCATATCACAGTCATCTCCAGCAATATTTGCGGATAGTTCCCCTTCGCTCTCGTCCTCATCTTCTTATCCTTCAGTGCGTACCACCGTTTCTCCCCGTTCCTGATGCTGAGCAGCGGTACAGCTAACTTTCCCAGGAACTCGACTTTGTGGTCGTGGTCTTCGTCGTATACTGTTAGTTCGAGGATTGAGCTTATGTCCTTTACTGTGCTGGAAATGAATTGCAAGCTTAGTTTTTAGGCTTCTTAGAAGATTGGTTTGGTTGAATTTGAAGTTGGAGTAAATCTCGTTCAGGTATTTTTTTTGCAAAATATTTTGTTGTAAACCTGACGAAAAAGTCAATTGTATTCCGTGTGGATCGGTAGCTGATGGGAGCACCACCATGACAAAGAAGGGGGTTGGATTATCCCCGGCAGCCACAAGATTCCACTGCAGCGAAGAGAAGAAAGAGTAATCATTATCATAATTCTTTATATTAAATTGGGTAGCTTATTATACAATTTGGGTGCCATGCCATAAACACTTTTTGCACGCAAGACTGTTTTTGATTGCTGAAATGAGATTTTGTGTCCCTGCCGCGCACTATTATAGGCTGGAAATTGATTAATATATAAATATGGCACAGTTAAAATTATACAAATTAATAAATTATGGCTTGCATAAGTCAGGTATGTAAGTCTTAATAACAAACAACTCACAAAGTAAAGATCTTCATCCAGTTAGGCGCGAGTGTCTTGTACTCCGTATGAGTCTGTAGCCGGGAGTTACCCAGCTCCAACACGCAGAAGGGGTCGGACTTGCCCCCCAAGTCCGCCGCAGCCAGTCCCTTCGCACCGTACACCTTCACGCAGAGCCAGCCAACGCCGCTCGACTGCTCGTTCAGGTAGTACCATGTCTGAAAATGAGGTTTATTCTAAGAAAACTAGGTACAGTAAGGTACATGCGTATTATGGTCGCGTTTTGCGTGCTTATTACTAGTTTGTTTCTGTGTAGGCTCAAGCCAAGTGGGCTGCATACATCCCGATACGAAATGTTTTAATTTCCTCCTAAGTGAAAGCAAATTACTTCAATCACACGCCCATGCTGCATCATGCATGCTGCTAACTGTTTGAAGACTAGAATTCAAAAGAAAGGCCGATTAATAATATCAAAAATATCTATCTACTAGGTTTGTTTAGGCGTGTCTGTCGTATCTAAGTGACCACTATGTGGGGCACGGACTTGTAAAGATAGTTCGTCGTGGCCCATATATATGGGGCACTGGACTGTTAACGTGTTAAATCCAAATTGTAAGTCTTGTAACTACGAGTATGTTGCCCTGCATTATTGTAGGCACATTATCTGAAAACGCAAGGCCCATATTTCTTTTCTATTGTGAATCAACCTAGACATTGACAAGGTAATGTTGACACCGATACAAAAATAGCCGCATTGGCATCATCTAATAAAAAGAGAACGTGATGAATAGCTGTTTATTTCGCCATCAATGAAAATAAAACATAGATCATTTTAATGGTTTTGTCAAACCTTTTAACAGTTGATTGATAGTGATTGTATTTTAAAGAAACTGATAAATAGTTATAGACACCCCTACTTCACCTACTACGTAGGTAGTGTTATAAGATAGTCAAACTACGAACCCCAATAGCTCATTATGTTAGTTTGTCTATGTACCTAGTATATAAATATATCCGTCTGTTTACACTGTTTACAGGTACGAGCAGTAAACACACCTACAGCAAAATAAACTTTTAAGTAATTGAGGTTTGGTATGTGAAACTAAATAACACAGTGCTAGACACAGACAATTTTCAGATTAATACCTAATTTTCAGATTAATAGGTATTCGGACCGTGAACCAGGGTCAGGGACAATAGGGACATTCTAGTTATTGAAATTGATGTTGATTTTTAATACGAGCATGTAACACAAATAACGCTATATCGGATAAAGAACTCGATAACCATTTATTTCTAAACTGAACACAAATTAAAATATTTTCTGAAAATAATTTAATTCGTTCTGATACTTCTAATAGCAGTTAGGTTAGAGACTTACATACTGATAACAAAATGGCTTAGTCCTCTGAAAAAATAAGGGATAATAAGACTTACATATCTTCTATCAATAATCTCTATGTCTCTCGGGTTCTCCTTGTAGCTGGTGAGGTCCGTGATGGTCTCGCTCTGCGTAGTCCCACTGATTGTAAGCAGTAAGAAGATCTGTCCATTCCCGTCTTCAAGGTCTTGCCAAATGCTGTGGGTCTTCTCGCGTTCTAGGCGGGACAGGTCTATTGCACATCTGAGAGGAAATATAAAGATTCTAAAGAAATGTATCGTATCGAAGTAATGTTTAGTAGCCTAAAACTCTTCTCAAATAAATGACGTCGAAAATAATAAACTACAATAAAACTTTTGTTTCAAAGATGCGCGGAAACATTTACGTTAGTTCCTTATTATAAGATTCTAAGACACCAATTAGCACGCCGTGTAGAGCTGTCTGTATTGGAATTTTGTAAAACATTACAGTAGGAGGTAGGAGGCCTGTAAAGTGGGCTTGAGCTTGAACCACGTTAAAGACAAAAGAGTTATTTTTATGGCGAGAATTCATCCTTGTCTTCGCATGACAATAAGTACGGTATTAAAGAAAACTGCAGATCATTGGTTTATCCTTCTTTCAGCCTGCGCGGAACGACGTATTATTTACCAAATGAAGGGGTAAAATAAAATATATCTCACAGTTACGTTGTTTGTTTATTGTATTACGCACAACGTATGCCGCCCGAGGGAATAGCCAAACAATGCACTATTGTTGTTCTGATCTGCATGATTTGCAGAATTAATCAACAATGACCTATTTTATCACACGTGGAAAGGCTCTCGTTACCGTATTTTCATCGTCATAACTGAAATTGGGATTATATTAACAAAAAAAACTTACTTGAGACATAGACATATTAAATATATTAAAACGTAGACTGAACCGGTCCGCCTACACGTGCTCGCTTTGAAGCTCCTCGTTATGGAGCGAAACATGACGAGCAATCTTCGATTTAAAATACGTGAGTAATACGTTTTAATATATTTAATACCTATAAAATTGGGATTACTTCGTTTTCCTTACAATATTTGTTTCATCAAAAAGCAACTGATAAATAGATAACCAGTGGCAAGATCCAACCACCAGTTTGACACTAGTAGAACCACGAGTTTGAAACAGATAGGAGCATCGCTACAGTATCTCTCCCGCGAGATAGACTACCCATCTTTTTCTGCAACTAGAAAGGGACGGGTAGCTTATCTACGGGCGAGATACTGTGGCGGCACTCCTTAGCTAAGCCGGCTGATGGACGCTTTGGGTTGATAAGAGGATGATAACCTACCTTCCCAGGAAGTCGTCCTTTGTCTGTTTGTCCTTGTCCCACACAGTGACTTCTAGTATCTGCTCCTGATCATCGTAGAGATGCAGGTCGAACTGCTCCAACCACGACGGATGTAACGACTTCCATACAACCTTGCTTTTGTATTTCTCGTTGCCTAACCTGGAACCATAAAGATAAATGGCTGAAAATATTGTCTCAGTAGCATAACTTCTTTCAAATATGTAACATAAATTATGATAGAGTTCAAAATGTTGATGAAGTATACGACAATCCAGCAGGCGTATTATGAATTACTTTATCTGCGTGATAAAATAAGTTACTTCTTAACACCACGCGATTAAAAGGGATGGGATGGGTACTGTAATGAGGGCTATAGTTTTTTTGCTCACCAGTTGGCGCCTCTGTTGATGGTGGTCCAAAATACTAAAGAACAGCTGTCAGTCATTGAAGTGACAAGTGACATTTGACATTTCGAACTATGGAAACGACCACCATCTACACTAGCGCCCCTAGCGGCGAATTCATACGCGTTAGCCCTCATTATCACGCTGTCACGTCGCCAAATACGACCATCATATCCGTACAGATGTTTGAGAGATATAGCCAATTTGTAACGTGCTGACGTGACTACAGATGCCGATGTTACAGACTCTCCATATGGCCATAGAGTAACTTATACTAGAGCGGTACTGTCATAGTAAATTTTGTAACCACAGTAAATTCACTGCCATCTATCGACACACTTTAAAACTAAAAATGAAGATTTATAAAAATACGATAAAATGTATTTAAATATGGATAAATGATATTTAACGAGGGGAGGCCTTTGCCCAGCAGTGGGACACTAAATTAGGCTAGTAAAAAAAAAAAAATATCTTTATTTGCATTAATTATTTTTATGATTTTGACCCATGTTCTTTCACTGATACGCGTTAAAATTGTTAAATAACAAACGAAACCGTCAACGCCATCTATACGACTGTAGGCCAAAGCTAGTAGCGCCCTCTGAGCGAGAATCAAATTATCTTGATTTTCGAGGCACGTTTTTTCCTTAGACTGTATCCATCTATTACGGAGTTATATCTATCTTTGATATGGCTGAAGACCACAACAAGTGGAGAAGCCTATTGCAACACTTGCGTCGCAGCCCAATCCTCAACCGTGAGGGACTGATTGAAGAAGGAGGGCGTAATTGATTAATGCTTACCTAAATTTAAGTAAGAACAGTAAGAGCAAGAATGTTTATTTATTTATTTATTGTTTAAACTTTACAAGTTTAAACTAAATGATCTTCCCGAAAAAAAAATCTACACTCTAAAAAGGAATTTTAAACCTAATAACATTGCGAAATTTAAGGCAGCATTAGAAACAATAGAATGGGATAATATACTGATTTATAATGATGTAAACGCCAACTACAACATTTTCCACTATCATTTACATACACTACTTGACAAATTTATGCCCTTAAAACATTCTAGGATTAAAAAAAAAAAAAAAAAAAAAATTTAAAGCAAACTTTGGATAACAAAAGGTCTTAAAAAATCATGCTACCACAAAAGACAGCTAAAAATGTTAACAAATCAAACAAATAACAAAGTATTAAAAGACCATTACAAAATCTATTCTAAAAACCTACACAAATGCATAAATAAATCCAAGAAAATAAACTACATAGAAAATATGAATAATTCTACCAACAAAACAAAAACAATGTGGCAAGTTGTCAAACAAACTACCGGGAAAAACACAAACATACAGCACAAAAACATAGAGCTAGAATATAAAGATACTAAAACAAAGTGCCCCCAGATAGTAGCTAACATCTTCAATGACTACTTTACGTCCATAGGCCAGCAACAACAAGATAGTAATGCGACAGGTACCCCACGTGGCCGCCCGAGTCCCGAACCCACCGTTAACTCTATGTTCCTACAACCTGTCACCGAACCAGAAGTACTTAAAACCATCCAAAATCTACCAAATAAAATTACCTGCGGATTCGATGGAATACCACCAATTCTAATAAAAGACTGTAAACACGAACTGACAAGACCCATCACTCAATTAATCAACCAGTCTTTTGAGAAATGTTACTTTCCTGACAAGTTAAAAATCGCCGTTGTCAAGCCTATTCGCAAGAAAGGAGGTAAACAACACGACCCAACGGACTATAGACCAATAGCTCTCCTACCGACAATATCAAAAATATACGAAAAACTCATAGCCGACCAAATATATAAATTTCTAGAAAAATACAATCTACTTCACGAGAATCAATTCGGATTCCGCCACAAACGCTCAACCACCTTGGCCGTGTACAATTACGTCCAAGGTGTCCTCGAATGTCTAAAAAGCAAAAAGTACGCTATATATAGGGCTGCTATTGGACATGTCCAAAGCCTACGATAGGGTTTCACATTCTATTCTACTACATAAATTACATGATATTGGGATCCGCGGATATGCTCACACTTGGCTACAATCATACCTGGAAAATAGACAACAATACGTGCAAATTGAACATCATCACACAGACTCTGGACAAATACAAAACTACCAATCCCAATGGAAAACAATTAACAATTCAATCCCCCAAGGTAGCGTACTAGGATGTGTTCTGTTTCTAATATATATTAATGATCTCCCGAAAATATCCAATCACAAGTGTATCTTGTTCGCCGACGATATCTCATGCCTTTTCAACCATGACAATAATTCCAGCAATTACGATCATATAAAGAAAAATTTTAATGATATCTCCGAATATCTCCGAAAGATAATCCAATTTAGACCTTACCAAAAACGACCTACAGACTTGACAACCCTTTTACTAGACTTGAACATAGAAGAAGTGACAGAATTCGAGCTATTAGGACTGGTATTAGACTCACATCTCAACTGGAAAATACACGTAGCTAAAATTAGCTCTAAATTATCTTCTTTCCTTTTCGCCTTGAGCATACTAAAATCCAACACAAACATGGCATGCGCTTTATCTGTCTATCACGCGTACGCTGAGGCCTGGCTTCGCTATGGTTTATTGTTATGGGGAAATAGTACAGACTCGAACGATTTATTCCTCCTCCAAAAGAAATGCATCAGAATATTAGTAAACATCCCACAGACAGACACCTGCAAACCGCACTTTTTGAACCTAAACATATTGACTCTACCTTCTTTGTACATTCTGGAAATTGCTACCTTCGTCAGAAACAATATCGAAATGTTCGAATTCTGCAAAAGTGCACGCAGAAAAGATAACATTGTCCCACCGGAACCAGTCCTAGACATATACAAAAAAGGTCCATATTACCAAGCTATACAAATTTACAACAAATTACCCTCAGATATGAAAAACATTGAGAGCAAAAACCTATTCATAACTAAGCTCAAGACACATTTGATAAACAAAACCTATTACACTGTTAAAGAATTTATGGAAGACACAATTCATTAAAGTTTTGAATGATTCACGGTTAGTTTCACTAGACTTATATTGACCGGGATATAGACCGTGATTACCTTTTGTGTTATTTGTGAGCTCCCGAAATTTCGACGCAGTTACATGCATCATGTTCACGGGTGACTGAAGATAGCGGGTGGGTGTCAATTCATTATTTTTTTATAATGTAGCCTATATATATCTTGATCCACAAATTATAAATGTATAATAGACCTAGCGTTTTCATTATGAAAGTAATTAAGTTTAGTTTTGTATAATTATGTTTAAGCTAGTTATAAGAAAAATTGCTACACCCCACCGGGGTCCATGTGAAACTTTACATAATTTGTAACATCTATGTACATACCATGGTTTGCAATAAAGATTTACTTACTTACTTACTTACTTACTTACTAAATGTTTATTGTTAAAAAGATAACTTTAATCCAAAAAAGAACTTGATGCCATAGGGCACTCTCTGGCAGCTGGTTTTCTCCAACGATCATCCGACATCCAATGCCGGATCGCACAATGTGAAAACGCTTTAAAGGTCGCTTGACTTCGGGTCTATGTCCATGACCCGAAAGTTTTTGGCTTCCAACAGCACGGTGACCACCTATCTCCAGATTTGAGCCATAATTAAGCCTTCTGTTCACATCGTTCTCGTTTCTTTTATAGTAATGCTTACCTAAATTTACAGTAAGGGTCGCTAGACCGCGTGTCCATGTCCATGGCTGGAAGGTTCTTGGCTTCCACCAGCACGATGGTGACCACCGAGCTCCAGATCTGAGCCTTAAGCCTTTTGTTCACGTCGCTCAGTCGCGTGTTCTTTAATAGATACTGAAAACAAAAAATAGACAAATAGTAAACCTAAATCGGATGTAAAATAGACTGAATTGAGGTGAGCTGAAACGCAGAAGTACTTCCCAAAATGTAGGATATTCTTTGTTAAATTCCGAAATACATCAAATACATTTTAAATTAAAAGCCAACATGGGGTTGTTTGACATAATTATTGAAAGTCATAATGTAATGATTGTCAGATTATCATTAGTCATAATTCTGAAACCGTTAACTTTTCAGGATTTTCCTAAAGTTATATCTATAGGGATAACCTATAGATGGGTTAGGTTAGGTTAGGTTTGTTTTATGGCAATTCTGAAAAGTTACGCGTTTCTGAGAAAAACCAAATTGTGACTAACGAAAATGTGGACAAACAAATGTGACTTAAAATTTTATGGGAAACAATAGAGACCCATATTCGCATGCATGCAAATAGGGTCTTTATTTGTTAGTTTCAGTCAAAAAATAAGCAGTTTTCATTGCTTTTATGAATCCAGTGTATCTTTAACACTGAACTAAACATTAATTAGTAATAGTTCATTATCGTTCCCTAAGTCCTTCCAGGAAGTTACGTAATGTCGGGTTAGTGAAACCATGAAATCTGTTTTTTTTTTAAATAAGTCAACATTTAAAAAACTAAAAGTTACATAAGTAAGTTATTGCTAATAGCCAATATTTATTTACATACATGTACAATTGTACTAAAAAGTAACTTACACTTTTACCTCGTTAGTATAACACTCATACATGCGCCTAAATACATTCAGTAACTTCTGGTCGTTCGTTCGACCTTATACTTTTATGTTGTCGTTGTCCCACCCTGTCATTTTTATTACTGCCTAAGTACTTAAAGCAATAACACATGCCATAAAACAGTGGGGAGAGATTTATAGGTGAGACAAAATTAACTTTAGCGAGAAATACTGTATAAGTATTTAAGGTAAAACTGATGTATCTCGTAATTTTCTCGTCTCGTAGAATTTCAATTATTTCTACCTGTCAGGGCCAACAACGGTCATTTTAACGACGACGATTTTTTTCTTGTTTTTACTATTGTTAATGGAATAATCTCTCAATCTTCCCCTTCTCTGATTTAATTTAAAAACCCCAACGGAATAGTTAGGCCGGGTACACGCAACAGCTCCATGCATGTTAGTACCATTGAACACAACTAGTTGCACTGTTACCCAAAGTAAAATTAAAAAAAAACTTGTATAAATACTGACGTTTCCTGAGAGCTAAAGGTATTTCCGTAGCCCCAGGTTGACTTCCAGGTCCTCTGATCCGACAACAATAACCAGAGGAGCCCCGGACAGTGCGTGGTCTTCAGGCGCAAAAAAATTATGTACAACACATCTATGTATGCATGTTAATCTACACCCACAATCTGCAGTGCCCTATGCAGCCTGTCACCATTCTCCTTAAGGCAGGGAACCGGTTGCCGAGTGTCTCGATGACTTCCGTGCAGGTGTTGAAGGCTGTTGGAAGTTCAGGTGGTTCTGAAACTCTAGGGGAACGTCAAGCAGACTCTCAGGTCCTCTGGTCCGAAAATTTAACTAAAGGAGCCCAGAACAGTTCCAGCTCTTCAGACGCGGAAGGATTACCCACAACACACCATGCATGTTAATACCACCCACTCCCACAATCCGCAGTACCCTATGCAGCCTGTCGCCCTTTTCCTTCAGCCGAGGGAACCGGTTGCCGAGCCTCTCGATCAGCTCCGTGCAGGTGCTGAAGGTAGGTGGAAGTTCGAGGTGGTTCTGCAGCTCTAGAGGTGCGCCGGGCAGGCTCCCGGAGCGGGGGCGGGGTCCTCGTCTGAGAATAAGTTTCATTATTCAACATTAATGTGTAAATAGGACACAGACTATTGACTTTGTGCAACAAAATTACAAGATTAACTTCGTCTACAAATGCTGAGGAAGCAAAATGATGCCCCGTTTGCCTCAAATGATCTCGCGTCAGCTGTCAGGCCACAGAGCCTGCTCTCCAGCTTCCTCTGCCCCCAAATCCACTGTTTTTGTGCGTGAGCTGCACCAACAAGTGCATTATGTTTACTCTATGATTACCAGAAAACAAAATATAATGTGTTCTGTTAGAGTTCTACACTTTCATAAAATACTTACTTGCTAATAGGTAGCAGTTTTAATTGTTTTAGAACATAAAAACATAAAGCCTGGCCAGGAATATATGATCACGCGCCGTTGCGGAATTTCATTGGAGCTAAATTTTTCATACTAAACTGAACTGTCACCACATACATGAGAAACAGCGCCCTCTTGATAATCATCATATATTTCTGGTCGGGCTTTAATATGCATTTACAATATTTATTATTATTATTATTATGTTCGTCCTTTACATAATCTCGGGACCATGGGGTCCCGGAAATTTGGAAGGCGTGCGTGGGGCCGAAGCCAACACGCAGAGGCCCCTTGTAAAAAGACAATTTACTCTAAAAGGTGATGTGACACCAACCGACGATTATCCCTGTATGCACTATAGTAGTGCACCCAAGGACAAGCCCCGGTTAGTGCAGTACTATTGCAATGATAAGAAACAAAATAAACTAGGCTATTGTGTTGAGATGTTAGTGTACTGGTTACCGGATCTATGGAAATACTATGGCACCTGCCCCAATCTATGTTTAAAAACACGAAAAAAATGGACAGGTGGTGACTCGCCAACTCACAATATGGGTCCCCGAAAACGGCCGCTCGCACGGGGCGACAAGGGGACAACATCGCGTGAGTGGCTCAGGGTGTGGAGAGGTGTGCAGTGCACCGCTTTCTACCCAGTGGCTGTAAACACTCACAGCCACTGTGCCAACTTGCGTCTTATGCATATTTCACTTCCACCCTGCGAGCATATAGCTCTGACACCCCACTCTGGACGGCCGGTAAAGGCAAGCCAGAGGTGAGAGTTTATTATTATTATTATTATTTAAAAACATATGATTTAGTGTCAATGCCATCTTTAAACAAACTTATAAATATGACACATGCTTGTTAACCGGCGCAGGCCCACCAAATAAAGCAAACGAGTTTTTTAACGATGCATTGCATGCCATAAACAAATTTATGCGTACATCCATACCACTCAATACAAACAGAGAATACAAAGGTGACTCACGTCACACCAGAGGGCCTACCGAGAACACCGAAGTTCGCAAATTTCGGGCATCTTTCTCTTTTACTCCATTGAAGTAATTAGTGACATATAGTTGCTCGAAATTTACAAGCTTCGATGAAACTGGTTATAGCCCAGGCAAATAATAACTTATTAAAATAAAATGAAGTGAACTCAAGTTTTGTCATTGTACCGTTTAAGTTATTTTGGCGAACGGAAGTCTCAATTTTCTATTTTTTTCAGTACGTACTCGGAAATGCCGGCAATAACGTAAATATAGCGTGAAGCAGACGTTATAGACCGCGGGCCAGGAGCATTATACTTATAGTCAGTAATCGCCTTCCGGGTGATACTTCGTCAGATGATAGTTTAGATGCAAAGTATCAAACGGGAGGCGATGATAAAAAAAAATACTTGTTTCGGTGGCTGCCATTCTTCAAACCACCAACGGAGCGGCAGCTGATGCCCACGAGGGTTCATCATACATAGCCGTTAATCGCCCGGGAGGAGATTGATCATGAACATCTGTTCCTGGCTCGCGGTCTAATATCTCTCAAGCATGAAATTTTGTCACCCAAGGGCTACATATAACGCAAATAAGTAAAATATAAATCGAAATTCTCACCTGGCATCTTCAAAAGGATCGCTGGAAACACAAGAGTCACTAGATCGTTCACATTCATCACTGTCAAACGCCAAATTAGTCGCCGATATGCTTCTCCTCGTAAACAGAACATTATTCTTTTCCATCTTTATAAAACCCTCACACGCGTTATTTGGCTCCATTTCTGTTGCCTTAACACATTCATCAGCTTGATCAAATACGAAATGTGGTATCGATTTTTCCCTCTCGTTGGAACTTATCGATAATTTATCGATGGAATTAGCATCATCTTCTCTTGAACTTCGGTCTCCATTAAGTGAGTTCTTTTCACTCGATATATGGGAAACGAATCGTGATAGTTTCGACTGGTCTATTTTATTCTGTACTCGATCCTGGATATCTTCTACTTTGTCTTGTATTTTCTCTTGGATTTTGATGAGGCGATTTCTCAGGCGATCCATTTGGTTTTCTTTCTCCATTTTTAATAAATTTCAGGCACCGTTTTTGAAGATTTAATGAATTAGGTAGAATATTCAGCTGGGTGCACAGCATGCATTGTTTATTTTAATTATTTTTCATTGTAAATGTTTATATTCTCTCCATTGTTTTAATCCTGGTAGGTCATTATCTGGTCGGCATTGAATGCTATGTAAATAAGCAGTTATAATTATATATAATTGAAGACCAACAAGCGTAGAATAAATAACAAAATGCGTTGATATTTCCTAATTAGTCACTACCTACATATTTACAGATTTACAGTTTATTTAAGCTAAATGATGATCATTCATGTCATTATACAATACGTACGTTGAGTGCTAAATGTAATAATTAATAAATAGGTTTTAACTGTTTTAAAATTCGAATTCCTAATTTTAGAATATCACCATAAATGTTCCATTTGAGGAGTGCCTAAGGCCATAACGTTTAAATCCATTCGTCTAAATGAAATTAATGAACAATATTCCCCCTAGCGTTAAATGTTATTAATTTATAATTAACATTGAATATAAATAGGTAGGTGCTTAGGTACGATATAATTAATGTACTAACTCTGCAGGAAAATTTGCGTACGTAGGTCAAATGCGGCTCTGACTCAGTTATATAGATTTCGTTTTTAATTAGCAAGGACCTATGTATATCTTATGTTCTTTCACAAAACAGTTTTTTTGTTTAATTAAGTTATATGATAGCATATAAAAAAATCATATCCGAGAATTTAGAACAGTCGAATCGAATCGTCAAAGATTGAAAACGCCGCCCAAAAATACCTACCATTTTAGGGAGTGGATTTCTTTGAAATTACTGAAGCTGGTGTTTTTCTCATGAACAACTGCAATGACTCTCTTCCATAAAGATGGCTAGGTGAGCGTATCACATGGTTGTTTACTGCGAGTACCAACGCGTATTTCTGGAATGTTTAGAGAACTATAACAATTCATCAGGTAGATTCGGAATTCCACGTAAATTTTCAAACACCTGAATTCTTCAATTGTGAACCGTACTGTTAGAGAATAAGGTATGTAGTTCAGCGAGATTTAAAATGTACTTATTGTATTTAAGCTAAGTGCTACAGTATCAATCCTTGGGAATAACTGGTATCACTTCTTTTTTACGATTTTCGCGAAAAAAAGAAACAATCTGTAAATTTTACGATTTCGCGAAACTAGCCTGCGAACTACAGCTGTAAATATTATTATTAGCATCTATTATTTTATTCTTCTTTGTTTATATTAGCATCAGAAACATCACTGAAACATTTAACACTAACTTTATTCTTCCATGGGTTTTATAGATGCCTGAAAATAGGTAGTTCAATATTTCAATTGATTTCATTCAAACATCGTCATTGCGTCTGTAAATTCCATAGACATAGTATATACAAGTAGTTATAGACGCGCCACCGAGCGACCGGGGGTAAGAGAAATTATTCATATAAAATTTAGGTAGCAAATAAGACTATGTTTCTCTATCAAAGAGTGTGAGGCCCTTGGTAAATTCCGTCATGTGATCTGTCAAAATTTAAGGTAAAAAAAAACCTTGTGTCATTTTGAGGGTTTCATTTCAGTTATCAAACATCGAGCTCAATTTACAAGCCAGCGACGATATTAGTCTCTTTCTAACATGTTCCTTTGTGACATTTCGTGAGCAGATGCTACAGCAGAGATCCTTCCGCGAGCAACAAAATCGAAATTTCTTAATCTGCCTCTATCGCTCGTGCATATTCGAGCGAGGCACTTTATCTGCCACTATCGCTCGAATATGCAAGAGAGATAGAGAGGGAGTAACGCTGTTGCATTCGCTAGCCGAATGTAAACATTAAGGGACCACCATCAAGGGGCTACCTACAGTACCTACACTTGTCCATTTGTAAATTGACACGCCTCGCCTGTAGTTGAGTTGAAAAATAAAACAATCGACACATTTATCGGCAGATCATTTTTTGTTTCAAGTTGACAAAGCCTATTGTGATAATTTTTTAATTAATAACTATGTAATAATGGTAATATTTTTTGTTTAACTGTCACTCTGTAGCTTAAGTTTTAGATGCGAGGAGTAGATTAAATTTTACCCCTATGTTTAGCCTCGAAATCGGTTCTCAACGTACACTACGTAGGGAACTGATTAAGACAATCTTTATCAATAATTTTCACAGATCAATTTTACAAACTATGACATCTTTTGTTAATACCGGGTAACATCATGACGTTACGTCCGTGATCTTACGTCAGCTGAAACCATTATCTAAAACTGAGTTAGTCCGGTTTCATATATGTGTAATCTCCTAGATATGCCTCATGTCATTATTGTCATTATATATGCAAAGTTTCATTACAATCCAACACGTAGTTTTAAAATGAGAGCGGAACTACGTTTGTATGGGAAGGTGCAATTTGGCCGAGCTTGAAACAGAACTCTTACATTTTGTTGGTAATTTTCTTTAACGATCTCGCTGCATCAAACTAGAATGTCTCTTCTAGTGTTTTGTCTAATTATAGTTTAATTTAAATGGTAAATTAAACTTTAACTAGGTTTTCAACTACGGAGCAACGTTACAAGCAACGGAAACCTCCAAGCTTATTCGAAGTACTACCAAAGTTTTATTAGGTCTCCGGCAGATTTACATCTAGGAACTTTCTAGATAAAATGGGTTTTACAGTCGCCATCAAATATATCGGAGCGTCCGAGGTGCTCAGAAATAACTGAACACGCAGCGTACTAAAGTGTAAAGCGCCTTGACAATAAGGGCGTGTTCAGATATTTGTGAGCACCTTGGCCGCTCCGATATATCTGATGGCGACTGTACACAGAAATTAAGTTCATGTATCGGCTGTGACCCAACAAACCACTCAAAGTTGGATGCTGTTTAGCAAAAATGTGTCAACCCACATTAATTTTTCAATAAAATGTCAACTTTAAGCGTAATTTTTAGGTTCGGTACCCAAAGGGTAAAAATGGGACCCTATTACTAAGACTCCGCTGTCCGTCTGTCCGTCTGTCTGTCACCAGGCTGTATCTCATCAACCGTGATAGCTAGACAGTTGAAATTTTCACAGATGATGTATTTCTGTTGCCGCTATAACAACAAATACTAAAATGTACGGCGCGCGAGTCAGACTCGCACTTGGCCGGTTTTTTTGAGTTGACATTGCAAAATGGATGTGGGTTGACACGTTATTGCGTATCTGCATCTAGTTAAGAGTTATATATTTGTATGCAGGGGTGCTAAGTTAGCTGACTATACACATTTAACTATAACATCGACATATTTAACTAGCTACTTAAATAAATATTGCAATGCATTTATTTAATTGAATGAAGAGTTTTGTTAAATATGCAATTAATGCAATACATTTGATACATCGAATGACGTAAATAATTAAGAGAATTTGTCTTTACCTGATTTCCTATTTTCCTAAATACCTGCAATGGCTCACATGTTGGTAATAGTAATAGGTATGTAGGTATTATGAGCGTGACCTAGGTACGCTAATTGCTTAGGACATTACACTCAGTCACGCGTTGCTGAAAGAAATGCGTTTTCACGTTACTTTATTGTACTTATACATTGTTTTTCCATAAGTCATAATTATGGTAAATTAGGTACTTTAATTACAAAAAAACATATTAATTACCTACTCATAAATACATGTTATTAGAAACAAACAGTGTATCAGCCACTGTTCGTGTACCAATTTGATTAGCGACTCATTTCTTGATCGCTAATGGTAGGTAAATTACCATAACGTGTATTTAGTTAGGCAGTTTGGTTTGTCGTGAGTGACAAATTCTTAGCCGTTTGAGAAAAAAAAACAGGTTATTATTTTATTTGTACTGTATTGCCTCATCTCATCTCAACCTACATCTACATTTACATCCTTTATCACATAAAATGAACTATTTTCCACAAATCATAGCTTTATTACTTACTAGAACTAAATCAATGTTGATTATACAAATATGACCCCCAAGGTAGGAAGGGGATAACAGACTCAATTCTGAGCAGGTGGAGCCGCGGGAAGATTTTTTTTTCTGCGACAATAAATGACTTTTTAGGGTTCCGTACCTCAAAAGGAAAAAACGGAACCCTTATAGGTTCACTCGTGCGTCTGTCTGTCTGTCCGTCTGTCACAGCCTATTTTCTCCGAAACTACTGGACCAATTAAGTTGAAATTTGGTATACATAATTACGTACGTAAAGACGGACATGTAACGTAAACAAATGAATTTTAAACATGGGGGCCACTTTTGGGGGTAAATGAGAAAATTAAAAAATAAAGTTTTTCAAACTATATCGTGTTACATATCAAATAAAAGAGGTCATTGTGAGAATCTCAAGTATATATTTTTTTACAATTTTAGGATAAACAGTTTAGAAGTTATTCAAGAAAATAGGCAAATAGGCAAACTAAATAGGCAAAACCGAAACTACTGGGTCGAAAATTTTTGAAAAAAATACACAAAATAGATCTTTACCCATAGATCACAGGAAAACCTACTAGAAATGTGCAGTCAAGCGTGAGTCGGACTTAATTACTTAGTTTTTGATCCGACCCCTACGGGGTTTTAAAGACATTTCACTCACGTTTCACATTAAAAATACATTTTTTAAATTGTGTAATGTACGGAACCCTTGGAACGCGAGTCCGACTCGCACTTGGCCGGTTTTTTTTATTTATATTTCTATGCAAAGGAAGACATACCTAAGTCAAACTATAAAATAGCCCCAGTGCGTATGTCGCAACCTACCACATTAAGTAATTGAGATTTTATCTCAACCGTTGCACAAGCTCGAGAATAGATAACTATAGGTAGTTACTAAATGCACTATCTGATACGCTTGTTGGTCTCCCTAATTACAACTGCAGCATATTTCATATCATATACCTATAGCACAAAATACCCATCCTATACCGACGCACTACAAAGTCACAAAAACTCCACAAAACACCACCACCAAACTTTTTATCAATAACCTTATTTCCTGTCTTATGGAAATAATAATATATCAAAGTATATAAAAAAAAAACGCACTGGCACGTAAGAAAACCGTTAACGCAAATGTTCCAAATCCAAACACGTTTTTTATCACTCGCGTTGTTTATTTACTTTTCGAACAAGGTTATCTTTAACTTTTTAATTCCACAGACCACAGACGCGTGCGCCGGTCTTGGCGCGCGTTAAAGACTGGCATCGTAATCGTATACAGGCAAATAAACCAAGCCAATTACATGACTAACTGATATAGTCTGTGGTAGCGATGCACGCAATTGGCACATAACAAAAGTTTATTACACAAGTGAAGGTCGTATTGTCAGTTTTTATGGTTTAACCGTAAATAGACCTACAGATAACAGAAAAGCCGGATAAGTCGGCCCTCAGAAGTGAGTTCGACTTTGTAGATTATACCTACAAAGTTTGATTTCTCAGCTCAGAGCTGAATCAGCGGCATCAGCCTAAATCTATGTTACAGTTGGTCAATCATTCAGGTCGTTGTTTAACAGGATGGTAGTGTAGTAATTCGCAATCAAAATCAATTTTATGAGCATACCCACATCCTCTCCAGATTTCAGCTCGCTGCTCGCCGCTGAAATTCAAGTACTATATAATACCAGGGGTATCTATATAACTATTATGCTACCTTTGAGCACCAGGTACGTCCGTGTGACGCAGGTCTTACCAGGGGGGCTAGCCAAGATGACAATCGGACATCGACAAACGCCGAACGAAAAGTAAAAATGTATCGAGGTGACAGATGATATGCAAATTCACATGCAGATATCCATAAATTAAGTTTCAATTGCGTTTTCTATCAACGACTGTCATCTTGGCTAGGCCCCCTGATCCTTGTCCTGGCTCTTTAGCCTAAGCGTGAAGTTGAGCACAATTTCCGCCATATCGCGTGACTTGTTGGGGTCCCACATGGGACCCACAGACAGAGCACCAAGTTGAGTCTGTGAGTTACACATGGCAATGGAACCTTACCTGGTCTTTGTCCTCTTGACTCTTCGGCCAGAGAGTGACGTTGAGCACGATCTCCCCCATGTCATGCTGGGGCTTGTTGGGGTCCCGCAGACACAGCACCAGGTCCTGGGTCCGGCCGAGCTCCAGGGCAGTGAGGTCCAGGTGGCAGGATCCCATGAAGTCGTCCTGTAGGCCCCAATCGTAGTCGAACACCTGGGGATATGCGTTTGTATTAAGCGGCTGGAGACTAGTTACTTCGTTTTTCATACAATGAATCCCAGCAGGGTAAGCTTATGGTCAGCTTAGGGTAAGGGTCAGCTTATGATCTACGTTAGTATACCCATACATCTTGAGAAATGTATATTCAAATTTATCACAATATGTAAAATTAGCATGATTGGATGTGTAGATGACTATGTTATAGTATTGTATAATTGTGCGATGATATTGGCCACTCAGAAGGACTAGTACTCTCAAGTTACTTTGTATTGAAATCTCTACCACAGATTATACAATAGTTCTTGTGGAGGGTTGAGGGTGGTATGGAGGGCTAAACAAAGCACAGAAAAGAGTTAAGACAGTTTAAGTTTAGAATCGACGTTAAACCTCTGAATATGCTGACGGTCGGAACTGTTTACGCTACAAAAAATGGGTCCCTCTAATAATTCACTTTTCATGAAGGTTACGTTTCTTTAAAAATACTTTTTAAAATGCGCCTTTCCCTATTAGGTTTGGAGATAATCTAAGCCAAAGCTGCATTTTACTCACATATAGATGTTTGTTGCTACTTTCTGATAGGATAAATACGCTAGCTAAGCATCAGTTTTGGGTATTGCATTGAACTTCTAAGCGTTCAATATCTTAGGTGCCTTCTCATATCGTAATGGTATTTTAAGATTAAAGTATCACTATAAAACTACACTTAGGTACTCTCCCGACGGCCATTGCTTGAGTGGTACAAGTAAAACGAGACCTATAAAGTTGATTGGCTTCAATAAACGATCGTTCGGGCGGAGGAGAACTCATAGAAAAGTAATAGCGCGAGGTCTGCCTGTTATTTGTCTTCTTTTATTTATAAGTTGGTATTGGTTACTTTTCCTACTTTTGATTAAGTTAACGGCTTAATTAGAAGATGGAATTCGCATGCGTGTTGCCGACTTTTATAAATTCTGTTGTCTTTTGTTTTCTTGTTTAATTAAAACCTTCATAAGGGCCAATTAGATCCACGCGTTGCAACGGGCCCGACGTAGCGCATCATGTCGCGCCCGAGCTAGTCTTTTTCCGATTCACGAAATACCAGAACATTTTTAACAATATTTGACATGTAAAAAAATACCTTGTCCCTAATTGACAAAAATGTTAAATGTTTCATATTATTGCACTTGAACTACTTTTTCACATTTCAAATATTGAATAACGATGTGCTGTGCTGATATTTCCTGAAACGGAAAAATACTCTTGCTAGGGCCTGACATCAGGCTTGATATCAGGCCTGTTCGCAAGTGTGGATTTCATAGGCCCAATAGTTAAGTCTTTAGGCAATTGTCTGCAACAATAACGAGCGTTTTCAGACGAATTTAGAAGCCGGCATTTGCAATGATCAATAATGTCAAATTCCGTTTTTAATGACTCTCCTACACTTTGTCCTGTTCAAGTTAAAGTTAGCTTACTGGTCTCTACGTGTTTTCGTTACACACACGAATTGGTTAATGTTTTTAGGGTTCCGTACCTCAAAAAGAAAAAACGGAACCCTTATAGGATCACTCGTGCGGCTGTCTGTCTGTCTGTCCGTCTGTCACAGCCAATTTTTTTGTTTAAATCCACCTAAAGTTTACCTTTAATATAAGTACTTATAATAAAATAAATAAAATAAAATTCATTTATTTCAGACAATTCGGAATCCATATATCACAATTTACATATCAAATATAAAATATTAAAATTAAAATTAAAATACAATTAACTTTAAAAAAATTAGAATTAAAATTATAGCATTTAACATTTTCGAGTTTAGGTACCTATAGGTATAATGACCACTGAACACTTTAACGCCTCTACTCGTGATTTTCGGATTTGACTTAGGGAGGTAGGTACTGTCCTGTTGTACCATTATTTACACTGTTACTTGACATTTTTAAACTTATAGCAACCCCATAACTTTCACTGTTGAATAGTGACCGGCGGCAAACAAACCAATTCTGACTTCCGACCTATACAAATATGGTTTCAATCGAATTTAAACTATCGTGAGACATATTAACTTAACTAACATAGCGGTTTCACTCACGTGTTTTTAGTCACTCGCGCGACATGTTTCGGAGAGCCTAGGTCTCCATTTTCAAGCACTAACAGTGCCTGAGTGAGTAGAGGTCACAACGGATGGGCGTCACGTACTTAACTACTGCACTGTACCGTGTACTGTACTGTGTGTGCTGTACTGGGCGCGAGTGACTAAAAACACGTGAGTGAAACCGCTATGTTAGTTAAGTTAATATGGTTTCAATTGATGGACTTTGTGGCTGCCAAGGACCATAAACATTTACGAATCAAATCATACTCACTTTAATCTGCACCGGCTGAAAGGGATCCTCAATAGGCACCGTGAAGCACTCGTCCCACACGGGATTCAGGTCCCGATATACGATCTTGGACTTGTGCAGCATCCGTCCGCCCACCTTGAACTTGACGTACGGGTCGCTGGTGCCTGCCAACAAGCCTGGGGTTGGGCGTAGCCAAGAGTTAGAAGAAGCGAAATCAAAGAATAAGGCCGCTAACGTCTACGGGTTCTAGCTAAAATTTGAAAAGATCCAATTCTGTTCTTTTTTTAAATAAAGGGTCTATGGACTATGACATTAGTTCTGGCAGTTAGTAAAAATTGTTTTTTTAACTTTGCCAAGACTACTTTGGTATGCATAGTGATTGTATTATTATTTATAATAATAACGAATTGATGGTTTAAGGGTGGAATTAAATAAGGAATATTTAAATTGTAATGTGGATACGTATGTCCGATATCAGTGTAAACATTGGATAATTACC
This sequence comes from Cydia strobilella, assembly GCF_947568885.1. NCBI lineage: Eukaryota > Metazoa > Arthropoda > Insecta > Lepidoptera > Tortricidae > Cydia > Cydia strobilella. The sequence goes on from NC_086042.1 coordinate 25,989,041, forward strand.
TATAATAATATAATATTTAACGATTATTATTATATTTTATTTTATTTGGATATAGAAGCTACTCAGTTCAATTGTGGACATTTAAATCATTAAGAAGTACTTTATTTACTTGTCAATTAATCCGAATTATTTATACAATATGAATATTAAAATATACTTAAATCTCGCCGGTTCTCGTTTTGGATATTGAAAAGCAAGAGTATTCATTTCATACATCATCAATGCAATGCACGTATTTAGATTTTTTCGATTTAAATTTCCACAAATAACTATATATTAAAAACTATAGGAATGAAATTTACTAAGAGTAGGTATCTATAGCTAAGCTATAATTATTGCAATAAAAAATTAAAACATGCAAATGATAAAAAAATTAAAATGATACTTAAAAAATAGAATGTGAAGTGTAAACGATAAATTGATGAAAATATTATGTATTCTTATTTGCGGCTAAAATAACTATGTACCTATTGTGATTAAAGTATTAGTAATATAAAATATTCTTACATTTCATATTTCTCTCTGGTTCGGTTGCAGTGCTCAAATTTTTATAATATATGGTTATAAAATGCATGATGGATTGACTTTTGGCCTACTTTAGATATATTATAAATAAGAAAGTACAATAATAAAAATGTATTAAACCTTAGAATAAAATAATATATAGTATTCAAATGTATTCACATACACTTGAATACTATGTGAGATAAATTATGTATAGATAAAAAAATACTTATTTTGTATTGTATTTTCGAAAGTCGTGCTTGAATGGGCGAAAAGGCGCGAGTGTTTGTAGCAGATTTGTGTGATTGCATTTAATAAGCTAGTAGGCGTTTATAAATTTTCCAATTATTCATTTAAGTAAGATCTCTTCCAAAAAATAAGTTATGGTATTTCAGTTATAATTATAATTTGTTTACTTAATATTATATTTTACATAATATGTAATTTTCGTACGAAATTTCTACTTATAGTGGTTTATATTAATTAGAATTTTTCTAGGGAGGTGGGTGCCGATTAAAAGTTTTAATATTTTGTTTCTTTAGGAACATTGACACCAGTTTTCTATAGCTGACGATGACAAAGATTTATCGACTCGTTATTAGCTTTTTCTGTTTTCGACTTGGTTAAATGCCTGGCCATCCCGGATACGTAAGCAGCACGACACAGACTCCTGATTTAAGTAATACAGGTCAGGTAAAAAGTATCTGAACTTGCACGGTAATACAGACTTTGTTTAGATAATAGTGAAAATCTTGGCCGCTCCGATACAATAGTTGATGGCGACTGTACATTGCATCTTTACGAGTGCGAAGGAAGCCGAAGCCGTGCCACATTACGTATGATGTGTGCAGCGGCCTTTATATTATAAAGTTAGTGAGACTGCGTGCCGTATTCAGTGATCTAGTGAGCAGTGTGTAGTGTACTTAGAGAAGACACCCACCGTTCTTGTCCATGGCCACGAGGTTCTGCCCTCGCTTCAGGTGTACCCTGAGCTGGAAGAACGAGTATTGCCGTAGCTGCTGCTCTCTGTGTCTTTGGGGTTCATCGGGTTCCTGGAAAAAAAATAGAAAAATAGGTGATTTATGAGGAAAACGTAGTGACAGCAACTAATCGAGCAACGAAAGGTTTTGACAGAACATAGGCACCCAATCAATTTTAAACTGTCCTTTGTTTATGTAAACGCTCCAGTGCTTGACATGCTAATGCCCAGTAATAAATGACACCCTGCTGTCACCTCTATTGCTAGTGACGTAAGTTTACGACACATGTACTTAGGGACAGTGACGAGTACTCAAACAATGGTATTTTCTTCTTTATTTTGATTTTAATTCTAAGACAAATTATGTAAATGCTCCTAGCCGAAAACGACGGCAAAAATACCTTTTAGACTACATCGCTATGTCAAGTAGGCGAAAATAGTATTCATTTCACAGTAAACAATTAAGCAACGGTGTAAAAAAACTAACTCTCAGTAGGTAGTTGCTCCTCATTAGGAAATATAACGGGTTGGTATAAAGTAGTGAGAATTTTTATTTTCGAAAACACAAAAATAAAGACAATAGCTATTGGTTCCAGGATTTTATAATGACAAACAAAATATTTGATATTAAAAGAAAACATAATAATATAAAATAAAGTCCTCCATCTTCGATTTCTCGTAACTGTTTGTTAACCGTCCGCATCATGCTTTGGACAACATTTAAGTAAATTTTCATAACTGTTTTATTATCATTATTTATTTCGGAGTATTCGTTTCTTATCCATAAAATGCCATCGTTCAACTGATTGAAAATTGCCTAAAAATCTGCAATTGATCGAGCCTTAGAGACGATCGGAAAATTGCATGTTTTGTAAAAATTTATGCAATGGCGTTTTTTACTAATTTTAGGCACTCGTGGCAGAACTACTAAAAGATGCCAACCCTCTTATATCTCTAAGGCTCGATCAATCGAAGGTTTGTGGCCAATTTTATAAACATGGGTATATATGTTACGATGGGTCAGAAGAATATTCGAAGATAAAATCAATTTAACAATGAAAATCCAAAAGAAATTAAAGTCCAAAGTGTAATGCGAACGGTCAGAAGCATGTAACAAAAAGTTAATAAAAGAAGATTTTGTCGCGTACAGTCTTTATTTTCTCCAAAAGAGGTGGTTAGTATATTTTAACGAAATGTTTATTATGTAGGTATATACCTACGTACAGTCGAAGGCAAAAATATCGATCCAGACAAATGACTCAAAAATATGTGAACACGACTTTATTGTCTAAGGTGTAAGAGCGTACACATATTTTTGAAACTGGGAATGTATGTATATTTATGCCCTTGACTGTACAATCAAAATATTGTGAAGTCTTTTATTATAACTGGTCAAACCCACGTCAAATTTGATAATCAAAGAAAACATAGTATTTAGTGTACTTAAATACTGACTATATTCAGAACTGCTAGGTAATGAGTTTAGTACCTACGTAAGATAAAAGTTACCAATTGCAACAGTTCCGCTGGCGGTTGTCTCGGATAGTGCGCGGGAGTTCCCGATGTGGACGGCGCCGGATCCGTCGAGGCCTGCCGGTTCATCGATATATCTGTCGACAAATAAATGCAAATTCAGCACGTATTAGATGTGTGTTGCAGATAGTTTTCAACACCGAATGAGAACCGACCATCCATTGGGAGATGAAAGCGTAAAACTGCCTCTTTACAGTTGTATAGCTGTCTTTTATTGAGTAGATATAGGTATGTTTGTTCTAAAATAATTCATAATATCTGGGAGAACGAGTTTTGCTCGGAAAACATATAAAATTTTTAAAAATGCGCTTTTTCCCAGAGATAAGGCCTACATAGCTAGATCGATTTTTCGCCCCGGAAAACCCCCATATAGCAAATTTCATCGAAATCGTTAAAGCCGTTTCCGAGATCCCCGAAATATATATATATATATATATATACTAGAATTGCTCGTTTAAATGTATAAGATTAAAGAAATACCGTGCCTTAATTCATAAGAAATTACATGGAATGATTTAGCATCCCCTTTGTCGACATGTTATTTCTTCATCCAAGATGATTGAAATACCTCATTTTATATCATATTTGATTGAAGAACCCGATCGGCAAAAATGGAATACAATCCAAACATAATCTTGTACAACGTGATTTTTTTACAGAAATATCATTCGTGGAGGAAAGTAATTGAAAAACCTGCCCGAGCGGACGGAGAGTAAAATAAATTTAAAAAACCTCCGACGTAGTAAAAAGGCGTTAGTATTCTTCTTGCATATTAATTAAGTAATAAATTAAAATTCTTCAAGAGGGACTTGCTTATGGAAATATAATTATAGGTTAATAATTATACTTTAAATTTGACGGAGAAAAATGTCTCCAGTTCCACTTAACGCTAAACATTTAAGTGGTTTGAAAATATTTTATAATTAATAAACTTTCAGATATAGGAGAAGCTGCGCAGATTTGTGAAAAAAGTATTTCCTTACTGTAATTTTTATTACTTGCCTTTTTTTAAAGATTATGTAACGTATGTACGGTTACGAAATAATATTATATTATTATTTCATATTTTTATGTGGAATAAAATTACTTACAAACTTAATATACCTATAAATAAAACAGAATTAAATAACGAACCTATAAAACTTTAAAACTAAATCTAAAAATAAATAACACATTTAAAATAAATAACTAAAAACTATTCCCCTGCGGCATGCCGCATGGTGCCGTAGTTGCTGGCAGCAATTTTCTCGCTGTATCGCAATACTTATTCTTTGTGCGAGGTGCGAGGAAGCTGCCAGCTCTACCCACCGGTGACACCACCGCGTCTGCTATTCTTTTAGGCAATTCCTTAAATAGTGTAGACGCGTTCGGACCCCACGGGCCAAGAGTCTCGACGCCAAAAGGTACGAAATCGTATTCAGGGGCCGAGAAAATATTTTGACATTGTATTTAGTATGATTATTAAATTATTATTCTCTGACATTTTATTTTACTGTATTTGACTAACTTTTAATTTTCTGTTATGATTATTTGATTGTTTTTTTTTTTTACTTAATATTTAATTATTTTTAATGAATTATTATTACTTATCTTACAATCTGGCGATCTTTTTGTGAGTTCATGTTATTTAGAAACTTTGTGACATTGTTAAAATTAATGTAATTTTCAATAAGAAATAAATTTATCAATCTATTCCATTAAAAAAATTACCTGGTTATATTCTCTAATCGCGATAAATACCCCATACAACCAGTTATGTAACTAACTAGAAATAAGTCGAGCCAGAGGTTCATTCTGTTTCAATTAATATTTTTAACTGTTGTTCCGAATGGTCCGGAATCCAGATTTTGCCTTTGGTGACCAAATTGAGTGTGCCGTGCATGAGCCGTAGGGCTAGTTTATTGATAATTTATGTTTGGGAGCTTTTGTGGAGGGTTTGTGTTGGAGCGTGAATTGTTAGGGGCAGCACCTGCTTATAGGCGTTGGGTGTTAAAGTTTTCGATTTACGTCCAAAGGTAGACCCTCCAATGCGTACGTTCCTTGTCTCACCCTCCTTCTTCCAGAAGAGGCGCTTCCTCCTGACGGCGAGCTTAAGTCTATTTATTCATCAGCACACAGTCGAGCAGCGCGCTGACAAGCCTTCGCCGCCATACTGGGCACATCTACTGTCTCTCATCCATACTCACCCTCCTTCTTCCGGAAGAGGCACATCCTCCGCCACCTGACGGCGAGCTTAAGTCTCTTCATCAGCACACAGTCGAGCAGCGCGCTGACGACCCTCCGCCGCCATACTGGGCACATCTTCTGTCTCTCATCTCTACTCACCCTCCTTCTTCCGGAAGAGGCGCATCCTCCGCCACCTGACGGCGAGCTTAAGTCTCTTCATCAGCACACAGTCGAGCAGCGCGCTGACGACCCTCCGCCGCCATACTGGGCACATCTTCTGTCTCTCATCTCTACTCACCCTCCTTCTTCCGGAAGAGGCGCATCCTCCGCCACCTCCTGACGGCGAGCTTAAGTCTCTTCATCAGCACACAGTCGAGCAGCGCGCTGACGACCCTCCGCCGCCATACTGGGCACATCTTCTGTCTCTCATCTCTACTCACCCTCCTTCTTCCGGAAGAGGCGCATCCTCCTCCACCTCCTGACGGCGAGCTTAAGTCTCTTCATCAGCACACAGTCGAGCAGCGCGCTGACGACCCTCCGCCGCCATACTGTGCACATCTACTGTCTCTCATCCACTATACATGTCAACATTACCAGTTTGAGACGCAAAGTAATGTACTCGAATCGCTTTCATTAAGATGATAGTAAAGCGCTACAGCCATAGATATATCTTTATAAATTAATGAGGATTCAAAACATAGACAAACTATATTTTCTTCGGCGCACAATTAATTGTTATTGAAATAAATCTTCGGCAGCGGTTTGGTGCAGTCGCCATCAGATATATTATTTCGGAGCGGCCAAGGTGTTCACAAATATCTAAACAAAGGCTTTATTATCGAGACGTTAAAGTGCATGTTTTGATATTTTTTAGCATTTGTACTTATTAAGTAGCCATAATGACATAAACAGAACTAAAAATTGCTGAACGCGCAATCTTTTTATAAATTTTACATTCACTGCTAACGTTTTCGTAGAGCTACGCTTGTAGCCGATCCCAGCGTTTTCCCACTTTGTAGAGGAAAGCGACTAGGTATTAATAGAAAAGCCCGCCGAGCCGGTTCCCGGCACTCAATGTGACTAGGTTAATTGACAAACTCGAGACGCCCATCTTTATAATACGAGCAAAGGCAAAATGTTGTGGCGAAACGTGTTAAATGTTTATAAAATAGTTACGTAGTTTCACTATTTTGCTCGTTTCTTCAATGTTTTTCTTTAAACTCTTCAAGAAACTCGGCAAAGTTCCGCTTTAACTTCAACATAAGCTTATACTTTGTAAACCCCGCGCGTGTGTATTGGTTTCTAATCTTACATATTATCTAATTAGATAAAATATATTTGAATGTACTCTATTTTTTATGTTGGTATTATGTAGAGAAGTTTATTATATTATGTAGGCACCTAGAAATAGTTTATCATAATTTTAAAACTACATGTAAGTACCTAATGTTCATTTTTTAAAACGGTACAAAAGTAAGCTGTCTACGATTTAAGCAAGTACTTAGTCAGGTCATAAGTTGTCATGTGCCGTCGTGAAGTTTCCAAAATTGCAAAATTTCTACTTGAAATTTTTTTGTAAACATTTTTCTATAGGAATTAAAATTTTCCATTTCCAAAACGAAGATTTCCTTTGTTTCCTGTGAAATTTCCGGGAGCTTTTCCCTATATTTGGAAAATTTCCGTAACTTGCGTGGCTGTAGGTCCCTCTATGCATGGTTCTCAAATAATAGAACTAACTTCTAATACGTACAAACCACCATAATAACAGTTACTAATAACGTTATTAAGCGAAACGATGCAAACACAAACTGCTCGAACAAACATTGACAAGGCGCTACAATAGCAATTTGTATTACCTATTTGTAGCTTGTAGCTATTACAGAAAGCCTAATATGTGAAACGGTGGGCAAACATCATTAAGTCACGAACCTAGCCGCTGCTACAATCGAAATTACTATTTAATTTAAAAACGACATTCTGAAATAATATATCTAAGTAATATGTCTGGTACAGTTTTCATTGCTAGAAATTGTATTACAAAGAAATGGGAGCGTAACTTCGATTGTATGGGATCGACTTTTTAGAGTCGGGTTCGTGTGACTCTTAACGTTGAATGATGAGGTAAAATTTTTTTTAAGTCAATTATAAATTGATTAGAAAAAATTACCTTACACCATATAACGAATTTAATACCGTAAACCGGGGTGAATAGGGATGGCTGGGGTGAATAGGGACAAAACATAAAATGTGATTTACCTGACAATTTCATCAAAAATACCCACACAAATAGTATCATACAAAATTTACTATTATTTTTAATCGAATGATACAATTTGTGTGGGTATTTTTAAAGAAATTGTTTTGTAAAACACATTTTAAGTTTTGTCCCTATTCACTCCAGCCATCCCTATTCACCTCACTTGACGGTACCTATAAACAACTATTAAAACAATTAATATTAACGTTATTGCGCGAAACGGTGTAAACACAACCCACTCGACAAACATGGCATTAAAGCTATTTGCATTACAGAAAGCCTCTGCCAACGGTGTGCAAACACCATTAACTTTGCATGAATATAAAATGACACGCGGTATTGTTGTGGTCAGTACGTTGATCGTATAAAACACATAGAAAACAAATAAAGTAACGGTTTATTTTAACGAAACGGTATGGGAGAAGTGCTCCTATTTGCCACATTTAAAAACAAAACAACTAAATTAATGAAAGTTATGTCAGACGATGCAAATCTTTATAATTAATTTGTGAAAAATGACAAAAAAATTAAACATTACTTAATACGTTTTACGTAGGTAGGTGTATCATTGGAATCTTAGGTGCGATGTATGCTCAGCTCCTGTGTGTTCGTTAAGTTTGATAGCCTCTAGCCGCCCACGGATTAAAACTTCAAGACAAATTCAATTTTGATTAGTCAAAATAAAGATCAAAACATAGGTAACAATTTCACCCTGTATACGTCCTACTGCTGGACACAGGCCTCCTCTCAAGCACGAGATGTATTAGGCTATAGTTCCCACGTTGGCCTGAAGCGGGTTGGGAACTTCAACACACCTTATTGTATTTCTTCGCCGATGTATGCAGGCCGCGTAGCCAACGTGCCAATCGCTTTTACGCTCCGACACGGTCGCACTAATATGGAAGAGTGATAGAGAGACACAAAGCGTTTCGTTATCATAGCGCAAGCGATTGTATTAAGAGGCCGTAGTCGATTTTGGAGCAAAAATGTAAAATTGATAGATTTAGTCGTTGAAATTATACACGTTTTGTTACGTAATATCTAAATAATGCTCTAAGAACAAATTAAATTATTTTCTATGAAAATATTTTAATAATTAAATAATTTATCGAAAATAATTTACCGGACAGGTGCCTGAACCGCTCGGCTATCCGGCCACCTCCATTCCATTTTTTTCCATCGTATATGATATTTATTTCAGTTTTCATCTAAATAATGGTTTATATTAGCACGATTTCTCATCTTGCCTATTAATAATGAGGTCGCGAGCGTGCGTCACCAGTAATGCATGAAGAGATGGGGCAGTTTTTAAAAAAATATCAAAAAATCATGGTGGTAAACTATACAAATTGATGTATAAGAATAGTTTCAGCCATTGATACATCCAACTACAGGCCAATTTCTGTTTTACCTGCTATCTCTAAAATATTAGAAAAACTACTCAATAACCGCATTCTTAATTACCTCACAAACTTCAAAATACTATCAGACAATCAATATGGCTTTAGAAAAGGACTATCTACTGAAGATGCAGTAACAGCTCTCACATCTCTGATCGTAGACAAAATAGATAAAAAAAAAAAATGTTTAACAGTATTTTTAGATTTAAAAAAAGCATTCGATACTGTTTCCATTCCTACCTTAGTCTCAGTTTTAGAAAATATAGGTATAAGAGACGTCCCACTACAACTTTTTAAAGACTATCTGCAAAACCGTACGCAAAAAGTAAAAATAGGAACCTACATAAGCGAAGAATCAGAAATATCTTTTGGTGTGCCACAGGGGAGCGTCCTTGGCCCAACCCTATTTTTAATATATATAAACCAGCTTTGTAATATGCACATAAATAGAGGACACATTTTTACCTATGCCGATGATACTGCCATTGTCTTTACTGGAGACACTTGGGAAGACGTGAAACACTCTGCAGAACTAGGTTTATCAGAAGTTGCTTGCTGGCTCCACTCTCGTCTCCTTACATTAAACGCAACAAAAACAAACTACATTTGCTTCACAAACTACAATAGTTCACAACCTGGCTCCATTTATAACATAAAAATTCATACATGTAATAACAATATACAAAACTGTGCATGCTCTGTTATAAATAAAGTTGAAAGCGTTAAGTATTTAGGGATATTAGTCGACCAACGCCTAACATGGCACTTGCAAATAGAGCTGCTCATGAGCCGTGTCAGGAAGCTTATATGGGTCTTTAAAACTTTAAGACATATCGCTACTTCACAACTTCTTAAACAAATATATTTAACCTTAGTTCAATCAATAATTAGTTACTGTATACCGGTATGGGGAGGCGCTACTAAAACCAAATTTTTAGAGCTCGAAAGAGCCCAGAGATCATTATTAAAAGTTATGCATTTTAAACCATTTAGATTTCCAACTGTAGACCTATTTAAGCTTTCTGATGTACTAACTGTAAGAAAACTCTACATATTATTTGCAACCTTAAAAATACACAAATCTAAACCATATACACCTACCACACGAAATCCAAGGAGAAACGGTAACATAATTCCAACCACTTCAATAAATACCACATACGCTAGTAGACAATTTGTCTATAAATCCGGCAAATTATACAATGTCATACATAAGCACTTAAATATATATCACTTACCATTCTATGAATGTAAAAAAATTATAACAGACTGGCTTAAATGTAAGAGTTATTATGATACAGAAAACTTAATTCACAATGTTTTAGGAACCTGAACACACACACACACACACACACACACACACACACACACACACACACACACACACACACACACACACACACACACACGCACACTCATATGGACTTGCAAGTCCATCTTCTCATTAGGTTAAATTAAGCTAAAAGTAATTACTTTTGTTATTCTCTGATATTGTGTTCATTTTTATTTCTTTAAATTTATATTTTAAAACCGTTTATTACCAATTTTAAGGAAGAGCGGTGCCTCTTAACACAGGTATTTTCTTACTTAAAAAGAGGCACCAACACTTACCTGTATAAGTAATTCTTAAACGAAATAAACAATTTTTCATTTTCATTTTCATTTTCATGTTGTAGATTGTTTAAGTATCAAAATTACGTTAAAATTAAGTCGATTTTCAGAGAAATTGTCACTTGTTTTGAAGTAATTTCTGGAGAAAATTGATTTCGTCTAACTTACATTTACACTACTTCAAAGTCATAATAATAAAAATGTAGTCTGATAAACGTCAAGTACAGGATATGTGTAATACAAAATTACCATGTTAAGCAGTCCAAACTTTACGAAATTTACAAATAAGAGCAACAAAATCAGTGCTTTACGCGCGTTTACCTAAACGTCCATCAGAAAAGCAAACATTACTAATTTAGTGAGTCTGTTTTCAAAAAACTGATCTGATAAAAGGTAAGATAAGAAGACGTGCTAATAGAAACTAGTACTTGTTATTTCAATTAGGTAACAAAAGGTGTAAAATTTCACGGACAAAATCTATCAATTTTACATTTTTGCGACTAAAATCGACACCGGCCTCTTAACATTTTTAACTTGTTGCTGATCGTATGCACAATTTTAATGAGAACATTGCATGTACTCGTATAATATACGGTACGTTATCTATTATTCTGCCTACTGGCTACGTTATCTTCGGATAGTATCGATGTAAAGCTTGAATTGGGTCATGCTAGGCAGATTTAAATGTCGGATTTAAAGGTCAGGCAATACTTCAGTTAAGAGCTTGGCATGGGTTGTCATTGACAATGGAAATCTGAGCCAGTGTGACAATACAAGTGTAATCTTAAGTATTGTGCTACTATTTGTCAACTTGACATAGTTTCATTTTGACATTATAAATCGTTTATTCTGAAACATTTTAAGGTAACATTCTATGAATTCCTAGTTTATTTAAAGGCGATGGCCTGGGGCGCCTTTGTAATAGGGAGCAGTTGCATTTTGCAAATTTAAATGCAAAGCGGTTGGTAACAGAGATTCAACGATAATAGTCGGTCGTACCTTTCATAAACGTTTTAACCGGTTTAAAAACAAACTTGGACGTAGTCGCTTGATATAACATTAATAATATAATGCATATTTCCCTGACCTTTAAGGTAAGGAGTTCTAAACATGGCCTATTTACGTATCTTATTTTTTCTTAAATAGTTATTATAGGTAATTTTTAAGAATAAAATTTTGTTGAAGCTACTGTCGGGATGGCGGAATGTAAAACACCAATTCCGAAATATATTTACAAGTAAAGTTGAAAAAGAAGGAAGTAAGCATCAAGGGAAAAAATACTTCAGATGTTGATTTACACCCCATATAACCCGCTTTTCATATCTGACAACTTAAGCTTCCAATGTAAGTTGGTCAGTTTGTTGATGGCTCGCAAGAAACATCTCATGAGAGTGGTCGCCGACAAATGTAATCCAAAATCAACTAAGTGTTTAGACTCCAACCACATTAGGTCTGCACCGACTTAGCAGTGTCATCATCTTCCTTTGTGTTGCCTATCTTTTTATCAAGGCTCATGGGAGTTCAATCCCAAGACTTTGAAAACGCATTAGTTTTTACGAAAGCGAATGCCATCTCATCATCCAATCCAATAGTGGAACCACTTAGGCCTTAGATATTAGGATTCGACTATTTTCCTTCACCGAAAAGCGATTGCGATATCTCATACATAAGTTGCGAGAACTCATCGAACCAAGCCGGTGTTTAGGTAAATCTGTGACCTCCGGATTGAAAGTCACACGCCATACTAAGTAGTAAGCCTTAGTAGGTACTGTCCGCGCGCCAATTCCGTGCATTCGGAGGTCGAGGAAGTGGGGGGTGTGCGCCGCGCCCGTACGTACAAAATGACACCACTCTGTCATGACGCCCAACATTCCTAACATTCCTCAGCCGTGCACGGAATTCGCGCGCGGACAGTAGCATGTGACGTAGCACTTGGCATGAACAGTTTTAGCGCGGTCGAACTTTATGATGTTTAAAGTTTTGAGACTTTTGAGCTGTATTGTCTAAAGTTTTCTTTTATGTTTGTGTTAAAACGGTTCCGGGATATAAATGGTAGGACCTTTGTTAAGCTGTCCACATGTCCTGAATGCTCGGTTGGAATTTGAACCCCTGCCAAAGTTGCCAAGGCCGGGCCACGCGAGCGTTTTATTACAATTGATAGTTTATGCACCACCATTCGTGTTTCCCATGCATTTAGACTGTATGTATGGAACTTTATATTGCGTAAAAAATGTATGCTCTTATTTCATTTATTTATTTTAGGGCTCCGAGGAATTGTTCAGATTAATCCCTGTCGCTTTCAATCATCGCTCTACGCGACAACATTTACGTCTGTGGTGTCTAGTCCTTATCTGTTTTAACATTCTCAACATAACACATAAGTCTTACAAATTATGTCGGTTCTCAAGATTGTTAGCAATTAAGCCAGATACCGCCGCCTATAAACTTTCATTTGCTGTTCCTTTTTCGTAGGCTGAAGGGGCTAGAATTTCCCAGTTGGGTGAAATCATCTCAGTGAAGGCTAAAAGGCGGGCTGAAGACGCAATAATGCAGATCGTTGAGATACGAAAGCTTCTGTAGCTATGTTAAGCGCTCCTACATTAAAAAACAATATGAGTGTTATAACTTACTTAGCTTATAATTTATAAGCTTCAAATTAAATGACGTTTGTCTATAAGAATTTTTGCAATTATGACTACATGTTTGAGCACTTGCACATATTAGGTACACGATATTTATAGCTATGTTCTGTATAATATGAAACAATAATCGACACTATAACTACTATTAATAACGGGGTATTTAACACGTGTATTTGTTTATATGAACATTTTAAATTAGGAAGTATTTTCGGATTTAATGCCTCTTAATCCATACTAATATTATAAACGCGAAAGTATGTCTGTCCGTCTGTGTGTTTAATGCCTCTTAAACCATACTATAATATTATAAACGCGAAAGTCTTTCTGTCTGTCTGTGTGTTACCTCTTCACGCTTAAACTGCTAAACCGATTTAGTTGAAATTTGGCAAAGAGATAGTTTGAGTTCCGGGGAAGGACATAGGATAGTTTTTATGTCGGAAATCATCCCTACAGAGAGCGAAAAGGGGGGTGAAATTGAGAAATTTAATGAGTTACCTGATAATTGATGTTAAGCAATTAAGCTTATAATTAGGCTTATTTATTAGCACTAGGACATTTGTTTTCACACTAGAAAGGCAAAAAAATATCCTAGTGCCACGTCCCATATTACATATTTTGTATATTTTATATTTGGTCTCTATAAATTAAACGGGCAAGCTTTCATAATTATCTACCTATCTTTATTGAAGGGAGTAAAAACGTGTCCAGAACTCCAGATTAATTCAAACACGTTCCGCGCTTAGCAACTTATGTTTTTGACTGTACATACTATAAAATATTTGGCTCGTTACAAGGGGACGTACAGAATGTTGTTATCTGTATCATCCCGCCCACGCATAATGATATTATCTTGCGTTGTACTGAATTATGTTCAGCAATTTATTAAATATACAATTTATTATATATATTTCAGCCTATACACGTCCCACTGCTGGGCACAGGCCTCCTCTCATGCACGAGAGGGATTGGGCTATAGTCCCAAATGCGGGTTGGGGACTTCACATACACCTTTGAATTTCTTCGTGGATACATGCAGATTGCCTCACGATGTTTTCCTTCACCGAAAAGCTAGTGGTGAATATCAAATAATATTCCGTAAGTACATAAGTTCAAAGAGGAGATCGAAGGAGACGAGCCCCCTCCAATACGAGTAACGGTTTTATAAAATAAACTAATCATAGATATAGATTTGTTTAAATAATCGTTAGGTTTCTTTAGATGTCCGAAGGACAAACTACGCAGAAATAGGAGCCCCGCATGAGCGGGGCTCCGTCGAATTAAGTGTTTGGACGGAGATTAGGGAAAAGGTTTTTTTCTACGCCTTAAACCATTATGGTTGTAAATTATTATGCTACAAAACGTTATACGTAAAAACATAAGTATCGATAAATATGAATTTAGCTGGTATGACATTTGATTCATTATAATTAAACACAAAATATAAAAAACACAAAATATATAAATGCACAAAAAATATATGACAACTGCTGAGTATGTCATCAAATATTATGGCTAAAAATGTATGACACAATATAATATGACTTTTCACTTGTATGCGCAATGATGATTATGATACAAGTTGTTATGCGTATCAAAGATATGACTTAAAATTGTATGCAACCCAATATGGACCCCATAAAACCACACTTGTGTTTTAAAGCCTCTAATTATGTATCATCAGTTGCAATTATCCGTGTAATCATTGATTAAGAAGTTTTTTTAAGTTACACTTAATTATGACCCCGTAATTAATTTTTGAAAAATTACCGAGCAGCAATGTACTGCAAACGAGCTTTTTATAGTAACTGCCAACAAGCGTTTAGTTACCTTAAAAAGCTCGTATCTCGTAACTTGTGTGTTGCTTTACATTGCGGGCCCGAATTATTTTATATTGTTAATCTCTCTCTGTGGTCGCTCCCTCATGACTGAGGATCGTGGTCATCAGTGGATGTGGATGCTCCACACCTGGTTCTTGTAATCTGCCTCTATCGGTGCCTGTCCATCGCGTCTCTGACGACCGAGCAAAAGCTGGTTGAGGATGGGGCCCCTTTTACTTGATCGCTCCATCTAGTTGGAGACCGTCCCCGGCCTCGTTTGCCCTCCGTGTTTCCAACAATGATCAGCTTTTCAAGGCTTTCATCTCCCCTCCTCATTATGTGGCCGAAGTAGAACAATATGCGCTGCTGACAGACTGTGGATAGGCGAGTTTGGACACGAAGCTGTGAAAGGATCGATACATTGGTGCGCATGGCGGTCCAGGGTATCCTCAACATACGCCTCCAGCACCACATTTCGAATGCATCGATCCTTTGCCTTTCTCGGGCTCGTATCGTCCATGTTTCCACGCCATACAGAAATATGGGGAATACTAGAGCGCGTACTAGCCGGGTCTTGGTGGCGCTGGTTATACCTCTCTTCTTCCAGATGACATTCAGTCGGGTCATAGCTTCCTTAGCCATACCAATACGCCTTTTTATCTCCGGTACGCAGTCGCCATAATCGTAGATAAGTGCTATATATTGTTAATATTTTGATTATATTTCTATGCAAAATTCTTAGGTCCTACGCTAACCACCATTTAAATATTCGCCCGTATTGAATTTACTACAAACTGTATTTTAACTAGTAACTTCCAATAACAAATAAAGAACTACCTACCTAAATAGATAGGCAGTCGATCGTTGGCCCTGTCCTTGGCATAAAACTGACAAATATGGAAGACGCCGACAATGACCTTGTGGATACCGTAGCCATCTACGCGTAACGCGTAGGAACGACCTCATTGTTGCTTCACGTTATTTCAGGCTTATGTAGTAAAAACGCTTGTACGCTTACTTGTTTAAATATGTGTAGCTTCATAGCTTGGCTATCATTTTCTCGAGATAAAAAAAATCTCGAGTTCATAGCTCGATTGCGCCTGACAGAGCAAAAAAATGGTATTAGAAATGAATACAAAAAGAGAGCGTTAAATTATGTAGGTATCTTGTAAGATACATTGACAAGAACATCAAGAATAATCAAGATACTATTACTTATCCTAGTGTAGGTATGCGCTACAATTTAGAAGTTCAATATTTTCATAGAAAAATAAAAAATAAAAATAAAATGTTTTATTGCCACAACTACCAGAAAAAAAATATTGCACAAGATAAATTTGCATAGGAGTATATTGACTCTACATTTTAAACTGCAACTAGAGCACGACATTGCATTTTAAACTGCAACTAGAGCATGCTTGTGCTTGCCTAAATGTTTACTTAGCGCGCAAACTTAACATACACACATACACAAGTCTCACTAAACTATCAGGCCAATTCGAACGTACCGGACACTCAAATCATATTTAAATAATGTTATTTAGTTATCGTACGTCTCGCCTGTGCAAATACATTTCCGACAAGTACGAGCGAAATGCACGATAACTAAATAACATAATTCAAATAGGTATCATTCTGATGTCAGTGTTGTTGAATTGGCCTGTAACTTTATCGTGGGAGCGAGACGCAGGATCACTAAATAACAGGACTCAAATATTATTCTGATGTCAGTGTACGTTCGAATTGGCCCGTATATCTTGATTCTGGCTTTAGATGGGATTGTAAGCTATAGCTGCGTTATTCCATTCGGAAGCTTAGTTGGATTCACGAACTGAGCCAATTGTATTATGCCTGAACCAACTTCGGATGAAACTTCAACCAAGGCGTAGGTATTTGACGGATGGACAGTTTAAATATTGAGACAATTTGTAATTTTATCACAAAACGTTATGATAATTTTGTAGTAAATAAGCAGAAACGCCTGCAAGCGAGATTATACATAAATTAAAGGAAAAATGTTTGATACTTATTACCAGTTTTCTGAAAGGGGTAGAAAGTTTTTTTTTTTGTGTAAACACCGAGCAAACTACCTAACCTGACCTAACCTAACCTAGTGACACTTGTAAAAATAAATTTGAAAAAGCTTGTAGAAATTCGTCTGCAGTTGTCGAAGTACGGAAATACGAGCGCCCTTTGTTGACCTTGTTTTGCCAGACGAGCATATTGGATACTAATGAAAGGTCGATAACTACATAGTATAATACAAATTTTTGTTTGAATTCAAGCGTTAATTGATGTCGGTCTTTGTACAACGCCTATTATAAATGTGAAAGTTTGTGTTTGGATGTTTGTTCCTCCACTACGAAAAAAGGCTAAACGGATTTTACATGACAAAAAGTCTTTATAACCTGGAAATCCTAGAATTCATTCAATTAAATATAGAAACTACAATTTTGCGTTAGTCCCCTCTTAGTACAGATACTGACAGCCGAGCGCTTAATAGGCGAATTCGAACTCAGGTAATAGCTAGTCCGATTTGTCCGCCGGACACGTCTCGGATCTGGTCCGCGACTTCGGCACAGACGACGACGAACATCAGTTGTAATCTGGATTTTGGTAGTAACGGTTGTCCACAGTAATATATGTCTGTCTAAACAAAAACTGGCTATGAAATATTTAATTTCTATGTACACCCAGCCGCAAGATGCATTGCTTCATGAATGGATTCATCCATAATGTGTCCAATGCAATTTTCCAGCTCACTTTACCTACGCTGCTCTCATTTGTGGATTTCCATGTGATCTTTATGCTTCATGTGTGTGTGTTTCTATCAAAAAGATGGAAAGCCACATTTGACGGCTTTCGGCGATCTTGCCACATCGCCCGTCCACTTTGTCAGGGTTTTCTCTTTGTATCATAGACAATATGTTTATCGGTTTAATAGAATCTTTTACTGATAAAATACAAAGGCGGATTATTCGCCTGAAAAAGACAATGAGGAAAAGTCTTTATTTTTCGTCAAACCCTTCTGCGGTTGACTGTTGACGATCCAATTTGGGCAGGCAAATGCTAAATCTTGTTAGAAAAAGGTTTAAAGATTGATTGCTACTTTTTTGATCAAATAACGTATTACGCTTATCCTTTTCCTTATTTTGCCCTCTATTATGAAAATAAATTGAATGGCATTACCCTCGTCACAGTTGAAGGTAGGACCATGAAATTAGAGACAGATCTTTTAATACACCTAAACTCTCTTGCCTTTAACCTTTAATAGTATTGGCAAAGATAGATTAGATGGATACAGTCTAAGGAAAAAACGTGCCTTGAAAATCAAGAAAATTTGATTCTCGTTCAGAGGGCGCTACTAGTTTTGGCCTACAGTCGTATAGATGGCGTTGACGGTTTCGTTTGATATTTAACAATTTTAACGCATATCAGTGAAAGAACATGGGTCAAAATCATAAAAATAATTAATGCAAATAAAAAAAAATCATTTATCTATATTTAAATACATTCTATCGTATTTTTATAAATCTTCATTTTTAGTTTTAAAGTGTGTCGACAGATGGCAGTGAATTTACTGGGGTTACAAAATTTACTATGACAGTACCGCTCTAGTATAAGTTACTCTATGGTATTGGTTATACTATCCTTCGTGTTGTCTATCTTGTACTATCTACTGCGAATCTGTGAGTTAGTACTTAATAGCATTTACTTGCTGAATCGGGCGAGCTTAATTCACTCTAATGATACCAAATGGAAGGTTACATGCTGAGCTAATACAATCAGTCAGGAAAGACGCTATACCTACTTAGGTACCTACCTATTTTATAACATGTCTGTGAAATTTTCGATTACAAATTATGAACTAATCTTTCTCGCGTTAATAATTATGTACGTACTAGCTATTGCCCGCGACTTCTCTGCGTGGAGATAGTAATTTGGGTAACTTATCCAATTTGCTTATTATCGATTTCCCATACAAACTTCCACCCCCCTTTTCACCCCCTTAAAGGATGATTGGGACAAAAACTACCCTATGTCCTTCCCCGGTGCTCAAACTATCTCTGTACCAAATTTCAACTAAATCGGTTCAGCGGTTTCAGCGTGAAGAGGTAACAGACAGACAGACACACTTTCGCATTTATAATATTACTATGGATTTTTTTTTCTTTACAATCTTTACATTAAGGATTTTCTCTTCATTCACCTACATCTGTCTCGTACATAACATTTGACCTTTTCCAACTAAATTAATTTACCTCGTGAGAAAGGACGAAGTTAACATTAAAACTTTAAAGTGACGAAAACAAAAGCACATTTTGGTTTGAAGCACTTTAACCTTTTGTCTTTTTAAACTGCTAAGCGGGAGTTTCATGAAGAATAGCAATTGTGTTGAGTTTTCTAGACAACATTTATTTATTTGGCGCAAAAATATGAAACCTATGAAAGTAGGTACAATTTTAAAGAAACGGTAAAAAACAACTTAAGTGAGATATAAGTTTATGATGTTAATAAATACTTACACTAAATAGGTCCGACTAAAGAGTTTGAAAAATGAAAAAAGACAGGCAAAAGGGTATATAACATTGACGGCTGTCGATAAAATGGATTTCTGATTTAATTTTATGGCATGGCGAACATACTCCACACTACAAGCGTCTTCAGGTGACATTCGGATTTCTACTGCAGCTGCATTACTGTTGCGACATTACTGCAGCGGCATTGATGCCGCCACTATATATGAAATTTCCTGAATAAAATTCGCCGCCGCATTACTGGCGCAGTTATAAAGTTCAATCCGTCAATCATTTTACCAAGGAAATTGACAGATACAGCGGCAGCATAATATCACAACGATAATGCAGCTGCAGTTCACATCCGAATGTCACCTTTGTGGACAGTGTTGGCCGAACGTTAATTGCAATTAACCAATACAAATTAAACCGTAAACTGTAACCGTCCGTTACGGCTTACGGGTTAATGGTTAATTGCATTAACGTTTCGGCCAACCGTTTCGTTATATGACAGCGGAATGCCGCTGCGTGTGAAGGGGAACACATCAAGTCCGCAATCAGACCGGCACTCACCCACGGCGCTGAATGTTGGCCTTTGAAGAAGGTCCATACCACACAACCGAAATGAAGATGTTGAGGTGGGCAGGAGGTATCACTCTACTCGACAGGGTGAGAAATGAGCACATCCGCTGCAGCTTTAAGATCCGGCCAATAGAAGCTCTCCGAATCGCGTTTAAAGTGGTATGGCCATGTCATGAGGAGGCCGGAAGATCACATGGCTAATAGACAAGTCCTTAACATCAACATCGGCTCCAAAAGATCGGGCAGAGGTAGACCCCTTACGACCTGGATGTCCGTCATTAACAAAGACCTTAAGAAAGCCCAAGTAGATGTCTCGACGACCCAGAACAGATACGCCTGGCGAAGAATGACGAGGAGAGCCGACCCCAAATGATATGGGAAAAGGCTAGGCGAAGAAGAAGAACGTTTCGACCAACACTGTTTGTGGATAACCGATATTTATTTATATCCCTACCTTAAGAACGACACATAATAAGAAAGTAAACACTTTATTGTACGAGAAAAAGGAAATATTGATTACATCAGATATGATATAATTGTGTAGTACAAAGGCGAACTTATCCCTATTAATATTTACTCGTATATGTTATGCCACATTGACATGGAACGGTCAAAAGTTGAACACACTTAATCAAATAAACATCCTATAATGTACGTATTTGACCTTTCAGTTATTCCGAATAACCTAATAAGTAGGTTTACCAAACTTTATCAAAGCTAATTTTAACTTCACGCGTAAGAGCGTTTTCACATTGTCCGATCCGATATCGGATGTCGGAAGGAAGTAAAATGATTTTTTTTTCTCAGCGTATCGCCCTAGCGGTACAGAGCGCCCTAGGGGTCCATGCCGCAGGCCGACCTGTTGGACGGGGCATTTTTTTATGATTGGGTTATTTATAGGTTAGCTTAATTTTTATACTCTATGTTTAGGTAGTTATTTATTTAATTTTAAATTGTATTTTAATTTTAATAAATGAAAGATATATTTGTTTCTCTGTATTTATTTATGCATTTAATAAATCATTATTACTAATAAACGATAACTAACGCAAAATAGGCGGACGATCCCAATGGCACTCTCCTGCAGCTGTTTTTTAACCGACTTCAAGATTTCATAAGGAGGAGGTTATCAATTCGGTTGTTTTTTTTTTTTTTATGTTTGTTACTTCATAACCCCGTCATTTCTGGACCGATTTTGAAAATTCTTTTTTTTATTGTAAGTATATACATACAGATTGGTCCCGTTTTTGTCAAAACGCAGTTCTGATGATGGGATCCATGAGGAATCGAGGGAACTCCTCATATGTTAAAGGCTTACATATAGTGATTTTAGTATTTTCATCAACAAATCAAGCACTTACATTTAAAAAAGTGACATAATTCATAATTCTTTATTGCAACCATGGTACAGTATAGATGTAAATTATAATATACAATGTCTCACATGGACCCTGTAAGGGCACAGCATATCAATAGCTTACTCATAACATTTTATTATTATATTTTTTATTGTATTGTATGTAGCAAATTATTAATTTATCTAAAAAAATATCAGGTCATAAAACAATTATTCTAATTACACATGAGATCATTATTAAATGTATTATAATAAATAAATTATTGTACAATATTCATATTATAAAATGGTTTTGTTATAAATTTAGGTATGTATGTCATAGTAATTTAAGTAAGTATGTCATTGTTTTAATAAATTACTTATAAGGTGTCTGTAACATTATCATTAAAAAAGTCCTTTAAGTCGTAGTAGCATTTATTTATTAGACGCATTTGATGAAGTGGAACTGCTGATGATGATCAGAACGGAACTCTTCAATGACGCATAGGTCACGTTTGGCGATTTGTCCTCTTCGTTATGTTTGTTAAGCAAGTTAGGTTTTCAAGAAACATTTTTGTCAAGCTCGAGTTCTGATGATGGGATCCATGAGGAATCGAGGGAACTCCTCAAATGTGAAAGGCATACATATAGTGATTTTTGTATTTTTATCAACAAATCCAGCATTTCCATTTTAAAAAGTGACATTTGATGAAGTGGAACTGCTGATGATGATCAGAATGGAACTCTTTAATGACGCATAGTTTACGTTTGGCGATTTGTCCTCTTCTTTATGTTTGTTAAGCAACTTAAGTTTTTAAGGCATATTTTTGTCAAGCTCGAGTTCTGATGATGAGACCCACGAGGAACCGAGGGAACTCCTCAAATGTGAAATGCATACATATTGTGATTTTTGTATTTTCATCAATAAATCCAGCATTTACATTTTAAAAAGTGACATTTGATTAAGTGGAACTGCTGATAATGATTAGAATGGAACTCTTCAATGACACATAGTTCACGTTTGGCGATTTGTTCTCTTCCTTATGGACCCAGACCCAAACTTGGACCCGGACTCGGACCCGGATCCGGGTCTGGACATGGACCCCAACTCGGATCCGGACCCGGACCGAACTCTGACCCAAACTTGGACCCGGACAGCCGGACACGGACCCGGACTCGGACTCGGATCCGGACCCAGACCCGGACCCGGAAATGCTACTAGAAAAGTGGGTTAGGTTAGGTTAGAACTGTGACCCTTACAGAAACGAAATGCTATCAGAAAAGTAGGTTAGGTTAGGTTAGAACTGCGACCCTTACAAAAACGAAATGCTACTAGAAAAGTGGGTGGTTTTACCTCCTTTTCTACATTATTAGGCAATATTATAATAATTAGGCAATTAGGCAAAATTAGTCAAAAAATGGATT
Source organism: Cydia strobilella (assembly GCF_947568885.1). NCBI lineage: Eukaryota > Metazoa > Arthropoda > Insecta > Lepidoptera > Tortricidae > Cydia > Cydia strobilella. The sequence continues at coordinate 26,011,810 of NC_086042.1, forward strand.
AGGATAATTACGCAAAATATGCTGTCTATTTCATTTCATTGTCTGGAATCTAAGAGTGCACCATCAACAATAAGTAAACTTTCAGCGGCATCCCCCATTGAAGTCGGTTTTTTTTTTCTTAAAAATTATGTCATAGGCGCCTTCCGACACCCGATATCGGAAAGGCGCTTGCAAAGGCCATGTCGGAGCCCCCCGTCAGCAGCTGTCAGACCGATAATATTTGTTTGTGTGCGTATGTGTAGACATAATGATTGTTGTAGTGTGCGTGACTGCAAGAGACGGCGCTCGGGCGCGCCCCCGCGGCCTGACTATACGCGGATGTAGGATCCTACATATTGGATAGGACAATGTAAAAACACTCAAAGCTTAATTAAAGATGAAAATAGAACCTTTTCACCCAGATACTCGGTCTAAACTACATATATTACGAAACGTATATACATATAATAGCACTATATAACAACACTTTCATGCATCATGTAAATTTGTATGTAGCTTGTAATTTGTATTTTAAATAATTCTTCCTATTTATGAAGTAATTTAAGTTGACATTTCCGATTTTCAAAATTATCCCGTTGTCGAAGTTATCCCAATGCACCTTAGCCTTGTTTTATATTATGGGTATTTCAATTCAATATGGCCACCTCACAACATTTGCAATGTCAAAACCTGTTAAATAATAAAGTCGAATAGCGTTCCTGGTAACCCGTAATAATAGTAACCCGATGAAATGTTGCATTATTCAACGATAATAACGAGAAACAGACAAATGAGATGTGTATTTTCGTGCCTTCTGTATACCAATGCGTATAATAAAAACAATATTATTTAAAATGTTAGTCTGCAGCTATTGTTTATTTAAAGATTCTCATCATTATCATTACTTAGCATAATATGTACCATAACATTCGGGCAACTTAGCTTTCCTCAGGAAAACCGAGATCTGAAATCATCGAGAATCAACGAATTTTTCCGCGAAAAAATCACAGCAACAGATTGGTTTTTCACTATCGTAAGTCATCATAATATATTAATTGTAAAATTCTAGATTTAACTAAATAATATCATGCATTAATACCTACTGTCTACCTGTATCAAATATTTATTTAAGTATGTAACAGAAAATATACCTCATACAATTTAAAAAAAAAAAGAAACAGATTACAGTCTGGCAAAAAGGTGTAGAAATTAAAAAGTGGCAACACTGTAGTGTCCCTTTCAAATCAATCTAAGAAAAACGGGACGAAACTACAGTGTTGCCACTTTTTAATTTCTACTCTTTTTTGCCAGATTGTACAGGAAGATAATCAAAAATTATGTTTCCGCAAAACCCTACTAAATCACCCATAAATTAAAATATATGTAGCATGTAGCACTTTATTATCACGTCACGTTCAAAATTGCTGAAACCAGCACAAACTTCCACGCACTGCATCCAACATTTTTAATTTGCACTTAAACTTGACACACAACAGTGCACTTCAATAAAAGGACCACAACGGGAACAACTTGATAATCTGTGCCGACCCGTTCACAGCACTTAAAAATAAAACGGGAGAGGTTATAGGCGGGAAAATAATTCAAATGTCAAACGATTTGAAAATGGCACGCGACCTTTTCCCGCGGAGGCGTCGGGCGGACTGCCGGCGCCGAGTGTTGCCAGACCAGACGAAGCTTTCATTAAAAAAAACTTTAAAGCACGTTGTTGAACTTTCAAAAGTATTGAATTCTTTATATGGGTGTTTTATTATGGATCAGTAAGGAACAAAACGAAATACTAACAGTAACATAACTATGAATTGCAAGAAATACTTAAACGAGAACCGAATACGCTGAACGTCTTAAAATTTGTAAATAAATTTTGCACGGAAACTGCGTTTGCGCTGGTCGAAATAATTTATTAAGTATCGCTTTTTATCCTGTATATCTCCTTATATCTTCTAGTTTTAGGCACTAATTATAAGTCTCTGGAGGCTGATTCTGTTTTGACAATTTGATATGGTTTTCATCTCATTTCGATACGACCTTGAGTCATGTTATCAGGCATCTGACGCACAACGCGCACCAATACGTGCGAGCGATCGAAACCCCTTAAGAGACGACTCCTGATTACATTTCGTCTACACCAATCAGCGTGAGCCGCTAACGCTGATCGGTGCTTACGATCAAGGTCGTATTAAAATAAGATATAAAAAAATGCGGTTTATTTCGGAATGAACAACAGTCTTAAGGCTTGGCCAGACACACGGCCGTACGCAGCACCGCGTCCGCGCCGCGTGGACGCAAGGGGCCGGCGGGACGCAGTCTGTTTGACGTCGCGAACCTGTTAGCATGGGCGGCGGTCGCGCCGCGCGACCGCGTCGCTGCGTCGCGCCTGGTGTTTGGCTACCCTTTATAAGTCTTTCAGGTAAGTACCACGGGACTAAATTTATAGTTTGACATTACCTCGGAGTTAGGTTTTCACCTGTGAGGGCTACAATTCTATTTCACCGGAGATATTGGGATAAAATACGGCCTTATAAAATCGGCAAGTTTAGTACTCTGTCATGGTCTTCGTCTGAATTTATGTTGAGTGTCAACTCAATATACACCTCTGCCATAACCAAATTGACCTCTATAAATTCTTTGACATTCAGAAATCAGAAATCAGAAATTGCCCCTAAAAGCTGAAAGAACGATAACCACAGGAAACTTGAACAAATAATTATGCGTGCAGATGTAGTGCAATAAGAAATTATTTTCCATCGTATTTTCACGGAAAATTACGAACGTGTCATGCTATTTCAGTCAGTCTTGGTAAAAAATGTACTGACATGGACTGAACTAGCATGACAAATACGAACGATTCCGAGAAAATACGATGGAAAACAATTATGCACTACATCTGTAATGCGTTATATGCGTAATAGCGTTATGGCTGTTATGAGCCTTAAAGTAATTCATACCGAGAGTAAACTGGCCTCTAGAGAGTAGTCCATTATATTACCCAACGAATCGAGGGTAAATGTGAGAAAACCTTCAACAAGTATAATACCTCCTGAATGACGTATTCCGATGTTTTATGGTCTACGTATTTTTGCCTGAAATTATGAGTGAACCTGAACATTTGGGATTTTGTAATTTTTCCTTTAATGTCATGGTTCGTTAGGTAGTCGTGGATATTAAGTAGAATAAAAATATTCAGGTAGCATCCATATGTAGGCGTCCGTACGCAAATAAAATAAATAAGTATTTTTTTCGCGCCCCGAATTGAAAGTGGCCCTCAGTAAAACTTCTGAAAATACATTAAGATGCTAAATAACGACGGTTCGCATCCTCGGTTACTTCTTCTTTAGTATTTGGCATTTTTTAAATGAAAATGTGATGTTTATTGTGACTAGTAGTCAAATACCCTATTACGGACCGTTGTAAGTATAATTTGACCGGAGCTAGCTATAAATTGGACCTGACCCACATATTGACCTAACGACCGTGAACGGTATACTCCCGCCAATTAAGGGGTCAGAAAAACGTTCAACTATTACAGTGATAATAATCTAGGTAATTCGTTTTCAAAAGAAGTTCCTATTTCACGGGCGTCCCGATGCATTTTTACGTCGTGTATTATGTACAATATTTCAGAAATTTAATGTAAGCATGCCGTTTTAAAAATGAGAGCGCAACTTCGATTGTATGGGGGCAGCTTTTTGGAGACGGCTCCGTGTGACTCTTAAGGCCATAATTTCACAATTCTGAATGATGTTTAAAATATAACTAAGAATTCTTAACAAGTTGACACTGAGAACTCAAAAGCAGTAGTTTAACGAACGACAAAAAGACAAATGTGGAATTTAAGGAATTATCTTGCCTTCAAAAAGAATGAACATTTTACAAATAGGAGCTATATGTAAGTACCTACCATATTTTCAGGGAGACGTCAATATGTGTGACCTAGATTTTGAAGTCAGCGCAAAATCTACGCGGAGGCTCTCACTTTGACTCGGTCCTCGTTTCGGTGTTGTTAACATCTCTCATGGTCCTCGTGATTGATTGGAACTACATATACACATACCTTAAGGTGCCGTTCCAATTCAAACGGGCGCTCGGGGTACGAGCTTACCCCGTGGCCACAAAATACGTGGTTACCAACAACAGTACTATATGGTTGCGTTGCGTAGTGTACGTGTTATTCTGCGGAGTGCATCTGATCCCGCATAGTAATTCCGCATATCGAAGTCGCCTTCCCCCCCCCCCCCCCCTTTTAACCCGTGGCCACGAAACACGCGGATGGTGAGGATCCGATGTGTGAACGGGAGACGGTGCGTGTATGGCGATATCACGCTCGCGAATCCGCATCCAATGTGAGAACCAAATCAATTTTATAAAATAAATGTCATCAACGTCCAAATATTCTTTATAAATTGCTGTTCTGTTTTAATTTAATTTATTTAATTTTAATTATGATTTTTTACATAGTGATGTGTGGACCACCTATGTTGTCTTTTAAATGAACGGATTTATTTATTATTTATTACTGTTGCAAATCATTGAAAATCACGATTGACAACGTATCTAGGGAACCCTAATTTCGCCGTTGGTGCCCAACATCGGCAAATAAAATATTAAAAGAATAATTTTGATGTCATTACGGTGACTATCTATAATTGTGTCGAAATCGAAGTTGCTGTACAACTTTGCAGAAAAGATCTTCTAGAACATAACGTGTTCTGAATGAAGTACTTATATATACCAAGTGCGTGATGATTGCTTTCAGTCCCTTTTCGCGCATACATAATGAATAAAACGATCGACGCCGCCTTCGCTGGCTAGCGTCTTCAAATTTGCTGGAACTGCTTTTTTCGTGGCTTTCTGGATAGAATAGAAGGCGCATTCTGAAGGAATAATTTGCTCTCGTCCTTGTTGCTTGTGTCTTTGTCGAAATTAAAATAAACTACCTACAGTCACAGACATCTATTACAGTTTATAAAGTAGGTACCTAGTAAACTATAAACTAAATAGCCCATAGATTCTGTGGCGCCAGATAACATAATCAATCCGCTAAGTGACAGTACTGTAGACAGACCGAAAGTAGGGCAGCTTAATGCATCAGACTATTTTCTATTCCGAACTCGGCAGCTTTATCTTATTCCCCAATTGGTATTCGTGACATCTCCAAATCTAACTTATTCTTTGCTTTTACTTTTCCGTGCAAATATAAAATTTTGAACATTTTGGAAGTTTATCTTTTGTCTGCTTATCAAATCCGATCTTTAAATTCAAAATGATACGTAAAACATAATACGCCAAATGGTTTTTCGGTAAAATAAGGGAATAGCAATACATGATTAGCAAGTTAATAATAATCGCTTTTACTCACTTACACACTTTTTTATAAATAAATCTTGAAATAATGATAGAAACGCTACATTATAATAAAAAACCGGCCAAGTGCGAGTCGGGCTCGCGCACCGAGGGTTCGGTGCTTTTTAGTATTTGTTGTTATAGCGGCAACAGAAATACATCATCTGTGAAAATTTCAACTCTCTAGCTATCACGGTTAATGAGATACAGCCTCGCACTTAAACTATCGTGAGACATATTTCAAAATATTTATCAGTAAGTGAGTTCGGCTAAGTTTCGGACGATTTTAGGTGGGTTGAGATGATGTTGGTTTTTTTTTTTTTCTCAGCTTTTGGATAGGGTACGGACATGATTTAAGTACAGAATTGATAATAATGAAATGCTCTATATAATTGAATTTTAATATCTTTCTAAACGTCATAGTGAGCGTGTAATGAGTGTTTAAATATAGGAAACAAAATAAATTGACAGCATTCTTTTTTTACCTGGTGGTGTAAGAACGGACGGGCCTATAAGTTCGGCCCTATTGCCGGTACCATAAAGTTTACCATTGCAAAATAACCGGTTTTACTCACCGATTCATATATAGAAGAATTGGCCTAGCAGTAACTCGGGCTATCATATCCGACCCTTTTTTTTTTTGCATTTTTTCCGTCCGATCTTACACCATGCGCTCAATTTTCAAGAAATTATGATTGTCAAACTTTTAGGTGTGGGGTCAATGAACCCATGTGGGTCAATGAACCACGTAGGTTCATTGACACCTTAAGCGCGGTAGGTTGAAAGAGGGTGATAAAATAGGACATAAGGGTAAAATAATATGAAAGTGGAGGAATTAATACGACCAAAACTTAATCAATTGCAGTAATATCAGTCTATAGGTACTTAATAAACTTTCCAACGCCATCTCACATAACTACGAGTATGATTTCGTGTGAGAAAACATCTCTCGATCTTACAAACAGGCCAATTCGCTTTGATAAGCACACATTTTAAACCAAGTAAGAATTGATTAATCAACACAACAATAATATTTCAAGAAACCATTATATTTCTTTAACATTATTAAAATAATAATAATAATCAACAAAAAAATAAACCTACATCTTCATAATTACAGCAGATAGGTAAATAAAAATATTTATAATTATTTATTCATAAAGAGATCAGTTACCTACTTAAGTGTGCAATATTAGACGCTTAGATTCTAATTTGCGGTTATGTAAAAAAAACACCACTATATACGTCTGTTAGAGAAATTTAATCAAGCATCGTGGTGACAGGTATAAAGTTTGAGCATTCCTGAGAATTTAAGATCGGATGATTTGCATCCGATCTTTTACCACTTCGGGTAAGACCGGATCTTGGCCTACATGCATCGTATCAGAATTCCAAATATACAGATTTGTCACAAATTTAATAAAAATAACATGCAATCTGTAAAAGAAACAAATAACGCTTAAACTTACCAGTTATTCCAAAAAAACTGGCGGAGGGTATATCCGGATGGAAAATAAAAACACATTTTTTGAACTTTTCTACTTAACGGCACAAAACACGCGTCTAGTCTGTCAGAGCAACAAGTGCGGACTAAAGAGGGGTGCGGAACAAAATGGCGCATCGCATCACCTTGCCAGCATTAAGAAAATACCCCACAATAGGCGGAAATTTGAATCATACGATCTTACCCGATGTCCGTAACTTTGCCGAACTCACCTTACATGACGTACAACCGCCGCGGACACTCGTGCCTGAGGATGGATTCCCAAAGAATCCGAAACATGTCGCCAAAAGCGACTAAAAATAATAGTGAGTAAAAACCGTACTGATAAATATTTTGAGATACAGCCTGGTGACAGACAGACAGACGGACAGCGGAGTCTTAGTAATAGGGTCCCGTTTTTACCCTTTGGGTACGAAACCCTAAAAAGCTGGACTAGCTTCATGTTTTCGGTCGACCGTGTCTCGTGTTCTGTTAACTCTAGTGCCTAAACGTGCCCGCGCATGCTAATACACACACGCCAAATAACCTCTTAGTATAATTACCTGTTCAAAATATTTAGATCAGTAGGTACGGTTTTTACTCACTATTATTTTTAGTCGCTTTTGGCGACATGTTTGGTGAATATTTTGAATTATGTCTCACGATAGTTTAAGTTCGATAATTACCTGTTATTTCATTCATGGCGACTTTTAAAAAATCCATCGCATATTCTTGCTAACTAAGTGTTCTTGGCACGAAATGTCACAACCACATACTACAATCACAACTAAAATTAAATATACACTATTAAAATAATAACCAAAACACTTGTGTAATTATCGTCAATCGAAAACATCGTCAACCATGGTGAAGAGGGATGGCGGGATAAATAGGGATAAATAAAAACAGGTAATAATATTTAGGTGATAATTTATAAAAAACTACCCACACAAATTGTATCATGATATCGTGAAACACGACTATTATTTTCAATCGCATGATGCAATTTGTGCGGGAAGTGTATTAAAAAAATATCATTAAATCATTTTACGGTTTAGACTCACTTGTTTTAGTCACTCGCGCGACATATTTCGGAGAGCCTACGTCTCCTTTCTCAAGCACTAATAGTGCGAGCAGCACACGGTCGTCGTGAACGCTGCTCGCACTATTAGTGCTTGAGAAAGGAGACCTAGGCTCTCCGAAACATGTCGCGCGAGTGACTAAAACAAGTGAGTCTAAACCGTAAAATGATTTAATGTTAGTATGTCTCACAACAGTTTAAATTCGAAAAAAATATCAGGTAGAGTCAGGGCGGGTAATCTAACTCATCGTGTTGGATAACACAGAATGTGGAAGTGTTATCGTAAACGTCAAACTTCTATGAAATTATGACGTTTAAAATAACACTTGCACATTCTGTGCTATCAAACACAGTTCAGAGTTAGCTTAGTCTCTGAATGTCATTCCTGGTTGCTATCCACATTAACCCTCTATCCCTATTCATCCCGTTATTATTCTATTGTTAAATACAAACAATAGACCACTTCCTATATGTACAGGTATTCTGTATAGGTACACACCGAATTATCTACAATTAGAATTTAATGTCTATCAAAGGTCTACAAGAAGTCATTGAACTTATTTCACGTAAGTATATCCTCAAAACCTGATAGTCTCCGAACCTTTAAAAAAAATACAAATCTTCTAAAGTAAAATAGGCACCGCGTGCGTTTCGCACACGCGAGACAAGATCACTGAAATGAGCTCACGTCAGGCTCGTAATTACCACTATGCGAATCGTGTTAAGGTGACAAAGTTACACAATTTAACGTAGTTTTATGCTGAACACACTTTGCTCTATGTACATCGTGAGGTAACCGGACTTATCCCAATAAGGCCTAGTTTCCCATTTGGGTTGGAAGGAATAACAGTCGCTTTTGTAAAAATAAGTGCCTACGCCAATTCTTGGGATTAATTGCCAAGTGGACCGCACGAGCCGTGGCAATAAGCTCGGACAACGTTAGGAAGAAGATACACTGCTCTATTTGCCGTAATGTTTGTGCGGTCGTAATTAATTGATACTGCGCGAATCAACTTTACACCCTTATTCATAAAAGTATACAAGCCTCAATTAATTAATTGATGTTTTATCCCTTAACTATAGTGACCTGCCCCGGATTCGCACGGGTGCAATGCTGATGTATTATACATATAAACCTTCCTCTTGAATCACACTATTTATTTCAAAAAACCGCATCAAAATCCGTTGCGTAGTTTTAAAGATCTAAGCATACAAAGGGACAGACAGACAGCAGGAAGCGACTTTGTTTTATACTATGGAGTGATTACAAATACCATAGCAAATATATTGGTCAAAAGGACAAATCAAGACAATCGATTAATGGCTAATTCAGACTTGTAATGCGTTTATGAATAACGCAATTAGTGTTACTCCGGTTACTCGTCAGTATGTTGTGTCGAACAAACGAACGCACTGAATTTGCCGCAATGATCGTGTTGCATCTCTTGCAAACGGAAGTAGTGTTGGTAGGTACTCGCGTCTTTTGAGTCTGAATTTGAAGAACGACTCGTTTTTACGCGACTCCGAGTCTTTAGTCCTGAGTCGAGTCCTTTATTGAGTCTTGAGCAACCTAAGAGGATGAGTCTTCGGATAAAGACTTCGTCAAAAAATGGTGTATGTTTACATCTAAATGGACGCTAAAGAAGAAGAACGTTTTAAAACAAAGATGTATGGCACGCAGCGTTGTATGGAGGTTACTGCTCTTTATTCTTTATTAACTGAGTCCTCTGAATAAACCAAAAAGCGACTTACTTACCGAAAACGGAAAAACCAGGAACTACCGAAGCATTTCTTAAATAACCGTTCTGCGTAGTTCTAAGTGTAATACCTAGATGGCGCTACTAACAACAAATGATACTAAGTGGAAGTAAGTAGAGCCTTTCAGAGTTACAGTCAGCTGAAACCAAATGTGTAGGACATAGCTCACATAGCCTACAACGAGATGGCACCACTGTGTGTGTCTTCACAAGTATGTACAGTCAAGGGCATAAATATATATACATTCCCAAAGTTTCTAAAATATGCGTACGCTCTTACGCCTTAGACAATAAAGTCGTGTTCCAAATTTTTTAAGCCATTTGTCTGGATTGATATTTTTGCCTTCGACTGTACATCGATAGTCCAACTGTCGATGATTACTTGATTAGTTAGGAACGAGTGTCGCCTAGTATTCCCAAAAAGAATAGTTTTTGGGACGGTTTTTCCTTAGAAAAGTAAAGCACTAGTTTTTAACCCTTTTCCATGCATTAGTACGACTTATAGACCACATACGAGTATGCGCCAATAAAATTTTAACTTCAGCATTACGATTTAAGGTTCAAATTAGATTGCACTTTCGTCAAATGTAAACTTGTTTACAATGAATCATCAAAGCTGGATTTATTGGAACATATATGGTTTTTTCGAGAAAAATTAGTGCGGCCTGGAAAAAGGTGAATAGCAAAAAAATGTGAACATAAACATGAAAATGATTTCCTCATATGTGATGTGAAAAAAGTGTAAGTTTTCCGTCACGAGTTTCTGTCACAACCATTTCTTGACTTCGTTCCAACCGAGTGTTCCACGACACATATGTATGTATTTTTTGTGATTTTTTTATGTTCACCGGTAATATTACAATACCTCAATCCTCAATCCTCTCAATCTTTAGATTAGTATTTAATTTAAATCCAGTAACTGTAATGCCATACGATAAATAAATATTACAATAGAATTAGTAGATATGACGTTTTGAATAAAATGTATGTATTCATCCTGCGTCCGAAACGTGTTGCATCGTCAATGGCCCTGCATCCCTGACGGATGATTGTTGCGACGCTGCGTTGATGTGCGAAAATATTTTCATGACTGATGGTAACAAAATCGACATACACGCATTTAATGTTGTTATTTAAATACTGTTTTGTAATAAGTGGACTGAACAGTAAATTAATTCCTCTTTTATTTATCTTAAATGTATTAAGATAAATAAAAGAGGAATTTATCAGATAATGTTCAAAAGAATCTGATCGGAGCTTAAATGTTTTGTGAGCTTTCTGTCTCGGCAACAAAGTCATTTAGGCCGATTTATTTGTTTACAAGGATTCTTCTTCCAATACCTCGAGGCTACGAAAGTTAATAAAATGAGAAGTTAATTGTGTTTTATTGAATCGATTTTTTGATTCACATATATCCTTTGTTTAATAATCCTGCCCGCGCAGCATGGTTTCCCCTATCACTAAGTCCGTCACTTTCGCACTCACATATATATACTTGTTAGAACGTGACAGGCATGGTGATAAGCGTACCGTGCTAAGACTCCTGTACGAAGCAGGAGGTCCCGGATTTGAATCCTGGTAAGGGCATTTATTTCTATATTATGTATACACGGTGGCTAAAAAATAAGTGCATTCCCGTTGCCAGGGAGGTTTTGGGATTATACTGAGCAACTTTTACTTGCGCCGCTTCGCTTCGCGTTCGCGAGTTGTTCGCTTACGTATGACGCAGCGTGAGGGCCACCGGCGTTAAGTGTTAGAGTGAGCAAGCTTTACTGCTACCTCATTCCACTGCATAGCTGCGTCTCTTGCCCTACGTTGTCCCAATATGTGTACTCGGCACTAGTCAGGATTCAAACACACGACCTCCAGGTTGAAAATCTCACGTCTGTACCATTTGGTTTAAAACTTTCATCAATGACACGGACTTATTGGACCGGAATTTACCCCAGTTTTCATTTTCCACGTCACTTCCTCTAGACACGATTAAAAGTAAAAGTACACTTTGACGTATAAACTTTTTAATACGGTCTAAAAGGCAGATGATCAAAACGGCAGATGACATCTCCGTTATCTCGCACGGCGTTCCTATTTCTGTATAAGGAACTTTCTCAATATTTCACTGTAAGTAGGAATTTAGGGAAATAACTTGTGAGGTTGTAATAAATGTATTCAAGCCAATTAAGGCTGGTGATTTCCGTGGAAAACAACTTTTCTCGGAAACTGCTTATGATCGTATGTAGATGTAGATATATGAAGTTATTCCGTATAGGGATTTCATAAAGTAATTACATAATAAATTGTAACTAAAAGATGTGTATGTTTTCCAATGGGTAATAGTACTAATAGTTCATTATTTTGCTGTTTAGGAATGGCCTGTTATAATTAGACACCGTAAACGACTACGCCATCTAGTTTTAAAATATAACAGCGATAAACATCGATCGCCAGCATACTCGGTGCCGCTATACTGCCCGGGCCGCGCGCCAGCGAGAACACCGTGCCGGCCGGACACTGCTCTCTCCTACTGTCCCACTCTAACCAGTCTTGCGTCTTGCCTCTCCTTGGCGAGATGGCCGGCGTGCTGTGTTCCGAACTGCCGTCGCTAGCGTACTCGGTGCCGCTGCTGTCCGGGCCGGGCGCCAGGGAGAACGCCATGCTGGCCAGACACCGCTCTCTGCTTCCTGCTGTCTCACTCTAACCTACACTGACCAGTCTTGCCTCTCCTGGGGGAGTTGGCCGGCGTGCTGTGTTCCGAACTGCCATCGCCAGCGTACTCGGTGCCACTACTGTCCGGGCCGGGCGCCAGTGAGAACGCCGTGCCGGCCGGACACCGCTCTCTGCTTCTGCTGCGCTGCCATCGGCTCTGGAATTAAAAGAATCTTTCAGACAAAGGACCTTCGTGCCCGTGTGTCTAAAGGTGACAATCGGATTTTTAACTTTCAAATAGGAAAAAAATAATGGTACCATTTGATTCCTTACATTATATTTGTTTTTTCCTTAGACTGTATCCATCTATTACGGAGTTACATCTATCTTTGTTTATATTTACTACTTTCGACTTTTATTTCGTCGAGATTTATCCCAGATCCCGGATCTTATAGAATATCCTTCCAGCAGTTCCAGCATTTCAATCAGAGTTTGCTAGTTTTCCATTTCTATTTTCTAGTTTGTTCGCGGGTTGGGCTGGGACACTACGTGCCTAGACTTTGATCTTGTTCTAATGACGGTGTTCAGAGTTAGTGCTGGAAAAACTCGAATCTTGTACGTTTTTAGCTGTAAGACTTTACTCATTTTTTCGATAAGATTTCAAAGAGATTAAAAGACACCTCTATAAATTCTATAATATAAATACGTGTTACTTTCAGCTCTTTAGATACCTACTTACATGCCTGCTAGTTTAGATATACAAATCTTTAGGTACGGTCTAAAAATTTAATTTCTGTAACACAGTAACAGTAACATGAGATCCCTAGCAGCTTTCATGTCACTGTGACAAGGTACATACTAAATGGTACGGAAATCAGAAGTTGCTAAGCGGGCGAGGTGTTCAAAATGATCTTGACGCGACTTTATTGTTAAGAGAATAAGAGCGTGTCAAGGTAATTTTGAACACCTCGCCCGCTTAGCAACTTCTGCTGTGACTGCACATACTTAGATAAAAAAAATAAAGAAATTAAACTGTCATTATCTCGCCTAAGGAAAGATTCGCACTACTCGCTTTTGATAATAAAGTAAGAAAAGATCTCACTTTCGAAATACTTGAAGTGCCAAGTTTTCAAATTCTTAAAATTCAAGCTCGGCACCAAAGTCTCGAGTTCTTTCCGACTCTACATAGTACTATTATTTATTCTGTGCTCCAGATCAGCTTGCGGAGCTTGCCTCGACGACGCTATCTCTGTATTAATCTCTTTATCGAGACTATAATGTTAAACCGATAGCTTTTACGTATTACAATTACATTTACGTTCGCGCCTATTATAAACTGAAATTTAAGCCTCTTTCATGTGTTAACTACACGCGGCGCGTTCTTTGCGGCATTTCATTGAAATACTGACTTTATTGACCGAGCGTAAAGATGGTCTCCGTTTCAGCTTGGACAAAAATTCTTTCGTCGACTCTCGTAAAATTTGGTGAGCAAGTTTTTTTTGTCGGTTCAGGTTTTGAAATTTCTTCTATCCACAGTTTAGATGGGGGATCGGGAGGTCTACAGTTCACAAAGCCACTAGTTTTATTTGTGTTAAAATAGAAAATCATTTGAATCAAAAACATCAGTTTAGCTCAAAATTAAAAATACCCGTAAGTACTAAGGCTGTATTTTTATACAGCCTTAGTACTTACGGGTATTTTTAATTTTGAGCTAAACTGATGTTTTTACGCGCACCTATAATATTTAGGTTACGTGAATAAATACGAGTATATACATCGCCAAACTTTTAAATTTAAACAGCTCATCGCCAGGCTTTACACGTGACGTCATTTTGAAATTGTCTTAAATAAATGTGAAATGCGGCGAATCCTCTGAGGATCTGAGGAAGCTTTGATCCAACCCGCTTCAAATTATAAAGGTGGAGTGGGGTGAGCGATCTTGGACCTTTTACTTTTGACCTCACCTGTTCTTTAAATAGGTTGTTTTAACATCAATATTAAATTAAAATTAATGGTTTAGGATTCAGAGAACATTCTTCTTCATGTCAATTCCAAAATATTAGAACTATATACACTAAATCCTAATGATTGATGCAATTTTAGACAATTGTATTTTATACTATGGATGGTATAGAAAGGATGCCAATCTCTTATGGCAGAATTGTTGCAAAAGTGACCGCTTTCAGCTTTAAATAATAGTTCCTAATCTCTCCGGTGGCGCTAGTCGGGCTCTGGGACATGAGTATAACATGAACCATATAAGGCAACAAATAACCCGACCAAATTACGTAGGTTGTTTTTGGTAGTATTTCGGTGTATGGTGGCGCCGCCTAATTACTGTTTTTTGATGGACACTTTTCGTACATAGAGATTTGGCTCCTTTATATAGTCTTTATGTTTTATACAATAAACAGTGCCTAAATAAAATAATACACTACGCAATTGAATATTGACACTATCCAGTGCGTTCATAGTAGTCTAGTTAGTCGGATAATATTAGGGTGCGGGCCAAGGTTATCTTCTCATTCAAAACATAAAACTGGATGGCTCTTCTCTTCCTATAATAAACTGAAGTAAATTATGGCAAATAGCCACTTTGCAGTAATTGTCTGAGCAGAATATCCTAGCATTTCGCGCGAGCTTACTTAATAGCTTCACTCTACAACGGCTAAGTAACGTTTGATCCTTAGGTGGAGTTTTGATTTTGTTCAGTGGATAATAATATCACTCCGGCCTTTTCGTAACAAAACGAGTATAATTTCAACGACTTTCAATTTTACATTTTTGCTCCAAAATCGACACCGGCCTCTTAACTCAACATAAGAACATAACCTTATTGATAATCTAGAGAGAGTTAAGTTAATGCAAACTTGTTTAGCATTTTTTATGTCTTGAGCAAAGATAGATATAACTCCGTAATAGATGTTTACAGTCTAAGGAAAAAACGTGCCTCGAAAATCAACAAAATTTGATTCTCGTTCAGAGGGCGCTACTAGCTTTGGCTTACTGTCGTATAGATGGCGTTGACGGTTTCGTTTGTTATTTAACAATTTTAACGCATATCAGTAAAAGAACATGGGTCAAAATCATAAAAATAATTAATGCAAATAAAAAAAATCATTTATCCATATTTAAATACATTTTATCGTATTTTTATAAATATTTATTTTTAGTTTTAAAGTGTGTCGACAGATGGCAGTGAATTTACTGGGGTTACAAAATTTACTATGACAGTACCGCTCTAGTATAAGTTACTCTATGGTCTTGAGTAAGGTAAACATCTGAGTTATCTGGAGAGCCATTTTCTGCCCTGCATGTGCATTACTTGCATGAAAAACATCGTTTAAATAAAGAACTTATTCAGAGAGAACAAGATAAACAATTGCATGACATTTCTACTGCGATTACTGCATATGTTGTTATCATGGCAGTTTTACATATTTAGCATGCTTGCTATAAAAGAAATTGCAAAGATATAAAAAAGATCAGAAATTTCTAGTTTCTATTGTAACTTTGTAATTTCATTATTTTAATGTACGTATACCTACGTTTTTCTTGTTTCGGCGTTTTATACAAACTACAAGTGAATTAAGTAGCAAATACATAGTAGATTGTTAACCAAGGGTGGAAAGTGAACCATATATATCACCCGAAATATTAATTATTAGTTAGATATATAGAAATTTGTGTAAATTTACTTTCCACCCAACTGTAAAATGCAATTTTCCACCCGGCTATCAGCCTATAAAATGTGAACTTTCCGAATAAGAGAGTTGAAAAATGATTTGCATACGCTCTTAATCCCTTAACGTGACGATAAAGGGTTGTTGATATTTTGAAAACCTCTCGGTCCACTTAGTAACTTCTGCTACAAATCAAAATATTTAATCAATTAATTTTGTTTGTTGCCGATTATGAAAAACAGGTAATAATACGCCTTGACCCTAGAAATTCCGGTGCTTAAATTCTAATGATTTCAGCTCGTGTGGGGGTGTGACATATATTGGTTTGCCTGATCGTACAACTTGCCTGCACTGCCATCGTAATGAATGATACAACGGTACAATAGTGTGGTAGCACACAATCTCATTTGAATGTAAACTGTGAGCTACAAGTGTACGAGCTGCATTTGCACGTAGGTAACAACATTATTTCAGTGAATTCGCAATGAATTTGCTGCTAGAATTTATTTCGAAAAGTTATAGAATACGCATATAAAATATGAGTTTACGTACGGTACTAAATACTGCGCATTAAAATTGAGTTGTTAGCAGTTTCTTTTACCAAGTAAAGATAATAAAAAACCGGCCAAGTGCGAGTCGGACTCGCGCACGAAGGGTTCCGTATCATTACGGAAAAAAACAGCAAAAAAATGACGTTTGTTGTATGGGAGCCCCATTTAAATATTTATATTATTCTATTTTTAGTATTTGTTGTTATAGCGGCAACAGAAATACATCATCTGTGAAAATTTCAACTGTCTAGCTATCACGGTACATGAGATACAGCCTGGTGACAGACGGACAGACGGACAGCGGAGTCTTAGTAATAGGGTCCCGTTTTTACCCTTTGGGTACGGAACCCTAAAAAGGAGGTACTTATAACATAAGATTTTCTGATAATTACCGTGTGCAGAGCCAACGTTTTTACCACTTTTTGTGTGTGTATTTTTCATGAGTATTACTTGACGTTAAATAACGTCATTACTATATTATTATAAAAATCCTGTCATTGTTATACTAGGTATAATTACTTACAAGGTCAAACAAATATAAATTTAACTATCTCATAATAACAATGTTATCAACAACAGTTTGCTTATTATTTTGGTAAGTAATAAGTAATATAAAAAAATAACGTTTTTGTGGATTTCTGAATAACTTAATACTTCTTATTATTTATCTCCACGGGACTTAATCGCGTAAAATAGTTTTAAAATGTAAGGTTTTAAGATCTCATCCACATGGAACCCAGTCATTAGTAAGTGTAAGCGAAACCAAATATCGAAAGTTGAAAAATCGAATATTGTGAGTGTTGTGTGTCGACCCGGTAGCATCCCTAGTGCGCAAAACGTTCAAGTTAATAAACAAGACCAAGTGCGGGTAGTTCGAAAAACTCGCGCGCCTAGAAGATGTTGATGTCAACTTTAGCCAGTCTTTTCCGAGACCACGGGGACAACGCCGTCCTCGAAACGTCGGAGGTACATTTTAAAACTATTTTACGCGATTAAGTCCCGTGGAGATAAATAATAATGAGTAAAAATCGTGAAAGTTTAAAACTTAATACTTCGTTTTATCACTATCACTATCAATATATATACCTTATAAAAAAGCCCCCCGCCGCATCTGTCTGTCTGTACCTATGTTCGCGATAAACTCATTTTCATGCGGTTTCAGTTTCACCTATCAATGAAATTATTCTTGAGGAAGTTTTAGGTGTATAATTTGTTAAGGTTTTACCCGTGCGAAGCCGGGGCGGGTCGCTAGTTATATGTAATAAGTAATTTTATTTCAAGTTATTCTATAGTGCCTTTACATATGTGTATTAGTGGGGAGATTATTGTTTAACCGCATTTTACACTGTGTATTAAAATAAAATAAAACGGTATTTTTAGGTCAAACACATTTAAGAAAAAAAGTTCTTCTGTAAACATAAAAATAAAAGTTAACGACCCGAGTACATAAATATCATTTTTCTTATTTAAGTCTCAAAGTACTGAAAATATTATGCCGCCTAAAAGGGTGCACTTAAAAATTTGCTTTTGATTTTCTTAACTTAACGATGTCTACAGGAAAGAAGTGAACGAGTTAAGCATACAATAAAATGTGTATGTCCTTTATTCCACCTCATTGTTAGGGCGACGTGTTTCCAACCAAATTTTTGCAAATTGCAGTAATTGCAGTAGTAAATTCTTTAAATGTACGACTTCCCTGATAGTACAGTCAGGATCAATAGTAGCGGATGAAACAGCGCGTCAAAAATATCTGCCACGTTGGTATTCTTCCAAATAGAGATATACAGTAGCGGAAAATAATCTATCATATTTTTTTTAGATACATTTGCATATTTTTTGGTAATTTCTCAAAAACGGCTCTAGCGATTTCGATGAAATTTACAATATAGGGACGTATGAAAAGGGCAATTCGATCAACCTAGGGTACATTTTTAAAATAATAAGTTTGCCCGAGTTTTCGCGGTAGCCCGGTGGGTATTAAATTGTAAAGTAATCACTCGATTTGATTTTCAAACCAGAGGCTAACGAGGGTGACACTGGGTTAACGGTTTAACGGGTTAACCCCGGGTTAGTGGGATGGTGCAAGTTGCCCTAAATGCCCTAAATCGCTTGTCTGTGTGTGAAGGATCCTGATCGAATTTTTAGTCATCATTTCGTAGGCTATGAAATATGAATGTTATAGTTGGCGAAATAATTTGTGATTCGCCATACAAATTGTTTGAGAGATGTGCGCAAATTATATAAATTTGTCAATTATAAATCAGGCCTCCGGCTCCGGTCATGCACACATGTCGTTCTATTGTTATAATATTATCCCAATTAGTATTACTAGCGAACAATATCCATGAAGATGACTTACAATTACTACATAACGACAGACATTACCTTCAGAATTGCTGTAGTTATAAAGCTAATAGTCCTATAAGTAGCTTCACTTAAAATACAATCATCAGTGACAAGCATGGCGTTCAGAGACAAGGTCGTTCTAGT
Source organism: Cydia strobilella (assembly GCF_947568885.1). Lineage (NCBI taxonomy): Eukaryota > Metazoa > Arthropoda > Insecta > Lepidoptera > Tortricidae > Cydia > Cydia strobilella. The sequence goes on from NC_086042.1 coordinate 26,030,841, forward strand.
GACCGGCGGGAGCTCAGGCATTGGCAAAGCCATAGCCATACATTTCTCTAAAGAAAAAGCTAAAGTAGTCATCATTGGTCGTACTAAAGCGACTATAGATGCAGTGAAGGATATTTGTACGGCGAACAGCGGGAATGAAGCTCTGGGGATACAAGCGGACGTCAGCAAGGATGCTGATGTTGAAATGATTGTCAATAAAGTCTCTGGAACATATGGAAGACTGGATGTATTGGTGAACAATGCTGGGGTGTTCATATCTGATGACATCTTTACGGCTACTATGGAAAACTTCGACGCGCATATAAATACGAATCTGAGAGGGACTTTTAACCTGACGAGGCTGTTTGTTCCACTTCTTATCAAGTCACAGGGTAAGTCTGACACATTTACGTAAGAAAGTTGACATAACAGTGGGTCTAAAAGCATCTGCTGTAGCAACATGCAAGCTCAGTGCTATAGTCTGTCTTTCCGCACAGAAGAAGAGTCATAGAATGTATTGGTTCCCTTATATTCTACGACTCTTCTCTTTTCGCACAGACTCTTCTAATACGACTGCTTGTTTAGTATAATCTGTATTTCTGTATTTCAAGTGCGAGTCGGACTCGCGCACCGAGGGTTACGTACTTTTTAGTATTTGTTGTTATAGCGGCAACAGAAATACACCATTTGTGAAATTTTCAACTGTCCAGCTATCACGGTTCATGAGATGTAGCCTGGTGACAGACAGACGGACAGACGGACAGACGGCCAGACGTACTGACGGACAGACGGACAGCGGAGTCTTAGTAATAGGGTCCCGTTTTTACCCTTTGGGTACGGAACCCTAAAAACAAATAATGGTTGATATAAGTGTTAAAGGAACATCTTGTCAGTTAAATGCACATGATGATTATTTTAAGATATTTTCACATAATGATTATTATGTTCGGTAAATGAAAACAAAAAAACTGATATGAAAAGTTTTCTTAATTTTCTATTTAAAGTTGTTTTAATGTAAAGTGCCACCCCTTAATATATCGGTAGCTAATTTGTTAGCACGCTCCATAGATACATACTTATGGTTTCTTACGCAGTATACAAACCTGCATTCTACCTGCGTTAAGAAAACACGAATGTTATTTCAATTATATCTGATTACTGATGAGTCATACTCGAACATATTTGGCTTTGCTATAGGTACTATCTTATTAGTCAATTCAACTATTGACAAGGTAATAGTTTGATAGATACAATAACTGTATTTTTCCAGACTAGTCATTAGATCATTATAATAATTGTACGTTTGCGTGCAGGTAATGTCATCAACATATCCGGCGTGGAAGCGGTCAAGTACTGGGAAGGGCTACTGACTGACAGCCTGTCAAAGGTGGCTATACAGCATTTGACAAAGTATGTCGCTTACGAACTGGGGCCGAAGAAAGTTCGCTCTAACTCTGTAGCTCTAGGCTATGTCACGGGCACGAAGATTATAGAGAGAGCGAATATAGGCAAGACTTAATATTTATTACCTATTATTACTGATTAAAATGCAATCTGACTCATTTTTATGAGGTTAAAGCATGCTATGTTCATCACAGAAAGCTTCTAACTACTGACGGTCGAGGTGTTGTGAGTTCTATTGCCCTCGTAGAAAAAAACTACCTACTAAACTGTTTATTATTTACTATGATTGTCCTAAATTTCGCTTAACACTATCTCTATCGCTTGAATGTTGCAACAGCGATGGAGATGGAAATATTTGAAATAATCATTACAGATGTTGGAAACTAAAAGACTGCCAAACATCTTCTTTATGGAATTAACACAATGTGCCAGCTGTACTTTCTAAGCCATTTCTTATTGCTTTTCTATTTAATTTACAAGATCTTTTGATGAACATTTTTGTCATTAATTTCACAGATCCCGAGGAGTTCGGTCGAGGGTTTCTCCCAAGCGTACCACTTGGCGAGTTCATCAAACCAGAGGACGTGGCCAAGACCGTGGCCTTCATAGCCAGCGATACTGCCCGACATATTACTGGACAGAACATAGTTATGGACGGAGGGTACAGTTGCTATTAGTGCGAAGTACTCCATGTAACATTTAGCAATACGCAAAGATACACAACAAAAAGGTTTTACGCATAGTAGGAGAGAAGAGAAGTCGAGAACCATAGAAAACAGAAGAGGAAAGATACTTGGACACCTGCTACGACACGACGAATATATGAAAAACATCTGTGAAGGGAGAGTTGAAGTAAATAGAAAGAAGGGGAGAACAGGAGAGCGTACATGGATCAAGTAAAGGTAAAACTCAACGTCGTGTCATATCGACCGACATACATGGAAATCGCTACACCGACAAGAGTCTAACTCTTAAATATATGATGATGATGATCACTTTCAAATACCTGGATACGACTCTATTGCCTGAAAGGATATGGCGACGACGACGACGAAGGAAAAAATATGGTGTTATGGTTTTGGATTTATGGTAGGGCAATATTTGGTTAAAGACGTATGGCGGTTATAAAATATATTTTTTACACAACTGTTTGAATTATCCTTGTTTCATTTATTAGTTATTACGGTATTACTGAAGTACGAGTAAAAAGACAACTAATAGTAGTTACATAGTGATGCGGAGGAGATTCGATTTGATTCGAGCTCTGTTTCGCATTGTCCGACAAAGAAGACGAATCCATGAATTGCTATTTCTGCCGAGGTATACCTATATTGTGCTTTTCTCCAAACCTGCGAGGAAATAAGATAAAATAATTATTTACGCATCAAGCATCACTAGAATCGAACCTTTGATAAAAACGTCAAAAACCGGAAGAACTAGTCGATGCCTTCAAAAACGCCATTTCGGAGACTACTATACATGTACTTTGGAATGGAAAACTGTTTCTATAATTGTTTCGAACGTATGGAAAAATGAAAGAATAAAATATGGTAGGATAATACTTTGAAAAACAGTAAAAGTCGATACGTTTGTCAATTTGTTCATTTCCCGAAATTTTCAGTGTGTGTGATAAAAAATCATGAACCTTGAAGGAAATTAGTTAGATTAGATTAGATACCATCTTTTTCCATATAAAATGCTAGTCATGCTCAACACAAATCAGTTATCTTATTACTTATCATAACCTAAACAAATCCGCAGATCATTATCCAAATTTGCTCTGATAATATAAATAAAAGGCCTTAAATAGCATCGCTGCTGATACAAGATACATTCGTTATTATGGCGTTCAGAGATAAAGTCGTTTTAGTCACCGGAGGCAATTCGGGTATCGGCAAAGCCATAGCCATACATTTCTCTAAAGAAAAAGCTAAAGTAGTCATCATTGGTCGTACTAAAGCGACTATAGATGCAGTGAAGGATATTTGTACGGCGAACAGTGGGAATGAAGCTATGGGGATACAAGCGGACATCAGCAAAGATGCTGATGTTGAAATGATTGTTAATAAAGTCACTGAAACGTATGGAAGGCTTGATGTGCTAGTGAACAATGCTGGGGTATTTATCACTGATAACATCTTTACGGCTACTATGGAAAATTTCGACGCGCATATAAATACGAATCTGAGAGGGAATTTTAACCTGACGAGGCTGTTTGTGCCACTTCTTATCAAGGCACAGGGTAAGTCTCTCCTACATTTTAGTAAATAAGTCTTTGTAAGTAATTTAAAAACTTAAAATTAATAGACTCGAACATTTATTTAGCAAAGATAAATCAGTAAATCACCAAAAACTATAACATACAATTACAATAAGAGTTTTGAATGATTCACAGCTAGCTTCACTAGCCCGCGGCTATTAACTCTATAACCCGATCAATATAAGTATACAATTACAAATCATACAACAACAAACAACATACAATTACAATTACAAATTCATGGAATAATAGATAATTACTTAGATATATACAGTCTCTAAATGTCGAATTACACAAAAATATACAAACGAACAGACAAATACTGAAAAATCTAAAATTCTTTAGAGATGCAAAATAAAAAAAACTTCTGTGAAATTATGACGTATGAAAAACACTTACACTGCGTGTGCTATCTGCTATCAAAATCGTTGCAGACTTGTCTTGGTCTGACTCTACCTACTTCTGGCTGGGACCACATAGTGCGGTTATACTGGTCGGCATGAGCATTGGGTGGTTGTTATTTTTACTTTGTCCCCTTTGCTTATAGTGCGGCTTCTTAGACTCAACTATGGTCCCACCCGGCAGAAAACACGAAACTTGGCATGCATATAGCTTTTGGGTTTATAAGAATAAATAGAAGTAAAAACACGCCGAGATTTTATTTCGGTTGAATATGATATGTTGATTGTAATTTTAACCTGTTTTTTTTACCTTCTGACCTACCCGATCGTCTCGACAGCGCGACGAGATTGCGAAGTATACTGATGAGTTATGCTCGTACATATTTGGCTTTACCTTATTCGTTAAATGTTCATTAAACAATTGACAAGGTCATATGATAACAGTATCAACACATTTATATTGATTGTAAGATCTCTAGAATATGTCGCAATGCTGATTATACGACTGACGTAAAATGAGATTAATGACGATTACTTTATGGATAATACACTTAAAAACATATTACGTACACATTTTTTACACACACAACTAAATTATTCTAAACTAAACTACGAATTAGATATAAAAAACCTCACCAAAATCTCCTGCCCCCGGAATGGTGCCAAGGATGCTGGCGGCGTTGCCCCTTTGCACCGCCAGACACGCTGGGCAAAGAAAGAGCCTGCTCTGTGGTCGCCCGAGGCACCTATTAGTCGGACCGACACTTCTTTTATGTTTTTTTTCGTGTCAGTCGACCATGGGCCCAGTGTTTCTATTGCAAGCGCCGCAAACTCGTACTCGTTTATTAGGAAAGCGTATTTGTGGCGCTTGAGAGTCTGGGTCTGGTCCGCGGCGGTCCGGGGCCTCCGAGCCGACCCTTCTACGTGGGACGGGGCCAGCGTATCGACGCAGGTAGCGTCCCACGCCAAGGCTTCAAGGAACCAGATTGCAGCCGTCCGGTCTCTTGCCGTCGATGGCAGAGAGGCCTGACAGCTCTAAAGTCGTGGGTAAGGAAGCGGTGTTAAGAGCGCGGCGGATCAGGTAATTTAGAGTGGCATGTCGGTAAAATCGCCCTGCACTCATTTGGCAGTACAGACCGTGCCGTCCTAGCGCATCCACCGGCTGGGTGCATTGACTACACGCGTGTGGCTCGCATACATTTAAACCCAGGCGGGGGCAAAGCGATTCGCAGGGCTGATGGCTCTAAGGTAGAGCCAAGGTTTCGCGTCGGAAGCACGTGCAGCCAATACCCAAAGTCTTTTTCTGAAACGGCCAGCAACCTCGCCCGGTCATGGTCGTTGTCGCATGGTGTCCCAAGCTGCTTGGCTGGATTTCTCCTCTGGTACCCGTTCGATGGGATGGTCTGCTCGCCAAACCGATTCAGACGGTGATAACAGTTAATAGATTCAATATCTATCTTTGTCCATAGTCATTCATTAGATTATAATAATAATTCTACGTTTGCGTGCAGGTAATGTCATCAACATATCCGGCGCGGAAGCGGTCAAGTACGTGGAAGGGCTGCTGACTGAGAGCCTGTCAAAGGCGGCGGCACAGCTTTTGACAAAGTATGTCGCTTACGAACTGGGGCCAAAGAAAGTTCGCTGTAACTCTGTAGCTCTAGGCTATGTCACGGGCACGAAGATTTTAGAGAGAGCGAATATGGGTAAGGACTATAATTTATTAGTGATTGTAATGCAATCTGATGACTCATTATTAGTGAGGTAAAACCCGCAATGTTCAACGCAGAGGACTTCCAGTGACAGCCGACGTGTTGTGAGTTCTATTGCCCTCATAGAGAAAAGAAAACTACCTACTACTTAACTATTTTTAACTCCCAACGCAAAAAGAGGAGTGTTAACTATACATTTGAAACTTAGAATAAAAAATAGGTATTAAGCTCCAAACGGGCTTAGAAATGTTCAAATAGTTTCTTTTTTTACAGTTTTACCTATTTTTTGGCTAGTGTAAATATTCCCGCACCCAAAAATCCGGGGTATGGACTATGGACTATTAGTAGGTAGTAGTAGTACTGACTCAATGAGTATTAGTTGCCTGTGGAAAAAAAAGTACAGTCAGCGATAAAAACTTGTACCAGAAATGAAATTATTGCCAAAAACTTATTATTTAAAGGTCTTGTGAAGAACATTTTTTGGTTTTAATTTCACAGATCCCAAGGAGTTCGGTAGAGAGTTTCTTCCGCTCGTGCCTCTAGGAGAGGTCATCGAACCAGAGGACGTGGCGAACACAGTAGCTTTCATTGCTAGCGATGCTGCCCGACATATCACTGGACAGAACATAATTGTGGATGGAGGCTTTTGCTGTTGATAATTTCGTCTCGTCTGATAAACTTAACAGTGTCGTATATTCTTGCGTGCTTCATTTAGCAAGATATTATTGTTTGTGACTGTATGAAAATGTGTAGCAGCGGTTATACTTTTCATAACATTGAGATTTTTATTTATTGTTAAAGAAAAAAGGGAAAAAATATTTAATGGTTTGATTTGTGGTCGGGCAAAATGTGGTTTGGGAAAAGTATTGACGGATTAAAGTATGATTTACATATGTAAGTAACTGTTTGATATATCCTAGTTCTTTACGGTGTAAGTGGTGTAACTGACGTAAAAGGACGAATAAAGAAATCAGTTTCCTTCCAATGGATTGGAAATGGAATAAATGAAATCAGTGACAATTTGTCACTGAAGTTTCGCAAAGAAACTCGTTACAAATATTATACCTATACGACTTTTCCTATAAATCTTTCAATATTTTAGCAACAAGTTGAAGAGGTTTTGTGTTAGTTTTGTTGATCAAGGAAAGTGTTATTGAACAAAGTTTATTCAGGAAATTTCCTTGTTTATTTATTTAATCTTTATTGCACAAAAGAAAACCTTACAGTACAAAAGGCGGACTTAATGCCATAAGGCATTCTCTACCAGACAACCTTAAGGCTAAGCAGATAAATTGTGGGCGGTGCTACAAATACAACAGCAAAAATAAAATAAAAATAACATATATACAAATATAATTTACATATATACTATATATAATATATATATAAATAACGACGAGTCTCATTATGAAACTAATAAAAATACACTAACAAATTTTCTTTCCGCTAGCATAGAAAGCACGTAAGGATTTTTTGAACGCGAACTTATTTGGCGCATTTTTTATGTTAAAAGGAAGTCCGTTCCAAAGGCGCGCCACCTGCACAGTGAACGAATACGACATGAACCCGGTTCGGTGAAGAAGGATAGACAGAGACATATTGCCAGAAGAGCGAAGTTGGCGGTCGCGAGAAATGCCGTAGTATTGAAATAAGGATTTGAGGTACTCAGGAGAGTGTGGATCGTTAAGCACAGAAGAGAGTGGAAAGCAAGCGAATATTGCGACGTTGTTTGTCCTAGAAAGCCGCTAAATAGCAAACGTTTGTTGTAGTTTACCTTTTATCGTGAAATTGTTCAACTTTAGCTTTACAAAACTGAAACTTACCTTATTTCAGAAATGATTTACAACAATTTTCAATGATATCCATGATGATTAAATGAATTTCTTCTTATTTCTCTTTGCTCCAACCCACTATATAGTGTAGGTAGAAAAAAAAGGTAAAAAAAGGTAAAGGTAAAAGGTATGGTCGGCTCTTATAATTTTCGGCGTCAAGCTGCCTGTCTTGGGTGGTCGGGTCGGCTAAATTTATTTTTTTCGTAAGGTGGTGTGTCGCATTCACTGCCAACGTTTTTCGTACACGCGTAGCCGATACTAGCGTTTTCCCGCTTTATAGAGGAAAGCGACTACGAACAGAGCGTCCGCAGATCGGGTTCCCGGCACTCAATGTGTTAGTATTCTACGTCGACACAGTGTTTTAGCGCGATATAGGATGCAAACTGACACCGCACAACGCCATCTAGCGACTCACCTTCAGGCTAGTAAAGAAGTGCTGCGTGCGGTGCACGACCGACAGCGGCGCGTGGTGGTGCGCGGAGCGCGCGCGCGGCGGTGGCGTCCGCGGCACGGGCGACGCGCACGAGAGCTCGGACGCCGACTTCGACAGCCGCCCGCTTAGCGCCTCGGACCGCTCTGTTGACAAAATTAACATTTTTAAGAAATAAGAATCTTCTACCTACTGAGGATCTAAACTAAATTAGCTAAAAGATACCGTTTCGAATCCGGCCTTCACCACTGAGGGCTTCCTCACTTTTTCTCTAATAGACATCTATTTCAGTTTCATCATCATCATCATGTCAGCCGATAGACGTCCACTGCTGGACATAGGCCTCCCCCAAGGCTCGCCACTCCGACCGATCCTGTGCCGCTCGCATCCATCGAATTCCCGCGACCTTCACCTGTTTCAGTTTATAATGCTCTAATATTTAAGTATATTTGTTGCTAACTAGTTTTACGCCGTAAGGGCTGTCAATAATGTAATGTCCCTATTCCTATAACTTTTCTAAGTAAATCTGGTGTAAAGTAAAGTATGTCGCTGTTTCTACTCTATTATACAGATATTATGGTTCATATTCGAACGGAGGGTTTTAGTAATTTGTATCCAGGGATTCGTGTCGTAAACGTCAGCCTGTCTCATCGCAACTCTTACTCAGGCTTATTACTGTAATAATATATCTGAACCCTAATGTAGGCGCCCATAATTTTGTATGGGATTCTGAACAGCGCGCCAAGCGGGACGTTTTGGAAACTCAAAATTGTTGGTTTTTTAATCACGTTGGGTTTTTCATAAGGAGCACAAAAATATTTTTGTATTTATTTTACGTACGAATGAATCTATTTAGGTGATTAATTTTCGCATAACTACTTACGATTTATTTTTGTTACACTCTTTGTTTGAACATAAGCTTTTTTTCTTCAGCACGTGCACATTAATTATCGGTTGCCTAGGCGCGACTAGAGACTAGAGAGCAACTGACAATTTGTATGAAAACTTGTAGAGATATTTTTAAAACAAAATAGAGAAACGCTCTTGAAATTTCGTGTTAATACAAAATACGTTTAGGCCCACTTGCACCATTCTACTAACCCGGGGTTAACCGGTTAAACCTGGAGTTACCATAGTTACCAGTACAATTAGACATTTTTTTAACCGCTTAACCCCGGGTTAGTGGGATGGTGCAAGTTGGGCTTAGGCGTTTACTGTCTATTGGTATAGTTTCTATTAATTGATAGGCCTGACCTAATTATCACCGAAAATCAATTAGCTTTAACTATTAATAAGAGGAATCTAGTATAATTTGGCGCCGAGGCTACAATTTTGCCTTGAATAGATAGATAGATAGATAAACCATTTATTCGTTTGCCACAATACACACATATTAAAACAGAAGAAACACAAGAGATACAAAAAAGCAACATTAAGATAAAAAACAAAACTTAAAAAAATAAACCGTAGAATTGCTGTGTGCGTTGCAGCAAAACAAAAGGGTTCTGGCTCAGTTATACACTCCGCTCTTTCGAGCGAAGCACTGGTAATTCTGCTAGAACCCAGGTCACTAACAGACTATCAATGTAGAAATTATAATGTTATAATAGTAATGAATAATTGGCCTATTTCTAATAAAATTGCCATTATAATGTCTGAATAGAATAGATGTGTCGTAGGGATGTATAGGTGTGGTGAGTGTTGGTGCGTATGTGTAGTATTAACAAATACAGCTGTAGTGAACGTCCTACAGACTACAGAATAGATAATTAAATTAGTTGTTAGTAATATTTGAATGGCGTTAATAAAAGAGTAAACAAAGTTTTAAAACCGTCGTATTATGGTAAAATCTTATAAATATGCTACCATTGCTACCTAATGAAGCGAATGATGCCCCATACATAAGTAGGTTATTCACATAGTATATTTTTTCACCCATCTGGTTAAAAAAGATCTATTTGAGAAAAAAATACATTCTAGGGAATAATTAAAGTACCTAAAAGGTCAATTTAATGTTATTATATGTATTACTTTTATGTATTAATACACAAATACTGATTTATAGCACTGATTACAATTATTAATATAAAAAAACGAGGAAGAATTACACATAGAACTTGAAAAGTAGAGTTTCCCCAAATTAGGTAAAATTAAAGATCCTGCATCGAATAGTAGCTATTTTTTATAATTTAAATAAAACATGCTAAATTAATTTTTATTTCAGCCTAAAACATAAAACTACTTAATTACAGGCACACGAGGGAAGCCTGTATAATTTACGTCAAACGTAATCCCTGTAGACGGTTTACGGTGATTAAGCCGCTTAGCATACTAATAAATACGTACTACCTGTACATGTACTCGTTCCCTTACCTGTATGTCTACCGCTTAACTTAGACTAGAGAACCGAGAATTAAGGTTAACTAAGAAATTATTAGCTACGCGCTACGAGCGTAGCCGATATCACGGGATGTAGCGAAAAGCGCCTACGAACAGAGGGCCCGCTTAGCAGGTCGCTAGCAGTGTGACATTAAGAGAGTTTACAGTACATATGGTGCTACTTTACCGCACTAGTGCGATACTTAGCACATTACGTAACTATGTCAAAAATTTAAAGGGCCATATATCCAAATCTCTTGCGACGGGACGGAATAAGTGCCTTAATACATAAACACGGTAAGTTACCGCTTAGCATGCAGATCGCTTGTCTTTACGGACGTTAATGTCACGCTTTTGAGACGACGGGTATGAAGATTTCTTAGAATTGTTGAATTTAAAGGCCACCCCACACTAGTAGATCGCGGGCCAGGAACAGATCTCCATGACCAATCGCCTCCCGGGCGAAAACTCGTAGTGATTAACGGCTATGTATGATGAACCCTCGTGAATGTCAGCTGCAGCTCCGTTGGTGTTGCAGCTGACGTGAACTGCTCAGCGACGCCATTTTCCATAGCTCTGACTATTAGACACTGACGCTCAAAAAACGCTAGTGTGGGGTGCCCTAAGTGCCAGTTGCACCATCCGCACTGTCTTGACAGACCGATCACGGTCACCCGGTGCGCCGTGGCGGTTTACTATGAAACTTTCCATACAATAAAATTTAGCGAACTCTTTAACTATGCCACAGATTATACCTATATAATACTATACTATACTAGACTATGCTGACAAACAGTTTGGTGCAACTGACCAAGGGCCACTTGTACCATTCACTAACCCGGGGTTAACCGGTTACACCTGGAGTTACCATGGTTACCAGTACAGTTTGACACTGGGTTAACGATTTAACCGGTTAACCCCGGGTTAGTGGAATGGTGCAAGTAGCGCTAAGTATCACACATAGCCACCGCCTTGCAATCGAAGGTATGCTCTCATTTTAAAACGACATTCTGAAATGAAATGAAAGTTGACATGAATCTCTTTATCCTAAATATACTTTAAGTAAGTATACAGCGTGAGTCATGTATACAGTGTATAGTATACCAGAGGGCTGGTGAAAGCCATACGCTACGTATCCGCAAACGAAATGTTTACGATTATTTCCTCCTAAGTCCTGCGGTACCAAATTTTGTACATAATAAAATTCACCCGTCAGTCCCAGCATTAAGTAAGTTAGTATATAGTAATAAACACCGATAGTACATATTTCGGTACAAAATTTTAGATGCCCCCGCTTTCAAATTTGAATGCTCGCGCGGAGTATTCTGACAGTCCATAGGGTTGTAAATAGTCCGTTCAGGACTGACAGCAAATAATGCAAAAAAATGAACAAGAGGCCTCTAGGACTATGACGTTTAAAAAAGCTTGGACTTAGGAGGCTAAAGGTGTGAATTCTTTTATGAGGGCGCCCACAATTGCTCTGTGTTATTTGGGCAGGTGGGAGCGGAATTTAAAGAGTCGTTCTCCTAAAAACAGCTTCGAAAAACGAATGAACGAATCCTGGGAAGGAAAATCGTTTATAGTAAAAGGGCTATGTGTGTCATGCAATGCCGTGAAATGAAATAAATCAATAATAGATAGGTGAATTTTGAATTTGACGAATGGTGATTAGACTAAGAGTTAACCTCAGAATTAGATACGTAAGTACGTATATAATTTTCAGAGCAATAATACTTATCATATTACTTTGCTATTAGCATCCGGTTTATTAGAGCCAGGCGCCTGGCAGCTATTCATCAAGTTAATATTAATTGTATGCGCTGCCTTTTGCTTTTACAAAAATAATCTTAAAAGGTTTTTTTATAAGTAAAATAGTCGAAGCGATTAACTTTGAAGCTTGACGATTGAATAATGCATGAGCCATTATAAGGGCTCTTGTCTTCATAAATTGATTTATATTTTGCCATTTTCTTCTTACTGTCGAATAATTTTCTGTTTCCAGGGCAGATTATATTCAAGTTATCAAAACTGTTTATAAATATAATTTATTAGATTGTTCTCTTTAATTGAAACCGAGAGCGGAGTCAGATTTTAAAACGTGTTATGGTTTATATAAAGTTCGCATAAAACAGATTGATGAACAGAATGACACATACCTATTCTAAAATATTTATCAGTACGGTTTTCACTCACTATTATTTTTAGTCGCTTTTAAATAATAGTGAGTAAAAACCGTACTGATAAATATTTTGAAATATGTCTCACGATAGTTTAAGTGCGAATACCTATTCTATTTAGTTGAAGTGTTTAGTTTAGCATAATATTGTATGTGATTGATACCATGAAAAATACCTAATCAACAGGTGAGTTCAAGGTAGGTACAGTCGCTATCAGACATATCGGAGCGGCCAAGGTGCTCACAAATATCTGAACATGCCTCTATTGTCAAGGCGCTAGAGTGCTTATATATTTTTGAGCACCTCAGCCGCTCCGATATATCTAATAGCGACTGTACAAACTGCAACAGTCTTAACTGTCTATCGGTGGACCTTATGCATTGTGTATAATATAATAGTGATATAATCAAGCTTTTCAATATCGTACCTCAGTTAGGCAACTCAGCAAGCTTCGTTGCCTAAACACGGTACTCGACTGAACAGCTCTCTTATATCACGATTGTATAAAATACTATTGTATTGTACTGTATTATTATGGGTATCGACTGAGCGTTCGACTAGCTTTGACTCGCTAAGCAATGACAAAACGCGGCCCGGAAACTGTCGACTATGCAAGCAGACACTTAGGACACCGCCTGAATACCCTGGAATCTAGAGCATCTAAAATCTAGATTCTACCGGAGAGGCTTTATGCAGATCGTAATGGATTCTATTTGGCTCACGCCAAGTCTATTAACTGTGACTTTGCTCTCCGAGTGCTTGCTCTAACGTTATTAATCAGGAACCCCTTGTGCAAAGATATATGTAACTCCGTATAAGATAAATAAAGTCTAAGGAAAAAACGCGCTTTTCAAATCAAGAAAAAGTCATTCTCGAATAGATGGCGCCTTTGGCCTAAACTCGGCTATATGGCGTTGAATTTTAACACATATCCGTGTAAGAACATGAGACATTTGGCGTTCATATAAATTTTTTGATATTTTTATACATTTTCATTTTTAGTTTTATTCGTGTGTCGATAGATGGCAGTAAATTTACTGTGACTACAAAATTTACTATGACATATGAGGCTCTATACTATCTATTTTTTTAAATTTTATTCGATAGCGTGACGTGACCTCGTTTGCGTTAAGTCTCATTTTGTATGGGATTTTGAACAGCGCGTCAAGCAGGAAGTTTTGGAAACTCAAGATCCCATACAAAATAAGACAACGCAAACGCGTACCTACTTCACGTCACGCTATCGAATGAAGTACCCGTTACCTGACTCACTTAGTCACTGGCAGTATCAAAACTGACATATCGTCAGGTGACAACCTGACAACCAAAACTCACTAATTACTAAAGAATAATTAAACAAAAAACCAAGTGCGAGTCGGACGAGGGTTCCGTACTTTTTAGTATTTGTTGTTATAGCGGCAACAGAAATACAATATCTGTGAAACTTTCAACTTTCTAGCTATCACGGTTCATGAGTAGCCTGGTGACAGACAGACGGACAGCGGAGTCTTATTTTTTAGGAACTGCGGGTCAAAAAAAATTTTTTTTTTACCTCTAGTATACGTGTGCCAAACGGCTAAACTGTACATCGATTTGCAGTTTTTTTTGCGTACACCTTACACTAACAGGGCCTATTTAAACATTGATTAGTGTTAAGTGCGAGTTCATACAATTGCTACTTGCGTTTAGTTTAATGGCAAATGTGTGTGGCGAACGAAGTCGCGTACACAGCTAGTACTCAATAAAAGCAATGTAATTTTTAGGGTTCCGTACCTCAAAAGGAAAAAACGGAACCCTTATAGGATTACTCGTGCGTCTGTCTATCTGTCTATCTGTCTGTCTGTCTGTCTGTCTGTTTGTCTGTCCGTCTGTCACAGCCTATTTTCTCCGAAACTACTGGACCAATCAAGTTGAAATTTGATATACATATGTAAGTTTGTGACCCAAAGACGGACATGTAACGTAAAGAAATGAATTTTAAACATGGGAGCCACTTTTGGGGTAAATTATAAAATAAAATGAAATAAGTTTTTCAAACTACATCGTAATATATCATATGAAAGAGCTCATTGTGAGGATCTCAAATATATTTTTTTTATAATTTTAGGATAAATAATTTAGAAGTTATTCAAGAAAATAGGCAAAAAATTACCATTCCCCCTCCCCCTTTATCTCCGAAACTACTGGGTCTAAAACTTTGAAAAAAAAACACAAAATAGATCTTTACCTATAGATTACAGGAAAACCTATTAGAAATTGCAGTCAAGCGTGAGTCGGACTTAATTACTTAGTTTTTGATCCGACCCCTACTGGTTTTTTAAAGACATTTCACTCACGTTTCACATAAAAAATACATTGTTTAAATTGTGTAAATGTACGGAACCGTTGGAACGCGAGTCCGACTCGCACGTGGCCGGTTTTTTTTTAACAGAGCCACGTTATGTAAATCAAGGGAAAATAGCACACTAGTTGTCATAACGACATACCATTTCCTTAGTAGTTTATTTTATTTGACTTGCTATATTTCAGACGGAGCACGGGATACCTACCTATTTGAAGTTTTAAAATCTTGTATTGATTTAATGTTGAGATTTTACATTTCGCAGTTTATCTCGCTTACACCTCCTGAGTCGGAACACGCTAAGTTTTCATACCAAGTGGTACGTCAAATATAACGCTCTTATTGGGATATCGCTGCCCCAATATTACAGGGTTCTATGTTACATTTTCAAGATAGTTGAAATTCGACGTAATGTCACTATGATAAAGTTCAAATTTCAGTTCGATAAAAGGGAAACATAGAACCCTGTAATATTTTGGTTTTATAAATAAATTATTATGATTATTGGGGCAGCGATATGATAAAGTCAACGGGCATAAATGCAACTTTGGGATTATTGCGTCTATTTCGTTATTCTCTAATACGATTGGTCGGAACGCCCTCTATGTTAAGTTGTTTTCTCCAAGTAGCTCAGGCATTTGTCAGTAGATGGCAGGAGCTCTTGTTATTTCACGTTATTTAAATAACAAGTGCGAGTCGGACTTACGCACGAAGGGTTCCGTACCATTACACAAAAAACGGAAAAAATCACGTTAATTGTATGGGATGGGAGGCCCACTTAACTATTTATTTTATTCTGTTTTTAGTATTTGTTGTTATAGCGGCAACAATCATCTGTGAAAATTTCAACTGTCTAGCTATCACAGTCATGAGATACAGCCTGGTGGCAGACAGACGGACAGACAGACAAACGGACAGTGGAGTTTTAGTAATAGGGTCCAGTTTTTACTCTTTAGGTACGGAACCCTAAAAAGAACTCATAGTAACAATAACCCCATATAGTTGCATATTTTACCACATCGACATAATGCATTGTCACTGCCAAGTCAGTGCAAATTAAACGTAGTCGGAGTTCACAAGCACGATCCACTGTGATTAATATCTCAATATCAAACCAAGATAGAATGATTAGAGTTTGAATAGGCCCCCGGCTCGTGAATACATTGGCTTGGAACAAAATCCAGCCACTTTTCATTCCAGAAGCTAACGGCAGCGCCTAAACAATCGCGCGGGAAAATGCCTCTCCTGACTTCCCGCGCAGTAAACAGAATTCACTTAGCACACTAATATTACTATTGTAGTTTTTCCTCAGTCACCCGTTGACCAGGTTAAAGGGTTCGAAACGTCGGGATGTATTTAAACTCATTACCTAACGGGAAATAATCCGTTTAAACAGTTTTATAGCAGACTATTGTTAATATTTTTGGCACATCCAAGCAATATTATAGCTCTGCATCAGAAGATTCAGGAGTATTCTGTACTCGACTTGCGTTTCGAGTAATCGAATAGTCCGCTGATGATTGGTCGGTCAAGGAAAATAATGAGTACCATTTTGTAACTAGTCACAGTGACAATATTGTGAGGTCCCTAAGTAGCGACTTTCATATTGGTTGTCACTGTGACAAGGTACGATTTCTTTTACTGTACAAACCATAGCAATACGTGCCACCATAAATAATACTTACAATGTCAATCGTTTAACAGATTATCTATATGGCAGTATGTGACATAATATACAATTGAACGTGCCATCGAAATTAAAGTTGAACTTTGAAGTCGAAAAGTCTTCAAAGAAAAAGTAAGACAAATAAAAATAACAATGCAAAATAAGTTATTAGGTTTTTATTGAAGTAAGAAATAAAAATAACAATGAAAAAAGTAAGTAGGTTTTTTATGGTTATGTTTCATTCGTGCTTGTGACGAAAAAAGGAATCGATTCCCATCAATCACCAAAATTGGCTCAGTAGTTTTGATTCTACGGTACAAAACATGGCATTTATTGGTAAATAAAAAATTTAAGTCGAAGTCGGAAAACAATCCTAAAACTTTTAGGACCGTAAATTTATTGTTTATTGTTGTAAAACTGTACAATGCGGCCTGAAGGTGCGAAAACGGATACAAAGTGCTCCTGAATGATCGCATCACCGTTCGGGGACCCTATTTGCCAGATTTCTGTCCTTCACTCTTTTACTTGTACTTTTTTTCTTTTTAGAATTCCGTACCTCAAATAGAAAAACCGGAACCCTTATAGGATCACTCGTGCGCCTGTCTGTCTGCCTGTCCGTCTGTCACATCCTATTTTCTGCGAAACTACTGGACCAATTATGTTGAAATCTGGTACACATATGTAAGTTTGTGACCCAAAAACAGACATATGACGTAAACAAATGAATTTTAAACATGGGGGCTACTTCTGGGGCAAAATAAAAAAACATAGTGTTTCAATCATCATCATATATCGTATCGTTTTACATATCAAATGAAAGAGCTTATTGTGTACATAAATCTCAAATATATTTTATTTATAATTTTAGGGTAAACAATTTAGAAGTTATTCAAGAAAATAGGCAAAACATTACAATTTCCCCCCTTTGTCTCCGAAACTACTGGGTATAAAATTTTGAAAAAAATACACCAAAAATAGTTCTTTACCTGTAGATGACAAGAAAACCTATTAGAAAAGTGCAGCCAAGCGTGAGTCGGACTTAATTACGGGTTTTTTTAAGACATTTTACTCACGTTTTACATAAAAAAATACATTGTTAAAAATTGTGTAATGTACCCTTGGAACGCGAGTCCGACTCGCACTTGGCCGGTGTTTTATTTGTAGTGGTTCAGATAAGCGTCTTTCTTTTATCACAAGTTTTTCGTTGAAAAAAATTGTCAGTGTCAAACTCGTGGTAGGTAATAAAGTAATAAGTAACTAGGTAAAGAATTAAAGGCGTATGTGAACTTTGTCCAACCCGCATTGAAACGTGTTTTAGACTACGCTATATCGCGGGCCTTATTTCTCGGATCTTCATCTCTGTCGTATTGCTCTTGACAGAGCCGTCATTGGTCACGTTGAGGCGCCCGCATCGGTAGTAGAGGCAGACACAGCTCTTCGCATGATCTCCCGCCATCTCTCCCTGTTGGCAGACTGTCTGGCACACTCAGATACGCGGTTTCCCATATGCGGATTTTTATTTCAGTCAGGCGCATAGGGGTTTCTCGCGCAATCTGGTTCCCTCCACTCTTCCTTGTATACGAGAGTTATACAAGCAGTTGCTCAATGGAGTCGTTATCTCGCTCTCGTGTTCTCGGATAAAGCCGGTGTAAATACACTCACAGGCCAATTCCAACGTAATAGATACACTGATATCAGAATGACATCTAACTGATGTCATTCATTTATCGTGCATTTAGCTCGTACTACCTACATGTTTGTACGTGTAAATTATTGGCGCGGGAGAGAAGACTATCAGCTCTTTCCTAAAATTATGTACCTAAGGCATACTTGGCCATACTTATAGCGTAGGTGGGTTTTATAATTTAATGGTTATATGTATTTATTACACTTCAGCAATTTGTTAAAAAAATACTACAAAGTACTTACCTG
This sequence comes from Cydia strobilella, assembly GCF_947568885.1. Taxonomy (NCBI): domain Eukaryota; kingdom Metazoa; phylum Arthropoda; class Insecta; order Lepidoptera; family Tortricidae; genus Cydia; species Cydia strobilella. The sequence goes on from NC_086042.1 coordinate 26,049,354, forward strand.
TATTTTCCATAATTATCGCGTACCAGTGGCAAGAACATAATTACCGCTACCAACCTAACAACGGGAAATATCCTGTAAGTTGGTACTACCGACAGGACCTACATTACTTTTATGTAGCTCCAACACGAGACTTGGCGTGTTGGAAATAATTAAGTCTTACATTGGCGAGGGCTAGCATAGAGACTGTTTTATTTATGGAATGGTATACAGATTTTAAACTTCGATTTTTGACACCCGTTCTGTCGCCATGCATGATTTATGTATCCATGTCAAATTGCAGCTTTCTAGCACTAACGATCACGAAGCAAAGCCGCGGACAGACAGACAGACGGACATGGCGAAACTATAAGGGTTCCTAGTGAGGCTGACAGACAGTTTATGGTGCATCAGGCCCTAGGTGTTTATAGAATTCTCCGTGCAATGCTTTATTCAAACATGCCTCAAACGTACATAAATTAATCCAGGCCCCTATTTCCCGGACCTACCCAATTACCCATATGTGTAAAGTTCCAGTGCCCCATTGCGGATGTCACCCAACATATTAACACAAATTACACGCCGTATTGTCTACAACTGCCGCGTACTTAATTGTATACGTTTCCTGGCAGCCCTGTAAACTGAAAGGGCTTATGAACTTAAGGGAAACAGGTAATGAGGATATATTTGTCTATCTATACTAAGACTTTTTGGTTTTGTCCCTTGCTGTATTTGATAGGAGATCTTTACAAAAGCGAAAATGAGATGCCAAGCACTCTAGAATTCAAAGTGAGTTGGCAACCACAAAAACTTTACGAGAAACAACATTGAGAAGAAATGATTTTTGCTGAAAGTATAAGAAATAATAATATATTCACTGAAAACGAGTTTATGTAAACATTAAATATTTATTAAAATAAACATTTTCAACTGAACAAGTACTTAATTGCAAAAGCCGTTCCAAAGTGTGTTGTGTTCGAACTGTATATTAATAAAATTGTATTTTAATTTTAAATGTAATTTAATGCTAATTTTAATTGTAATTTATTTTAATTGTGTTCGAACTGTATATTAATAAAATTGTATTTTAATTTTAAATGTAATTTAATGCTAATTTTAATTGTAATTTATTTATTTTATAAGATAACATTTTGCGCATTTCAATATTAATTAGATTCTCGCTCTCTTTGACATTTGTATGCCAACCGGCAAAACATAGTGCTCAATGTATACCTACACCTAAGACCCATGTATACCTATGTTTTACAAATAAAGCATTCTGATTCTGATAGTTAAAATCTACGGCTGAAACGAATGAAGTATTTTAATTAGACCTTATTTATAGTAGTTTAGTCAAGTTCTTGTATACGTTTCCTGGCAGTCCTGTAAACTGAAAGGGCTTATGAACTTAAGGGAAACAGGTAATGAGGATATATTTGTCTATCTATACTAAGACTTTTTGGTTTTGTCCCTTGCTGTTCTTTATTCCCTTGCAATACAGAGAGGTAACGCCGCCAGTGTCATGGGGTCCATGCCGCAGTCCGACTTATTAGAAGGGGTATTTTCTTTGTAATTGCGTTCGTTTTTTGTAGGTAAGTATATTTTATAGCTTGTCAAGTTCTTCCATTCCAAACGTTTAATATTAACCATAAATACTTCCTCAACATTGCTTACCATTCCTTACATTTCATGGCTTGAAATAACACAGATTTCTACCGAATAAAAAGTCTGTATCTAATTCCTAATATTAATGGGTAAATGGCAGTCAGTTTAAGGTTAAACATTGACCTAGCTTTTTAGCAAAGTTTACATTATCTATTTATAACCGAGCCTTATTAACATTTAAGTAAATAAATATTATTCTTAGCTACGCTGCCACCAATATCTATGCTACAAGCCCTTTCGTAAACTTACCTACTATACAAGAGCATACTTAGCAGTCAGCGTTCGTTGACCAAGCTTCTTATTACCCTTTCGTTCGATTTAAGCTGTTTACATTATATGATTAGTTTATTGATGGCAATACCATTGGAGCATTGTTCGGTGCCACACGTGTAAATATACTATATCTAGTTGTTGTTGTATCTAGTGGTTGTTTAATGGGAAATCTAGACCTGGTACGATTTAACAACGTGGTACAGTCGTCATCAGATATATCGGAGCGGCCGAGGTGCTCAAACATATCTAAACACGCACTCTAACGCCCTGACAATAGAGGCATATTCAGATATTTGTGAGCGCCTTGGCCGCTCCCATATATCTGATGGCGACTGTACAATATCGACGACTCTCAATGTGTTAGATATAGACCATTATTTAGTAGAAAATCATTGTTATTGCAAACAAGGCAAAGTTTGGCATGGTATTTAGGCAAAGTTAACACGTTCCCTGTCCGGGTGCTCCTAATGTGGGGTCATGATGCTGTTTTTCAGGAGTCCGTGGTTCTACTATGGGTTCACAACTTCAAAGTCGAAGCACATTTGGACGTGTGACTTTGTCATACCATATTGTATGGGGACAGTGAACATGTTCGGAAAGTTTACCATTCTATAAACCAGTATAACTAGTGTCGTATCGAACCCAAGAGGTTCTATTTTTGTAAACTAAATAATTCATGAAGGCCCTGGCTTATACGTCAGGTTTCTAGACACTGTTTTCGCCAATGGGAATACGATGTTCGATTGATTGGTATTATTAATGAATCTAGCAGCCTACAATAATTAGATTCGATTTGATTGGATTTGAATGACTGGAAACGATAAATATTTAAACAGATTTATAGGATTAGATAGGATTAGTCGGAAGGAATAGTAATTGGCAAAAATTTCATTTTAAGTACAATCATTTATCGCTGACTTTACTTTTTTTACCACAGGCAACTAATACTCATCGAGACAATTATAAAAACCCCAAACACAATTAGGTCGCATTGTTTCATCACAGAGTTCCTAGTATGCAAATTTTTAGCTCAATCGGAAATCAGGAAGTGGGTAAAATTTAGTTGCCAAGATTTGACCCACACTAACTAAGAGGGCTAGATAAAAGCTTGTAAAAATTGTTGTTTAAAGAGCAATTTCCTAGATGTCATTCAATGACATAAGATAAGGGACAATGTGCACTAACTGGAGAATCATTCCACCGTTGAACTGATGTGGATGCCGAAACTGACAGTTGTGCATCTCGAATAGGGGCCATGGTTTAACTAAATGTGAAATGATGGTTCTAATTCCATGGACCGTATTTTGAACCGACGCGTCTATCCAGTAAGCTCAACGTAAAAACGATGGATCCTGGAGCTTTTCGGTCACATTGCCCGGAAAGACGGACATAACCTCGACGACTTAATCTGGGACGGTCAATGGGAAGAGACCGAGAGATCGCAGTCCAACCAGATGGTCCGACCAAATTCACTCAACTCTCGACACCAATTTACATGATGCTCTCCATGACGCCAAGGAAAGATACAGATGAAGTGAGAAGTTGATCTAACATCGGGGTAATCATGACCATAATCATCAAGCATTAAGGAATATGGCGCGAGGAGGAGGAATGTGAAATAAAAAGAACACTAGGCACTAACTGGTTTGCGGTGAGTGCTTCTTGGTGGACATGACCTCGCGCAGCTCCTGTCAGCTGTCGCAGCGCACGCACGCGATCATGGCGCGCACGCGCACTCACTCTAGCGCCCGTCTGAAAAAGGAGAAATTCATTTGAAAAACTAGTTGGATTTTTCTCACAAATTGATATATTTAATATTCCGTTAGGTAAGTTTAAGTATGAGGTACTCTGTGCTTTGAATAATGTTGAATATTTTAACTTATAAAGTTTTTAATTTTTTATTATTATTCTCTTTTACCTACCTATTTTTATATTTATTCATGATGCCGACAAATATTTGTTTTTTAGATATAGTTGTTATTTCGTCCTGTTTTTTTTATATGGGTTAGTAAATAGTGGCATCTTCAATAAATACTACTATTTTTTAGAATTATTATACCGTTTGTGCCCAAATAAACATTAAAAGTTTTTTTTAAATAAGCATGTTGCCTTATTTTTCGATGAAGCGTGGACGAATTTGAAGTTTTTTTTATTTGAGTTGGTTGATTTCATTAATTTCATGGAATCACAGGTCAGGGAATTCAGGTCATGGGATTCTGGAGAAACCGAACTTACTTTAAAATTGGATTTTTGTAGGTAAGTATAGTGTCATATTTTTATATTCTCCTTGTTTTTTCGTTAATTTGTTTTTTGATTGCTAGGTACATATAATTTTTATTTCTAAGTTTAGTTATAATTTTATAGTTTGTCAGAGTTAATAATATGTATACATATATTCATACACATCTAACATGATTTAGATATTTATATTGTAGAGTTTATACCAGGTGTTAACGAGGAAACCGAAAGATTTTAACCACGCCTTTCTGAGGCATAAAGAAAAAAAAATGTAATAAGGTCAAATTCGCAAAAAAAAATTTTTTTTTTTACATTTTTTAAATGTATTTGTACATAAAAAGTAAATGTTATTGGTAAACTTGTCACTTAAAATGGACTTTTCCTTTTTTTTTTCGTAAAACCTAGTTTTTACAGTGTTACGACTTGTCACTTTTTGACGGTAGGGCACACGACAGCGGTTGTCATTCCAGATCTAGAGCAGAGCCCAACTGGGGAAGTACCTCCACCTTACAGAATACCGCAGCCAAACAACACTAGACCCTACTCATAGTGTTGTGTTCCTGCCGGTGAGTAAGGTTGCCAGAGCTCAACGAGGGAGAGGAGTGTTAGGGTCGGCAACGCGCATGTAACTCCTTTGGAGTTGCAGGCGTACATAGGCTACGGAGACTGCTTAACATCAGGCGAGCCGTATGCTTGTTTGCCACCGACGTAGTATAAAAAAAACTTTTTGACATCTATCAATAAGGATACTTAGACTACGTCCCATAGTGGCAACATCGCCATCAAAAATGCGTTTTGAACTATGTAACAATAATAACATGTGTTTTTTTTAAATTGGTATTAACTCTGAAACTAGGAGAATTACAGAAAAGTTTATAGGACAATTTAGTGTTTAAATATGATCAGGAATATGCTGTTAAAATTATTCGCTTTCCTCATGTTACACCGTGTATAAGTAGGTATGCATTTTTATAAATAGTACCGTATGATTTGTCTCCAGAAACTTATAAAATTAGGTAAAGGCAGCTTAATACAATTCTGTACTACAGAAACCCGCCTGGTTGGTCTGTATCCTAAACATCCTATGCATCCTATGCATCGTTCCTGATTTCTAAAGAAAAACACCTTCAAAATAATTACTATTCATCACAACAACCACCACCACCAGCAGTTGTTTCAATTCAAAAGGCTCTTGTTAGTTCCCTTTGCTTTTAGTCGAAAGCCTTTACAAAGTTTTGTAAAAGCCTACAAAAGAGCCGGGGATAATGCACTCAAGAGAGTCAAGAGTCCACAAACATTGTTAATGCATGGGGAGGCCTGGAGGCCGACTCTGCTTTAACAATTTGATATGACTTTGATCTTATTTTGATACGACCTTGGTCGTCAGCACCGATCAGCGTTAGCGGCGCTCTCATCAGGCATCTCGCTCGCACTTTTTGTTGCGCGTGAGATGCTTGGTGACACGACTCAAGGTCGTACCTATCAAATTCTTACATCAGAATCAGTCAGGTATTGTTAATGCCGGTTAGGCAGTGGGAATTGATTTTATAATAAAGATTCAAAATGAAATTGAATGGCAGGCCTTATTATTAGAGATGCCCCGAATTTTCGGTATTCGATCAAGTACAAGTAATTTGGCAATGTTCCAAATATTCGTCGCTTCGGCCAAGAGCGTTGCCGAGTATTCGGTTTTCGGTCAAAAGAACTGTACGTGTCATTTTTTACTATTTAAGAGCGTAGACGCTGCTAGTAGAGAAAAAATCGATTCCGAAAAAAATGCAGGTACAGAGTAGATAATGAATGTTTAAATCTAACTATGCAGACAATAAAGAGGTATGTTTTATTTATTTATTTTATTAGTTTTAATTTATTTAGTTAATGGTTAATTTTAATATATTTTCTATAATTTACCAATGATAAACATAAAGAGGTTACATTACATACAATACAACGTAAAGGTTAAAGCGTATGGCTTTATAATAATAATTAATTCATTATAGTCATGCAGACATTTTCCTTTTTTAGGGTTCCGGACCAAAAAGTTTAAAAGGAACCCTTTATAGTTGCGACTCTGTCTGTCCGTTTAATAGGTACAGACTGAGATTTCCTCGAAAAACAAGATAACTTTTAATTCAAATAGAATGATTGTATCTTACAATTCTTTTCATAAAAATTCTCTTTGTATACTTCTCCATTTGAGTTGGAACGGGCCTTCTTATTTTTGTAGAAAACCAATTGTATTATTACTACATTACATTGATTGTCTAAAAAAACAATAAACTACGCTTATCACCACGTTTTTTAACTACTATCTATGTTATTTGTCACTGAATTTAATACTCTGTTCCCCAAACGTCCAAGTAAGTGTGTAATTACTCGTCTGAATACCAACGGCGCTTATTACTCGTTTAGCCTTTTAACCGGATTAGCTCGCACCACAGATCATTTACCTGCAAATAGGTTATAACCTGCCGCCCAAACACCTATGAAAAGGTCTCCGACTGAGTAGTAGGTAGTACCAGCCCAAGCATATGCCACTTTTAACTTATAGACGCCATATATCATTTTAAAAGGTCTCCAAGTTCAACCTGTCAGAGAATTTCAATTTACCGGGTATCAAAGAGGATATAATAGAATAGAGCGGTACTGTCATACTAAATTTTGTAGCCACAGTAAATTCACTGCCATCTATCGACACACGATTGAAACTAAAAATGAAGAAAATGAAGGTATATATATATGGATAAATTATTTATTTTATTTGCGTTAATTATTTTTATATTATTTTGTTCCCATGTTCTGTCACTGATATGCGTTAAAATTGTTAAATAACAAACGAAACCATCAACGCCATCTATTGTAGCCAAGGGTAGTGGCGCCATCTGCTCAAGGGTCAAATTTTCTTGATTTTCGAGGCACATTTTTTCCTTAGACTATCCATCTATTACGGAGTTATATCTATCTTTGCGGGTATTGAATTCAGATGGTTTCTGTACAAATACGTCAGGTCTGACGTTGTCACTAGATGTCAATTTCTGGAACATTGTCTGTTGGTTTTGACGTAACCACCGAAACAATGGCAAGGTGGCAAGGAAAATAAAGGATGACTCACGTTAAGACCGGGCCGGGGCCAGGCTGGAGCTTCCGGCGCTTCGTTTTCTATGGAACGCACCACGTGGTCACCGATCAGCCGTCATAGAAAATGACATGTCGGACGCCTCGGCCCGGGCCCGATCCGGTCTCGCGTGAGTCATCCTTAAATCTGTAATTGTAATGCCTGATAATTATGTTTATCTTTGTTTAATCGTATATATTTTATATATTTACTCAATAATTATTGTAAATACTCGATTTTCGAGTCTAAAATCGGGTGATCTATAAGAAGGTATGCGGGTGGCAACTGGCAAGGCATATTTGAATTTTAATAAGTCTGCGGGCCTTAACCACTATGTTATTTTGGTACAAAAGAAACAATACTTATTTAAAAAGGAAACACATTTTATTTGAGAGAGAGGGCCTGAGCCGAAAAACTCATCTCATAATATTCATACTTTACCAATATAATTATTAATGCAAGCGGAATATACTGCTCGTAATGTCAATATAAATGAGATCTATATTGCAGGTAAATTACAAATAGACCTCCAGTAAATTTATTATGTGAGGTGACTGGATAGTGCTAATTAATTAATGACATAATGAATACCAAAGTTCATTATAATTTTACAATACGTAGTCTATTCGGGATAGTATACGACCCGCGCTAACAATTTAACTCGTAATTCTTGGCCACGTGCCAGGCTTACTACAAAACCACTTTTAACCCCATTCTATCCCTGTCACTGTCACTCAATTTACATTAACCCTGAGTTTGAAGAGATCAGGGGCCCTATTCGAGATGCACAACTGTCAGTTTCGGCTTCAACATCAGTTCATCAGTGGAATGAATCATTTGTTCATCAACCGTGGAAAGTATCATTTGGTACAACCAAAACTCATTCATTGAAGAAATTATTCAACAAAAATCAACTTTGTTTTCTTACTACTATACGGTTTAAAATGGCTCTGAACTCGTCGTGGTTCGGTTTGGTTTCGTTGTCACCTAACTGTGGATTGCTAATGTCAAATTTACCTATTCGACAACACACGATTTCTTCCATTCAACTGAAGTTCAACACGTAACGTCACTTAACGCATGTCGAATACCGCTCCAGAATGATTACATTTCCATTAATACATTTTGAAGGGCTTTTAGTATTCTGTGTTGAAATTAATTAACGGAATATCTATCATGATGTCTGTCGGGAACCTGGTTCTTCTTTTAATATTTTTATGTTATAAGTTAGGTGAGGCATATAACAGGCGGGTAACAAGGCCCAGCATTCAAAAATAGCAGTTGCACTTGTATGATTTGTTCAACACATCGCGCACACATAGAAGTAGCAGATATAACGAGCTGGCAACAACGATTGACATCGCACCCGCCGTAGTTTAATGTATATGGGTACTGGTACAAACAGAAGTTATCTAACTGTATGAGGAACGGAAAAATTATAATTGTATGTATATTTTTATTTTAAATATCCTTTGTTCGTTCCATCTATGGCTAAGGCCCAATTTAATTTTCGGCCACGAAGTCGTCACCTATTAGCTGTGCCTAAAACACGCACTATGTCCCAGTGGACATAGTGCGTGTTTTACGCATGTTTGACGCGTTAATATATTGTAGAGCGCGGACAAGTGGTGATTTTACAATATTACATATTAACGCTCTCCTCACATCAGAATGTGATGTATTTGCAAGTAGTTGGATGGGTCTGTGTAAAGAATGTATGAAGTTCTGTAAGGCGATGGATAAGCGTGAATCTTTCTTGTATTAGTTTTTCTTTCTCACATTTGTTCTGTTTGTCCTTCCTAGACCGTATCATGTACCTAGTTTGTATTAATACTGTCTATAGTGTCTATTATAAATTTCACAGTGTTTAGTTCGCTGTAATGCTGTGTAATTTTTTTGAATCAATAACAAAAATGTTTGCAAATGTGTACGTCTCCTAATACAATTTAATTTCGGCCTTTTCCCAGATATAAATTATATTAGATGAGCAGTCCACATTTTTCCTTTCAGAGGAATACATTTGCTTTCTGTGCATTGTCACAACTGCCAAGGCGAGTCTTTGTTACGTTGCTATTAGTGTAAGGCCTGAGTGGACGCTCGAGTTGGACGTGCAGCGGGGCGGGGCGTGCGGCGTGCATGTTAAACAAATGCAAACGTATAGGAGCGGCCTTAGTGCACGCTGCTCAAATCACTTGTGAGCCCGACGCCACGCTCCACGCGCCGCCGAACGCTCCGCTTCGAGCGTCCACTCAGGCCTTACACTTATCCTTATTCGGTCACTAACAGAACATTTGAAAACAAAAAATGTTACGAAAAGTGTGTTGGCGCGACTTTTTGACTGACCTAAATTCATCGTACAGTAGGTACCATCGCCCACACTGTCACAGAATAACTAATAGTACTACCACACGGTTGACTGTCCATCGATTGGACCTTATGCCTTTTGTAATAAGGTCCACCGATGGACAGTTAAGAGTGTTGCTGTTTGTACAACCCATTGCAAATTGAGAGCCCTATTCAAATATAAATTTGGATATGGGTATCTTTACCATCATTTGTCTGAAAAACCGGCCAAGTACGAGTCGGGCTCGCGTTCCAAGGGTTCCGTACATTACACAAATTAAACAATGTATTTTTTATGTGAAACGTGCGTAAAATGTCTTTAATAAACCCTTAGGGGTTGGATCACAAACTAAATAATTAAGTCCGACTCACGCTTGACTGCACATTTCTTATAGGTTTTCCTGTGATCTATAGGTAAAGATCTATTTTGTGTATTTTTTTCAAAATTTGGACCCAGTAGTTTCGGAGATAAAGGGGGGGAATGCTCATTTTTCGCCTATTTTCGTGAATAACTTCTAAACTGTTTATCCTAAAAATATAAAAAAATATATATTTGAGATTCTCACAATGAGCTCTTACATTCGATATGTAACACGATATAGTTTGATAAACTTTTTTTTTAATTTTCTCATTTACCCCCTAAAAGTGGCCCCCATGTTTAAAATTAATTTGTTTACGTTACATGTCCGTCTTTGGGTCACAAACTTACATATAAATACCAAATTTCAACTTAATCGGTCCAGTAGTTTCCGAGAAAATAGGCTGTGACAGACGGACAGACAGACAGACAGACGCACAAGTGTGACCTTATAAGGGTTCCGTTTTTCCTTTTGAGGTACGGAACTCTAAAAATCACCTAGCGCCTGTAAAGAAGAGCACAAAAAGATGGCATTGGAACTGTTTTGTTAACTGCTTCTGTGTTAGTACGAAGGCCAAGCTCTAGGTATAGTCAGTAATACTATTAACTTAGCACCTTTGCATACAAATTTCTATGCAGAAGAGAGATTCCTTTCCGTCGTATAGAAAGCCCTAAGCCTCAGAGCACGCGGCGCTCCCAGATAGATACGTGCTGCCAAAGGCCAAGCTACGCGGAGACCGATATCAGACACGGCTTTTAGTTTAATGCACACAAGATATTTCACGTTTTTCACTGCGGCTGCATCCCTGACACAGTCTACCTTTTTAAATTCATTTTAACTTTACTCATGTTATTTATAAAAGCAGGTCAACCGAAATGCCACTCGACGTGAACATTGATTAATAAATCACGGCGATACTTTCGTTCGCTCGTCAACAGTGGAACTCCATAGTCCATTATTACTTGCCGTGTATTTATTGCAAACGGGAGAACCAAATTCTCGAATTAACCAGTGTAACGTGACCTAAGGGCATCCGTTAGCTGGCGCGGTTGCACGGAGCGGATTGGCCAGTTAACCAAAAATAGTATGAGCGTTGCTAACTGGCGCGGACTCGTGCGACGGATTTTACCTACAATGGCACTCTCAGTGCGTGCGCCCCGCCCGCTCTGTGCACCTGCGCCAGCTAGCGGACTCCCTAAGTTCCGTCTTGTGCGGTATCTGTGATATTCGTCCTTCTCGTATCATCATCGCTCGTCTCATGCGGTTGTCGTTTGTTTCTTATTTCGTATTATTCGTAACTCGTTCTTTATTCGTCTTGTTCGGTTTTTGTCATTATCATCTTTGGTCAAACGCTGTAACTTGTCTCTCTCTTAATATGCAAACAATGAATGAGATAAAGAAAAGCCGTTACTAAAAACGAATAAGGCTTATTAAGAGGGGCAAGTTACAGACTTTGACCAAAGAAGGTAATAGCAAAAACAAACAAGACGTTTAAAGAATAATAAAGACGAATAATGAATGAAACGAGCGACGCTGATACCGCCCTTGGGCTGGAGTTAAGATAACTATCTTATATCGATGAACGCTATAGTTAATCCTAAAGTAAAAATGATGAGGATGACAGGTGCGAATGAAATTAACGTTTTTTGTAAACGATTGACACCTGGCTGGGCCCTTTATCTTCGATTCCTATCGACCGGGGTGGGTGAAACCGGGCTGAAGCGCTTCTACTACATATATGGTATATGTCAAAGGAACTTGGACCCCGTACGATTGGTAACACGCGGTCGGTTACAAAGCGGTCGCGCACTTCTGCATTCTGTCACGCACGCAGCCCGGTCAAACACATTCGACGTGTTGCCTCCTGTCACACTTACGTACGAATTTACAAGTGCGACAGAGAGACAATACATCGAACGTGGTTCGCGGTAGGCCCTCAGAAGTTAACGCTTAGACTGCGAAAGACGTCACCCCCGGCTACAGCAAAATGTCGATCTTTGTGCATTCCAATTCCAACAAGGTTCACGAACTTCACGATCACGCGCCGCACATGATAGGCGTGGGTTTCATAGGGTTATAAACAATTCGTAAAGTTTATTGCAAGGGTATAATAACCACCTATGGTTAGTTAAGAGGTAGACCACGCAGTGGTACCATACAATTAAACGTACTCGACTGTTTCGTCCAGGTGGTTTTTGGGTGTTTTGCTTTTTTGAAATTTTGTTTTTTTAAGCGCAGATTACTTCAAAAGCAAAAACGGCCTAATTGACTAGGCCACAAAAAAAAACATGGTATTCAAAACTGATATCTACTTATTAGTCCAAAAAACAAAACAGTCCGATACAGATAATTTTCTCATTCCCATTTAGATTTCAAAATTTCGTATCAATTACGTTAAGTTTTGGAGAAGGAAACAGTCGAGTATACGAAATCAATTTTTTTGTGATTTTACGACTAAGCTGCACTTTTTAACGCACTAATTTTAGGAGCCGCCCCCGTCAGCGCGGCGGAGATATTCACCTAAAATTCTCAAATCTAAGAAGGAGCTCAGCTGGCCTTTCCTCTTAACCTTTTGACCGCCAAAGACGGTAAATCACGTCGTCGACATTTTGTGCCACTCACGCCGCCGACGTCATTTGCCGTCCAAACTTAATTTATCAAAGACTCTTTAATAAATAACTATATTTCTTTTTTTGTATTTGCATTATTTTATTTTGCCCTTCTACTTTATTGTATAACTTTATTACAATTCAACTATGAATAGAAGGTTAAAAAAAAACAACATTATGTTATAATACGACTTACCCAGTAAATAGCATAGCTAGCCACGCCAAAAACGGCACTTGACGTCGCCTAGTGATGTGACCGAGTCATGGAGGAATAATATTATTATATGAAAGTAACAATCTCCTAATAGAAATCGTTTCGCGCAGTTCCGACAAACACGCTAGCTCCATCAATAATAGATATGGCTTAATCCCATACATTTTGTAATAGGAGTTGTTTTTGCTAAAATAACTCTGCTATTTGTGCTGTTACGGTACTTGTTTTCGTGCTTAATTTAAACAACTTGGTTTGAAAGACGGTACTGACCTTTTGTGACAATGTAACCCCTTATGCATTTATTTTATTGTAATGATACTGCAGTTTGCTAATTAGTAGGTAATAATAATCGACAACGGGTTTGCACATCTCTGAGTAACGCGCGCTTATCAGTGTTCCGTGCGCCCATGACGGCACTTCACGTCCGATGCCTGACGTCACCACCAAGTAGTGATGTGGCATTATCGAGAGATTTGAGTGGAAGTTACAAGTACATTTTGATATTTAAATACGTTATTTAAAGGTTTTTAGTAGAGCTAAAAGCCAGAATTATCTAATATTATATTGTAAAACACCTGTGTAGTGGTTTTTCTAATCTAAGTATGTCAAAAACGAAATCAGTGAAAATATCGATATCCTGTTTTGTAATCACTATTGTTCTCTAAGGTTTTATTTTGATTCATTGCGGTGTCACGTCGAGTTACGTCAATGCTTGGCGTTCAAAAGGTTAAACAGGGTTCCTGCTCGTATACCTATTATACTGGTACCCCTGAGACTTCAACTCGCCCGTACTCGGTAGATTGGAATGAGTTCCCTGCAATGAATGGCTCGAATTGATACGTTAATCTTTTAATTGGAGCCTCGTAATGCCGAGTCAGAGCATTGTATTCGAAATTAATTAAAATGATACCTTTTCGTTTTTACCGGCTGTGGCCTGGCCGTCATCTCACTTTTTGTCTCATTAGAGAGCTTTTTATACAGAAACGGCGGTACGAGCTTATAGTACTGAGATACCTACATTTTGTCCTTTAACCTCTCTTCTTCTTAGAATTTATCAAAAAAGCAATAGCTAAACTAAAAATTAAATGGATAAATTAATCATTGTAGAAACTAGAGTTTAGGTAATATGTACAGTCGAAGGCAAAAATATCGATCCAGACAAATGGCTCAAAAATATGTGAACACGACTTTAGTGTCTAAGGTGTAAGAGCTTGGTTTGCACTTGAGTGTATAGTATAAATATGAATGAACAAAAGATATATTGTCTTATATTATTCGTAATTATGTAGGTATACTTAATAGGCTGACGTCAAAATCTAAGTTTCATAATCATTCATCTTGATAAAAAATTATTGTGGGATTTAGTGTTGCCTCCACAGAGCTTTACCGGCTCTATTTTAAATATGTGTGGTGTTTTCTATAAAAAGGGACCTTATTGTCGATAGCGCTTACGCCATTATTAACGATGCTCCGATATAAATACAATGCCGCGCGATGCTGTGCGGCATTAGCGCCATCGACAATAAGGTCCCTTTTCATAGAAAATGCCCCATTTTTGTGTTTCTCCGCAACTTTGTTAACCAGATGTTGCAGATTTTGCCGACGATCTATTTGATTGCAAACAAGTATACCTACGTCTAGAATACAAGCAACTACAGTCCGCATCAAAAGTAACGGGTCAGATTATGCGTCAAAACTATCTATGTATTATCTAATAGCTTAACAAAAAGATACAAGATATACTTTAGAACGCGACTTATAGAGGCATATCTCTACATATCTGGAAAAGTAGTTATATATTATTATTATTATATTCATTTATTTTAATTATTACAATCAAATGATAAAAATTACAATTTAAAAAAGCTCCACAAAACTGTAAGTAATTAGTTTGACTGTCAAGTCAAGTATCAATCTCTTTTTACACTAAATTCTATATTTTAGGTATATTAAGTAGGTTACACATAACACAATTTGGAATAGTTACATGAAAATATAGTTTAAGTAAGTAGGTATATCCAGGATGCTCTATAAGGAAGACAAGGAGAAAATATTCTAACAAGTAGTTTTAGAAAACGGATTTGTAGTGATTCTAACTTGTCTATATTAGTTTTAAACGTGAGGCCATAGCAGTCAAGACCATAGCTAATTATTGAATCTACTAAAGAATAAAATTGTAAATACATATGGTGGCAGATACTTTTGATTCGTTGTTTCATTTGTTAGTATTGATGTTGACAGTACGTGATTGTTGCAGATTGTCCCAGCTTCCCGTTTTATTCCACGCTTGTGTACGTCTAGGAAGAAAGCAAAAACGTGATTGAAACTTAAATTGCAGGTTTTCCCGGCTTCACGCAGCAGCTGCATTTCTCCCATTATAAGATATTTAATAAGAACACATAGTAGTGTAAAGTCCATGTTGAGGAAGCTTAAGAAGAGAAGAAGAAGAAGGAAAGTTAGGTGTATCTAATCGGCCAAGTTGGATATTCTGCCTTTTCGCCGAAGTTTTATTGTCCGAATTTCACTTGCCAACCAACTTTTCGCAGATGATTTACTCTGGCAACCAACATTCGGCAAACTTTCATTATGACAACGTTTTACTTGGTAGAATGATTGCTATGAAATACAGCATTTGGAATATATTTCTCTCGCCAAATCATTGGCTAAATATTTTTAATACGATAACGTCTAGTCATTTGACAGAGTCAAGAACAGAGTCAAGATAGGTGCGACGACGAGCGAAGCGAGCAGGAGGGTGTTAGGCGAACTGCGACCAAAACCAACTTCTTTTGCGTCGAACGATGTTAAATTACAAAAATAAACTTTTTATGTTTCATATTTAGACTTCTGCTACCTAAAAATTGCGTTTTGTAAAGTGTCTTTTTAAGTTTTAGTCCAAAGATACCGTGCTACCCGTTAGGTTGGGAAATAATACGATTTATTATGTTGAGTTGCTACTTGGTCATTCGGCGAAATGAAATTATGCGAAAAATTGGTTGGGAAATGACATTCGGCAAAAAATGTTTCGGCAATGATTTAGAGAACCGCCAAGTTGTTCACAAGTATTTGAACAAAACCTAAGACGGTTAAGTGCCTGTTCATCCTTAGTATATTTTTTACTACACATGACTGAAAGTTGTTGCAGATATACCCAGCGTCCCGTTTTATTGCACGCGAGTGTACGTCTCGTCTGGAATACAAGTAAGTGCGTGATTGGATTGCCATGTTGTGACGTCAACACCAGCAGCGGGTGTTCTATCAATGTCGGGGGATAAAAAGCATGTTTATTACTTAGCTTCGAAGAATAGCTACATTATACGACTTGTATTGTACTACACTTTATATAAATTATATATGAACTTAGATGTTTTATAACTAATGAATGTTCGTAATGGAAAACGTGTTGGTCGGTACTCTGTACCCAAACGATAAAAACGGGACGCTATTACTAAGACTCCACTGTCCGTCTGTCCGTCTGTCTGTCACGAGGCTGTATCTCATGAACTGTGATAGCTGGACAGTTGAAATTTTCACAGATGATGTATTTCTGTTGCCGTTGCCGCTATAACAAAAAATACTAAAAACAGAATAAAATAAATATTTAAGTGTGGCTTCCATACAACAAACGTGATTTTTTTGCCGTTTTTTACGTAATGGTACGGAACCCTTCGTGCGCGAGTCCGACTCGCACTTGTCCGGTTTTTTATGATATAGGAGTCAAACGAGCACACGAATCGCCTGAAGGGAAGCAATTCCCGTCGCCAATGGACGCCTGCAACACCAGAGAGGTTGTAACTACGTTGCTGGCCTTTAAAATGGGAGTACGCTCTTTTCTTGAAGGCTTGAAGGTCGTATCGGCCCGAAAATACCGCGGGTGACAGTTCATTCTACAGTTACACGTACAGTCACCTGCAATAATATGTTACACAACGAAGGCCGCAAAAATATCTGACACCATCTTATTTGTAGAGCCATAAAGCGTGTCACATATTTGTGCGGCCTTCGAAGAGTAACATACTATTGCAGATTGCAGGTAGGGTTGCCATATGGAAGAATTAAATGTCCTGATAAAAATCCTGACATCTCCCTAAAAATCCTGACATTTCTTGTAACAGAGATTTGACGTAGCTTGAACGACGCCCCGGCGGCGCGCTGCGCTCTTTTTATGAGGTTATTCCTAAAAATCCTGACACTTGCCAAGTCCGGCCGCAATCCGGACAAAGGGTCAACAATCCTGACATATCCGGACAAATCCTGACGTATGGCAACCCTAATTGCAGGTGACTGTAGACCTCTAGGTAAATGGCATATTATCCCAATCGAATGTCCTAAGGACAGACCTCCGCACGTGTTGTAGGTATCATGAATCAGCAAATCCGGCACAGACCGATAAAAAAAACCTATTTTATAACTTTTCTTTCGGCGTCTGCATCTGCTCACCCGACCCAATACCAGGGGATAAAAACTGCTCCCAAACTGTCACACTGCGATACACTGGTATCATCGTTTAAGTACGTAGGGCGCACTACAAAAAAGATTAGGAAACCCTTATATAACAGTAGTTTGTTAACCAAGGGATGAAAGGCACTTACTTCTGCCGAGGTAGTTTGGCGCTCGAACGCAGTGAGAGCGTCAATAGTCCGAGGATGAAATGATGCTTTCACCCGAGTTTTTCGAATACGAGGAAAGTAAAATGCA
The DNA here is from genome assembly GCF_947568885.1 of Cydia strobilella. Taxonomy (NCBI): domain Eukaryota; kingdom Metazoa; phylum Arthropoda; class Insecta; order Lepidoptera; family Tortricidae; genus Cydia; species Cydia strobilella. The sequence continues at coordinate 26,066,844 of NC_086042.1, forward strand.
TGTGTTTTTTTTTAAAACATGATTCAGTATAATTTTTTATAGTATTTCTTGAGTCAGGATTCAAATATCAAAACGGAAATTATATAACAAATATATTTAAACCCAAATTTCAATTGCTTATCGTTAAAAAATTAAAATTATCGTACTTGGAACGTAAAATGCTCTTCGCAGCTCTAGTGCAGAAACGTATCATTTTCTACACACCTTTTAGAACAACAATGACCCTCTTTCAGAGCATGAGAAATGAAAAAGATTATCATACTTACATTAACGGCCTGATTCGAACTTTAAGACATATCAAAAATTTGCTAAAAGTGACGTTCAAACAAAAACGTCACTTTTGACACTGACATATCCGATCCATATCGTATCTTTAGCAAATTTTTGACGTACCTATCTTAAAGTTCGAATCAGACCGCTAATTTGTTTAATATAGCTTTACAAAGACAAATGGAATTCGGATAACATCGGGAAAAGTTGGCAAGCAATCAAAGTTTCAGACTCCGCGCCGCTAGGGAGACATTTTGAGTAGGTACAATGTGTACAGTGGCATCCTTTGGGGCTATTAGGGACAATGAAAATCGTAAAATCTTTGAGTTGGAGTAATTTTTGCTATCGTGAACCCATGCTTGGTGCACTTTAATGTAACTACAAGTAAACTAGTGTAAACTAGGTCTACCCAACACTTGGTGGGTAATGCCAGAAGTGATGATGCAACGCCTAACATTACCCAGCCAGTGTTGGGTACACCTAGATGTGTACTCCTACGGGTAAAAGCCGAATACAGATTAGTGCTGTTTAATTTTTCGGACTTTTGTATTGTATTGTTTTTGTAATGTTATGTCAAATAACATTGCAATAAATATTAAACACCTATTAAACACAGAAGGCCTATTAGTGCAATAAATAAATGTTCCTCACATTTGACAAGTTACTAGAAAACGAATGCAATCCTTCAGAACCATCTACTTCAGCTATACAATTTGCAGCAGTAATATTTTGTACAGTGGCCATCAGATATATCGGAACTGCCGAGGTGCTCAAAAATATCTAAACACGCACTCTGACGCCTTGACAATAGAGGCGTGTTCAGATATTTGTGAGCACCTCGGCCGCTCCCATATATCTGATGGCGACAATACAACTTAGGCTTTCTGTAACTATCTATAGATACCTATGTACCCATTCGTCCTTAGTTGCCAGTAACCCATAATAATTATTATAGTATAATTATAATGACTTTAAAGTAATTGAATTATTTCAAGTACCATTTAACTTTGTGAAGAATCTTAGGATCCATTAAATGACAATAAATTTAATGTATTGTAAATGTCATCGGAAGTGTGTGTGGGCACTGTGAATGACATCTCGCTTTGTGTGCGTAGGGCACAGGACAGCGGATGTCATTCCAGATCTAGAGCAGAGCCCAACTGGGGAGGTACCTCCACCTTACAGAAAACCGCAGCCAAATAACACTAGACCCTACTAATAGTATTGTGTTCCTGCCGGTGAGTAAGGTTGCCAGAGCTCGAGGGAGAGGAGTGTTAGGGTCGGCAACGCGCATGTAACTCCTCTGGAGTTGCAGGCGTACATAGGCTACGGAGACTGCTTAACATCAGGCGGGCCGTATGCTTGTTTGCCACCGACGTAGTATATAAAACAAAAAAAAGTATATTTGGATTATTAAATTTAGAAATAAATCAAATTTATGTTATGTTAAGTTTTGTAAAGTATTTTTAAGTATTTAGTTATTAAGATTCTCTTGCTATACCCTATTCAGGGTCCATGCTGTTACAATTAAAATGGTTATAACACCTATATGTACCATGGATTGCAGTCAATAAATGAAATGAAATGAAATAATTTGTCATTTTGCTCAATATTCTTAAACCAACGTGTGTTACGTGTGTATCTTGGCTAGACCCTCTGATCAGAGAGCCTGGTACTTGACATGCAACCATTACCCACGTATTCCCCCAAAGTTAGAATCAAAATGAACCGACTACTGGCCGCCCATAAATAACCGTAATTACGCGGCTCCCCCCACCTGGCGTTAATTCGCAACTTTCTGGATTTTTCTCTTGTATCGCATTATTCTGTGTCTGCCTCCCGCGTTTCTTTTTTTCCTTATTGTATTAGCTATGTAGGAAACATTTCAGACGTCGTGGTGTAAACATTACTTTTATTTTTACATTTCTTTCTAAGTTCTATTTACTGTTTTTTTTATTGTGACGTTATAATGTTAAGTTTCATTTGTAAAATTATAATAAATTGTATCCGAGAGTTTTCGGTTAAGTTTCTAAGTTATATAATATTAATACAATCAAATGGAACTGCCCATAAATAACAGCCATTATGTCATAATCGTTTTTTGATAACTTTTGCATGTTTAACATAAATAATGTAGTCCAGACACGATTAGAAAGAATAATATTTTAGCTTCATTTAAATTTTCATTACCAAACCCCGTAATCAATGATGCAATTCATTAAAAAAAAGATTGGCGAAACTATCTACCGTAAGGAACCCTAACTTCACCGTTCGTGCCCAACTTTGCCAAAATGAAATATTAAAAATGATAATTTTACCAAGAAAAAATTTTTTTTTAATAACCTGTAGTATCCCACTGCTGGGCAAAGGCCACTCCCTTAGATTTCCATGACTCCCGTTGTTGAGCTGTTTCCGGCCAGTTATTAGTGAAGGTGTCTAAGTCGTCCCGCCATCTCCGCCTGGGCCTGCCACGTCCGCGCTTCTTTTGCGGCATCCACTTGGTGGCTATACTAGCCGACCTATCCGGATGCAGACGTGACCTGCCCAGTCCCACTTCAGCCTAGCGGTCTTCTCCCCTACGTCAGCTATGCCTGTTCTGGAGCGCAGTGTAGTGTAGTGTTTCGGATGCGAACCAAGAAAAATATATCCCTTAAATTCACAATACAATAGACCTGCGTAGAAATAGTTAAAATAACCTAACTTCGCCACCCGTCCTTAATTTCGCCGATTTTTGTGTCATGAAAATTATACAAAAACTTTTTCCAAACAATTTTTATTATTTGGAGTAAGTTTTAGCTATTGATTAAATGCTAGTTAAGGCAAAGTTATAAACGAAAAGGGCATTTAGGGTAAGTACAAATCTTTGCCATAGAGTTAGACCAAGAAAAGTGCAACTATTTTGATACCACACGCAGTGCAAGTGTTATTTATACGTCATAATGTCATAGAAGTATGACGTTTAAAATAACACTTGCATTGCGTGTGCTATCACAATTGTTGCAGACTTGTCTCGGTTTAACACTATACGGATTCTACGAAAAACATATCACCTAAGAAACTACAATGTTTACCTAAAATATCGACTTGTCCCGCATGCGTTACAGTTCGTTGACCTAGATTCTGATTAGTTTGGCAACACCCGACCAATATCTCTGGCAAGGCAAGGACTTGTCTAGACATTAAGGGTTCTGTTCAGTCACACGCGAGATTCAAGAGCTGGGGCCCGTTTATCAAAAGCTTGTAGCTTGTAATTAGGGATGAAAATTCCGGAAAACATCAATTGTTTTTTCGGGAATTTTACAAAATTTCGTTCTTTTCAGTTTTTTTCCAGTTCTACTCAAATACGTCACACAAAATGCCACTGATGAGTGATGACAGTGTCAATGCCATAAACAAACACATTAGACATGCCACCTTAACCTACCTGTTTAAATTCCTAATTAAGTATATTGAAAAATACAGAAGTATTTATCAGTACGGTTTTTAATATTATTTTTAGTCGCTTTTGGCGACATGTTTCGGATTCTTTGGGAATCCATCCCCAGGCACGAGTGTCCGCGGCGGTTGTACGTCGTACTGATAAATATTTTGAAATATGTCTCACGATAGTTTAAGTGCGATTAAATACAGAAGTTTTGAAAAAATTTGGTTTTTTTCAGCTTTTTTTTCGGAAGTATTGTAACTGAAATTTGCATTGTTTTTTTTGAAAGAAACTTGAAAAACACGAGCCGTTTTAAAATTTTCCCGTAATTATCCCGGTTTTTTCAACGCTACTTGTAATACAAGTGGAAGTCCCTTTCTAACAAAAGCTGTCAAAAAGGGACTTCCACTTGTGTTACAAGCTACAAGCTTTTGATAAACGGGCCCCTGGCGTGGGTTTATGTAATAATTTTGACAGATCAGGACAAATCTTGCGTTAGCTCTTATGATTCAATATATATTATATAGTAGTCAGGGCAAATCAATTCTTTAAATGCATTGATCTCAATAGTTTATAATCTAACACTAAATTGTACGAAAATATTTGTATTAGGGTATACTCCCGGGAAATCCCGGTTTTCAAATTCCCGGGAACTCCTGGGAATATAATAATAATATAGAAAGTACCGATACTTCCGGTTTTTCCCTAAACGAAGTTTTTATGTATTTGTATTTTTATTAATTATTGGAAATTTGAAATGTGTTGATTATTTTTATATTGTATTATTTTACTTTAATTTAATTAATGATTATTTGAATGAACTGAATATATTATGTAAATCCAATTATGACGTGTAATATAAAATATTATTATAAATAAATGAGTATGAATATGAGTATGAGTATGAGTATGATTATGAGTATGATTATGATTTTATTGAATGGCTAGTAAAAGCTTGTGCCAATTAATTCATCACTGGCCATATATTATAACATGTGGCCGTCAAAATAATGTAGGCTGAAATTAAAGACTAAGTAGGTACCTAGTCCTTAACATTTACTAATAATATCTGGGAGACCGAGTTTTGCTCGGAAAACATATAAAAACTCAAATATGCGCGTTTTTCCAGAGATAAGACATAGCTAGATCGATTTTTCGCCCCCGAAAACCCCCATAAAGCAAATTTGATCGAAATCGTTAGAGCCGTTTCCGAGATCCCCGAAATATATATATATATACAAGAATTGCTCGTTTAAAGGTATAAGATACCTAAGGTTAAATCATAAGACACGGCGCGAGATTTTTATGAACTGAAAACATTCTCGTACAAAATTCGCGCCAGGTTTCGAGAATCAACCTACAATCAAATCAAATTATAGGTTACCTACTATTGCTGAGTTTTAAATGTCAAAACTACATTGAACTATTAGCCAAAATTATAAAGCAATTTTTGCTTAAAGATAACCTAACAATACACGCATGACATTAAAGAAAGACCAGTGAGATGCAAAAATTTTCGTTTAAAAACAAAGTAAAGTAACGTACTTAAATCCCAGATTCCAAGTTATTCCAATAATGATATCAGACACAGGCACTAGTTTAAAAAAAAACCCTATTTCTATGAGATTAAGGTTCGATTTAGATGCTAAGTTAATCGACGGATAGATCCTATCGCATTTTTATACATAACTTAATCTATCGCAATTGTGGACCTCGCGAAATCGATGAGAAGAAAAAAGTTTGCTATAAACAGTGTACAGCAGTCGGCATCAAATAAAAGTGACAGCCAAAATGGTTAAATATATTGAAACACATACTTATATACATGTTAATAAAGATGTGTTACGATATAATTGGTCACTTTGGCCGTCACTATATATTTATTGCTGACTGTACTTTACATTCGACTTTTAATCTGCCATTGTTGTAAACAAACTCAACAAAAAAAAACCGGCCAAGTGCGAGTCGGACTCGCGCACCGAAGGTTCCGTACTTTTTAGTATTTGCACGTATTTGGTTGTTATAACGGCAACAGAAATACATCTGTGAAAATTTCAACTGTCTAGCTATCACGGTTCATGAGATACAGCCTGTTGACAGACAGACGGACAGACGGTCAGACGGACAGACGGACAGCGGAGTCTTAGTAATAGGCTCCCGTTTTGCCATTGTTGTAAACAAACCCAACAGAAAAAAGTAATACTGTGAAAAATTAATTAATTAATCGGTCCTAATAATCTAATTGCTTATCGTGCTTGCCCTGTTCCAAACAATGCTCTAAATGTCGGGCTAGCATGACAACAATTTTAACAACGTTTAATTTACATATAACGTTCTGAAATTACCATAATTAGAGAAAATGCTGAAGAATGAACTCCAACTGAAAATTGCACAACATTCAAATATTATCAGAATACTTAAATAGGTTAATTACTTACTTTTCATTAACACATATCGAAATCCAAAAAACGCACTTTTCACACACACATTCAAAAAATGCAATACACGCGAACGATTAGCTCGATCTCATCAAGTCGCACATATAAAAACAAACACGCACAATTTAAACGAAACCACAACGTTTTTTTTTATAAGAATAACACTCGTTATTAATCACACCGGGTTGGGTTTTTATTATTAATGAAAATTGGTTTGCAAAAACAAAAGACGCGCGGGGGTAGAGCGTAGCGGGTGGCTCGCGCGGGGTGCCTTTACGTACTGACGTAGATTTTTGGGGGGAAATCGGTTTGCGCACGTAGCCACCCCCGGCAGCGCTGTAAGCGCTGTGTAAGCCTACATCGTCTAGCCGTAGAGGGTTAGTAGGCCGGTGGGGTAGTCAAGGTGCATCTCGAGAGAGCTCCTGGTAGTGTGACTCATGTGGGATACATTAGTATGCGCATAGAGTAACTTATACTAGAGCGGTACTGTCATAGTAAAATTTGTAACCCCAGTAAATTCATTGCCATCTGTCGACACACTTTAAAACTAAAATTGAAGATTTGTAAAAATACGATAAAATGTATTTAAATATAGATAAATGTTTTTTTTTTATTTGCATTAATTATTTTGATGATTTTGACCCATGTTCTTTCACTGATATGCGTTAAAATTGTTAAATAACAAACGAAACCGTCAACGCCATCTATACGACTGTAGGCCAAAACCAGTAGCGCCCTCTAAACGAGAATCAAATTTTCTTGATTTTCGAGGCACGTTTTTTCCTTAGACTGTATCCATCTATTACGGAGTTATGTCTATTTTTGGTATGCGTGGAATAAAATAATAATACATTATGTATAATAATATTGTCTTCGGTTACCGCGATAGTTACTCATGAAATAAAACTATGAAAACGGATTATATCGCGTATATTGAATTTATAATACATCCCGACGATCTACGATTGTTCATTATTTTAGTATGTGGGTATTTTTGCACTTTGTAATTTTTCCTCAGTCACCCGTTGACCACGAACGCTGTAAAGAGTTCGAAACGTCGGGATGTATTATAAATTCAATATACGCGATATAATCCGTTTTCATAGTTTTATTTCAATACATTATGTAATTAAGTCTTTATAGGTCCCACTGCTGGGCACAGGCCTCCTCTCGTGCACGAGAAAGGTTGCACAACACAACACACACATGCAACATTGCACTTAAACTCGTAGCACCACGTATCGCCTCTACGCCGTAGACCATAATGTTAATGTAGTCAATAATAAGTGATTATAAAAAAATTATAGATAGATGCCGTCGTTTGTGTACTTATTAGAAATGCCACGAATATTCGGCAACTATTCGGTATTCGGCCTATTCGGCCACTTTGCCGTACATTACCGACAATATTCTCTAAATAGAAAATATTATAGGCAATTTCCCAATCTCTAGTACTTATGAGATATTTTTTATTTGTTTTAATTTCTTCATTGAACAGTCGCCATCAGATATATCGGAGCGCCCGAGGTGCTCACAAATATCTGAACACGCCTCTATTGTCAAGGCGTTAGAGTGCGTGTTCAGACATTTTAAGCACCTCGGGCGCTCCGATATATCTGATGACGACTGAACATTCATTAACTTTTTGTATTTATTCATTTTCATAGCACTAAAAAACACCTGTTCTTTATTTCTGAAAAAAAGGATAAATCAAACACACCTGCACAAAGCAAAATTTTACACAACTTAAATTAAAAATGAGTATAATCTCAATCGATTTGGCCTTTAATTTCTATGTCGGGCATGCCGTATGCCGTGTGCTTGTTTACCACCGGCGTGGTATAAAAAATGTAGAAAAAGCACTAGAAGAATTCATAGTTGGTTCATAAGTTTCATAAATTAACTATATATGACTATGACTAGACTTATATTGACCGGGATATAGACCGTGATTACTTTTTGTATTATTTATGAGGTAATCACGGTCTATATCCCGGTCAATATAAGGGCCAGTTGCATCAACCACAATTAACAGACTGATCAACGTCAAGCAGCAGAGAACTAAGAAACTTCCCATACAATACAATTTATCGAACGCTAAAATGGTGACAGACGGTTTGGTGCAACCCGACCTAAGTCTAGTGAAACTAACTATGACTATGACCATGCTTAGATTTGCTAGCTCACACATTTCTACTTGAAAAATACAAAAATGATCAAACAAACTATAGTTTTTTGGTACAGATTATTCCTTACTGTTATTAGGCAAGACCAGGCTTACGACGGGCAGTGCTGGACAAATGCCTCTCCGCGGGATCCCTGTGCTTTGAAGTTATAAGTTACAGCACTAAGTATTCTAGATTCTAGATAATAATATATTTGCTGTAGAAAGAACTTTTTATCATGTAACTCACTTGTAGAGATTTCCAATGAGGAATTTTCCTTCTCACTTCATTTTAATTACAAACACGAAAACTTTCACTTTCTGTAACAGTACTTAACACAAGAAATAATAAACACGGAACTTAATATCAGTTTGCACCTATGTTATGTACAAATCGACTTAGATTTCACTTCGTTATAATAAATTTACTAGATGCTAATGTTATCACAATCCTTAAAAATATTTATAGAACTTTAATCACATTTTTTCCTTTCCTCCTCCGTCTTGTTGACGTTCGGATGCTAGTTATGGTCAGAGTAAAGAAAGTTAATAGGATTACAAATTGACAGTAAATAAGAACAAAAAACTATACTCATCCTTTTCTTTTGGGTGCTAGTACTAGTGTAAGACAAAGATAGTATGATTTTCTCTGTCTATGTCTGAAATGAGACAGTCCCTTGACAAACTTTATATGTTACCCGGAGAATAACTACTTTGTACAAAGACTTGTTGCAAAAAGTACATGAAATGAAAACCACACCACTACGAGTCGCGCAGTATGCTGTCCCGCACCACCCGCTGGCACCACAGAAATCCATTTATTTTTGAAAATGGAACAATTTACTGAAAATTAGAAGAATTTTTTAGAACAATCTGACACATTCGTACTTGAATAACCGTCTGGGCAACTGTTTAATATTATCTTTTTATATAAAATACATAAAATATATAAAAAATACAATATCAATCACTGTAAAAATAGTTATTTATCTACGTAGGCACAAAGCAACTAAACTGCATCATGCTTAGGTGAGTATTTTCTTTTTGTTACTTCATATTTCCATCATCATCTGTTTATCAGTAGGTATGAAGTTCATACCCGGTGAACAATAATTATACCTACCTACATTGCTTTTAATTTCCTCATTCATTCGTACTTAGGTTACTATTATTCGTAATTACGTTTGTGTCTCATATTCTTGTTTATTTTTTTGGAAGTCTTCCAACAGAAGCATTCGTCATAAAATTCCATGGAACAAAACTAGAAACACAAGAAACCTATGCTGGCGCCATTTATAAAAGCCTATGTCTTTTTGTTAACCACCTTAAATGATTCATTCATAATTTACAGGTGTCCTCCAGTATGGCCTGCTAACGACCCCTGTTGGCCCAGCGCGGGCGTTAAGTCCGGCCCGCGGGACGGCCGCTGCATCGACGGCAAGCAGGACTACCCGTACCCGAGGCTCCCCATCTCCTACTGGTAGATACGACAATAGGATGTCTACTGGTTGTCACTGTCTAATGTCACGTGTATACTGGTAGACACGAGACTAGGGCCGTCATCGTATAATGTCAAGATGTCAAGTGAAATAGTTCTTTTGTAATAAATTTATTAAAATGAACATGTTTGTGTTTAATTAGTTCTTATAGACGGAGAGATATCCGCTGAAAAGGGTACATGATACACCATGATGATGGATGATTGATGAACAACAGCTATCAGAAAGATAGTTTTATAGCAGACTTGCTCTCAATATCATAAATTATAGTGTACCGTTTATCGGGGCCACCTGTTAAGTCTATTAGGGGTTGGGTCGACTTGTTTAAGATTGTCCTATAATTGAATTAATTCACCGTAGCTCGAACAGACTAGCTTCGCTGCTTAAAAACTGTGAGATAAGATAAAAAACGTACATTATACAATTTAAACAACGTATTTTTTTAAATGTGAAATGTCTTTAAAAAACCCGCAGGGGTCGGATCAAAAACTAAGTAATTAAGTCCGACTCGCTTGACTGCACATTTCTAATAGGTTTTATTGTGATAAGATCTATTTTGTGTATTTTTTTCAAAATTTTTGACCCAGTAGTTTCGGAGATAAAGGGTAGTTATTTTTTGCCTATTTTCTTGAATAACTTCTAAACTGTTTATCTTAAATTATAAAAAAAAATTAAGATTCTCACAATGAGCTCTTTCGTTTGATGTGTATATATATTTATTCGTCGAATAATTTATTTAAATAAGAATAATCATCCGACAATTTTATTCGTCATTGGCGAATAATTTTGTTATTCTTATTCGTTATTCATCATTCGAATAAATTTTGCCCATCTCTGGCTGGTAGTCGTCGCACCTATCATGACTCTATCAAATGACTAGACGTTGTTGTATTAATAAATATAAAAAAAAACCGATACTGAAATTCCGAAAGTTCGGATTTCCGGTTTTCGAAAACCTGAAAGGTGGAGATAAACCTTCTTGCAGTAATAACCTAAACCTCAAAACAGAAAAGAAGCAAAAGTCAGCATTATAAAACTGACATTTTTATATAAATGTCGTCAAAATTATTCTCAATTACAAATTAAAATAAAATTAGTGTTGTGAATTTACTTGGTTCTGCTTTAGCTCGTATATTACATATTGAATTATGTAAGTATTATCGAATCATCTTTGTATTATCATTGTTTCTTAGGTCAAACTTTTTAATCCGATCTAGCTCCTAGCCACGCAAGTGGGTAGTCTCCACTGAGTTCTTAGTATTTCACGAAGTAATTATAATAATAGCTCATCACTGACAGGACTATTGTAGCCAATAAGCCTGACTTTGTGATAACAGATCGGTCACAACGTCGGGCCGTGCTCGTCGACATCACCATCCCCCATGATGAGAATCTCGTGAAAGCCGAGAAGGACAAGTCCAGTAAGTACCTAATAGACTTGGCTCACGAGATAACCGCCATGTGGGATGTTGATTCGACGATCATTGTCCCTATAGTCGTTTCAGCGAACGGTCTCATAGCGAAGAGTCTCTACCAACACCTTGAGAGACTCTCTTGATGGTTGGATCAAGGGTCAGATGCAGAAGGCGGTGATCGTGGACACGGCGCCGATAGTCCGAGGGTTCCTCTCTCTGCGGCCCTGTCCACCGGCAGTTTGGGCCCTGCCCCGCTGCTGGCGGCGCTCTAAAAAAAAACCTAACCTTAACCTTTATTAATTAAAACAACCTTTATTAGGTTAGGTTTTTTATAATGTGTTTATATGTTTTCTTTGCATTGTTTTTGTACGTGTTTTTTGTATTTTACTTTTATATTCATGTTATAAAATCCTAGCCTAAGAAAAATGACAAAATAAAGAAACAATAGTTCAATGCTAGTCTCCCACAAAGAAGAAGAAGACAATCCCTATTCTATCCCTTAATGTTGTGAATGCGAAAGTAACTGTATGTCTGTTGCCACTTCACGCTAAAACCGCTTGATCAATTTAGATGAAATTTGGTATGGAGATATTTAGCTTGAGGCCCAGAAAAGGACAAAGGATAGGATAGTTTTTATCAATTATCATCATCGTTCCACACAAGCGAAGTGGCAGGCAGGAGCTAGTAGATTTATATAGTCCATTTTGCATTACACCCCTACCCCCCTGCCTAACTGTAACAACCAGGTTATTTCTCTTTTACCTATTGGTAACCGTTAGGTAACTAAATAGCTAATATTTAGTGTATAATTAAGGGATATGCCTTTCCAATATTCAACCAAATCTTTGCAGGGGCTGCCACGTTGGATGCTGGCCGGGCGCCGGTATCAAATCAGGCTACGCGCGCGACGGCGGAAGCCCTAACTACCCATACCTTAGCTATTCATGCTACTCATACTCACCGTGCATACCCCGCTGTTATAACTTCTAGTCATCGTGCCCCTATCTGTCAAAGCTACGTGCGCCACGGCGGAAGCCCTAACTACCCATACATGTGCTACTCATGCTAATGATACTCACCGTGCATACCCCGCTGCTATAACTTCTAGTCATCGTGCCCCTATCTGTTGCCCTATCTGTCAAAGCTACGCGCGCGACGGCGGAAGCCCTATCTACCCATACCTGTACTACTCATGCTCACCGTGCTGGCCCCGCTGTTATAACTTTTAGTCATCGTGCCTCAATAAGTGCCCCTGTCTGTCAAATCAGATTAACCAGATCAGAGTATGTTGTAAGAGCGTGACGGCGGGACCCTTAATTATTCATGCTATTCGTATAGTTATAATATAACTTTTAGTATTCATGCCACTATCAGTGCAATCCGTAATGTTACTTGGTCTCATGACCAACTGAAATGTAAACTAAAGGAAAGAAACCCAACTCTGTCTACGTAGTTTACAAGCGTGGCAAAGAAATGCTATTTGCAGTACTAATTTTGTAATAAAGTGATTTGAATATGAACGTTAGTTTTTCATTGTTTGAAAACCATTATTCCTCCTCCCCATGCGAAATCCTTAGGCGCCATTCATTTATTACGTAAGGCAATTTGGGGGAGGGGGGTCGATTGTTGTCGATTGATCGAAGAAACAATTTTAAGAACTTTTATTTTGTACCTGTAAAAGTACGAAAAAAGTATTTTAGAAATAATCAACTTTGGCTTATTTTATAGTTTTTCTTTGTCGTCAGTCACACGAATGCACGCGCTTTTTCTATCACGGATGCACTTCTTTAGACTTTTCTAGATTTCACTAGACTTCTCTAGACTTCTCTAGACTTCACTAGACTTCTCTAGACTTCTCTAGACTTCTCTAGACTTCTCTAGACTTCTCTAGACTTTTCTAGACTTCTCTAGACTTCTCTAGACTTCCCTAGACTTTTCTAGAATTTTCTAGATTTCTCTAGACTTCTATAGACTTCTCTTGACTTCTCTAACTTCTGTTGACTTCTAGCGAAGTTAGAGAATGTCAAGAGAAGAGAGAAGAAGTCAAGAGATCTAGAAGATATATTAAATACCTAGCTAATAGCTCGTGGAGTAACCTGATCCCTTTCGATCGTTTCAAGGAATCTGTGTTAATATCTCTCAATATTACAATGTCCCCGCTGTCCTGACTAATATCGTTCAATAGTAGTTTCAACTGATCAATAAATATATAAGTCACCCTCCGTATTGGAACGGTATACACACATTAAAGTTTACAAGTTGCACTGCAGCTCTGCTGCTGCTATCTCAATGTGCATTTCAATTGAGTATTTTATTTGTCATCTAATTATGGCTAACGAAAATGCTGACAAACAATACATTATGACTTAAAACTTTATGGGAAACAATAAAGGCCCTGGTTACGATTAGTTGTCCAGGAGACAAAAGACTTAAAATCCTAATTTTATGCTATTTAAATGTATCAAACGTGCATTTTTGTGGTAGTTATAACCAATTTACATAATGGCACAGAATATATATAATTTGTCATTTACTAAGCATGGTAATAGAACGGCATATAGAAGATAAACAAATTGATTCATTATGACATGATTTTATAGTGGCCTAAGAATCAAATTGGTTGACTGTACATATGCACGGTGATACATGTAATTTGAGTTGAGGGTACTTGATTTGTAAGCAAACTAATGTACACTTAGTTTAAGGTTTTAATTATACCGAGAAGCGTCAAGTCATATTAGTATTACCAAATACCTATGTAAATAGGTAAGAAGGTTCACCGATGGACAGTTAATATTGTGGGCGATGCATGGTACAATACTTACAATACATTACTGTTTATTGCACACCTCACATAGTTACTCTTTGGAGTAAAGTACATAAGTATATAAAGAACATTCAGAATTGACAACTTGACGAGTTTAAAAAAAACAAATGCATTAGAAAAAGAACCATTTTGATATAAATGCCACTAAAAATATTTCAAGTTGCTTTTTAAATTAAAATTAATTTTGTAAACTGTGCTACATTACTGTGTACCAGTGATACTGATAATCATGCCTCTGTACACCTCACAGTAAGTATATTTTTTTTTCGTCTGAGAGGTGCTAACTTGCAGTATGTATGACCGCACGCTTTCACAATAGGCTTATTCAGTCGACTGAGAGCTTTCAAACGACTCTCTAATGACACTGACTATGAGTCAGTGAATGTACAGCGAGCTGCAAAATTAAATGGCCACATTATGAATGGAATTCATTAATATATAGTGGCCATGCATTTTTGTAGCTGTTTGGTATTATTCAAAAATGTCTTTCGATTGTACACCGGTGGTACAGATCTGATGGTTTTCACGAGCTCACGCCATTCCTCTCTGTTCTCAGTAGCGCGTCTAGCGTCACTATCTGAAATTCTGAAAGGCTTTCAGAACGCCACCATGTGCAATGCACGGAACGAACTGTTATAACTTTTACTGCCTGGTGGCTGCCAATGGAGTGCATGAGATATTTTGTTACCTTGGTGCATAGTGTCTCCCCTATCAAATCCTATTTTAGCTTTGTTTACAAATGAGTCCCATTACAATTACAGGCCTATGTACGTATGCGCGGGTTACTGGCGCAGCGCAGGAACAAAGTCCGGCTACGCGCTGCGCCCTGCCACAGGAAAGGACTTCACTTACCCAACAGGCGTGGGTTGGTAGCTCCACCTATCCCCATACCACGGGGTAAGTCAGACAAGCTACTACGGTTGTAACTTACCCTACACCGCAAGTCACATCTTGTCCGCGTGCCCCGCAAGCGAACACAGGGACAAAACGGCAAGTACCTAATATATAGACTGGATGGGTGTTGTCTAACGGTCTAACGTGTTTTATACGTCGTGTTTGCAATATTAATTGTAATGTAATAAAGTAATTGAAATGCAGTTTATTTGATTTTTAGGTTACACGTCTAGTTTTAACCTCCGAAACAAAAAGGGGCGTTATAAGTTTTAAATCATTCTGTCTGTGGTATCGTAACGCCACAGCATAGAGACCGTTTAGATATATTTTTATCCCTTAAAATTATTAAAAATCAGTTCATCAATTAGAAGAAATTAATTAAGAATGAAGAAAAAAATTAATATTGTATTTGGAGACAGTCTTACCAGACAGATCAACCTAATAGCCCCCAACTAGGCAAAGTCCGAGGAATCATCTATTTTAGATTCCATCAGTCTAGTAATTTTGCATTCTCGCGGAAGCCAAAACATAATCAGTTCTACGAATCAAATAACAGGTAAACGGGCCAGTTAGTCTGTAATTCGTAGGATAAATAAAACGGCTCGTTGAAGGGAACATCCTAGGGAACGTCACCAATCGATTCGGGATGTAAAATAAATAATCTAAACATTCGAGCGAAAAGGTATGCAATAAATCGCCCGCTTCAGGTCTGATGTGAAGGGTAGACACAAATCACACGTTACTGAACATGTAAGTATTACAAAAACTTGGCATGAAAACTTTCACATGAATTAGTTTTTTTATTAAATTTTTCAAAAGTAGCGCCTTAAAATATTGTGACAGATTTCAAGAATATCATATTTTAACATTTGTCAAAATTGCACCTTGCCATACAAGCGTAGTTCCGCTCTCATTTTAAAACTACGTTTTCGATTGTAATGAAACTTTGCATATACAATGACATGACATTTTGTATGAGGTATATCTAGGTCTAAAATTTGTTTATATAGCTCCAGTTTATAAAACAAACGAAATAGAGCAAAAACAAGTTTTGTATGAAAAACTTAAATTCACTGTATTTTTTTAACTATGGTATCTGAAGCTACATAAACTAATTACAGACATAGATATACCTTATCCTATTGTAAGTACAAAGTTTCACAGCAATCTAGCTAGTCTTTTTAAAATGAGAGCGGAACTACGTTTCAGTACTTGAATCTCTCACCTTTTTTGTATTTACAACTTTATAAATAAAAACAAAAACATATTTTTGGAATATAATTTATTTTATTACCTAATAATTTATTTTATAGTCTTTAGTTTAAGCAAGTATAAGTCTATATTACATTATCATGCGAATTTTTAAGTCTTAATAATAAATAACTCAATAGGTAATTAATTAGTCTACCTATTTATGCTTTCAAGGAATTATTCCTACGTCTACAGATTCCCATTTCTACATATTCCTAATAATACAACGTTAGGTATAGGCAGATATACACTATAATAGAGTTATTGACTGTGGAAGAGATGTAAAGTCGCTGACAATATTGTAGCTGACCAAGATGACGCTATCCATATGTTTTGTGATACCTTTCTGAGTTCTCAAAAGTCCACTTTTGACAACCAGATTTACCACAAAGTGTATGGGGCCGTACAGTACAGCTACAACTATATTAGCTGTTACATCCGAAGCACTATTTTCTCTAAAACTTTACACATTTAATTAATACAATCAAAATACAATCAATGAATATAGTACGGTTAAAGCATTCAATTACATTAAGTACCATTTCGTACCTTGTCACAGTGACAATCAATATGAAACTCGCTAGAGACCTCATTACTATTGTCACTGTGACTGTGAAATTCAATTCCTTGATCGTATTACCAAACCAACTCCCAATGTTGACCACGTTATTAATGGTGTAATTAATTTAAAATAGGGGTTGGTGAAATTACGTTGGTACCCTAAATTCGTCTTTAGTACATAACTTCGCCTTAACCATTGACTTATATATTCGTAAAGACGGGCCTTACGGGCACTAAGAATGGTACCAGTACCGCTCCGCTGTGTCATGCACACGAATCCGAGCCAATCGTGCATTCTAACGCCACAACGCGATGCGATGAGTTCGCATCACACGCGCAATTAATCGCAACTATTAGTTGCGTTAGACTGCACGATTGGCTCGAATTCGTTAGTGAAATATCGCTGAACTAGCACCATTCTTAGTGCCCGTAAGGCTCGTCTTTATGTATAAGTCAATGGCATTTTTCTTTCTAGTCATTTGATTTCGAACAGTAATTCTTATTGTAGAGACTATGCGTGGTAAGTATGTTGGCGCGATAGACTTTAGGGTTAAGTCATAAATCCGCTTTAAATTGTATCATGTGGTCCATATGCGTATTCAACATACAACATACAACAATAGGATTTGGAATAAGTTTAAGTATAATTTTCATAATAAAAAATGTGGCGAATAATTATAAACTATTTTTGCGCAGCTCTTTTTGTGAATTCAATGGATATCTATTTCTTGGTAAAATTATTATTTTAATATTTTACTTGGTCACCAATGCTGAAGTTACTGTTCCCTAAGGTAGATCCTAAGGTAGATACTTTTGGCAACCCTGATTTATATTAAATTGCAAAATTGATAACGGGGGTTTGATTGTTTGGGGGTTATTGTCTGCCATTGACCAAACCCCGGCGCTTGCAGCAGTTGGCGATGAAACTCCCCACCAGGGCTATGGGACGGTTTTCCCACTCCACCATCGTTGCTTTGCTTGACGTCACCTGTACAATGAGACAAGTTTGACAAAGGAAATAAACTAATTCTAATTTAGAATATCAATATTTGTCGCATGGTTATCTTTACAAAGTTGACATTAACCTCTTGTCCGTGTATGACCTTATCATATCCTTAACCCAGACCGACTTTTGTCTTCTTTTTGCATTTTTTATGAGAACGATTATTCTGCCCGCGCAGCATGGTTTCCCCTATCACTAAGTCCGTCACTTTCGCACTCACATACCTGTTAGAACGTGACAGGCATGGTGATAAGCGTACCGTGCTACGACTCCTGCTCTATACAGCACGATCGAGGACTCACGATCTCTATTTGTTACTTTTTAGGGTTCCGTACCTCAAAAGGAAAAAACGGAACCCTTATAGGATCACTCGTGCGTCTGTCTGTCCATCTGTCACAGCCTATTTTCTCCGAAACTACTGGACCAATTAAGTTGAAATTTGGTACACATACGTAAAGTTGTGTCCCAAAGACGGACAATTAACGTAAACAAATGAATTTTAAACATGGGGGCCACTTTTGGGGGGAAAATGTGAAATTTAAAAAATAAAGTTTTTAAAACTACATCGTGTTACATATCAAATGAAAGAGCTCGTTGTGAGAATCTGAAATATATATTTTTTTTGTACATTTAAAATAAATAGTTTAGAAGTTATTTAGAAAATAGCCAAAAAATGACCATTTCCCCTTTATCTCCGAAACTACAGGGTCAAAAATTTAAAAAAATACACAAAATAGATCTTTACCGCCAGTCAAGCGTGAGTTCGACTTAATTACTTAGTTTTTGACCCGACCCCTACGGGTTTTTTAAAGACATTTCACATGAAAAATAGATTGTTTAAATTGTGTAATGTACGGAACCCTTGGAACGCGAGTCCGACTCGCACTTGGCCGGTTTTTTATGAAGGTACACGCACGATAATAATTTATATCGCTCATCAAAAACCCACCCAGATAGCCCGTGACCCGTTTCAAATCATCAATCTTCCTAACAAGCCATTTTGATTATCAAGCCATCTATAAGCAAACTGAGATAACTTTACGCGCTTGATATCAACGCCCTCTCTCGTCTAAGCTACGGACCTGGTCGCCCTGCAGTCTGTCCAGAAGGGTGACACACACGTCAGCTGCTCGCACTCCTGCCTCCCTGGTATACGCGGAAAAGGCTGTGGCCTCCATTTCTATGTTCTTCACGCCTAGCTCTGAGAGAGTGCGAAGGAAGGACATTTTGTCCGCTTCTGTGTGGTCGCAGAATGGTCCGTCAAGGCGAGCTTGACCTAGAAAATAAGGGATAGATTTAGTTTGAAAGATTTCACAGTCTCATTTAATTTTCATCCATATAAACCATTATGTGGTACCCTGGTAAAAAATATAATCCATTGTGGGACTTCATACAAATAATCGACTGAAGATCAATCTGTATTTCTCACCTCGATAGAAATCATCGGCAGCCATAGTGCCTCCGATATATGTGGTGTATCCCTCGTTTGTGGCCACTGACTGCACCTCCCTGCACAGCCGCTCATCGAAGAACGAGGGCAGTTTACGCACCTTGCCCAGCACAGGCTGAAACAAAACGAGTGTATCAGTTTTAGATTTGGTGAAAGCACCGCACCGCTAGCACGCTATACGCGAATTTTGTGGGAGTGTTATTATAAACGACCTATTTTCATAGTCATTTGAAGAATCGAAATTAATGATGAGTCATTGATGACATTTCCTTACTTTGTCATTGCAAATGTCATGCAGAGAGCTTGGTCCGACTCTACGTAATCCAACAAACATTAAGCGAGCCTTTCGTAAACAGTTGCATTCACGACGTGTTCGCATGATCTGAACCCAACTATACACCCTTGCATATAATGATACCTACTTTTAATGGGTATTTTCCAATATACTACTTATTCCGTAACGGTGACTGCGAAACTAGGTAAAACTAGGTAAAATCGTACGAATGAACACAATGTTCTATAGGCCCCCGCACAGCGACGCTGATGTCCGCGGCAGATTTTTCTTCCGACGGTACGCTCGACCAACATCAGTGACCGACTTCAGTGTAGGAGGAAATCAGGCCTTACACTCACAACTCACAATATTGTAGCTTTTCTCCAAAGTCCCATTCAGGCCCCAAGAGGACACGATCACCGACCCCGGGGGCACACCGAGGCCCCCACTGGTCCCTATTCTGAAGAATACTGGGTCCTGTGCGCGCGCGTAGTGAAGCAGCTTGAACATCTCCTGGAGGAGGATGCTCATGGAGGGTATTCCGATGCCGTGCTGGAAAAGGATAGCAATATTAACAGGAATGGTGCCCATTAGAGAATTATCAATCGTAACAGAGCACATGAATTAAATATCCAGGGTTGTTGTGTGATTGGAATTCGGGAATTTGGCCAAATTGATGCCAAAAGTTGCATATGGTATTGGTACATTTTTACTTTGTATGGTGGTAGATTAACTGCCAACGTCAAATCCAAATTTTCGATCTTGAAAGGACTTAGGGTCGGTTGCACCAAACTATTTGTCATCGTTGTCCGCGGCGCGCCCGGTGACGTTGATCAGTCTGTCAAGTGCGGATGGTGCAACTGGCACTTAGAAGTTCTCCAGAGTTAGTTAAATATGTACTTGAATAACCATTTGGACATCCGCACAAAGCATGATGCTATTATGATGATATTATGTGCTTCATAGAAATTTAGGCTGACAGACACTTTGTGGCGTACCGGTACGCATGCTTGGGCCGATTCAGCCCGGAGCTCCGGCTTGCCCGTGTCAGTAAAACAGCTTGCCTCACATGAACTTCATAGATACTTACGCTGACAGAGATGACAGGGCCGACTTTATACATGGCGTACCGTTGCGCGTGTTTTGTGAGGTTCTCCAGTTTGCCTGTGTCCGTGGCAGGCAGACCCAGCGCCTGTCTTACGTGCAGAGCGAACTCGCGCATGCGGTGCTTGGTGCCGCCCATACAGACGAACTGAAACATATTACCTATTAATGTAATGAAACATATTAAAATGATGATTAAGGGCTACTTACTTGACGTCAATATTCTTTTTTTGTTAAAATTTACTTGTTGTTCTGCCGCAGCCGTTATTAACATTGTCCGTGGATTATTTTTATGTTGCCATAATATGTTTTTATTTTTATTAAATCAACTTTTAGACGAAAATCACGAAGATCGCTTTGCTCTTAATATATTTTTTTAAATAATGGCGTCCTACGACCTTAAACCTAAGTATGGTAAAGGGTAAAGTCAACTCATTCCAAAATTATCCGCAAAATTAGATACCTACGTGGAGAGACTTTGCATGAGGGAGTGTAAAATGTCATATTTTCAGAAATTTGACAGTAATAATCACATTGGCACAATTTGTCATTGCAAATGGCACGTAGAGTTCTTGGTCCGACTCCACACTTTTTTGACATCAATTGGCAACACATTTAAAAACATTTAAAATACCTCACAGACGTTACAGTCCTACCTTGCTTAAGCTCCATTTATCCTACTTAAATTGCAAATGAACTTATCTGGGTGAATGATCAAGTAACTTGCCTTGAAACCTGTCTATATCCATTCATTTGTTTATGCAGCGATGTAGGATATTTCCAAATACGGATAGTTCTCTGAAACCATAATATGTCCAGTACTTGTTATTCCGCATTCGTCGGCTTTCCCCACAAGCGACAGGCATGCAGAATAGGCCTCCTCTATTTATCATAATATGCTTAACTTCAAACTTGCGATTTTGGTATTAAGAAAAGGTAATAAGGTAGGTAAGATATTTCCTAAGAGGTTCGAATGGATTTATCCGAGTTTGAAGTTAAGCGACACATAAAGCCTGGCCAGGAATATATGATCACGCGCCATGTTGCGGAATTTTACTGGAGCTACTACTAATAGTGTTGTGTTCCTGCCGGTGAGTAAGGTTGCCAGAGCTCGAGGGAGAGGAGTGTTAGGGTCGGCAACGCGCATGTAACTCCTCTTGAGTTGCAGGCGTACATAGGCTATGGAGACTGCTTAACATCAGGCGGGCCGTATGCTTGTTTGCCACCGATGTAGTATAAAAAAAAAGCTAATTTTTTCATACTGTAGTGAACTGTCACTCTATACATGCACAACAACAGCGCCCTCTTGACAATGATCATATATTACTAGTCAAGCTTTACCTCATACTTATGTACGTTCACACTATGTTAGAGTACAATAGTTAGATCACTCGAGAATGCATACAGCATGCAAATGGGTACCTATTTAATTACATCAATAATGTTTTTTTAACCCCCTAAGGCCCAAGTTTACATGTTCGATGAAAAATCATATTCATTTGCATTGACAACAGATTTGCATTTGCTTTGTTTCGTTCAGTTTTCAAACAAAGCAAAATAAACTCTATTTCTTGCACTATTGCAGTGACAAATTTTAGATTTTTCATTTGTATAACTGGGCCTAGGAGCCTAGGAGGATAATAAGGGAAACGTCCTTGTGCTCGACATGGTAATGCTCAATAAGCCAAGTCTAAGCTATTGCAGCGATTACAATAGAACAAAGTGAGAAAAGAAGACATGCTGTGATTGCTGTTGTTTTATAGAAACTTGACATGCAGTTATCTTAGCCCGACTTTATCTCTTGACATGACACCCTCCTGCCACACCTATTGACAATGACAATGACTTCATTTCAAGAGGACATGCATTTTAGAACAGACAGAGACGAGCAAGTACTTACTTAGACTTTATACACCGTGTTTTTTTTACTGTATCAAAGGTGCATTCCTGAGCGTAAATTGAGATACTTAATTTCTCAAAGACACCGATATATCCGGTATTCTAAATAACTCCGTTTTGAAGATTATGAAAATAAGTACATAAAAAAAATATTCAATGACCAACCAATATCCTGTATGTGTGTCTACTTATAAGAAATAAAACTAATGGTTGCGCTCATGCGGAAGCCGCATAAGTTTACAAAATCGTGTTATGCGAGTAATTTGACATTAAGACTCGCAGTACACGTCTCTTGTTCTTTATAGTCTTTATACATATAAATTTAAAAGTGGAAAAATTCCTGCCTTGGGTGAGACTTGAACTCACGGCCTCTGGATCGATACTCCAGCGCTCTGCCAACTGAGCCACCAAGACCCGAGAAGATGAGGATGAGAGGATGAGGTCTTGGTGGCTCAGTTGGCAGAGCGCTGGAGTATCGATCCAGAGGCCGTGAGTTCAAGCCTCACCCAAGGCAGTAATTTTTCCACTTTTAAATTTATTCTAAGCTTAATAGCATCGATCGCAGACGTTTCTGCTTGTTAAAAATTAATTTATACATATAATTGGCTAGAGCAAGATGCACTGCATGTAATATCAAATAAACATGAATTAAAATAGTTCGCTCGCTAAGGTTCGTTCTTTCTATAAGTTTATTCTGTTATCGTATCAAATAATAGTAATCGCACTTAAACTATCGTGAGACATATTTCAAAACATTTATCAGAACGGTTTAAAAAAATAAAAAAAAATTCAAATAATAGTAATCTTAAGAGCCCTTGTATTACGAACTTAGTTCATCGAGGACCGAATCTTCACTTAGCAACCTTATCTAATCATAGCTGTCAATCGATCAATTGGTCCTAGCTCAACTACTTACTGGATAAACCTTGTCAATGACATTTATAAATAGTGATAACATGACACATGCGACATGCGACATGGCGGGCGCTAGTGTCGAAGCCAAGTTGATATGGCATCGGTGTCAGCATGGTTGCATTTTTATCACCTGTCACTATGCCTGTCACTTTCGCACTTACATACTTGTTAGAACGAGACAAGCCAGGTCCAGGGGTCCAGGTGTAGTAGTGCTGTGTGTGTGTGGTCCATGTCCAGGTGATATATGACGTATCACTCCAGGTGTACTGCGGTATACAGCTGTATACCAACCTTGACGTCTCCGAACATGGCAGACACGTCGGCGCTGGTGTCTAGGCACAGGTGGTATGACGTCACACTCCAGGTATAGTGCTGTATACAGCCGTAGGTATACTAACCTTGACGTCACCGAACATGGCGGACATGTCGGCGCTAGTGTCCAGGCCCAGGTGGTAGATGAAGTCACGCTCTAGGTGTCGCAGGTGCGGGTTGCGCAAACGCAGTGTCCCGTCATGGTTCCTGTCACATAACATAGGTATGTATTAAAGTGGAGTTTAATAGAAATTACAAATAATGTAAACAAATAGGTATGACAGATTTTGTTAACATCTGACGTTTAACTTAACATTTTTACGAAGTTTGTTGTCACTGAAATATTAAAAAATAATATATGTATATTTTAACTAAAAAATTATATAAGAATAAGGGAGCGGAATACGTAACACAATTTTTGAAGATTTTTTTCAAAATTTTAGACCCAGTAGTTTTAGAGATAAAGGGGGGGAATGGTCATTTTTTGCCTATTTTCTTGAATAACTTCTAAACTGTTTTTCTTAAAATTATAAAAAAATATACTTGAGATTCTCATAATGAGCTCTTTCATTTGATATGTAACGCGATATAGTTCGAAAAACTTTATTTTTTAATTTTCTCATTTACCCCCCAAAAATGGCCCCCGTGTTTAAAATTTATTTGATTACGTTACATGTCCGTCTTTGGACTTTGGGTCACAAACTTACATAATTATGTATACCAAATTTCAACTTCATTGGTGCAGTAGTTTCGGAGAAAATAGGCTGTGACAGACGGACAAACAGACAGACAGACGCACGAGTGATCCTATAAGGGTTCCGTTTGGCGTTTTTTCCTTTTGAGGCACGGAACCCTAACGTTAAATACTATTGGGGGATTCCCCGTAAAACATAAAGAAAAAGGGTTGCCAACTTGAGAGAACAAACTAAAAATGACGTATTTATACTATCGAGGGGATTCCCCGCAATACATAACTGAAAAGAGTAAAGTTGCCAACTTAGTAAATTTTAATTCCCTAGTTTAAATTTAAAAAAATGTTACGTAACGGGTTGTTCGAACCCCCTCCCGCCCCTGTAACGCATCGTAACGTTTTACAAGACCCCCCCCAGCCCCCAAATTGCGTTACGTATTGTTTGAACGCTGTTATGTAAACCAAGAATCTGCGTAACGTGATTCGAAAAGATGTTCGGCGAATCGATAATCTGCTAAAAACTTCTCGGAGCATCATTAGGTACCCTTTCTCTACAGCTGACTGGACCTAAAAATATTTAAATTGCTATGAAGTCTCGCAAAAACTCGAAAACAAATCCACTGATTTTGAGTACAATTTTGTAATTTTCAGTTTGTACAAAAAATGCAACAAAAGCACACAAGTGGCTGCACTGATTTTGATGAAGTGGTAGTTCTACAGTCACAAAATAAAATAAAAATGTTGATGTAAATAGCCTATTTTCTTTATCTTATTCAATTAATATTTATCTTGTATTATTAATATAAATATGCACTTATATTGTATACATATATACGTTTTAATAAAAAACGTAGTCCAACTTACTTCGGACATGGATAACCAATCTTGCGTTCATCCCACACGGCACTACAGTTGTTGTAGTGATCTTTAGAACTGTCCAAGAGATGGTCACAATTGCACTGCATTTTTAACACAACAATTTTTTTTTTTTTTAATTTTTTTAAGGTTTTTGATAACAGTGATTAGGGGAGTCTATAACAGGAAATTCAAGTTTTTTATTCTTTGTAAAAAAATATTTTCTGATTATACAGAACCTCTCTAGTCGACAGTCGTAGTAGAACTAATACAATACAATACAAACGTTTGTATATACTGATACACGTAATCTTTGTTTCTAACAATAGGGTTGCCTATGATAATATTATAGTAAGTATCGACTTTGAAGATACTTCGACAAATAAGGACTTTAGATGTTATTACCTAATTAATGTAATTTATTAATTTATACTCATTCTATTGTGTGCTTAACTCGTTCGCGTACAAGAGTCCCGCGGACGCTTCGGCTGTGGAATGAGCTCCTTGCCGAGGTTTTCCCGAGGGGCCACAGTATGGGGTTCTTCAAAAAGGAGTGTACAGGTTTTTAAAGGGTCGCCTACGCGCGTGTAATATCTCTGGTGTTGCAGGCGTCCATAGGCTACGGTAACTGCTTACCATCAGGCGGGCCGTATGCTTGATTGCCACCGACGTGGTATAAAAAAAAAAGTAGACAACGCAATAACAGAATCAGAAGCTATTTTTTCCACTGCACCCACAGGCGGATAGTCAGTATTTGGGACTCCACGACCTTTTTCAAAACTGTTTTGACCCAAGTAAGGTAGTGGCACCAGTAATGGACAAAAACCAATTAAGTATGGACATTTTTTCCCGTAAATTCAATTTTTAAGTAACAGACACTATATTTTTAAACGTTTTAAAAAAAATGCTAAAAGATGACTGGAAAATTCGGCCAGGAGGAAAAATCAAACAGACGAAAGGTTGACCTAAATTTTGTATTTTGCAAATGAAACTTGATATAACCATATAAGATGTACATGTTTTATTTAAGACTCTATTAAAATATAGGTTACTATGTCGTAGTGACTAACCCTAGATTTTGCCTCGTGCATCGATGCGTAATACAATAAAATTGCACTGCGATAAGGCCAATGACCATCACCCTAGGGCCTAGGCGATAGACTCATATGAATATAACCTGGGTTAAGCAAACAATAGGTTTGTAAAGAGGAATAGTAGATTGTGTCACAAGGGAGCAAAATGACATATTTACGGCGAGGGCGTACATTGGATCCTGAACGAAGCGAAGGATACTTTAATTGAATCCTGAGCGTAGCGAGGGATTCTAAAATATAATCCTGAGCGTAGTGAGGGATTCAAGTGGTTAACGCCCAAGGCGGAAATAATTTTGCTATTTCACCTATGAGGAAATTATTATGTTCCAAAATATTATTTAACCTAAAAAGCTGTATGTAAAAAAGAAATAAAATCGTGTCATTGAACAGAAAAGTGCCACTTTGATCCCTTCTAGCAGGGAAGAAAAGTGCTACTTTGATCCCTCCTAGCGGGAAAGAAAAAAGCCCTTTTTCGAATAGGTGATGTGAAAAGGTTATTCTCTATTTGTCTTGATTTCTTTACTGGTAAAGTACCTACTTTCCTACTTATAGTAGGTACGTCTTAGGGAAGTTCGAAAAGCCGTCAACTAAGCAACATTACTTATATTTTTTCAAGCGTTTAACATAAAATTTTGTAATTTTTTTCTTTTATAGATATATTTAATACTTACTCGTGTTTTAGGACACATACCTACATGCCCAGATTTCTGTATGAGAAGTTATTCGGATTATATATATATAGCACCGACCTATTTTCCAAACATTGTAGTGGTACCTGAAGCCTAACGAACATACCTACAAATAAAATACAGGAACTCATATGTACAGGATGGTCCATTCAACGTTGACAACGATTTTTTGCGTTTGTGTATCAAAGCCAAACGAGAATATTTTGAAGATAATAATTATGTTTTGCTTTTTGTAAACGCTACAATCGTTTAACTAAAACATTTTACATATTAATGAGATTTAGTAAAAGACATAAGTAAGAAAAATATTCTTAAATATGTCTAGTCAGCGTATTTTGGGCCACCTTGTACGTAACTACATGTAATGATGTAAACATGAATCCTAACAAACAATCAACTCCTTTTTTGGGCAGTCATGCAAAAAAAAAATGTTGTGAGTGAAAGTAGTATGTTTTGAAAACCCTATTAATATTTTTATTTGCGTTCCCAGAGGTCATTGTGTAATATTAGAAATATTATCATGGCTTATATCATGTGTCGGTATCGATAAGGAGTTATCGGCAAAGAGTTATATATATAGGTATTATATGAAATAATATACAGTTATCACTTCATCCTACTCAGGCCAAGCAATAAGTAGGTATAGAGGGAAATGCTAGGAAACCGATGAACCGCCACCGCCGCGGGACTTTTGATATGTTCACCTTCTAACAGCTAGAGGCTATGGCGCCCGGGGCAGTCACCAAATTTGCGCCCCCTGACGACTGACAAAAGTTTCCCTGCTGCTGCCTTTTGCCCATTTTGACGCCCCCCCCCTTGGATGGCGCCCGGGGCACTTGCCCCCTCTGCCCCCCCCCCTCCCCTAGTTACGCCACTGCCTTCTAACTAGTCCAAACAAAGCTACGAAGTCAAAAATTGTGTTCCAAGCATTTTCTTCTATAACTTTTTTTGAGCGTTCATATCCTGGCCTAACTGTCATTCTGAGATAACTAGCTTAAGGGCAAGCAATTTATTTGTAACTATATTATATCATCTCTATCTCAAGCATTATCGAGTAGGTAGGTATTAGGCACCTTCATATTTTATTATTTGATCTCAAGCTAGCTAGCCTTACTTTTGCCTGCGGCTTTGTCCGCGTACAGCCGGTAATCACAACATGCACCATAAATCCGAAGGAAATAATTTATCGTGGAAGGATACGTAAGAATATCGTGAGAACGGCGCATTCTCTTACGTTCGATGCTTGCAAGGCATAAACGGCGTCAAAGTTTTGAACAGCGGAGCGTTAGGTCAAAAAATGTTAATTAACAGGTAACACCCACCCCAGGTGATGTGATGTGGGTGATGTGGCACCCACACAGTTCTTGGGTTTGATGTTCTCTTTCGAACCATTTCTTCGGGTCTCATGTAATCACTTATCTACTGCGGTGATATGGTTCAATTTTAATTAGCATAAAATTACCTCCGTCTAAGTGTACGTCATGTTTTGGCTATGTTCGCTCGCGCTAGTTATTTACAAACTTTTTAGTTTGTAACAAACTACATGCATACCATGTTTTTATTTAAATAAAGAACAATTTGTGAAATTTGAATAGGTGCGAGCAAAACAATAGCTTATGTCATACCCACTGTCATTTTTATATTATGGACCTTTCGATTGAATTGTATTTTTAAAATTATTTTTAGTTATTTTCAGATTCAATTTAGTTTTTATGTTATGTATTTTTTAGACACGTCTAAGTGTTATCTACTAAATCATGCCTGAGTAAGTAATATTTATTAATTATTAGGTAACTAGTGCTTTAGAATACAGTCGTAGGTGCTTCGTAAGGTCCCTCTATAATTATCTACTTATAATTAAATAATTTTTTTAAGAAATGTAGTGTATAAATGTATTTGGTAGACAAAATGTATGAACTTTATGAGAAGGTGTGAAGGTCGTTTATACACTGTGTTTCATTGTTACATATAATAGGTGTTAATGTCAATTGAGAGGTTAATCTATGTGGTTATGGCACAAGCGAATCGACAGTTATAGCTTAATGTGATATAAATACAACATACTAAAATAGGTACATATAAAATTCATAAACTTAAAAACTAAACAATATTTTGTCGATTGTGTCGGATTCGGCATTTTGCCCTGAAACTTTCGAAACACGACACCCTAACCAGTAACCACTACGACCAGAGTATGTATACGTAAAAGTGAATTACTAAAGTGGCAGAGATAAAAACGTTGTTAGTTATTAGGCAATGTCCTGTCGAAATCATTGCTGGGAGGCAGTAACGTCATACATACGTGATAACTGAGAGTGACGAGATAACACTATAGTACGACTATAGGTGGAAAGATCCACGCTATTGTATATGACCTAGTAGTAAAAATTGAACCGTGTAGATACTATTAAGCTGTTGCTCTGTCCATTAATTCCTCTATGGTTAATTATTAGGCATAAATATATATACATTCCCAAAATTTCAAAAATATGTGTAACCTCTTACACCTAGAGTTTAGACAATAAAGTCGTGTTCACATATTTTTGAGCCATTTGTCTGGATCGATATTTTTGCCTTCGACTGTACCTACCCACCTGCCTGACTAGTCATTTCCTAAGGCTGGCGTCCACTAGGCTCGCCGAGGCGGATCGCAATAATTCGCCTTCTATACATTTACTATGAAACTGCGTCTATTGAAGAAGAGCAGCGGCGCGTCGAATCGAATTTACCGTTCATAGTAAATGTATAGAAGGCGAATTATTGCGATTTGATTCGATTCGCCTCGGGGAGTCTAGTGGACGCCAGCCTTTACTTCGAACTTCGAACGAATTGTCAAAACGATTATAGCCACTATGGAATTTATATATAAAACAGAACAAGTGACGTCACGGTCAAGTCGCCTACTTATTTTAGTTAAAAATACAAAATACAGGCAACATATAATTATTTTCACTTGTCATGCTCGTAAGTTTCGACTTTTAAGTCGTGCGCCGACGAAATTGCTTATTATGTTCAAGAGCATAAAGTAAAATCATCTATTACGACCCTTATTGACTTAGCAATAAAGTCCAAAATCTGCCATACAAACTGCCAGCCCTGCCGGCGCACCCCCGACCGGAGCGCTCCCGACCGGCCCGAGTACAATTTTCTTTAGTCTTGAATAAATACGGTAATATAACCTACAATATTGGATATTTTTGCATATACTCTCTACTCACAATCGAAGTGAAAAGTTTAACTCAGGCATAAATGTCCATTTCTATCCTCGACTATATTGGTCCTCGCTGCGCTTGTTGTACAATCTACTATTGGTTATCATCCAGGTGTGTACCATGCCCCGCGTGCCCCGCGCCCCCCGCCCCGGCCGGCGCGCCGTGCCCGTGCCGCACTTGCTGCTGCGGCAAACCTCCGAAAACCAACCCGGTAACCCCTCTTTCCGGTTTTAGGTACTTATCATGTCTAACATAGTAACTTTTCTTGTCATCACTCGATAGTCAAAATCTCTTGCTTACCTTACAACTGAAGGCTGATACTGTTTTACAAAATGGTTGCATAATATTTTAGGTTTTGGGATTATACTGAGCAACTTTTACTAATGGGACCAACCCCGAAATAGCGAAAAAAAATTTGCATGTTTCATACATTACACATTTTGGCTGGTCCATATTCTATGGGAGGGTATTATTTTTTTCGCGATTTCGTGATGGTTGGTCCCATAGTAAAAGTTGCCCAGTATAATCCCAAAACCTCCCTGGCAACGGGAGTGCACTTATTTTTTAGCCACCCTGTATTTAGCCACAGCTTGATTAGAACAGGGTTCTTTACCTT
Source organism: Cydia strobilella (assembly GCF_947568885.1). NCBI lineage: Eukaryota > Metazoa > Arthropoda > Insecta > Lepidoptera > Tortricidae > Cydia > Cydia strobilella. The sequence continues at coordinate 26,097,698 of NC_086042.1, forward strand.
ATGTTGCTACCAACCTTGGACAAGAACTTAGAGTTAGACCAAGCTAAGTTGGAGCTATTTTGATAGCACAGACTATTCAAGTGTTATTTAGAACGTCATAATTTCATAGAAGTTTGACGTGTAAAATAACACTTGCACAGTCTGTGCTATCAAAATCGCTGCCAACTTAGCATGGCATCACTCAAGCTTCATGTATGATTTTGATTAAGGGTAAACTTCTCGCTCGCTTGTACCTCAACAGTCCTACAGTCGACGTCAAGGGCTTGTTTAGGTAGGTACACTTTTGTTTGTAACTTAAGCCGAAAAATACAAATTCGCACCATTCTCATAGGTAGGTAGTAGATGTCTTCTTAAAGTGGTTTAATTTTCTTCCCCAGTGCTACAAGCAACCTAAGATTCCTGACTCGTACGCCCCGCGCCGGTGCTACGTCAAACCGACGGCGCCTGTCGAAGGCTGCACGACATACAAGCTTTCCTATTTGCCTACATGCGACAGCAAGAACCTGCGCGGAGTGGCCAGGAAACCGGCGCCTAACCTGGTGCCGAGCTGCGAGCCTATGGAGGGATGCACTGTGCAAAAGGTAACTGATGAACGTAATTGTACTGGAAGTTGTAATTCTTATTCTTATTCTTACAAATGTTTACTGGCCAGTGTGTACAGTGTACAACTGTACACCAACTAATGCAATTTCGCAGCTCGCTGCGTCAAGCTGCCGGCCATTGCCGGCAGCAAGAATCTGGCCGAAGAAAAGCATAATAGGGATTCTCATTTAAAACTATGTTTACTTATACATACATTAGGAGTAGAATTTGTTCTTAGATTGAAATAAATTTAATGACACATACTTTAGCTGAGGCAGCACAGTTTGCTAAAATAGTTCTAAACCAGGATTAATCACTGTCCCCAGCTATCCTTCCTGCCGAACCCGGTATGCGTGACGCAGCCGATCCGGCCGTGCCACCACGACATGTGGGGTCAGGGCCCTATGCAGGCCATCACCACGCAGCGCCACGACTACGTGCCCAAACCCTCCGTGCTCCGGGAGAGCTGCAAGCCGCCACCGAAGTTCCACAGCGTGGAGCAACCTTTCGAAAGTAAGAGCCCTGAGAGACTTCAAGCTTTGTTGAGCTTCAAGTTTACCGCCGTATGCGATAGATCAGATTAGTTTCAATAAGGCCCTGGAAAGCCCTATAATAGTCAAGCTTTAAGTAACCAAGATCTAGGGTCCTTTGGGACCTTTCCCCAGGTCAACGAGGAGCGATGTGAATGTAAGAGACCTTCTAAAAGAAAATTCTCAGTAAGTAAAGGAGCTCTAGCTCTGTATGCAACGGATCAGATTCCCTCAAGCATTTTCCGGCTAAGAGAGATAGCGCAAGCTGTTTCCAAAATGGAGCCAGTTCAGATGAAGTTAGAAAATATGCGCCGTCCAAAAAGCCAGGACTCGTCCAGTGTACGCAATTTACTGCAACATGCAACAGCAAACGGTCACTCCGAGGTCGATCCAATTAAGAACTCTACCTTTAACGACAGATCAAGCGAAGGGGCTGTGGTCCCAATGGCAACCCTGGTTGTCTCCCAGGTTAATCCTGTAAAGAATTTTACCCTCTAAGAGCCCACCTTAAAAAGTAATGGATTCTAGCGCCTTTCGCGACCGATCCGATTAATTCTGACCTGGCAAAGAATCCTTGTGATGTTGACAGTGAATGTCATCCGAAAATTAGTTAGGTTTTTCTATAGTAATCAATAGGTAATCATATTTTCTTAGCTTACATACCATATTACCATATCACACATGCCTATCAGGGTGCGTAGCCAACATGCCAATCGTTTACGCTCCGTAGCGAACGAAACGCAACTGTCACTGTCACTGTCGCACTAATATTGAAGAGTGATAGAGACAAAAAGCGTTTTGTTGTCGTAGCGCAAGCGATGGTCACCTACACAGATAACCTTCGTGTTCAATAAAGTCGTCCTACCTATGTTTGATAATTGAATCAGATGTTAAATTAGAATGAATTATTATTAAATTACTTGCATTTATATTTAAACGTCCCGCTGAAATACTTCTCATCCAAGCCAAAATACTTACTTCAGGAACACACTTCACTTGCACAAACTGTTTTATAAAAATAGTGAAACTAGCTCAATTACAATCATTGGCTCCTAAATTAATTAATAGGTACCCGATAAAAAAAAAACGTTTAGTATAAGAAAACGAGGAAAGTTAACATGCCTTGTTTTTCTGATTGATTGTTTGAATTTATATCTCATTCAAAATATTTAGATCAATACGGTTTCACTCACTATTATTTTTAATCGCTTTTGGCGACATGTTTCGGATTCATCGGGAATCCTTCCTCAGGCACGAGTGCACTACTTAGTACTTCGTGCACTGCCCGCGCCGCCCGCCTCGTCGCTCGTTGCGCGCGCGCTGATGGGGCGGGGGCGGGGGGCGCCAAAAGCGATTAAAAATAATAGCATAGAGTAACTTATACTAGAGCGGTACTGTCATAGTGAATTTTGTAACCCCAGTAAATTCACTGCCATCTGTCGACACACTTTAAAACTAAAAATGAAGATTTATAAAAATACGATAAAATGTATTTAAATATGGATAAATGTTTTTTTTTTTTGCATTAATTATTTTTATGATTTTGACCCATGTTATTTCACTGATATGCGTTAAAATTGTTAAATAACAAACGAAACCGTCAACGCCATCTATACGACAGTAGGCCAAAGCTAGTAGCGCCCTCTGAACGAGAATCAAATTTTCTTGATTTTCGAGGCACGTTTTTTCCTTAGACTGTATCCATCTATTACGGAATAATAGTGAGTGAAACCGTATTGATCTAAATATTTTGAAATATGTCTCACGATAGTTTAATTTCGATTAATATCTCGTCATTCTCCGTAAATGTTACATTGTAGATCGCACGGTGAACAAGCTGTCATACCTGCCTCCTGAGCGGGTGCCGATGGTGAAGTCGTTCGCGCCCGAGCGCTGCTACGAGAAGCCCGTGGCCAAAATGGACGGCTCCACCACACAGAAGATGAGCTACATGCCTCTACCGGTAACAGACCATTTATAAACACGTACCTACACTGTTCGTTTTCTTGCCAGTATACAAAAACACAGTTTACATTACACAGTTCTTCATATTATGTACTTATACAAATACAAATAGGTAATTAATAGTAGTATGTTTATATTAGGCGTTGACCCGAGGATCACACTGCAATTTAGATAAGTTCTTCGTACGGGCGAAAACTTGTTAGGGTTCCGTATTCAAAGGATAAAAACGGGACCGTCCGTCCGTCTGTTTGTCACAAGGCTGTATCTCGTGAACCGTAATAGCTAGCTAGCAGTTGAAATTTTCACAGATGATGTATTTCTGTTGCCGCTATAACAACAAATACCTACTAAAAAGTAGGGAACCATCCGACTCGCACTTAGTCCGGTTTTTATTTACGTTTACGGTCGCTTTCTCTGGCCAAGCCTTCGGCTCTACCGCTTCATAGTTTGGAGATTCCTCCTTTATCGCTCCCAATCGTACCTTGTAATAAAATCATGTTTGTCGGGTCTTAGATGAATCCGAAGGAGCCACTCCCGTGGGCGTGTCGGGGTCAATATCAAAAGCCGTGTCAGAAGTTGGACTCCAGCACTACTTACGCTATGAGGTATAGTTAGTGCAACGTATATTATACTCATACTCATTCTTTATTGGTATATAAATCCTAACAGGTCAAGACTGAAGGCTGAGGTATAGCTTATCATTGCCATTGACCTAACTTAAAAGCGCCCTAGAAATTGTATAATATCTACATACCTATAGTTTACATATATTCAGTGGCGGATTAGCCACGTGGCAAAAGTAGCAAATGCCACGGGCCCCACGCACCTTCACACTGTGTCCGTAAAAAAACCTAAGTTTCACATCGTTCACTTCGTCCGGCAAAATTAAAACAATCCGTGGGGCCATGATAGAATTTGCTACAGGCCCCGCGCTGGCTTAATCCGGCACTGCATATATTCAATAAGGCCAATAGGAAAATATATCTAACCAAGTATCTACATATCTAAGATTATGATGTCTATTATATCATGTCAAATTGTGGGTGGCAATGACAAAAACATGAGTTCACATGTGTATGTAATTACCACCCACAATTTGACATCATAATCTTCATTTCATCCCCGCTGTATGAAACAGTTTCCTAGAAAGTATTTACGGGTTCGTTTAGGCTGCAATGCTTATTAGATAAAGTATCTAGGTAATATTTTACATTAACATTTTGTGCAGTTACTTGAACGCGGAAAGCGATTGCCGGCGACGCGCGATCATTCCTGATTCTTGCGGTAACCCCGTGACGGCCTCCAAGAGATTCGAGACACAGACCATTTACAAGAACAGGTATGAAATTATAAATGTTGAGCATGATAATTGCTCAGTGCCTGAATTCCATTGATGAGGAGCATACTCGTAGCCAGGGCCGTCTAAAACTATGCTGGGGCCCTTGGGCACACAAGAATTTGGGGCCCTTTTGGAATGTAAAGGAAGCGAATTAAAGTAATTAAACTAAAAACCGACCCGACCCTGCCGACTCGGTTGCTCACTGTTACTGTCTGCCCTTCGCGGCCCCCTTAGGATCGGGACCCCTGAGGAAGGGGGCCCTGGGCCCGGGCCCCGTGTGCCCTTATGGTAAAGCTCTGCTGGTACTGCTCGTAGCTCCCAGATACAACACTAAGTGCCAGTTGCACCATCCGCACTTGACAGACTGATCAACGTCACCGGACGCGCCGCAGCGGTTTACTATGAAACTTTCCATACAATAAAATTTAGCGAACTCTAACAATGACAACAGTTTGGTACAACCGACCCTAAATCTCAATAATCTTGTGTCCTCTCTAGTTTAGGTTATACTGGCTAGGTTCACTAGGTGGCTACAGCAAAGCTTTGATTAATTAGCGCACCAAGCGGTTTTCAAAGCTACAACTACGGTTTGGTTAGAATAAAAAAAAGACTAGAAAGTTAAGAATGAGTTCCATATTTTCATTATAAAGCCCCAGTGAGACTCAAACATATTAAAATTATTTTAAACGGGTAAACGGGTCGTGAAGACGCAATCCTCGAAAATCGGATCGAAACATGTCGAGCTATTCAAATTAATAACACGTGAGTGACCCGTTTAAAATAATTTTAATATGAGTTCCTTATGGTACCCAGGCGTCTAGCCAACCATCTTTGAAGTGCAATGAAGATTTCTCTTGCTTGCAGCTACTTGCCGGCGGCTGCCCCGATCCCTTCGCCGGTGAAGCCGGTGCCCAATCTCGTTCCGTCAACAGCCATGATGGAGGGAGACACCGTGCAGAAGGTGCCGATATCTGCTGTCCTCAACTTTAACGACACTGCTCGCCTTTCAAGCTACTTTAGCTGGCTGTTAGTTTGAAGGCGGCAGTATCATACTCAGTCCTTTAATTAATTAGGTCTGGCAACGATAATGCTCAAACAAAGTTAGAGGGCTTGGAACACAATCTTTGAATTCGTAACTTTGTTTGGACACTGTTTTGTTCGGTAAACATTAAACATATCAAAAGTCCCCGGCCGTAGCCCTTGAGCCGTGGGGGGTGGGGGGAGAAGGGGGGTTTGAAGGTCCTATTTATTCGGTTTTTCGATTATATCTCGGAAACTATGCATCTTAGCGTCAAACCACTTACCACTTACACACTACAAAATAAAAGTTGATTAAATTTGTTACAAGTTTTATTTACTCAAGTTTTTCGATATCTTGTATAGTTTTTGTGATATCCGCTCTTGAAGGTTTATTTGGGGCTCTCAATTTTATCTTGATATCTATAGGTACATTAGTGAAGCTGCTAGGCCATGTTCGGTATCGTTTTCGTATAAATCGTGGACCGGTGCTAAATTGAGGTGAAAAATTTATATGGAAAACCTGGTGTCCATTTCATTGGTCACTGGAACCTATTTTTGTATAAAAGTCACAAATGCTGCCTTAAAGTCTAAGGGCTCGATAAAAATACAGCTCCCCTTACAGAATTCGTTAAGGTGCGTTTGTCCTCAGCTGTCCTTCCTGCCGAATCCGGTGTGCGTGACGCAGCCGATCCGGCCGTGCCACCACGACATGTGGGGTCAGGGCCCCATGCAGGCCATCACCACGCAGCGCCACGACTTCGTGCCCAAACCCTCGGCCATTAGGGAATCGTGCAAGCCACCGCCGAAGTTCCATAGCGTCGAGTCGCCGTTTGAGAGTAAGTGTACGGCCTGAGTGGCGAGCGTCCAGCGGAGCGTTCGGCGGGGCGGGGAGCGTAGCAGGCAGCGCCAAAGTGTTCTATATACTCAGGGCGTTCTCATATTTTACACGTTCCACTCCACTGTACTCAGTTCGGACCTACACTAAGAAACTAAAATGTATCTTTTCAATAATGGTCGTACCTACATACAGCGTTGAGTCGCCCAAGTAGAAACTAGAATAGGTAAGTTAACTTCACTACCACTATTTACACTAGGAAAATTTGTGGTAAAACACATAGATAGACCCTAATGAACTAATACAATAAATAACGTTACAGAAAGTTAGAGTAACAATAGCCGCGCGTTGCGGTCGGAGCTTATGCAATAAACAAAGTGCACTCTTATGGCCAGACAATGGTTGACCGTAACGGGACCTACCTACAAGACATGACGGGTTTTTTAAAGCTTTTTTATGGGAATTACTCTAGTATGTTTATTTTTACTTATTAATACATTATTCAATGTATACATATCTATATGGTAATGATATTGTAGTGGACGGACACGTCGGCTACAACCTTATTGTAAATTATGTTTCTGTAGATATTTATTTTCTTTTGCAGACCGCACGGTGAACCGCATGTCGTACATCAACCCGGGACCCGCGCCGCCCGCGGCCTCCTTCGCACCTGTCAAGTGCTACGAGAAACCTTCAGGTAACTAGAGTTCATAGCACAGACAGTGCAAAATGTTATTTTAAACGTCAAACAGTTTGTCGTATAAATTAACACTTGCACAGTCTGTGCTATCAAAATCGCAGTTGCAGAGTTATCTTGATCTGACTTTATTTCTGTTGCTCTTGGGGAAAGAGGTTCATAAAAGTCTCGCTAAGTTTCATAAAGCAGTGAATATCCTTTTTTACCGGAGCGGTCGGGACTTACACCCCTTTTCACTAAAGTCACAGATTTTTATGCGGCAGTCTGTGGGCGTGCTATACACAAAAACAGTACAACGCTCTTCGTATACAATACAATAACATAACGCCATCAGGGTGCTGATGGGACTACCTCGTTTTTGTAGTGCATCGGGGATGTTCGCGGAGGCCAGGGTAGATTGTTTTTACGCTACAATGAGGAAACGCCGCACATCCCTGGTGCGCAGAGTGCGGGCTAGTTCCAGCGGCATCTTGAGGGCGTTTGCGGAGAGGTTTGACTGCCCGTACTTGAATCACTGTCATATGATTTACGTACTGGTGTCCAAGCCTTTCTAAGGCTCTTATTGTTTCAGAGTAGTTTTTAATTTAATAATAGGTAGGTAGGATTTAATTTAATTTATTTTAATGTAATTTTAGTCTAATTTAACTTTAATTTTAATCTTAACTGTAATATAATGATTTTATGTAATATTATAATGTAATATATTATGATCCTATGTTGACTGAAAATTTGAAATAAATAAATTTATTATTTATTTTATTTACTATTTAGCCTAGACTGTGCCTTTAATGGCTGCTACGAGCAGTCGTGAGCCGAGTGCGCTAGAACAGAGTGTAAATAATGCCACTGCTTATATTTTAGCCAAAATGGAGAGTTCAACGACTCACAAGCTGTCATACCAGCCGGTGTGCGCGCCGTCGCCGCAGCGCCCGCCCTGGGCCTGCAAGGGCCAGTACCAGAAGCCCTGCCAGAAGGTATGTAATTACTGCCATCAGAAATATACTATGACGACCACATTCGCAGACTTAAAATCGGCTTAAAGGCCGATGCACACAGCACGAGTAATAGTGCATAGTGCAATAGTGCAGCAGTTTCAAAAATTGCGAAATTTCCACATTGAAAATTTTCGGGAAATAATCATGGGGGTCGAAATTATCCGCCTCCAAAATAAGTTTCCTTAATTTTCTATTATATTTTCCTGAAAATTCCGAGTACATTTCCAACTTTCCCCATTTCCACATGTGTACATAGTGTACACCACATTGGCAGACTTAAAATGCAAAGTATATAGTCTGGTTCGTTAATTAGCGAAATCGACTCCACACTCGCGTTCGCGGCTTCGCGCTGCGTAGTCTGATGCGGGCTTCGAGATAATAAAATATGACATTGATGCACCAAGGCGTGTTGTTTAGAGAGAACCTACCGGGAAACGCGAATCCGGAATTTCGCTATCTGCCTCTTTATCGCTCTTAATATGCAAGTGACAGAGATGTTAGAGACGATAGACCCTCAGATATTCCCTATTTCCATAATTAATTCTGTCCCGTGTTTTCACACAGATCGACGCGACGACGGTCTACAGGTCGTCGTTCTTGCCACCCGGAGAGGACTGCTCGCAGGTCATCGACCCCTGCAGCTACGGTGATTGCAAACGTAAGACACCTCCTCTCCTTTCCTCTGTTCGCAGAAAGTTAAGGATGGTATCCACGGTGCCTAAAAAATACCTAGTGGGCTCATAAGTTCTGTCACTGGCCTTTAAAATTTAAATTTGGAACTCCTAAAACAAAAACCGTTCTGCATTTGAATTTCGAATCTTTATTAAATATTTCAGTAGTATAATTTTGCAATTTTCTGTTTTCTTCAACATGGAGTGGACGCTTAAAGATAGCCGTACCGGAATAATTGCACTATAGGTATATCGTTGTGGTCTCTCGCCGACTAAAATTTTTAAGCTACTTGAAAATTTAAAATTCTCTAAGATTTGTGTATCGTACCATAGAAAGATACAGTGAGGTCTCTAGTTTAAATGACAAGAAAAGAAGCGGTCGTCCGCGTACAGCTAGGACTCCAGCGGTTGTACAAGCAATTAGGGCACGCATTGCCAGAAATCCCGCTAGGAAACAAAAAGTTATGGCCCTCCAGATGGGTTTGAGCAAAAACACGGTGAAAAGAGTGCTTAATCAAGACCTGAGACTTCGTGCTTATAAACGAAAAACTGGCCATCTTCTCAATGGTCGGCTTAAAGCTTTAAGGCTTAAAAGATCTTAAGCTTTATTGAAGAAGTACGCTAAAAATAAGCACCGTTGTATACTGTTTTCGGACGAGAAAATTTTTGACATAGAAGAAAACTGTAATAAACAAAATGATAGAGTGTACGCTCGCAATAGTAAAGAAGCGTCTAATAGCATTCCCCGTATTCAAAGAGGTCATCACCCTTCATCTGTGATGGTTTGGCTGGGAGTTTCTTATGCGGGCGTCACTAGTATGCATTTTTGTGAGAAAGGAGTAAAAACTAGTGCCAAAGTGTACCAAGACACGGTGTTGACTAATATTGTGAAACCACTATCCCATACGATGTTTCTAAACCAGCATTGGGTTTTCCAGCAGGACTGCTCCAGCCCATAAGGCAAAGTCTACACAAGCCTGGCTCGCCTCCAATAAAATCGACTTTATACGGCATAAAGATTGGCCCTCCTCTAGCCCAGATCTTAATCCTTTAGACTATAAAATATGGCAGTATTTAGAGGAAAAGGTGTGCTCAAAACCTCATGCAAATCTAGACTCGCTGAAAAAATCTCTTGCTACGGCAGTGGCCAATATCGACATGAAAGTGGTGCGTGAATCCATTGACGACTGGCCACGAAGACTTCAAGCCTGTGTAGATAATTATGGCGGTCATTTTGAATAAATGTTATACATTTAGATTCTCTAGTTTATAAGCTTTCAAACGCTGTACAAATTATACGGAATAAACTTAAACTTTTGATTTTATTTGATACTATGTATATGACAGAACTTATGAGCCGACTAGGTAAGTGCATTCCCGTTGCCAGGGAGGTATTGGGATTATACTGAGCAACTTTTACTGTGGGACCAACCCCGAAATCGCGAAAAAAAGTGTGTTAACTGTACCAATCATTGTAAAAATTTTCATCAATCTAGTCTAGAGGGTACGAAAAAGACAAATTAGAACATAATTTTGTGTATGGCCTTCATAGTTACATAGGTATAGATACCTTCCTACTATTTTATGAAATAGTAAATAGTCTAATTGAAACATTTGTTGCAGCGTGCGACTGCATGTGCCCAGCGGAGTGCATCGCCACGAACCCCTGCGCGTGCGCGTTCCCAAAAGCGGCGTGCTGCAGCTAGCCGCCGCCATCTTGCCTCCAAATTGAGCGTGTCCAAAATGGCGCCCTTCTCAAAATGGCGCCAACTCTCTGATGTGCCGTCGGAAAATTTCCAATCACATGGTATAATTTCGGAATCTATACTCATAATTTTGTATATGGGGAACGAGTTTTCCATTTCAAAAATGTTCTTGTGGTTTTTTTTTGACATTTCAGAGAATTTTTCCAGTTTAGGAAACTTTCTGAAACTTGCACATCTTTACGCCAACTCAGGCTGTGATTTTTTTACGTTTTTTTTTTAAGAGTATTCGCCGACATTAGGTAAACACTAGGTTACTGGTTAAAATCTAGGGTTAGTATAAGTAAGCCTCTATTCTAGTTTTGGTTGTAAATTATTTTATTTAAATTAAAAAACGTTTTCGGTATTTTGAATTTTATTAATTTAAGATTAAGAGCACTTTATAAAATGCATTAGCCCTTTAAACGCCATACGTCACTCACACGCTAAAATCGTAGGGCATGCGAGCCAATAAAAACCTTATTTGAACATTATGAAGATTACATTTACAACGTACGTCATAATACTAAAGCGTTAATAACATTGTGGGGTGACTTATTCTTGGCGTCCAAAGGGTAACGCTCAAAATGCGAAATAGTACATTACGATACAAGTGCGAAAAGTAGGAAATTCGCAACGATCGGCGATAAATTAAAACCAGACCGAAATCGACACGAGCTGCGAATTACCTTTTCACACGTGTATTGTAGAACGTTTCACAGTACATATAGCCCTTTAAATTTTCGCCATACGCACGTATAGTGCTAGTTACCGCACTATGGCGGTAAATTAGCACCATATGTACTGTAAAAATCGTTTCTTACTCATTAATCTCATTATGCTGATATAAATTGCTTCTACTACAAATCGTTTAGACCATTGCATATTGCTACTCAACAGTACAAAAAAAGTGGCTCAAATCAATAAATAAGCCACTTTGTTCACTCTAAACAGGGTACCTGGGTACTAGATTTTCGTTAAATCAGATTATCTCACGACTGGTTAAGGGTTTCTGGCGTTCAATCAAAGGGTTTGATTTGAACGCTTGAAGTGTCAAAGGAAAATCGTGTTTAGACACAGATTTATTTAAAAAAATCTATACATGGGCGCTTCAATTAGTACATTTCATACGTTGCACGTCATTCAAGCAATCACTTTTATACTACACGCTATATAAAAATATCATTTCGTTCCTGCTTTTGGTGTTTAGCAAAACAGAGGGCCTACCGCGATCTTCGGACAAATTTTTGCCTCTTTTTTTACAAGCGCGACAGAGAGGCAAAACTTCTTTCGCGATTAGGCTCTCTGTGTCGGGCCTAACGCGATTCCTTTAGGTCGATAGAAGTCGCCAATGATGTAAACAGATCTGCACTAAATTATAACACATACATGATTATTCATTACAAATCTTTGGAAAATTTATATGGACATTATGAATGTAGTGTAAACTATTTGTTAATATATTTATGCATTATTTTAGGAGTAAAGCTGTTCACATTTCTGACCACCTCCATCTTACTTAACATTTGTGAATTTTATTAACTTTTATATTACGAATAAATATTAACATAGGTAAGTAAAGATTACAAATATGTGGCGGGCTGGTGATACAAATGTATCTATTATTCTGAACTATTATTCAACTAAAACCATAATTCTAAATAGGATTGTTATATTTTTATAGAATTATGAATTCCTTAAAACAATCATTCAGTTAAAATAATGAAAAAAAAAACATAGTACACAACCACAAAGGAGTACGTGAACAGATGTAGTGCATAATTGTTTGCCATCGTATTTTCACGGAAACGCACTCGAAAGTGTTATGCTATGCATACAAATACAGACGTGCATGACTAATACGAACGTTTCTGAGAAAATACGATGGAAAACAATAAAATTATGCACTACATCTGTACGTAGCATGTATTTGGTACTATATAGTTATCACATAACCATTTGTCCTAAAAGCCTTTTTCCTACTTTTATGTTGTTAAAAAAACGTATAACCTTATACAAAATGACAGTTTGTTGTTTGTTGATATCAGCTTATGCTATAGGCAAAATGAATTTAGAATAAATTGTTTGGTAGGATAAATCTGGCGACTGGTATTATAATTTGCGGCATAACCCTTTTCCAGGCATAGTACGATTTATCGACCACACATGCGCCAATAGAATTTCAACCTTAGCAATCTGATTTAAGGTTCAAATTAGATTGACCTTTTGGAAAATGTGACGTCTTCAAATCAATGCTGGCCAGTTAGAATATATTTGCATTTTTTGAGAAAACCTTGTAGATTGATGCGGCCCGGAAAAGGGTTAAATATTCGTTATCTATTTCCACCACGCTAAGCATATCTGCTGAGATTAAATGATTTACCTTATTAAATTGTCAAAAACAAAAGTTTTCAAAAGTGTATGTAGAGAACTAAATACTCCAGTCACACGACGAGTGGCACGGGAAGTAGGCAGACGTAGTGTGGCCACGTTACTCGTCATGCCGCTCGTCATGCTTCCGTCATAAAACCGACATAATACGGAGGTCGGCTCTCCCTATTTTGTCGGTTTTTTGGCGCGAGTCAAAGGACCAGCAATATGAAATGGGAAGGGTCGCGAGTAGAGCAGGGTGTGGCCGGAGCGGGGAGCTGCGAGGGGCAGCGCGAGGAGCACAGTGTGGCCGTAGTAGAGCGGGTTTACTTGAGCCGCTGCAGCAGCGTGCTGTTGGCGAGGTTAGCCTGCTGCACGGTGGCGGTGGAGTCGGCCAGCTCGGCGGAGGGGTAGGAGGTGAGCAGCAGGAAGGGCCGCGCTTGGTAGGCGGGCTCGGCGCGCGCCACGAACTGCCGCAGCTCGGCCACGGTGTGCGACAGGTTGAAGCGGCCCGCCACGCGGCTGCCGTCCGCTAGGCGGAACTGCAAAAATAAATCCCTTTAGGATACCTGGCTCGTTGTTACATTTCTGTAAGTATTTATCTGTACGCAATTTCTAACGTCAAGGTGTAATAAATGATAATGCGTCCATAGAAAGTTTGAAAATGTGTTGAAGTTTTCAATTTACTGAATAATGTTATAATTTATAAATACTATGTGCCTTAACTTATTACTGGATTACCATCATCTTGAAACAATTAAGCACCATATTTTTTAATTTTTATGTAGATTTTTGCTCCACAAAATACGCCAGATACTGTTTTATTAGACGTGCAATGCGTAACCACAATACACTTTTCGTTTTAAGACAGGTATATAGCGAACAGATTGCGTCGCGGTCGGCGGCCGGTGTTCCTACTGTAGCCTACTGTAGACACTGACCTGTATGGAGGTGGCGGGCTGCGTGTCGTCGAGCTGCACGGCGGCCTGCGCGGCGCGCGTGTTGGCGTCGCGGTCGGCGGCCGGTGTTCCTACTGTAGCCTACTGTAGACACTGACCTGTATGGAGGTGGCGGGCTGCGTGTCGTCGAGCTGCACGGCGGCCTGCGCGGCGCGCGTGTTGGCGTCGCGGTCGGCGGCCGGTGTTCCTACTGTAGCCTACTGTACACACTGACCTGTATGGAGGTGGCGGGCTGCGTGTCGTCGAGCTGCACGGCGGCCTGCGCGGCGCGCGTGTTGGCGTCGCGGTCGGCGGCCGGTGTTCCTACTGTAGCCTACTGTACACACTGACCTGTATGGAGGTGGCGGGTTGCGTGTCGTCGAGCTGCACGGCGGCCTGCGCGGCGCGCGTGTTGGCGTCGCGGTCGGCGGCCGGTGTTCCTACTGTAGCCTACTGTACACACTGACCTGTATGGAGGTGGCGGGTTGCGTGTCGTCGAGCTGCACGGCGGCCTGCGCGGCGCGCGTGTTGGCGTCGCGGTCGGCGGCCGGTGTTCCTACTGTAGCCTACTGTAGACACTGACCTGTATGGAGGTGGCGGGTTGCGTGTCGTCGAGCTGCACGGCGGCCTGCGCGGCGCGCGTGTTGGCGTCGCGGTCGGCGGCCGGTGTTCCTACTGTAGCCTACTGTAGACACTGACCTGTATGGAGGTGGCGGGCTGCGTGTCGTCGAGCTGCACGGCGGCCTGCGCGGCGCGCGTGTTGGCGTCGCGGTCGGCGGCCGGTGTTCCTACTGTAGCCTACTGTAGACACTGACCTGTATGGAGGTGGCGGGCTGCGTGTCGTCGAGCTGCACGGCGGCCTGCGCGGCGCGCGTGTTGGCGTCGCGGTCGGCGGCCGGTGTTCCTACTGTAGCCTACTGTAGACACTGACCTGTATGGAGGTGGCGGGTTGCGTGTCGTCGAGCTGCACGGCGGCCTGCGCGGCGCGCGTGTTGGCGTCGCGGTCGGCGGCCGGTGTTCCTACTGTAGCCTACTGTAGACACTGACCTGTATGGAGGTGGCGGGTTGCGTGTCGTCGAGCTGCACGGCGGCCTGCGCGGCGCGCGTGTTGGCGTCGCGGTCGGCGGCCGGTGTTCCTACTGTAGCCTACTGTAGACACTGACCTGTATGGAGGTGGCGGGTTGCGTGTCGTCGAGCTGCACGGCGGCCTGCGCGGCGCGCGTGTTGGCGTCGCGGTCGGCGGCCGGTGTTCCTACTGTAGCCTACTGTAGACACTGACCTGTATGGAGGTGGCGGGTTGCGTGTCGTCGAGCTGCACGGCGGCCTGCGCGGCGCGCGTGTTGGCGTCGCGGTCGGCGGCCGGTGTTCCTACTGTAGCCTACTGTAGACACTGACCTGTATGGAGGTGGCGGGTTGCGTGTCGTCGAGCTGCACGGCGGCCTGCGCGGCGCGCGTGTTGGCGTCGCGGTCGGCGGCCGGTGTTCCTACTGTAGCCTACTGTAGACACTGACCTGTATGGAGGTGGCGGGTTGCGTGTCGTCGAGCTGCACGGCGGCCTGCGCGGCGCGCGTGTTGGCGTCGCGGTCGGCGGCCGGTGTTCCTACTGTAGCCTACTGTAGACACTGACCTGTATGGAGGTGGCGGGCTGCGTGTCGTCGAGCTGCACGGCGGCCTGCGCGGCGCGCGTGTTGGCGTCGCGGTCGGCGGCCGGTGTTCCTACTGTAGCCTACTGTAGACACTGACCTGTATGGAGGTGGCGGGTTGCGTGTCGTCGAGCTGCACGGCGGCCTGCGCGGCGCGCGTGTTGGCGTCGCGGTCGGCGGCCGGTGTTCCTACTGTAGCCTACTGTAGACACTGACCTGTATGGAGGTGGCGGGTTGCGTGTCGTCGAGCTGCACGGCGGCCTGCGCGGCGCGCGTGTTGGCGTCGCGGTCGGCGGCCGCCGCGGCCGGTGTTCCTACTGCCGCCGGCGCACCCACTACTGGAGGCGTCGGACTGGAAAACACCAAACGTTTATATACTTGCGAGTAAACCCAGACTTAGCCGGTTGGTTGCACGAAACTGTGTTACCGTTTTCATTGTTCTCAGCTGAGTAACGTTGATGAGTCCGTCATCTGTGATTAGTGCAACTAGCCCTGAGTATCATCAACTGTACAGTGTTGCCAAAATCGGATTTTTGAATAAGCCAGGGTCGACTAAAGCGACATTTTCAAGTTCGAAGGGTTTATACTTTATTAGCATACCCTGTGGTTGCCCAAGGTTTTGCGTGTAGGAATGTTTTACACTAGCCAAAATATTAAATCCATTTAATTAATAGTTTGGTAACTATTTTACAATAAACAAAGTTATAAATACATGAAGTACAGGCAGATTGTTATCATACCTGCCGAGCATCTGCCCCTTGCCAGCGAAGACCTGCGACTTGACCGCGGGCGCGGGCTCGTGGCGCCGGTCCTCTAGCGACACCCGCACCGCACCAGCGCCGCCGAGACTCGCAGGAATTTCCCTGCAACCACATCAAATCATCATCCAAAATTTCAAGTTAATTTCCGAGACAAGTTTTAAAAGATTTATCTCGGCATACTATTAGATTTGGATCTAGGAAATAAAATTCTGCCAAACTTTAATCTGTCATGGGAATTGGCGGAAGATTCCTCCTGAATCCTCACCCTCGGCGTATGCTGTCTAAGAACTCTGCATGCTCCGGGTCGGTGTAGGAGCGCACAGGGCCCTCGTCCACGGTAAAGCCCTCTCTATACAGACGCAGGCGCACGGCGCGGATGTCTTCCCCTTGCGCCTGCGCGCCCGGCGCCGACACTGGCTCGTGGTCATCTGATGTCTGTCCTAAAATTACACTCACATATTTACTAAAGGAAATTATTTTATCAAAATATTTTTATCTAAACGCTTCTGATTTGACATGACTTTAATATTAATAATAACTAGGTATTTATACAGATATGTAAATTTATTTCGCATGTTAGTATGTAAGGAAATTATTCAAGTTTTTGTACGCCATCAGGCAGGGTATAGTGCTACAAATATTTATTTACCGCCACTGTAATCAGTTTGACATATACTCACAAATAAAAACACTTTGAACTTTGAACTAAAATGTTGTTTGTGAGATTTAAAATGCAGTTTTTTTATATTTACTATTTGTATTTTTTGTCAAAGAGCTATGGAACGGTCAATGTTAAAAATTAAAATTAAGGACAGAATCAGAAACGAAGTCATAAGAGAGAAAACTGGAGTAAAAGATACAATATACGCAATAAAAAAGAGCAAATGGGCCTGGGCTGGCCATATATGTCGAACAACGGATAACCGGTGGACTAAACGTGTCACAGAATGGTCACCAATAGGAATAGTGAGAAAACAAAAGAAAACAAATAAAAGATGGAGAGACGAGCTAGTGAACTTCGACAGATACTGGTGGAAAAACTGGGGGAGGCCTTTTCCGCATAAGCAACATGCAAATAATAAACCAATAATAATTGAAATTTATGTAATTGTAAAAAAAAAGAAGCATGAAATAAAGGACCTATTGAAAAATCAGTGAGATGAGAAGAAAAACTACTTTACATAAATTCAAAACTAAACAGCCGGAAGGCCAGCGCTGACTTTAGGGACATTATGCTGAGGCGGGACCATTTCGTGGTAAACTATATACTTTTACTAGACTTATATTGACCGGGATATAGACCGTGATTACCTTTTGTATTATTTGTGAGCTCCCGATATTTCGACGCAGTTACATGCATCATGTTCACGGGTGACTGAAGATAGCGGGTGGGTGTCAAAGTTGTGTAGACAGCGCTCTGTCTACCCTCATTCTTGCGCGTCGGCTGCGTTCACTTTCAACGTTACCAACGGTCGCATTCACACTTGTTGGTCCGGTCGCGTTCACACTCGTTGGTCTGTCCAAACACACTACACTCACGGTGTCACTACGCGTGTTTGATTCGGATATCACTGGTTTTTTACACAAACAAATCACAGGATTCCACACATTTGACAGTTTAAACCCATCTTCACGATTAAAATTTTTGTATTTGTGAATTTCAATGGCTTCTCTTACCAATCTTGGTATATAGTGGCGTTCTGTCGAAATGACCTTGGGACTATGCAACTCGATCCAGTGATTTGTACCCGACTCAAGGAGATGCTGAGCAATAGCTGACTTGCGAACGTCATTGTCCCGGTCAATATAAGTCTAGTGAAACTAACCGTGAATCATTCAAAACTCTATATACTTTTAGTTTAAATATACTTTTTTTTGTGATATGTTTGTATGAAATGTAGTTTGCCATGAATAAATGAATTATTTATTCTTATTCTAAAAATTATTGAATTCTTACCAAGTCTGTAGCCAGTACCGCTGAAGACACCACCCTGGCCTCGGCTGGCCGTTGTTGGCTCGTCTTCAAACACCACGGCTCCGCGTCTGTAGATCAAACAAGTGATGATTAAGGGATGATTTTCGGGACAAAAACTATCCTATGTCCTTCTCCGGGACTCAAACTATCTATCTATCTATATTAGCCCTTTATCCTGAACTCAGATTTTTCTTCCTTTCTTTGGTAGTTTTTTCTTTGTTTTTCCTTATCTTATACATATATTTTTCATATTTTTTTTCTATTTTTGTTATAATATGTATCTAAGTTCAGTGTGCCTCCTGGCAAAGGCCTCCTCTAACTCCTTCCATTGCTTTCTATCATTCGCTACTCTTCTCCAGTTTGGACCAGCTGTCAGTTTGAGCAACTATTAGTTATTCTGTGGTTTGAGTTTGTCTTCCCACCTCTTGTACTGTCATCCTCTATTCCTTTTACTGTCTTTAAGATACCAATGTGTTACTATCTTAGGGACTCAAACTATCTCTATGCCAAATTTCAACTAAATCGGTTCAGCGGTTTAATCATTAAGAGGTAACAGACAGACTTTCACATTTATAATATTAGTATGGATATAAAAAAGCTCAGTTTAGATACTGACACAATACACAACCTAAACCATTGAAGATGGGATCTTGAAATTTAAAACATATTAAATTATTCATGTCCTCCCTCCCCTATGTATTTATATTAGGTTGTTTTTGAAATTTAATCCTTCAGTAGCTGAAAATATGGTTTCAAGTGTTAAGCAACTTCTTTATTTACAGAAACCTCCTGTAGTATTTTCATAAACATTCAACATCAGATAGTTAAAGAGACCTGAAGTAGACAATGAAATACTCACTCTCTGACACTTTTGAACATCTCAGTGACTATGTCTTTCCTGTTCTTGCCGGGGCCAATGATCTGTTGGCCAGACCTTTCTGACCCGCCGGCATAGAATGCTTGCCCTGAAACAAATGAGTGATGAATTTAAGAATATATTCTCAAGTATATCCAATATGCCATATAACAGGGGTCTCCCATTCACAGCCGGGAGCTTGCCAATCTGGCAGACTCAAAGAGCAGTATTCCATAAAATCTGGCCTGTCACATGTAAATGAAGGGGAAGCCTGTCTGCCCTTGAACCAAAACAATTATAGTAAAATCTGTATTTATTCCCTTATAATATGCTAAATCAGGCAAAACAAAAACAGAGAATCATCTTGGCATCTCCATACACAAATTTTCTTAATGCTGGTTTCAATGCTAATAATAGTAAAAATATGCCTTTTTTACATTATGACCAACATATTGAATAGTCTGTTTTCAAATTAGAAACCAACAAGAATCCAATAATCAAAAAAGGTTGTCCCCACCGGGCACAGATGGGAATAGGTACATTCATATGAATCATTCCCATCAGTCCCCATCTTATATATGGTGGTGGTCACGTAAGGGGGAATACGCCTCAAAGTGGCCAGTAAGAATCTTGCCCACTCTCAATTTATTACAACAGATAAGAGCAAGAAATGTATGACAGTGTTAAGCTAGTAATAATCAAGTGTTTTTGCCATTCAGGACACTCTCAGTTTTATTCTCAGAAATGTCCTTGAGTAAGAATGTTCCCCATTCCCCATACTAAACTGACAATGTTCTTAAAAAATGCACATCTCTTAACACACCTTTATCATTTTCTTCTTTTAATCTTGCAATTTCTGCCCTCAGTGCTTGATTCTGATTTGTCAATATGCAAATTTTTTCTTTCAATTGTTTTATCTCATCTTCACGAGATAAACTCTCACTAACAACATCTGGACGGTCTGAGTAACTTTTGCTTATTGATGGATTGTCAATACTTTTACTTGTAGATGGCATGTTTTCATTATAAGTATTCTTTTTGGAACATGAAGCAACGTCACAATATAAATTATATTCTTTTTCTGTTTCCCAAACTGCTTTCACTGATGTCGAAATATTTAAATATTTTTTACACAAACTAGGTATAACATTTTTATATAAAATATTACTAAACTGTGTACTAAAATCAAGATTGTTCTCTGTAATATAATGTTTTAGGCTCTAGTTTTCAATGCTTGTTTAAAGACCTCCCATTCGGAAAAAATAGACAACCCACCTTCATCTTCATCGCTGGAGCTCTCCTGCTGGAGCGACCCTAACGTCGCGAAGTTTCCAGTGGGCTTCTTTTTCTCCTTCTTCTGTCGCACCGGAGACGTCGGCGGGGACTCCATGTCGCTGTCCGACAGCGTCGGCAACGACGGAGCAACCGTAGGTATAGGCGCCTCGTCTACACTACCTCCGTGCTCATAGAAACTAGATAACGCCACCTGAAATACCAGAATAAACACAATAATACTTAGGCAAGTGAAAATAGGTATCATACACTAAAATTTTACAGTAAAAACTCATAAAAATCAACAAACAAAAATTAAATCAACTCACGTCAAGCTGCCAATTCGAAGATTCCAAAAAGAAACGACTGCGAGTTTCATCGGCGCCGGTCACGTCACAAAACTGTCGTAATGTGTCCTCCTTATTAGCCGACATGCTAACGATTTTTGTAGTTTATTGTCTTAAGAAAATTAAACATAAAAAAATACCGACTCGTTGCAATGGATGACGGTTCACAATTTTTGACATTTCATTTAGAGGAGAAAAAAAGGCCACAGATAAGGCAAAGGAAGTATAAAAGCATACATACCAGATTAGAACCAATAAACTAAAAGCCTTAATGCTAGACAGCATTCTTTAGTGTAATAATTACAGCTCACTGTTTTAATACTTTTTAATGAACTATTTAGGTTTTAGGCGTGCCTTGTATTATATTGCGATTATTTTCCGTAAAAAAGCAGTGTGCTTTCAGCCTTTCAGTTATGTTAGTCTCCATGTGATTAGTTGAATAAAAAAAAAACTAATGTCAATGTCAACATAATGTCAGTTTCAGCAGCTGCAATAAAATCTGCAATGCTCAATTTGCTCGTCTAGCTGAGAAATAAAACTTTACTTACTGTCTTGTGCTTTTTCTTTAAGATTTATACAATTATTCGTAAGTGAATATTTACAATATATATTCGATTTTCTGTTATACAACTCCAATGAGTGTCTGAAACTTACTAAATCGTTGCAGATGTCGCCAAATAAATGAAGACTCCGCGACAGTCGTCAGGCTCCATCATGAGGAAATATTACCAGCTTATACTCATCATAGTGTGCTTCGTCAGCATCGTGACGCTTCTTATTTACCGGCACGAATATTACCGACTGCGATATGTCCTCGAGGTGCTCAACTTTTTCGGGAAGCCCGGTTTGTCCGAGATCGAGTTTTGCGGACCTGGCTTCAATGCTACGATGCTCACAGAGATAATGCGGAACTCTTCCATGGAGGTGAGGGAAACTCCACCGCTCTTCCAACAGATTGATGACAATTTCTACGCTTACTCGTCATTTTTGCGCTCGTATCGCAAGTACGAGAAGCTCACGCCTCACGCACACAACATAGACACTATCGTCATCGGGAGAGCGAACGCGCGCCCCAATTTCCGCTGTAACATCTGGCTAGAGAACAGTTCCAAACATAAAGTAGGCACATTCAGTTTCAAAACAATCTCCCAGCCTATCAATGGCTTCAGATTATTCGTATTTCAGTGCTCATTAAGCCAAAACTTAGGTAAATTAAAAGGCATAAGCTTCTATAGCAATGACTATAAAGTAAGTCCAATTCATGCCCCAATAAATAGACTGATTGATGTAACTACAAAACGGAAATCAAGACCCATGAGGTATACAAACAATATTAAATTTATCAACAATGTTGTGCCGGCGATGTGCATCATCCCAAATCAAGTGCCAATAGTCTCCAGAGATTCCCTCATAGAGTCCTTAGTCTTTCACCACATGATGGGAGTCAACTCATTCACCATTTATGACAGTCTGATCTCTGAAGACATAGTAAAAAGACTGAATTTGGTACCAAGTGATATTACTCAATGGGACATCCAGTTTTTCCCCTTAAATTTCCCTTTCAACTTTGCCAAAAGTTATGACATAGTCAAGCAGGCTATAGAGCTGGATTGTCTTTTTAGGCACTTCAAGTTAGACAAGGAAGACACAAACAAAGCAAGTCATGCTATTGTCATCTCCTGGGATGAATTTCTTGTTCCCCGCATCCATAACAGTTTAAAAGCTGTCATCTCTGATTTTGACCCTACATACAAACAGAAATCAATAACAGTGGAGCCTTTATTATTTTGTTTAAATCAGAATGATGATGACAACTCAGAAGTTGGTTATCCGGACATTATGAAAAAGACACACTACTACCAGTTACCGCAGGAGAAGAAGCGGCCAGTGTATATTAGAAATTTGGACTCCATGACAACTTTTGAGGACATTTTCAATGCTACCACTACCAGCGGACAAGCTATACCTACCAATTTGCTTGCTGTACACAAATATACAGAATGCAGAGACCCAAACAGCTACCATCCGAGAGGTGTAGGATTCAATGAGACACAGATGGAAGTGTTTCGGAACAAGTATGAAGCAGCCATGATGAAGTTTGGACCGAGTTTGGTGAACAATAAGATTTACAGGCTCTACAGATCAGGACAAATTTGGGAGAAAACATCTAATGAGAATGTTAGGGATATGCTGTAAAAAAATTCTTTAACAAATGTGTTTTGTATTGGCAAATAATATCTAAGCTTATGTAAGATGGGATACCTGTATGGACCTAAAGAATAAGATAAGTTAAATAGGCATTTATTGAACAGCAATATAGTTGACACAGAGAATGTTGATAAATGTTGTTGATTATTATTGACTGATATTCAACACAGTTGACACAATTTATGAGATATGTGTTGAATCAGCAATTAACTTTCAATGACTAAAAAACGTAAACAACTCAATTACAAATTTAATGAATGCTTTGCTATTTTAGTGACTCGAAAATTTGAAAAATTTATGTATACATAGAATTATTGTATATGTATTAAGAAGTCAATAGGTACCAGCACATTCATAAAGAATATCTGCAATTCTACAGATACAGTTTCCTGACCAAAGTAGTATAACAAGTTTGTCAAGAAATACAATTATCAAGGTCAAGGTGCTTAAATATGTAAATTGTCCAAAAATTAAACACATTTTTAGCCTTTCACCCATACCAATATGTTATACCTTGATTGTATAGTCAAGGTTTAAAATACTTACACGGACAAAGCGCTAAAAATATCTGAACACGACCTTATGGCCTAGATAAAGATAGTTTATTATTCAAGTTGGCATATTACAATGCGCTTATGAACGTCAAATAAAGCTACGCCGGCTTTAACCGTACACCTCTGCCTCGAGAAGATTTTAATCCCCCCTCAATTGGAGGAGGGTATCCCAATATGGGACCGGCAATAAACTCGGCGGGAAACATCTTTTCAAAACATTATATCTTATAATTAACATGCATTACGTACAGTAAGGTAGTGTATATATCTTTGACCCTTTATCCATATCTATATTTTGGAACTGCTGTTCATTCAGAACTGTGCTGGGACCTAAAAACACTTGCGACAATTAATTAGATCATTCGTTAGATTACGCCTTAAGCTAAGGGTGGTATTCTATTTGTCTAATATCTTTGTCCAATGTGTATTTTCGTCTCACATTTTGCTTAGTGAGAGAGTGAGACGCAATGCACATTGCACCAATATATTGGCCAGGTGGAATACCAACCTAACGTCGTAAACGCATAATGTTTGGGGAAGTCAGACCACTAACCGCAATAGGTATGCCTTAAATCACAAGTGCCATGAAATAGTTAAGTACCTTCTCAGTATTTCCCTGTAGTGACGTCAAAGCAATTTCAACCTTTTATAGTTAGCAACAGAGTTGCAT
This sequence comes from Cydia strobilella, assembly GCF_947568885.1. NCBI lineage: Eukaryota > Metazoa > Arthropoda > Insecta > Lepidoptera > Tortricidae > Cydia > Cydia strobilella. The sequence goes on from NC_086042.1 coordinate 26,121,671, forward strand.
TTTGTACTGATAGTTGTTGTTGTTATTTGATTGATTGAACTTTTATTTGAGCTTATTGGCTAGTTTGTAGAGTATAAATTCTCTTTTTTTTTTAACACTGAAGACAGTTACCTTGCCTTAGAAAAAAATGCAACGATATAACCATAACTTTGACAATATTAAACTGCCCATAGACCATATAAATGTGACGTTATACGGATGAAGGTGCCTTATGGCGGTTAATTGGCGCTTACGCTATTATTAACGCCGCTTCAATACTAATGCGGCATAAGCGCCAACCGCCATAAGGTACTTTTATCCGTGGAATGTCACAAATAGTGATATAGATTGTTTGATTTTAATAAAAACCGGCCAAGTGCGAGTCACACACACGAAGGGTTCCGTACCATTAACTATAAAAACGGTCACCCATCCAAGTACTGACCCCGCCCGACGTTGCTTAACTTCGGTCAAAAATCACGTTAGTTGTATGGGAGCCCCACTTAAATCTCTATTTTATTCTGTTTTTAGTGAAAATTTCAGCTGTCTAGCTATCACAGATCACGAGATACAGCCTGGTGACAGACGGACAGCGGAGTCTTAGTAATAGGGTCCCGTTTTTACCCTTTGGGTACGGAACCCTAAAAAGGACATTTTTATGAGCAAGCAAATTTGCTTAATTTGGATAATTATCCGTTGAATTTTTACTACATATTTCAAGCTTATGGTTTTGCGATAACGCGTGGTTGAGACGCTTGTAATAGTCTAAGAGCTAGCCCCGAAAAAATATATACAATTTTAAGTAACGAAATTCTATTTTTTCGGTGCTAGCTCTTAGTCTATAAGTAGGTATGATATTGATAAGACTGCAGGTTAGTATTTGTAAGATTTTTACTGTAATCATAATTGTGATACTACCAACACACTATGATAGATTAAACAGAAAATATAATCGCATCTCTTAAAGTGTACACGAAGAATACCCCCACAAAAACAAATGCAGGGGTGCTAAGCTAATAATTTTGCTGAGTGTAAACTGCAGTACGTTACTCAACTCAATTATAGTCTTCTTCAAATATTCCCCGTAAACTTTGTCTTTACAAAACTGCAGGTGTTTACTTTTTCGTAAAATATTTAACTCTAGTAAGGTTTGACATTTGATTTCGAAAAAAAAAAGCGAAGTTTTTTTGACGGAAAGTTCTTATGTAGGTATATATGTCCTTGTCCTAATCCTAATCCGAAATTAATATACTTAAGTAATTTCTACATGAAGTTTATTGCCTATGTAGAAACTGTAAAAAGTATGCGAGATCGCCGTACCTAGAGTCTGTGCGGAAAGACAAGAGTCGTGAAATATATGGGTTCCAATACATTCTACGACTCTTCTCTTTCCGAGCTAGAGTCTGTGCGGAAAGAGAAGAGTCGTGAAATGTATGAGTTCCAATACATTCTACGACTTCTCTTTCCGAGCTAGTCTGTGCGGAAAGAGAAGAGTCGTGAAATGTATGGGTTCCAATACATTCTACGACTCTTCTCTTTCCGAGCTAAAGTCTGTGCGGAAAGAGAAGAGTCTTGAAATGTATGGGTTCCAATACATTCTACGACTCTTCTCTTTCCGAGCTAGAGTCTGTGCGGAAAGAGAAGAGTCGTGAAATGTATGGGTTCCAATACATTCTACGACTCTTCTCTTTCCGAGCTAGAGTCTGTGCGGAAAGAGAAGAGTCGTGAAATGTATGGGTTCCAATACATTCTACGACTCTTCTCTTTCCGAGCTAGAGTCTGTGCGGAAAGAGAAGAGTCGTGAAATGTATGGGTTCCAATACATTCTACGATTCTTCTCTTTTCCGCAACGACTCTAATCTAAGTGTGCTTACAATATAAAATTGGTATAGTTGCACTACACACACACACCTGAAAATTGGTACCTATGGGCCAATATCAGCCATAGTAAATGCATGGAGACTATATAAAGGAGCCAAATCGGCGCCACCATACACCGAAATACTACCAAAAACAACCTACGTAATTTGGTCGGGTTATTTGTTGGTTCATGTTATACTCGTGTCCCAGAGCCTAACTAGCGCCACCGGAGAGATTAGGAACTATTATTTAAAGCTGAAAGCGGTCACTTTTGCAACAATTCTGCCATAAGAGATTGGCATCCTTTCTATACCATCCATAAGTAAATGGTTTCAAAATTATGTATCTGTAACATCTTTTCGGTATGTTATTAAAATAATGTTAATAAACAAAACTACTCGATCAAAACGTTACTAATATCGCCTGAATCTTTCGAGCTTTTGTTATTTCTTTGATATTTTTCAAACTCCACGGGTACGCTGTCATTTCAATACAATTTTGCGAGATTGGGCGTTTTTAGATTATAAATTATATGGGGATGACCCTTGTCACCCTACCTATCGAGTTTGATAAATACTATAAAAACCTACCTGAAATGAACAGGTGGTCGAGATGGGATGTCGAATTTTGTTTTTATAAACATTAAATATATAACTTTCTTGTTAAGTACTGTCTTATTATTACTGAAAATTAAATAGCCCACATAGAACCAGCCGCCTCGCGAGGAAATTGCCACGTGAAGCATATCGGTCTGGAACAGAAAATAAAATACCTGGAAAGACGCACCATGCCTCGGCCGGGGCAAATGCACGCACGGAAATTTACTCGCAAGGAGGGTGTCACAGGTCACAGGTGGGAATAGGTGCATTCATATAAATCATTCCCATCTGTCCCCGCCGTATGTATGGCGGCGGTCACGTGGGACGGGGGACAAATGGGAATACACCGCGAGGAGTCTCATCCTGTGTGGATTTATCCTCTTATTCCATTTAAAAAACATATTTGTTGACATAAAGCACTCGTAAATTCATTCAGAATATCCGGACATTTCGGGGTAGGTACCGTATGTTGTACGTGGAATGAAGTTATAGGATGGTATTTGATTAGTAGGAAGAATAACAGAAAAAAAGTCTGAATGAGTCTAAGTAAATGTTTATTCATTCATCTATTCTAAATACAAAGCGGACGTGGTCCGCGAATCGTCACAGAAAGTTGACAAAATATACTAACATCACTCGCAAGTGACAAACGAAACGTATACACATACAATTAAATTTAATATCAATACAAGACGAAGTAAATGAGCATAACATTGAGCAATACATCGCTGTATTGTCGTTATTACAACGAAAACTGGAGGGATCCAAGGAGTAAAGTAATTTGTTTAAAGCTTAATTGTTAAATATTGCCACGAAATAACTTAGTTACAGCTACGGCCAAGAGCTGCTCCTGCGAAATCTATCTTTTAACAGGTGGTACTATAGTATACTACAGCAATTTAAACAACTTTTCGTCCATTTGATAAACAAAACTGCGCTGTCACCGACGAAATACAAAATAAACTGCCTCGCGAGGAAATTGCCACGCGTTGTTCATTAAAACAATGTTTGGACGATATATACAAAGATCATAGCACAAAAACAATTTCAACGAATTAAAAAACGATTATAGGTTTAATGTGGTGACCATTTCTTCACCGTAACGTTAACATAATTTATTACCTATCATTGTGCTTTTGCGACCTGTTTATATGGTATGCACATTTCAGTTTTATTCATAATTTAACCACATAATGAACTTGTGGAAATTATACGGTTTAGTTCATGTACATTATAATGATTTAAAATTACAATTTTGATAGTGTTACAATGTCAGTGACACGCGTAATAAACAATCTAACGTTCCTCTCAATATAAATGCACTATGAGTAAGTAGAGGAACAGTCGACGCCAAAGACATGTTTACATTTTTCGCTTTATTACAAAGGAGAAAAGTGTAAACATTCTTTGACGTCGACTGAACGTATACACGGTGGCTAAAAAATAGGTGCATTCCCGTTACCAGGGAGGTTTAGGAATTATACTGAGCAACTTTTACTATGGGACCAACCCAGAAATCGCGAAAAAAATTTGGCTGTTTCATTAATTTTGGCTAGTCCATTTTCTATGGGAGGGTAAATTTTTTTTTCGCGATTTCTTGGTCCCATAGCAAAAGTTTATCAGTATAATCCCTGGCAACGGGAATGCACTCATTTTTTGCCACCCTGTATATATTAGGGTGGTTACTTTAAGGGTCCCACTGACTATCAGTCCGCCGGACGATATCGGCCTGTCAGTTAGAACAAAAGTTTGACAGTTCCGAACAACCGACAGGCCGATATCGTCCGGCGGACTGATAGTCAGTGGGCCCCTTTAGAAGGCACGGACGATACCCGCTGAGAACTAGGTCACATATTGTAACGGGTGAATATGTATTACATATTTTGCTGTAGATTTTAGTTGCTCCCTAAATACAAAGCATTGCAAGCAGCGAAATCATAACAGACATTTCTTCAGACTTTCTTTAAGGACCCTAAATAAGAGATGGTAATTTGGTAGTCCATAATTAAATAAAAACTACTTACCTAAGTATAGTATATTGAGAATTTTGCGTTTTGCAATGCGTGTATTTAGAAAACTAAAGGATTTATTTTTATACAATTCATAATAAGAATTTTAAAATTGAAGTGAAAAATAAATAATTTGTCCATTATCACTTCATTGGAGAATATGAAAATATTTTTATTCTGATTACAATCAACCCTCTGAGGAGTTCAATAAGTTAAATGCAATATTATGCTTAGATCTATATTAGCAAAAATACCCAAGGAATAAAACTTTACATTCTATAAGGAACAATAACATTAAATGCATTATCTGGCCATTGCTTGTAATAATCTTTAGATAGCAACATTTACGTCGAACAAGAAATATTGTTGGTGATATTGCTAGGTAGAATGCATATGATATTTTGTAAAATATTCAAGGAAACAATGGCCGAAAAGAATATCGTAAAGTGCATAAAATACTTCATAAAAGTTAACATCCTACATGAGCTGGCACTTGCGTCGAACGATCAGAAAAATAGAACATTATATATTATTGTCATGATGTTCTCGGGTCGGAACACCTAGCCGCGGGGCTTGAGACCTACTACTATATAGAGATAACTTATACATTAGCTACAACGGCAATTATAATAAGAAAGAAGATGATGAAAAGAAGATGTCATACGGCATAAAGTAGCGTTATTTGATTGAAAATATGTACTTGTAACATGGGTGCTGAATTTCAGGAGAAATATTATAAAATTAAAATTATATAAAACATATAGTGCTGTTAGGTTAGCATGACTAAGTTTCAAGTAACAACTGTAACAAGTCGCGCGAAGTGACTTCTCGGATCTTTTTCGCACAGTTCGAATTAGAACTTAATAATAATGATGTCCAATAAATTGGTACAGCAAATGATATGGACAATGATATATAATAACAACAGGGGATCCGCAGACAACCAAAAACAACATATTAAATCACATTTACAATCGGGTCTATCGCGAATTTATTTTGTTACCTTTAAATTATTTACCGACGTTTCGACACAAGTTTCACTCAGTTAGCCGCGACCACGACCAGTAAAACCTGTCGAAACGTCGGTAAATAAAGGTAACAAAATAAATTCGCGATAGACCCAGTTGTAAATGTGATTTAACCAAAAACAGGTACTTATATTCCAAGCCCTGCCTAGCTGCCGACGAACCAAATTCTTCTTAACCCGATTATTTAATATTTATATACTAATACAAAGATTGCCATGACATTATTAGACTTTTAAACATGAATTCATGTAAAATTGTATTGCAATTACAATGCTCATTCACAATAGATACCTAATTTCATTCATTCGGTATAATTTATGATACACTTACATTATTTCCAACATCAACATCAATATATATACACAATACACTGTATGAAAAGGTATCCTCAACAAGAAAATAGTAGTATTAAATATCACCATTTCTAAAGACTAAATAGTAAAATGGATTACAGTAAATGCACAAAAAATAGTTACTAAGTCTTACAAGTTCTTGTAAATATAGTGTTGAGTTAATTAAACAATTTGAGTGTGCAGAAAGTTTTAGGTGGCACGAATTACAGCGCATCGGAGCATTCAGTTATTGCATCTAACTATAAAACCATGTTAACAGTTCGACAATATTGCGTCGTATAAACTAGGCATACCTACGGTAAAATCTCCCAACAATACTCAATTCTACTCCGCCGTTTGTGAAACTACTTTTGCCTCAGAACTAAGTAGTTAGTCGAGTCCACACAGAACGAGCCGCCTCTCGAGGAAATTGCCGCGCGAAACAGCTCAGTCGGTGGACACGTACCTCGCCCGAGGCATTACAGCAGCGAGTGCGTTTTCGCCCGAGACACGTTTCCATAGACAGAGCTGTGCGTTTAGTGTGTTTTAATATAATTATCACACCTAAACCAAGATATTATAGTTAGTTTTGGAACATACTTAGGAGATTTTGGACTATAGTTGGGTGGTTACCAGTATTGAATTGCCTTGTATTGTACGATGCGAGGTCTGTAATCGTGCCACGAGTTGAATGTCGCTGCCGAACATCAGTAAAAATGACAATATAATATAGTGCAGTGAAATATAACCGTGAAAATTTGGCATGTGATAATTTTTGGCACAGCAAATTGTTGCTCCATTCACGCACCATATTTTCGAAGGTCTGCAATTATAATAGATTGGACTTTGATGGATCTGATTGATTGATTGATGATTGTATCTGATGCTGCCTCATGTTAGCATTAGACCCAATTTACTATTTCATGTCATTAATACTTGTGGTGACTAGTTCGAAACACTTCTTCAACTATAAGAGAGATTATCTAACTTTTTCGTGGTTTAGTATAGAGCACATATTATTATAATATTAACCTGAATGCCGTTCATTCACGTAAATTATCTACAAGTTAAAAATAAAAATATATCAGAAGTAGGTAAACAACATGTTTTTTTAGGATATAGTCTATTAAGGTCACCTCAGATACCTACTTTCTGAATAAAAAAGTATTGGCGCCAATATGGATTAAAATATTTTATTGTTTACAGTTGAAAAGAAAATACTGTCTGATTGGCGAAATATTTGAAGAAGATTTTCTAAAATGAACAGTCTAAACAAATAAGGCGGCGAACAAAGGTATGTAGAACATATTTAAGACTGATAATGGTATGACGACTGGTGTCACTCACGGAATTTATTCTATATTTATCACTCGTCCGACCATACAATTGCGAACCGTATTTTCACAGATATGGAGTATCTACATTTGACAATGGAGACTATAACACTTTATTAATTAAACGTTCAACATGCTATGTACACTGACAGTATACAGTAATAAGCTTATTCCGAAAAGTGTAAAGTTAAAAACGGTATGTCAACAATTTAAAAATATAAGTAGTTTTAAAACAGCGTGCTATTTAGTAAAAAAGTGTTTTTTTATTCAGTTCAAATTTAACAATAAAAGTGTTTCTGAAGATTTTTGTCAGAACAGTGGTCGGATTGTTTTTTTTTAACACTTGAATGTCGAAAATCCGTATCACTATTGGGACAAATAGAGATTTTTTTAAATACATTTATTCATAGTTATATATTTTCTTCAGTTATATTAAAAGTTAGAACAGTTTTAAACCTCTGTGGTAGGTTTGAAGACTATACATATTTATAACTACAACGCGCTATGCCGAGTAACAAGTGTTAGTCAGGAATCTTATAAAAATGTGTCATAACAACAGTTTACGCTATAACATAGTTTTTATCGCGACGCCATTTTTGGTACAAGGAGATTTCTAAAAGCCAATAATTGAAATGAAATTAAACATTTATTTGTCAGAATTAGCATAATGACAGTAACAAAAAATCATGGAAATTTATAATGGTTTTAAAGAAACGTATATGTTAATGTTTCAAAAAACCTTGTAAGGCCGGTAATTTGTCTCAAAAACCACGTAAGGTCGTACCTAGAGTACTAATTAAGTTCGATATTTAAATCATTTTCAATCGGAATAGTTGTATTTGTTTTGTTTCGGTTAGTTTTCACTCAAACCAAAATCAACTCTTTTTCCTACACTATAGGTTCAAATTTCACTGGCAATTTTGTTTCTTGTACGGCTGGGCCTTAGGCTTAGGCCTCTTTTTAGGCACTCTTTGACACAGTACTGTGTCATCATGTCATGTCACCATGTACCAAAAGGCGTCCCGACTGAGATGTCGTAACTCTCAAACCTCTACTCTAAGTCGAATGTTTAATTGTATATTATGTCAACAACAAGATTTCAAGTTTCCAAAACATCTAGTGTAACAACTTTATATTCACTATAGACCGTATTCGTAGTCATTTGGCTACTAGCATAGGTTTTTGATATCTTAAATATAATCGCCCGCCTCGCTATTGTATAATGACTCCTATTGTAATGCCATAAAATTGTTATTACATTGACTCATGGCAAATAACTGCTTTCTAATGTAGGGGTGAAGCTCGTGTCATATTTACTTTATAGTTATATTTTTCATGAGAGCTGCCTTTAAATACTGTTTATTAAATTAATATCTATCTATACATCTTGTAAAACAGTCCCGCGCCGCGTCTATCTGTCTGTATGTTCGCGATAAACTCAAAAACTACTGAACGAATTTTCATACGGTTTTCAGCTATCAATAGAGTGATTCTTGAGGAAGGTTTAGGTGTATAATTTGGTAAGGTTTACCCGTGCGAAGCCGGGTCGGGTCGCTAGTGAAGTAATAAAATAGAGATCATTTTCTGGAATGTTCAATTTTAAGTTTGTACATTTCGAGTGATTTGATATTTGTTTTAAATAAAATAAGTACGATGGCCCCTGTAAGTACTTAACGATACAAATTTACTTATACATATATAATAAAAAATAGTTTAAAGCGTTACATTAAGTTCATTAAAACAATTATAGAATCATAATGGGGGAATGTATAATAATTCATTGTGATACATGTTTAAGTCACAATTTTGTTGTTACGTACTGCCTTTTTGTTTAAAGTCAATACGGATAAGTGTGGCTAGCCTCCACACCTGGGCCTTTTACACATTGATTATTGCGGGTTCATACATTTGCTACTTACTTGCGTTTAGTGGCAAACGTATGAATTTGCATTAAACGCTAATCAATGTGTAAACAGAGGGCCCACCGCGAACCACGTTCAACGTGTTGCCTCCCTCTCACACTTAAGTACGAATTTACAAATGCGATAGAGAGGCAACATGTCGAACGTGGTTCGCGGTAGACTCAGGGCCCAATGTGAACCTAAGCCATATTTGTCCCGCAGCCACACTTATCCGTATTGATCTTACTTATTTTTCTTCAGTTTTTTAGTAGGTAAAAAGGATATGCTGAAAGTAGGCATGTGTCGTCGGTAACAATGTTTATGTCACTTAGATTTAATGTAAGTACAGTTGTGTATGTCGTTTGGGCATACATTTAGGAGTCGGGTGTCCATAGTTATGGACCACGTGGATGGAGCGCGTGGCCATTGTGTGTGAGCCTCAGGCACAAAGGTCACGCGCGCACACAAAAGAAATAATGGCTTTTGTTTGACAGAATGCCATTGTTAGTACAGGTAAGCGAACGAGCTCAGTAGAGAAAGTTTTATCTATACTATAAATAAATAAATTATATGAGAGTTGAGATACGTGTTAAAATCAAGTATGTGGCAGTGTATGTAGAGATCTCGACTATACCTTTATAAATATTCTTAAATAATTTTATGGCAATGAATTACGTCTCTAGTCTCCGCTTGGCGTCGTATTTTGGAAGATACGCATTTCTGAAACCGTTTTGCAAGTTCTCATGGAACCGTTTAGTATAGTAAAAGTTGAAGTTAAAACATTGACAAATGGTCTGAGAATATGATGAAGTTTAAGACTGTAAGTACCGAGTAAACGTAATCTGTACGCAAAAACGTTCATTAAACGTAACGCCTATTCAAGCACGTGTCGTCAAACACGTATTTTCGAAGTCTTTACACATGTTTTGTTTTTTTGTAACTAGACTCGCTTACTGAAGTTGAATGGGGCATTAGCACTATTAGCAGGAACGATTGTCTCGGCTCGGGCCTCGGTCGGGAGTGTATTGTATCCCCGGCACCGGCAGTTAGGACAGGCGGCAGTCTCAGGAGCGCCGGGCGTGCGGCGGGGGCGGGCCGCGCGGGGGTCAGAAGTAGAGCACCTCCTCCTCCCCCGCACCCCCGACACCCTCCCTAGCACCACCCACACCCCCCGCACCGGACACGGGCGCCGAGTGAGGCGAGTGAGTGTCCGGCGTGCGCACGCGGAACTTGTCCGGCAGCTTGGGGTATGTGTTTGTTCTGAAATTATTACGATTCATTGCAGTTTCTATGGCAAATTTTAGACTGTTGCTAATTCGATAAGGGTCGTAAGATGATATTACTTCATGCTCTTGAGCATAATAAACAACATCGTGCCGCTTACAAGCGACTTAAACATCAATTTTACGAGCATGACAAGTGAAAGATAGTAGATTGTACAACAATGGCATATAGCGATCCATTTTAACCGAGGCAAAAGATAAAAATTGACATTTATGCTTAAGTTATATACCAAAACTTCCGTGAGACATAGACATATTAAATATATTAATAACGGGTCACTCACGTGTTTTAAGTCGAAAACGCTCGACATGTTTCACTCCGTACCGAGGAGCTTCATCAGGAGCTTGCGTCGACGGTGACGGACCGGCGCAGACTGCGGGCCGCAGCCCTCCGCGCCCGATGACTCGGCGCGGGCGCCGGTAGCGGCAGGGGGGGCGAGAAACATGTCGAGCGTTTTCGACTTAAAACACGTGAGTGACCCGTTATTAATATATTTAATAAGTTATATACCGCTTACTGTATACAAAAATATAAATATTTTAGGTATTTATACAAGACTAAAGAAAGTTGTACTCTGGCCGGTCGGGGGCGCGTCGGTAGGGCTGGCAGTGTGTATGGCAGATTTTGGACTCTATTGCTAAGTCAATAAGGGTCGTAATAGATGATTTTACTTTATGTCGTCTACGCACGACTTAAAGTCGAACTTTATGACAAGTGAATGAATAATTGATTGGCGTACCTGGTAGCTTTATTATTGAGCGGCGGCTGCGTGGGTAACGGAGCGGGCGAGCTGCCGGTGCGCGTGTGGTGTATCAAGAGCCCCGTCGAATGCTGGAAATATAGCGAAATGAGCCCAGACTGCCCGAGACTAGATCAGTACAATGTGCAATTGGGGGGTAAGTGAAATGTCGTACAAGAGTCTATATATTTACGACACTCGCAAGCTGGAGCCAATTAAAGACTCGTGTGTAATAACCTGTCAGAGCGTCTTTATCGCAAGCGACAATGTGATACCTTTTGCTTAAAAACGACACATGTGTATAATATAAGAAGCATTTGTTCAGCAAGATAGATCTGATTTGAGACTTACTCGTATCTGTGCATCTAAAAGAAATATATAGTATGTAGTGTGAAATATAATAGCAGTGTAGTTAAACTAGAGTAACTTGAGTACCGTCCACCGGGGTGAATAGGGATGGCTTGGGTGAATAGGGACAAAACTTAAAATGTGAATTACCTGACGATTTCTCAAAAAAATACTTAGACAAATGGTACTATTTGATTGAAAATAATCGTAGATTTTGTATGATACAATTTGTGTGGGTATTTTTGAAGAAATGGTCAGGAAAAACACCTCGGTTGACGGTATATAACTTCTAAAAATAGGTTATAGAGAGGACGACATGGTTTGTCGTGGCCGGCACTCAAGAAAACAAACAAACCATGCAGTCGGTTTAGGTACCGTTTATTTTTGAATCAGTAAATGCAGTAGAATAATTAACAAAGTTCCAATATGATTGATCTAAAGTTGTGGTTTTTCCTTAAGAATAATTTTCGTTATCTCATTGACTGCTATCATATTGCACACAGCTATACGGCTGTACCTGCTACCTATGACATTAAAAGCTGAACAGACGAAATGGTTGTAAAAAAATATCTACGCGAGAGAAGGCTTAGATCCATATTAACAGGGGCCAAATAGTTTGTTTGAAGGGACGACCACACCGAAACTCAACGTATACGCAGAAGCGTGTCAACGATTTAAAAGGCCTGTGCATACCGGATGCGTGTGCGGAGACGTGCGCCGCGTTATAATATATAGGTACAGATCCGTATAAGAGACGGCACACCGCTTGCGTGATGTGTGCGTGCACGGCTCCAATAGGGATGATGACACATGTTGAATTTTATAACAAAATCTTAACATAGATAGCAAATAAGCAATTTGTCACAATAATGTAGATATTAAAATAACATATGGAAAAAATACAAAAATACAGAACTGGAAAGTTTCAAAATTTAAGTAATTTTTTAACGTCCAAAAAGGAAAATATAAGGGTAATTCGATTCCTTATATTTTATACAAAAATAGATTGTATAGCAACTATATACATAAACGCAAAATTTTACCGACTAGAACGCAATTTTCTTGTTTTGTCCATACATTCAAAATGGGCTCTCAGTGACCTTGACGTCACGTTCACTTATCGTTTTGTTAGAAGCGTTTCGCGAGTGAAGTACGATTGTCAGACTTTGACTATCATTTCTGGCTTTTGTATTGCTTTAATGTAATGGGTCCTATATAGACATTTGACCCTAAAAATAAACCTGATCGATTGATACCATTAATGAAAATTTGTCATCTAGCCTATTTTTTTCCTCACACTTATGCTTATGTGCACGCACTCGCAGCCGGTGTGCTCTGGCCTTAAGGCTATAACGCACTGCGATTAATTTATTGCGATTTCAGAACCGCAAAAAGTGTAACGTACGGCATGCTTTATAAAGCGCACGCACTTATAAGACTGACACCGCAAGAAATTAGCAGTACGTTCTAAGCCTTAAGCAGCAGTGCGGTCGATTCTATAGGGCTGATTGTAATTCCTAGTCAAATGCGATTGTTAATTTTAGTTTATATTGTACATGACATATACACAACGTATTTAAAACGAGCCACTGTTTATTCTCTAAAGTGACCCATTTTGTCATTGTTATTGAGTTTATTTTTATCACATTCAATACGGTTTTTATGGAAACGAGTAAGTGGCACCTGTTAACATGTACCCTAAGATATTTTTGTAACTAACAGCCAATCGCAGTGCAAACACTAAAGCCAATTATATTTCTTTATGGACCCGAATAAATTGTAAAAATTGTAAATAATTTATAGATACAATATACTTAAGAGATATTTTTACAAAAGGACAGAAAAAGTGAGAGAGAAATAGATGTAGAAGGAATTGTTTCCACTCCTTATTTTCTTTAGGAGTGAGGAAGAAAGAAATACAAAATAGTATTTATAGGTCGCAAGTTAAATAAATTAGTTTAATTTTTTTTTAATAATGGTTCCACAATTATTCGGGTATCTCGAAAGGGTAGAGGGGTGTATTCTATACGACAGTGAATTTGGAAGACACAGCTAATACTCAACACCATTAACGTACTTACAAAGCAAATTTTGTTGTTAAAATACGTTTGGATACTCGAAGTCCTGAAAACCAACCATTTGATCTGTTTTGTATAGGATAAAGATAATTCAGGGGTATGAGAATTAAATTATATAAATCAGTAGGATATAACACCGATATATTGGCCCCCAAAATACCAGTCGTAACTTGGGAACTCTGTTTTCTTTTACTAACATGAGCCTTTTGGAGAGGAGCAAACAATAGGTGTTTTACCCTATTTGGGACATTAAGATATTTGGGATAAAGTTCTTAACTTTTGTTAAATAATAATAGTTTTAATTGTATTGTTCGTAAGGTGAACGTCTTTAAAAACCCGCGGAGGGTCTCGGGTCAAAAACGAGATGTAACGAAAAAGTGTTATGGCGCGGTGGCTTATATCTCTTTAACTTTAATACCTATATGAATGGTTCTGATATCAGTGTATAGACGAAAGTAGCCATTAATTGGAACTGCATGGGCCGCTGACTAGAAATCGCGCAACGCATTCGGAGCTAAATTGCAGTATTTATTAATAATTACTCATCAGTCCATTAACTGATTTCGATGAAATAAGTGTCATTTGATAGATCTTATTCTATAGTAATAAAGTCCAAATTACCTCGCTCGGGGACTCGTGTAGGCGGTGGTAGCCGGGCGGCGGCTGCTGCGACTTGCCACTCGCTAGCTTCAGTGGTAACTGCTGTTTTATCACCATTTGCTGGAAGAAAAGAGGCGTGTTGAAAGAAAGATAAAAGCGGAGGGTGGCTGAAATAGAGGAAATCTCCTATAGTTTAATTCTTTTGCTACGATTTTTTTGGATTATACACGAAAGTTTTGAATTCACTGTGTGTCACTTTGAACATGCATGGTAAAAAAAAACCGGCCAAGTGCGAGTCGGACTCGCGCACGAAGGGTTCCGTACCATTACGGAAAAAAACAGCAAAATAATCACGTTTGTTTTATGGGAGCCCCATTTAAATATTTATATTATTCTATTTTTAGTATTTGTTGTTATAGCGGCAACAGAAATACATCATCTGTGAAAATTTCAACTGTCTAGCTATCACGGTTCATGAGATACAGACTGGTGACAGACAGACAGACAGACGGACAGACGGACAGCGGAGTCTTAGTAATAGGGTCCCGTTTTTACCCTTTAAGTACGGAACCCTAAAAATGTATTATTCCTTAAGGCCAGACCGAATCCAATAAACATTATAAAACATTTTAGTTTATAAATATGATACGCGGTCCATCCGTTTACAGATTGATTCCTCTTCCTGTATAGTACTAGTATGGTTGTGGAAACATGGGATAGAGCGGTACTGTCATAGTAAAATTTGTAGCCACAGTAAATTCACTGCCATCTATCGGCACACGATTAAAACTAAAAATATCAAAAAATGTATTTAATATATGGATAAATGATTTTTTTTATTTGCAATATTTGCATTAATTATTTTTATATTATTTTGACCCATCTTCTTTCACTGATATGCGTTAAAATGGTTAAATAATAAACGAAACCGTCATCGCCATCTATACGATAGTAGGCCAAAGATAGTGGCGCCATCTGATCGAGAATCAAATTTTCTTAATTTTCGTGGCACGTTTTTTTCCTTAGACTGTATCCATCTAATTCCAATTCTATTTGCTTTGTTTTTTTTTTTCTTGTTGCAACCTGTTTTATTTTTTCATTTTCTTGTAATCTTTATACAATATTACATATATATATGTATATATATCTAGTACTGCGCAAATACATGTATACCTACTGCTAGATAAGATTAAATGTGATCCGGAAGAGGTGGTGCTTCCTGCCGTCATACAGTTTTTACTAGAACGGAGGAATCGTTTCCTGCTCTTATGAACAACATGATGTAAATTAAAATTGTACTTAAAGGAAATAAATAAATAAATCTATTACGGAGTTATATCTATCTATGTGTTTACTTACGGAGATAGCAGCGGTGGCGCGGCTCTCATTCTGCGCCGACAGCAGCTGCGGGGGCGGCAGCGCGCGCGGCGCCCCCGCCCCCGCCCCCGCGCCCGCACCCGCACCCGCGCCCTCCGACCCCGTCGAGCCGCGGCTGCCTGCAGAGTGCACGTGCACAACGGATCAATAATAACATTCTAACATTCAATCTACAGGGTGGGCCAGTGATAAATGCATTTAAAAAAAAAAAAACAATTTTTCAGTTTTTTAATAAAAAATATAATTATAATTTGGGATAAAGAAATAAATTTTACGTTTTAAAAATTAAATCATCAAGATGTCGTCCGTAGCGGTTGCGGCACTCTTCCAGTCTTGCTTGTAAATTTTGAAAGACTTACGAGACTTTCGTGTTAAGATATTTCCTGGCTCCGAAACTTCACGAATCGTATGGTTACAACAACAACATATGGTTTCAGCAAGACGGGGCCACCTGCCATACAAGTAACGTGACCCTGGAAATTTTGCGTGAAATGTTTCCTCGAAAATTGATATTGAAGCGAGGTGACATTGCTTGGCCTCCCAGGAGCCCTGACTTAACTTCGGCAGACTTCTTTTTGTGGGGTTACTTGAAGAGTAAAATGTACTCCAATAATCCGACAACCACAGCAGAATTAAAGGATATTCGTCAAGAAATCCAATCAATATCTCCCCAACTTCTAACAAAAGTCTTTCAAAATTTACAAGCAAGACTGGAAGAATGCCGCAACCGCTACGGACGACATCTTGATGATTTAATTTTTAAAACGTAAAATTTATTTCTTTATCACAAATTCTAAATATAATTTTTATTTAAAAACAAAAATTTATTATTTAATAAAAAAAATTAAAATGCATTTATCACTGGCCCACCCTGTATAACATTCAACATTGTTAACCAAGGGATGAAAGGCACACGCTCCTGCCGAGGTATCCGAGGCTAAAATGACGCCTTTCACCAGAGTTAAACACTCTACTTTTCATTGCGAATACGAGATGAGTAAAATGCATGTGTTTTTTTTTTAAACATGATTAAGTATAAATTTTACAGTATTTCTTGAAGGTACTTTCAATTAACAATTCAGGCAAAAGTATCGTTATTTATGAAATGGAGAGTCAAATATCAGAATGGAAATTGTATAACAAAACCATTTTAACTCAAAATTTAATTGCTTATCGTAAAAAAAAATCGTACTTCGAACGTAAAATGCTCTAGTGCAGACACGTATCATTTTCTGCACACTTTTAGAACAACAATGACCCGCTTTCAGAGCATGAGAAATGAAAAATATTTTTTTATACTACGTCGGTGGCAAACAAGCATACGGCCCGCCTCATGTTAAGCAGTCTCCGTAGCCTATGTACGCCTGCAACTCCAGAGGTGTTACATGCGCGTTGCCGATCCTAACACTCCGCACCCTCGTTGAGCTCTCGCAACCTTACTCAGCAGCAGGAACACAACACTATGAGTAGGGTCTAGTGTTATTTTGGCTGCGATTTACTGTAAGGTGGAGGTCCTTCCCCAGTTGGGGTCTGCTCTAGATCTGGAATGACATCCGCTATGCTGTACCCTACCAGCCTACCACACAACGCGAGATGACATTCACAGTGCACATACTTCTCTTTTGGACATACCCGGGTCAATATTTACATAAGATAATTTTATGCCTTCAGGACTTTGAAGTCTTAATGAGTCGAGGAAAATAGCTTTCTCGCTAAATGCATAAGCTCATATCAATAAATCAAACCAGTAGATTATTTTCTTTGTAAAATTGTGGCAAGAAACCACCACCTGATTGCGTTTTGGATCGACTTACTTCTTGATAAATAGTACTTACTCCGCCACTTAGGTTCTTTTCTCCTCGTTGTATCGCTGACACTGGAATCAGGCGATAAGGTGCCCACACTCGCTATCTCCTCCTGCGAGCCGCCTGAAACACATAATGACGTCACCACCACCGGCCGAACTACGTGGATGTATTAACATTTAGTTACTATTTGAATTGAGAAGTGGGAGGTTGAAGATTGAGTACTATGTGACTTGGAAGTTGGATGTGAATGATTCAGTAAGTACTATCCGATAACAGAAGTGGAATGTTTTTAGTACTTGCTGACATCAAACGTGCGATGTTTTATTGGTAAAGCCTGACCAGTAATATATGATCATTGTCAAGAGGGCGCTGTTCATTCTCATGTATAGGATGATAGTTTAGTATAATAATAATAAAAAGTTCTAGTGAAATTCCGCAACATGGCGCGTGATTATATATTCCTGGTCAGGCTTTAAGTGAAATCTGTAGTTGCATATTAAGAAAAAAAAAAACAGATTTAGATTTATAACAACCGTTGCGCGATATTATACTCGTATCTTCGGGTTTATAAATCTATGGTAAAATATAAATATGTGCGTTTTATGAAAGTGTATATTTTATCTACATTGTGAATACTATACAGTTTAAAAACGTAAAACATGTGATTTTCCCAGTGTAGGTGTGTGTACAGAATTGCGTTTCTTAACACATTCATTGCCAACCAGCCACATAAGACATCGGCACCAGGCCACAAAAATTTAGTCATATAAAGCTGTAGTACACCGATCCCAACTATCGGGTCGTCCGGCCTGGGAACAAAACCATAAAATACCCGATAGTCGGCTTTTCAGCATTGAATGTGTTAATTTAACCCGTAAGTGTGTGAGCAGGATAGGCTACATTCACGAAGGTAACGAGTGAGAGACACATACCGTGTTGCTGCAGCCGCTCGAGACGTCTGAAGAGCCTCTCCCGTTGCTGTTCGACGTCTTTCTGTTGTTCTAGCAGCTCCTCCCGCGCCGCTTGAAGCTGCCGCTTTTCTGTTACAACAAATAACACCTTTGACCACCAAAGACGTCAACTAACGCGTGCGGCTACAGCCCAATATCAATAACCCTCGTGCATTCCAACAAAGAAGATTTTGTCGGACGATGCGAAGCAGAGGTCGACAAAGAAGACAAATCCACGAATTGCTTTTCTCCAAACATGCCAAAAAATAAAGTAAAATAATCAATGATTTAAGCATCAAGCATCACTAAAATCGAATTTCACATCAAACACGTCAAAAACAACTTTTCTCCTTAATTATTTTTGGCTCTATAGTAATTTGAATTCATGGAAAAATATAATGCGAGGCTGTGTGTTGTCTCTCTACGGTTATTGAGTGCCGGCGAGTCGAACGCTACAGAACCAGTTAAAAGGTGTCATCGAGATGCGTAGCAAAGGCGCGTTATCGGAGAGCACATATACACTGGTTTTTTGAGCGTTGGACTAGCCCGCGCTCAGGTGCCAATTAGAACTACGCGACTCTTTTTTGCATGTTCGGGGCCCGTTTGAAATCTAAAGACTATACATAAGGTCTAGAATATACTACAGTCAACGATGTTGGTTGCGTTTCGTGGCCGCGCGCAGCTCCGCCCGCCACTTGATTCAAACCTTATTGCAATGCCATAAGGTCTAGAACGTACCGTCAGCGATGCTGGCGTGGTCGCGCGCCCTCGAGTGCTCCCAGGCGGCGCGGTCGGCCGTGAGCCTCGCCTGCAGGTGCCGCAGCTCCTCCAGCTGCGCCTCGTGGCCGCGCGCGGCTCCGCCCGCCACTTGATTCAAACCTTATTGCAATGCCATAAGGTCTAGAACGTACCGTCAGCGATGCTGGCGTGGTCGCGCGCCCTCGAGTGCTCCCAGGCGGCGCGGTCGGCCGTGAGCCTCGCCTGCAGGTGCCGCAGCTCCTCCAGCTGCGCCTCGTGGCCGCGCGCGGCTCCGCCCGCCACTTGATTCAAACCTTATTGCAATGCCATAAGGTCTAGAACGTACCGTCAGCGATGCTGGCGTGGTCGCGCGCCCTCGAGTGCTCCCAGGCGGCGCGGTCGGCCGTGAGCCTCGCCTGCAGGTGCCGCAGCTCCTCCAGCTGCGCCTCGTGGCCGCGCGCGGCTCCGCCCGCCACTTGATTCAAACCTTATTGCAATGCCATAAGGTCTAGAACGTACCGTCAGCGATGCTGGCGTGGTCGCGCGCCCTCGAGTGCTCCCAGGCGGCGCGGTCGGCCGTGAGCCTCGCCTGCAGGTGCCGCAGCTCCTCCAGCTGCGCCTCGTGGCCGCGCGCGGCTCCGCCCGGCGCCGCCCGCCACGCCATCACTTGCGCTTCGAGACTGAAATATGATGCAAGGTCAGTACAGTAAACAGATAGGTGAGAAACCGTACGCTTGAGATATATGCTAAAAGGAAAATATAGTGCGACGGTCCACACGGAACGGGCCGCCACGCGAAGAAATTATGCGCAAAGCAGCTAACAGTATGAAGATGTTTCTATGTGGACTGTTCTGTTCCGTGTGAACGAGTAGAAACGAAATGGGGTAAAAGCTTCTGCTATTTGATGAATTTGAGCTTCACGTAGCACTTTAACTACATGTTGCCGCTAGTTTACGTCCCATCGTTAATTGACCTTCCGCAAATCTTACTGTAACGAGATAAAATCTACCAACGCCTAGAACATGGTTTATTAAAGTGGATAGGGGTCCGTAGCATGTTTATCAGGGGTCCGCAGTAGGTCAGTTACCTACTGTAAACATACTTGTTAGGAAATCTTGTAGTGAACTTGACGAGATCCAAGTGTAATGAAACTTATAGTAAAAGTAAATTGTAAAATATAAATAAGAGCCATTATTATTTTCCTATAATATTTTTTGATCGGGGTCCGTGGAATTGCTAAAATTGTGAAAATGGTCCGTGACTGCAAAAAGTTTTAAGAAATCCTGAATGAGATGGACCCAGATATTTCTGTGCAGCTTTTTTCAGGTTCAGTCGACGATAAGTAAATACCTGTGTATAGTGGTGAGCTGCTGCCACACGATGCAGGTGAGCGTGTAAACAGCGTGCTGCAGTTTGAGCGCGCTGTCGCCGCCTGTCTGTTCGTAGACGCGCGGTCTGTCGTGAGCTTCGTGGGGGCCGTGAGGTCCGTGAGGCTCGGCCTCGCCTTCGGCCTCTTCTGGCGTGTCCGTTGATAACCGGAGGTTGACGCCTGTAACAAATACACAAGTATTCTTTTATATTCGTTGAATGTATTATTGTCATGGAGCAACACAACAACATATGCAACGTTTTTACTTTTTCGCTCGCCGCTCGATGAAGTACTTCGGCCTACAGAATTACGGACAGATCGCCGTCCTGCTCCGACACTTGTGAAACAGGTATAGCCGTCCCTTACCTCTGTGTCGGTTGGCGCTGGCATCGAAGCCGGCGAAGGTGTCCGCCCGTCGCGGTAACACGGGACTCGTAGGCGCACGAATGACGTTCGCTAAAGTACTTCGACCTAAAACATTACGGACAGATCGCCGTCCTGCTCAGACACTTGTGACACACGTATAGCCGTCCATACCTCTGTGTTTGTTGGTAGTGGCGTCGAAGCCGGCGAAGGTGTCCGCCCGTCGCGGTAACAAGGGACTCGTAGGCGCACGAATGTCGTTCGCTAAAGTACTTCGACCTAAACCACTACGGACAGATCGCCGTCCTGCTCCGACACTTGTGAAACAGGTATTGCCGTCCCTTACCTCTGTGTCGGTTGGCGCTGGCATCGAAGCCGGCGAAGGTGTCCGCCCGTCGCGGTAAAACGGGACTCGTAGGCGCACGAATGTCGTACGCTAAAGTACTTCGACCTAAAACATTACGGACAGATCGCCGTCCTGCTCCGACACTTGTGACACACGTATAGCCGTCCCTACCTCTGTGTCTGTTGGTAGTGGCGTCGAAGCCGGCGAAGGTGTCCGCCCGTCGCGGTAACGCGGGGCTCTCGTAGGCGCACGAATGTCGCTCGCCCGCTGAGCTCGTACTTCGGCCTAAAGCGCTGCTACCGCACCAAGCGCCGCTCGATGCTTCCAGTGCGTCCTGTATGACAGATATAGCATGTATTATGACAAAAAACCATTTAGCACAATAATGGTAGAAGCAAGGACAATAGAATAGTCCTCTTCTCTTCTATTGTCCTTGGTAGAAGTATAGAAAAAATGTTTTGCTTAACGATTAAAGTTCGTTCGTTATATCAGGACTTACATTGCTTTAAAAAAAATTAGAGATTGAAAGAGGTTTGAATTCCGGACTAAGAAATAGTGAGCGTAAAGAAATCCAGCACTTACCTAGATAGCCTAAACTATTATAAATGTAAAAATTAAACCTATTTTTCGTCCGATGTAAATAAAAATATTCTAAGATAGACTTAGGGCGTATGAAAATAGGCACTTTAAACAACGAAATGGCAATGTTTTACCTTGACGACGCGGCACACCTCCTGCCATAACGCGTGCGTGTCGGGCTGTGGGGCCGCTAGCCGCACATAGTCTGGGAACACCAAGCCCCCTGGAAATACTGTGTTCACACCTGTGAAGCAAACAGTAAATCAGAAACAGTAGACTACCTCGTTGTACTTTCGTCTGTCTGTAATTGTCATTGTGTGTGTGTCTGTGTGTCTGAATGTGTGGGTGTGTGTGATATATTTAGCTATATTTCGAGTTATGTTATACCTACGTTTATGTATGTCTATTTATATTTCTTATTTGATTGTGTGTATGAATGTAGGCTTCATAACGTTTTTTGAAACACCTAGTTTTTGATTAATTTATCTGTTTCCGCTACCCAAACGTTGTCTGTCTGTCTTTAGCGATAAGACCGCCTGTTGTCTGCCTTTACATTTAATCAGTTGTACTTTTTCTCTTTTGTATATTTTTACTAAGGTGTGCCAGTAAAGAGTGTTTTATTCTATATTGACGAATAAGCAGCACAGAATAAACAATAGTACTAGGTACAGAAGATACACCCTCTAACAAAACGCCTCTAGCTATTACGACAGATATGGCCGCTAGGTGGCGCAAGCGCGAGCAGGCGTCCGTTCCGTAGCGGCGCGCGGCAACTACTATGGCTAGACACCAAAATTGGTGTGGGCTGCATGTACTTGTAGCGACGCGACGAACTCGCGGAGTGAGCCACGCCTGGCCGAAGTACTGACCTGTGCTAGGCACGTCTAACGTGGAGGCGCCCGTGTGTCCCACCATTTTCATGTGCAGTGCCATTTTTTCTTCTAGCAGCGTCGCGTGCTCTCTGTCCTTCACACGCAACGCCTCTGTTGGCACAAAACACGCGATGTGTGATTATACAAAACAAAAAAAAACATACGTTTCTACTGCCGTTTTCAATGTGAAAAAAAAATTAAATAAAACAATTTAAGCCTAAGCAGAGACAATGAAACCAAATTAAAAACTAATTACAGAAAAAAAATGCGTCAGTAATATATGAGACAACAAACGCAATGGTAGCTGTGTGAAATTGTTAGCTTAAAAAAATGCTTGATTGTTTAAAAGTAGGTAGCAGAAGCTTTGGAATTTTAGTCAGAACAATAATGAAATTAAATTTTAGAATGTACGAGTTTGCATTCTAACATTCGTTAGATTTTCAGTAAGTTTCCAAGCGGAACACTTAATCCATTGCACACATAACGTAATAATTTTATTATGATGAAACTAACAGAAATACAAACTCAAAGTAATATTAGACTCATAATGACCGGGATATAGACCGTGATTACCTTTTGTATTGTACAAAACAAAAGGTAATCACGGTCTATATCCCGGTCAATATAAGTCTAGTGAAATTAACCGTGAATCATTCAAAACTCAAAGTAATATTTTCTAAGATATATTTCAGTATCTATTCTACATGTTATTGTAGATAGGTATGTACGTTTGTAATTTTATCTACATCTAACAAGCAGGAATTAAAATTAAACAGTTAAACAGAACTTTGAATATACAATTAAACAACAATATACGATATATCATAGCTACTCCGACAATACTACTGCTCAAAAATGTATTTGGTAATAAATCATGTTATATATTCTGTTTCTAATACTCTAAGACCTTGTACAGTGGCCATCAGATATATCGAAGCGCCCAGGGCATTCACAAATGTCTGAACAAAGCCTGTTATTGTCTGCATCTTCTCAAATGATTTTTTCGCCAAAGACCTTAATCAGTTAAACAAAACCCTTGGTTCCTTATGTGCAAACGCGTGATCATTGTGTATAAGCGAGTGGCATGCGCTCACCAACAATGGCCACGCGCTCACTAACAAAAGGAACAAAGGCTTTTATTTAACAGATTAGGGTCTTTGGCGAAAAAATCGTTTGAGAAGATGCAGACTATATCAAGACGTTAAAGGGCATGTTCAGATATTTCTGAGCACCTTGACTTATCTGATATATCTGATGGCTACTGTACATACTATCTAAGATGTGGTTCTAATATAATACATTTGTTTTACAATGCTATTTCATTCATAAATCTGTAACGAAAATAGTATAAAATAAACTAAAACACAATAAATGTACCTCCGTATAAGCATTGTTACTTTTTTATTATTTACTTAGTAAGGATGGTATTCCACTTGTACATGATCTTTGTCCAAAGTGTATTTGCGTCTCACATTTTTTTTAGCAAAAAGTTAGACGCAAATACAACTTGGACAAAGATCTTGGACAAGTGGTATACCACCCTTAGTCAAAAATATTTAGGACCAAGTACAATTCTATCAAATTTATATTTCGCACAGATAAACAACTATTCATAATATACGTACATAATTTTATGCCATAATCATATAGATAGTCATCGTTAAACACGAAGAGTTCTTGTTATTTTTATTTTTAATACTTAATTTGATATTCAATTAATAAGACAAATCTTAATATGGAGGTACTAAGAGAAAGATCTGTACATCTGTCATGCATTCATGCAACCATCAAGAGTATTGAAATCACCTTCTATTTGCCACCATGGAGTCTCATCTGTCCAATAAAATGTATACATAAGCAGTGAAATTCGAAAACTATTACTATTCTACATTGTAGAAAAACCAAGTCTACTATAGATAATACATAAAAATGAAAAAAGTTAAAACCGCAAAGGTACTAACATTTCTTAAAGAACCCAACATACAGATGCATAATCCTTTACATCCTTACTTTTATTTTCCATCGTATTTTCACAGAAACGTAGGAACGTGTCTTGCTATTTCAGTCAGTCTCGGAACTAAAAGTACTGAGATTGACTGACGTAGCATGACAAATACGAACGTTTCCGAGAAAATACGACGAAAAACAATTATGCATTACATCTGTACCATCGTATTTTCTCGGAAACGTTCTAATTTTTCTTGCCATTTCAGTCAACCTCAGTACTTTATCTACTGAGACTGACTGAAATAGCATAACACGTTCGTAGGTTTCCGTGAAAATACGATGAAAAAGGATTATGCATTACATCTGTAACTAGTTGCACAAAGGAAATACGACTTTCGTCAATTGTAAAAAGGCTTTAAATACTTAATCTCCAGGTTGCAGGGCCCAGGGAGTAAAGGATGTGTTTTCTGTTTCTATTTACAGATAAAGATGTTTAACTGATTGAGATGTACGAAGTGCATCTCCTCTTTAAAATAATTGCATCGAAATTTAAAATGGAATTAATTTTCCCCAAAATGTTTGGTTGATTTTGCTTAAACCAAGACAAAATATTAAGAGCTCTCTTGCTCAATCAATTTTGGTCTACTGGGAGTAGTCCCAATTTATGTTAATGCTTCGACTTTATTTCGAAAAATCACCTGTGCTTTGTCAGGTTGATTTTGCTAAAACCACGAATATCACACGCGCTAATAAGTTAGCGTACCAAGTATCCTCAAATTTATTTGTTAGGTTGTTTTGCAGAAGTTCCTAATCACAATTAATCAATTTTCGATTTTATCCCTCAGCTAATAAAGTTGTATATCGCACTCACCAGTGATGAGTAATCAGTCTTATGCTCTCGTGTCCCAAAATTTTGCATAATTTATTTCTCACAAATTATGCATAAATAACTTGAAATCTTGACGTCGGTTATAAACACTAAAAAATCGTAAGACGCTCCCCAGTCAATTTTGATACTACACAGACGACAAAATATCGTTCCGTATTCAGAAAACATTCTCAAAAAATATTTGTTACGTCTGATTTTGCATATACCACAAATATCTTAAGCTATTCGATTAAGTATCGCTCAATTGTTTTATGTTTAAAAATGTTATGAAATATGTAACTCATTATATTAACGAACATATGTACATATATTTTTTGTAAATGTAAAATGTGACCTGTAAAAGTTTTTTTTTTCCAATAAAGTTCTGTATTCTGTATAATTAATTAACGAGTATATTCGACGCTAAATAAAGTAGCATATCGCACTGCACTGACCAGTGATCAGTCTTATGCTCTCGTGGCGGGCGTCGAGCGCGCGCTGGCGCTCCTCGGCGGAGGCGAGCGCGCCCTCCGCGTCCTCCGCCTCCCCGGGACACTGCGACACCGCCAACCTGGGGAATATACCATTTCATCAAACTTGCTTGAAATAGTACATTTTACAACTAGTGTGAAAAGACATTTCACACGTGTTGTAAACGACGTTTTTTAATACAATTGCGAAAAAAGAATAAATTAATATATCATTAGTAGAATCATACCACCAAACCAAACCAAAACCAAAAGTACCTATACAGCCCGCGATACTTGAGCTGCCGCAGCCCGCGATACCTTCATACTCGTGCGCGCCCCGGCCGCGGCCGCCGCGGGCCCGGCGCGGGTTGGTCAACGACACCTCCTCATAACTCATGAGGCCCTGGTACCTGCTCCGCGCTAAATTCAATTTTAACTGCGTTTCGAAAGTATAGTTTGGAACTAAAAAGTAAAAAGCACTAGTTCGAGAAATTGAGCTTCTCGCACGCTACGCAGCCACAAAAAGTACCACTTTTTGAGCAACTTTATTAAAAAAGATCTTATTTCATGCAGGTGTACTGAAGGACAAAGGCCTATATCGTCGCTATACTTACTCAACCTCATATCTGCAACAGTCATTTGATGGAAATGTCGCTTTTCTTTCATTCGGAATACGGGTGTTTTTGTCATCAAATGAGTGTTGCAGATACGAGGCTGAGTAAGTATAGCGGCGGTATTGTTCCCGCGGGAGTTATGGATTCTGAAAAAAAAGGTATAACTTACTAGTGAGTTACGAACCAAGAGGTATAAATGAGTTTTACTTTGAAAATACTGTTTATGCTTTAAAATATTTAATTTGTTTCATTTAATAACAGTTTAAAATATTTTTACACAATTTTAAATTGTCGCTGAATGCCGATGGGTCTGTGCCTTCGAAGCCTAAACTGCCAAAAACTACCAAAAAACTAATGTTTGAAATGTCACCGTATTTCAGAATGATTTCGCTTAAAATTTAGTTTTTTGCCAAAAAGGGCTAGTTTTTTGTATATTGTTAAGCACGTGCCACTACCTGCAAAAAAGAGTCGTGTAATTCTAATTGGCACCTGAGCGCGGGCTAGTCCAACGCTCAAAAAAACCAGTGTAGGTGTGCTCTCCGAAATCGCCGCGCCGTTTTACTTAACAATAGACAAAGGATAAGCCGGGGTCCGTTTGAAATCGAAAGACTATAATAGTGTACGCACCTGATATTGTGTATCCACGCATGGATATCCTTGGGCCGGTGCACGCGCAGCTCGAACATCTCGGGCTCGGCGGGCCCGCTGCAGATCAGGTACAGCCCGCGGCCCTCGGCGCCCGCCTTCTCGCGGACTAGCAGCTTTACTAAAGATACCACTCCAGTCTGCAACAAACACATTGTGCAACGAGACTGATCAAATGGGTGCAATAACCTTGCTTAAAGCAGCAGCAACGCAGCTTCGGGCAAACTCGGCTCCGTTCGGCTCAGCATTGCTCCGAGCAATTAGCCTCATGCATGAAGTTTATATTTGAACGAAATATGTTTTATTCGGATGTTTGTTATCGTTATATCATGTTACAAATGCATTTTCGTTTTTAAATTACCATTTAATTACCTTAAATTATAATTAAAAAGTACAAAAATTTGCCCGCGAAAAGCTAGTGAGCGAAACGCTCGAAACGCCACGTGACGTCACGCGTTCGACAGATTAGTGTCATTAGTAGCAAACGTCAGTTGGGCCGCCCAACGTGTGACGTCATCACGCTCTGTCGAATTCGCGCCAAAAATTATGAGCGTTTCAACCGCTTAAAAATTTTCAACATTTTAAATATTTTTTAATAAAATAATGTTAAGGTTTACAAAAGTATTTTTATCATTTCCGGTGTTCCAACGATATCAATTATGAATCCAAAAATAAAAATAAATTCATGCATGGAGCTAATTATTGGGGTTGGCACGGTCTGTGTTCGGTCGGAATTGTATGCATACGCTTATACTTTGTTTACACAAATGGTGACGCCATTCCACTGCGCAATTCACCACACGACTGAGCGCGCTGGTGTAACTAAATGCGATTTTGACTCATCGGCCCCATTCGTAGTGCTCGTAAGGCCGGTCTTTACAAAGTAATATATATGTCTATGGCGTTAGGAGGTTAAACTATATGAATGGTGAGGCAACATTTGGGCTTAAAAATATGAATTATCAAAATTACCTTATTGTCAGGTGTGAAGAAGGTGTATTTGTTGTTATTGTCATGCAAAAAGAACAGTACATCTGTCAGCACGATCACTAGCAGCGTCTGCATTTTGCTGCGACCCTGCATTAACGTCGCTACCCCTTCGAACCTGAAACAAATGCTCATACTGATCATTGTGATACTACAAACAAAAAAACCGGCCGAGTGCGAGTCGGACTCACACACGAAGGGTTCCGTACCATTAACTATAAAAACGGTCACCCATCCAAGTACTGACCCCGCCCGTCGTTGCTTAACTTCGGTCAAAAATCACGTTTGTTGTATGGGAGCCCCACATAAATCTCTATTTTATTCTGTTTTAGTATTTGTTGTTATAGCGGCAACCGAAATACATCAGCTGTGAAAGTTTCAGCTGTCTAGCTATCACAGATCACGAGATACAGCCTGGTGACAGACGGACAGCGGAGTCTTAGTAATAGGGTCCCGTTTTTACCCTTTGGGTACGGAACCCTAAAAAGAGGAAAAAACAATCTTACCTTAAATAGTAATTTCATAGCTTTCGAATTTCGATATTGTAAGGTAACGTTTTTAAAATAAATAAAAATCGACAAAATTCGATCAAAATTGACACTTGGCGCGCATGATCTATCCCGTTCTTTCTTACGAAATGTGACAGTGGCAGCGGCCAACCGATAGAACGGCCTTAAAATAAATATTTCTGAAATAGTGTTAGCCCGTGGTGTTAGCTCAGGATAGAACACGTGGTCAAACACTTTGAATAAACTCGCCATTTTTGCCAATTCATTAGAACCTTTAGATTTGACAGTATTTAGCGAAGATGTAAAATAGTCCTCCGATTGTGCCCTAAGTTGAAACAGTGGGGCGACACTCCTCCTTTCGGGCATTCTCGGCTCCGTTCGGCTCAGCATTGCTCCGAGAAATTATTAGGGTTGACACAACTTGAAGTCCCTTTGCGTGACCACAGATAAGATAATGACTTGAATTTTGACAACCCTAAATAGCCGAAAGGGATAGTGTCATACATTAGAAGGGGACAGCGTGATTCGTCCCTGAATCGCTGTCAAACTTCGGTTTTTTAGAAAGTGTCCTTTCTGTACGGTAGTACTATTATTTATTCTGTGGTTGATCTCAAATAGTGTGAATGAGTCATACACAGCTTTTAAAACAAAAGTTATCTTTCTTGTGGACAATAGTTACAATGGCACGCGCCGTAGCACGCGTTCAGACTCAATGGCACACAATGGCCGACCGCTAGGCACAAAAGGAACAATGGCTTTTGTTTAACAGATTACCGTCTCAGGCATAAAAATCATTTGAGAGGATGCAGACTATAACAGGTTGTGTTGTTTTGTTAAAGCAACCCCTTGAAGTGCATAAGGGTTTAATCAGACAATTAGGCCTTAACTTACATATGAGTACAAGGTTCCAATTAATTCAGCAAAATTGGTTATTCTAATTTAAACTCTAACAGCGCTTACTTAAGACTCCTGTTCCCTTGCAGTATGTCGCTCTTCTTAAACTTGCGCCCGCGGAAGTTGGCGAACGACTTCGCGTCGATTCGATGATAGCTCTCCAGTTTCTTGTTTTCTCGCTCTGTCGCTGCCACCTGGTTGTCCACGTCGACCACGTCTACTAAAATTGTGAACTCTAACAGCACTCACTTAAGACTCCTGTTCCCTTGCAGTATGTCGCTCTTCTTAAACTTGCGCCCGCGGAAGTTGGCGAACGACTTCGCGTCGATTCGGTGGTAGATCTCCAGTTTCCTGTCTTCTCGCTCTTTCGCTGCCACCTGGTTGTCCACGTCTACTAAAATTTCCTGTTTAAAATAAATCAAAATTAGTACGAGGAAGCGTTGGTAATTTTACACCAAATTTTACATCAAAGGTCGCGGTTTCGAAGTGTTCGGACTCCGGCAAATTATTGTCAATGAGTTTCTTGGAACTAATGTACAAAGCTTAGAATCAATTTAAAAGTAGAAAAATTACTGACTTGGGTGAGACTTGGCTCAGTTGGCAGAGCGCTGGAGTATCGATCCAGAAGCCGTGAGTTCAAGTCTCACCCAAGGCAGTAGTTTTTCCACTTTTAAATTTATTCTAAGCTTAATAGCACCGTTCGCAGATGTTTCTCTCCTTCTTCTTCTTCCTCGCGTTATCCCGGCATTTTGCCACGGCTCATGGGAGCCTGGGGTCCGCTCGACAACTAATCCTAAGAATTGACGTAGGCACTAGTTTTTACGAAGGCGACTGCCATCTGACCTTCCAACCCAGAGGAGGAACTGGGCCTTGTTAGGATTAGTCCGGTTTCCTCACGATGTTTTCCTTCACCGAAAAGCGACTGGTAAATATCACATGAGTTTTCGCTTGTTAAAAACTAATGTACAATCGCTTTACGGTGAAGAAAAACATCGTACCGTACAGTCCCAATCAGGCCTAATTTCTTTCTAGGACGAAAGGTCAGATGGCAGCCGCTTTTGTAAAAACAAGTGCTTTTTTGCTGGACAACGCTAGGAAGATGATGATGATTAAATGAGGGAGTAGAATTACAAATTGTTAAAATATTAAAATTGATAAAAGGTATGATTTTTCAATGTACACCGGCGGTAATATGGTCGCATTTTTATCACCTGTCAAATGTCATGCGTCACTTTCGCACTAACATACTTGTTAAAACATGACAGGCATGATGACATTGATGACAGATGATTAAAAAAAACCGACCGTCTAGCCCTACAGGATGGCCTAAAAATACGTTTTTTTATAATTGTTGAAAATTTTAAGAAACGTTTGCGTTTATGTATAAAATCCAGACGAAAATATATTGAAGAAAATAAGTTTTATAAGTACATGATTGTAGTTTAAATTTTTGATGACAATTTATCAAAGAAGGTATGTAAGAAAAATATTCCTAAAATGTTTTTCTCAACGTATTTATCCAAAAATATATTGATTTAAACTAACACGATTTTCACTCATAATTTTAACCAAAACCCGCAAAACCCGCGCAGCATGATGTTGATACAATTCCTCGCCAGTCTGCCTGTGATCACGAACGTAACGTCACGTTCGAAACGTCAGACCATATATAAACGTAAGTTTTTACGCGATGAACACCTGTAAAATGTTTACTGGTACCTTAACGCCGCACAGCGCCTTCTGCAGGAGCTCCCTCTCGTTGATGTCATCTCCCGCCGTTTTCAGTAACGGTTCCAGTAGCAATGGATATTTGGTCAGCCTCTGCGCCACAAATAGCACGCACTCTGGGACACCCTGGCATAGAAAATTGTTGATAAGTCCGATATATATATTAACCTCGTAAGGCCCACCATACAACGTTTTCCTATTATTAATTTGAACCTTGTTGTATAGAAGATTAGGGTGACTTTCGTTTGTTCTAGAAAACAATGAAACAAAAGAAATGCTACTTAATTCAGTTAGTGTAAGGTTCAAATTAGATTAAAACAGTGTACATTGTAATGCACATTGGGCCTTACAAGGTTAATATGAAGCTTAGAAATAAATTAAAAGTGGAAACATTCACTGTCCTGGGTGGGACTTGAACCCACGACCACTGGAACACTAGTACAGTGCTCTACCATCTGAGCAACCAAAACAAGCGATGGGCGATTTCTGCTTGATATAAAATTAATTTAGTATGGGATAGCGCATCGTTACTGGTGAATAGGGTTGGCCGGTCGAAATAATTAACAGATGGCGCCAGCATAGCTTGCCCTGTCAATCCCTAGAATTGTGTCAAATTTTTGTTTTTTTAAGAAGTGTAACACTCTTACGGTAGATGTCGCTAGAACCTCCCTAATGGCTAATATATGGTAGAAATATTCGCTGCATTGGGTACATGTTATGCAACCTGATTAGTGATTACTGTTAAAGTCCTTAAGGATTATTTGTTGAATGTTTTATATTAAAGACGGTAAAGCGTTGTCAAAAAATACCTGGAACAGTATAAGAAATGATGTATCGTAAAAATATAAGTATGTTTGATACCTTCTTCCTAAGCAGAGGGTTCTGTTGGCACTTGCGTATGAACCGCGCCAGCCGGGGCTCCCGCGCGCAGCACTCCTTGAACACGTCCACGGCGTCGCGGTGCCGAGAACAGAATTCACCTGAACGATAAAACTTGAATGTGGATCATTTTAGTATCTGATCACTGATTCTGTTGCAAACTTGCAAAGAATTTTGTGGGCATTGATTTACTTGGTGGCTATACCAAGCACAATATTTATTAATCACCAAGAACACTAAATTTCAGTGCAAAATGTTGGAACTATCTCTGTGGTAGGTGTCATTTAATTGCCTAGGTAGGTACGCTTGATTCGGGGATGCATTATAATGGCCGGCGCAGCGAAGGTGTCAGCTAGTATATCAGCCACCGACGCTATCTGCGCCGACGCTCGCTGCCGTGTCCGTAGTCGAGATAGTAAGGAGGCGTGTAACGTCCCTAGTAACTATACATAGTGATAAAACCTAAGTCATTAGGCTTATCTTACCATAAACAGCCCTAGTCGGTGACTGGTCGATGCAGCAAAAGTGTCAGCCAGAATATCAGCCACCGACGCTATCTAAGCTGAAGCTCGTTGCCGTGCCCGTAGTCGAGATAATAAATCCCCATGCATAGTTTTTCTAGACATATAAACCCAAGAACAAAATAGAGTTATCTTACCGTAAGCAGCCTTTAGTCGGTGCCTGGTCGACGCAGCAAAAGTGTCAGCCAGAATATCAGCCACCGACGCTATCTGAGCTGAAGCTCGTTGCCTTGCTCGTAGTCGAGATAATAAATCCCCATGCATAGTTTTTTTACACATATAAATCCAAGAACAAGATAGAGTTATCTTACCGTAAGCTGCCTTTAGTCGGTGCCTGGCCGGAGCAGCAAAGGTGTCAGGCAGAATATAATATCACCCACCGACGCTATCTAAGCTGAAGCTCGTTGCCGTGCTCGTAGTCGAGATAATAAATCCCCATGCATAGTTTTTTTACACATATAAATCCAAGAACAAGATAGAGTTATCTTACCGTAAGCAGCCTTTAGTCGGTGTCTGGCCGGCGCAGCAAAGGTGTCAGCTAGTATATCAGCCACCGACGCTATCTGCGCGGACGCTCGCTGCCGTGCCCGTAGTCGAGATAGTAAGGCAGCGTGTAACGTCCATAGTTCTTCTACGCAGGGGAACATTCGGGATACTTGGGCTGAGCTTATGCCGGGGAATCGGAGCATGCCTTCTGCGAACATCTATGGAAAACAATATCGTATAAATATTCGGTTTATTACTTAGATCTCTTTTCAATGACACACCCCTGAGATTTGTTTAGGATAAAAAAAATGTTAGATCCCATATACATCAGCGACTGTAAGTATTAGGTAAAATAAATATAGTGACCGAAATTGTCATCAAAATATGAGGTCATACTTCGAAGGCCTCAATTAACCTCGGTTCACCTCGTTGGGGCAAATCTCTAGTAAACAAGGTAGTAGTTATGTTTTTTTTTATACCACGTCGGTGGCAATCAAGCATACGGCCCGCCTGATGGTAAGCAGTTACCGTAGCCCATGGACGCCTGCAACACCGGAGATATTACCCGCGCATTAAAAACCTGTACATTCCTTTTTTGAAGAACCCCATACGTAAACGTTACCTTTTGCATCAGCCTTATCGTAAGGCAATGGTGTTTCTCAGTCAATATCAGCTCGTAAATATGCTCCTGCC
This sequence comes from Cydia strobilella, assembly GCF_947568885.1. Taxonomy (NCBI): domain Eukaryota; kingdom Metazoa; phylum Arthropoda; class Insecta; order Lepidoptera; family Tortricidae; genus Cydia; species Cydia strobilella. The sequence continues at coordinate 26,155,405 of NC_086042.1, forward strand.
TCTTCGTCTCCCGATCCCCGATGGCCCTGGAAGCGAACGTGAAAATGCTAATTTTACGCCATAGTTGCCCTCGGCTCTACCAAGCAACAGGAAATGAAAGAAGCGAGTGCACTACGACTAAATACTCTACAGAATCGAGTGGGCAAAGAAATAGAACGAGGGTGCTTACAGGCAACTCGAGTTACGGTTTTTCTACCCTTAGCCATATGCCTTTAACTATAAGGAAGACTTTCACCATGGACTCCACCCCGATAACACTAAGATTATAAGATTATTTATTTAGTTGTGATAATATATATATATATATATATATATATGTATATATATGTATTTATGGGTATATATTTGTGTTTATATGGATATGTATTGTATATATATGTTTATTTTATATTCTAGATTACAGGTTTTAATTATTTACGTTTGTAATAATTGAACCATAATTTACTTTCTGTTCATAGTGTTTGTTTGTCTATCTTGATCTGTTTATTGTTTCATTCTCAATTGCTCAAAGGTTGACTGGAAGAGATCCCTTATAGGGATAAGTCCGCCTTTGTACATTGTATATATTTATGTTCTTTTATTGTGTTTGTAATCTGTCTTATGTACAATAAAGTGTTTACATACATACATAACACAAAAATAAAAAGATAGACCCAAAATTCGAGATCTAATAGGGAATATTACGCGAAACTCTGCGTAGAGGGCGTCACTAGCACAACAGGGCCTACCGAGAAACACGAAAGTTTCTGCCTCTCTATTAGTCTTGCATATTCGATCGATAGAGAGATAACAAAATTTCCATTTTCGCGGTTCGCGGTAGGCCATATGTAAACAAACCGCCTTGATGCATCAACGTCATAGTGAAAACTTGTCAAACTGTTGTATAATATAAGTTACTCTATGGTTTTCGATAGGTGCTAGAGCTGCACTCTTGCGGCAGAATTTTGCAGTAATACTCCCTATTAGCCAAATTGTTTGTTATACTGCCAAAATTCTTTTGGCGATACCGATGTTGGTCCTATTATAAAACTCGAATACATTTTACTAGTCGCACTTAAACTATCGTGAGACATATTTCAAAATATTTATCAGTACGGTTTTTACTCACTATTATTTTGCACGACGTACAACCGCCGCGGACACTCGTGCCTGACGATGGATTCCCAAAGAATCCGAAACATGTCGCCAAAAGCGACTAAAAATAATAGTGAGTAAAAACCGTACTGATAAATACATTTTACTAGCGCAATATGGCTAAGTTTAAAAAATAGTCTGTATAGTATATACGTCGAAAGCCCCTTAGCTTAAGATTTAAAAGTGAAAAGTACCGTTTTGTACTGTAAGTTGTGCTACTGATTAAAACTTGGAACCGAAACTCAATATGCCTGAGAAAGCAGCTTACATAACAACAAGATTAAAGTATGTATTTCAAGTTACAGAGGATATCAACCAATCAACTACTGATAGACAATATTTGTGTACCTATACGTAGTTAAAGTGCATTAAGAGATTGTGTCGATTTTACTCAATCAGCGGCGGTATCATGGTCGCATTTTTATCACTTGTCATGTCATGCGTCACTTTCGCACTTACATACTTGTTAGAACGTGACAGGCATGATGACAGATGATAAAAAACCGACCATCATAGCCCTACTGGAGTGAATAAATGAGCTACAGATATATAGTAAAGAGTAATGCAAACGAGTGTACTAAGTATGTATAGACATTCTAATTACTGTGGTGTAATAATGTGGAAATGAGCTTGTGGTGTATGCAAACAAGTTTAGATAAAGAGCATTTGAAATAGTCGATATAGTTTATATTGTTTAGTGTTCCCCTAATTTAGGTGGGTAACGACCCAATAAGTTGGGAACTCCTGTACTAAAGAGTAATTTTATTGATTGGATTTATCACACGTAAGTGACATATCACGAGATTTTGATTTGAAGTCACACAATTTATGTGGTTAACGAGAATAAATGTCATATAGTTACGAAAGTTACCAAGGCATCCAGTGCCTAGGGATGGAATCGAAACCACGTCTTCAGAATTCGCGCCTGATGACATAACCACTACGCCACCTAGATAACAGCGATATCGGTGGAAATTTCTCGAGTAAACCGTTTTGTATAGGCGCGTGTGCTGAAGACGCATGTTCCCCCGCCCTGAGCACCGGAGGCATTGGTCATTTTTAAAGTCATATTTATATATTACTAGCTTTTGCCCGCGACTTCGTCTGCGTGGAATTAGTAATTTGGGTACCTTAATTCTTATCTGCTTTTTAATCCATCCTTTTTCACCCCCAAATTGGTCCACACTATACATTTCCACCCCATTTTTTACACCCTTAAGGGATGATTTCGGGGATAAAAGTTATTCTATATCCTTTCCCACAGCTCAAACTATCCCCATACCAAGTTTCATCTAAATCGGTTCAGCGGTTATTGATTCCCCATACAAATTTCCAACCCCCTTTTCAGTAGGAGTAGAGAGTTCTGGGATAAAAAGTATCCTATGTCCTTCCCAGGGACTCAAACTATCTGTATACCAAATTTCAACTAAATCGGTTCAGCAGTTTAAGCGTGAAGAGGTAACACACAGACAGACAGACAGACTTTCGCATTTATAATATTATAGTATGGATGACATCTGTTTAAAATTTACATAGTAATGTTGTTACTTGAAATGAAATAGTTAATAGAATTATTTTATTTGTCCCATAATTAATTTATGCCGTATGTGGTTGCAATGCCGGATTAAGCCAGCGCGGAGCTTGTAGCAAATTCTCTCATGGGGCCCATGGATTGATTTAATTTTGTTTGACGAAGTGAACGAGGTGAAACTTAGGTTCTTTTACGGCCACAATGCGTAGGACCCGCAGACGCGCGGAGCCCGTGGCATTTGCTAATTTTGCCACGTGGCTAATCCGCCACTGTGTGGTTGTCCTGTTATCAGGAATTTACCTAAACTAAAATTTAGTGATATTTAACAACGTTTCTTAGTCGGCCGAACGCCATTACACCCCATGACCGGAACATAGCATATAGTTGATACTCACTTAGCCAGTCCTTTAGGCGCGCCCGCAGCCCAAGTGTCAGGCTCTAAGGCACCCAAGCCTAGTAAAATAGCCTCTTCGCCCAGTAGGTCGGGGGTCAGATAGGCCTCCGGCCACTCTGACGCTCCTGCGTCGTCTGACGCACTGAAAAGGAAATAGTTGTGTTGTGATTAGCAAATGTAAGGGGGATAAAACATCCCACCACATACCATCGGATGTCGTGAGTGTTGTGTGTAGGCAAAGTGACAACCCTAGCGTACAAGTTAATAATCAATATCAAGTGCGGGTAGTTCGCAAAACCAGCGCGGCAAGAAGATGTTGATACAATTCCTCGCCAGTTTGCCTGTGACCACGAACGTAACGTCACGTTCGAAACGTAAGGCCATAAATAAACGCAAGTTTGTACGCGATTAATTGCCGTGTTAGTCTTAAAATTATGAGTGAAAATCAGTATAACAGTATACGATAACCAGTGAGATATGGACCCCTGCCTGGCAGCTGTGAGTTCTATTCCTAAGGCATTAGGATATTTAATTTTGATACCCAGATGCATTACGAGCACGCAATTAGGTACTTTCTTAAATAGCAAATGAACTACTTTGCCATCGATTTTGGCATATGAAAATCATTATTTATATATTAAGTTTTAAATTATACTTTAATGGGTTTGGCCGGTCGAAATAATTAGCAGATGGCGCCAGCATAGCTTGCCCTGTCAATCCCTAGAATTGTGCCAAATTTTTGTTTTTTTAATGCCCTGGATGCCAGCCCTTTAAGCCAAATCTCATAGAAAAAGGGGCAAGCTATGATGGCGCCATCTCTGCAAACCTTTGACTGTTGCCAACCCCATTAATGATGAGTTGATGACTTACTTGCTTTGGTCGTGCTTGTGGTCGGAGTCTTTGTCGTCATTGCACACGTGGCCGGTGCTGAAACGAGACGCAAGGTCAGTCTCTTTCTAGCATGCGTTAGCGAATATGGCAACACAGAAATTACCATACATGTTTTAATTCAATTTATTCCACTAAATTTTGCTACAATTTTATGCGAGATTTTGATGGTAAAGATTCATTTAATAAAATGTCTAATCTTTTGTCGTGCCACGCCGCAAAATACTGGACATAACACTAGAAACTTGTTCAAAAAGGAGCAAAAACGACCAACAAGCTTATACAATCCATATGAGGCACATCCATATTTTATCAAGGTTTGAGTAGGCAAAGTATTATTATTACTGTTAAAGTCCTAAGCATTTTTTTAAATTATGAATTCCACAATCAATCGACATGTATTTTGGTAAGTCTATGCGCCAAGTAGAGCTGTATTAGTAAATTGAAAAATTATCTTTATAGACAAGTAAATCAGTGGTATATAAACTAATGTAAGTACATATTTCTGTGTTGCCATATGAGGAACGGAGTGAAATGCAAACGGGGTCAATCTCAACCGACGCAACACGTGAAACATCATGGTTCACCAGCTTCGACAAAGCTGTAAGTTTATAAACAAACCAATCACAAAACACGCTCTGCAAAGCCTAAATAATAAAAAAAGAAGCCATTGACAGTAAAAGAAACACTTCCACAGTTTGAATAAGAAATTCATGCAGATTTGTTAATAAAAGTGTAATCAAATGTATATACATGTACTTAATAAATACGGAACAGATAATCTGAAATTGTATCAGGGACGTCCAGGCAGAATAACATTTTATAGCCCTTCGACATGAGGAAACACCTCTTTAAAGCAGTGGCATAACTAGGGGGGGGCAGAGGGGGCAAGTGCCCCGGGCGCCATCCAAGGGGGGGCGCCAAAATGGGCAAAAGGCAGCAGCAGGTAAACTTTTGTCAGTCGTCAGGGGGCGCAAATTTTGGTGACTGCCCCGGGCGCCATATCCTCTAGCTACTTGCTTTAAAGCAAGGCACACATTTTAAGTCAGTTACTGCTAATGCTATAAGCTAACTATAACTTTACAATGGTTTTGGTCCTAACTGATTGCCATCTAATTAAACTTTTTAAAGCTTAGTCATACATAGTCTCATTCATACATAAACTTACTACTTTACGATGGAAAATTTAATTAGCTTTCTTCATAAAATGTCAGAGAAAACGAAAATAACTTTGATGTTGTGAAATCATCTGCCTGAGCATCCCTCCCCGAACACACTGAACCTAAAATCCTCAGCGAAAACAAATCGAAACAAAAATATCAGAACGAACTACGACAACAATTTCGACCAGAAACTACCTCAAGAGAAAGATACACAAGTAAGGCGTTGTGGATGAGACGAACCAGCTAGAAGATCTTGGTAATGTGTATGGAGACGTGGCGTACTGATGTGTAACCAAAAATATTTTAAATTATAACAAGCTCTATCTACACACATATCATAATCCCTGTATGATGCGTTCAAAAACCGCAAATTACGGCCAGCGTGAAGATAAACTGTTCGGTAAGATCAATTTTTATATCTGTTAAAATGTTGTTATTGCATAATACAATTATTATAACAATATCGATTTTTTAATTACAAAAGCAGTTATTTGATTTTAGTCCGGTGGCCGACTGCATGAAATCCTACCTGATAAAAAATAGGCAATACCTACTCTGTAAGAGCAGTTGAAGCTACTAAAAGTTAGCTACCCCTACAGAGTACGTATTTTCTAATTTTTTATCTGCTCCTGAACACATCATAGAGAGCTTATAATATGGGTGTAGATAAAGCAATGTACGTAACTATACATAATTAGGCATTAAAACAGTCGTGATGTTTTATGAAGCTCGCTTTCGGCTCGTTTCATAAACCCACACTCGTATTTTAATGCATTTCATTATGTAGCAGTCGCATGAACTACTATTAAAATCGGCTTGTTGTAATTTTATGTTCTGTCACCGACTGTCTTAAGCCGGTTGTAGGCGTCCGGTGTTTTCGCCGGAAAACGCACCGTGTTACGCGACTACATCCAGTTTTGCATGTGGCTACCGACAGCTACACCCAAGAAAACTAGACATCGTCGCTGAACCCAGAGAATTGGCGAAAACACCGGACGTCTATAACCGGCCTTAGTCCCTTAGGCCTTTATTTTAATGTTAGAACTCCGAAGATGAGAACTGTAAATGTTGTATTTTGCGTTTAAAAACAATTTTTCATTAAAAGCAAACTAATCTAACATTTATTGATACAAAAAGAAACCATTGACACTTCACCTTAAAAAATAAACCATCTACCTAAGAACTAAAAATCTAACAAAATAAATAACCGAACAAAACCAAATCTCGCAACCAGGATCACATAACCGCGCCGAAGTCGAGTAAGAGAGAAACGAAACGATGACTCATGGACATGTGTGATGAGAGAGTAGGAGAGAGACAGCGCGATGTCGCAGCATTCCCGCACTTACTGCACGCCGAGTTTTGTAGCCACACGGCGCCACGGCGAGTAACATCCCGACTGCTTCTTGCTAGCGTGCCGCGAAAATAAACACACGCATAAGAATAGAAACCGTAGGTAGGGATCGCAAGGTCTCTTTTCCAGTGTCCGGCGATTGGCGTTTGCGCTGTTTCGATTCTATATCTGTATTCTTATGACTGTGCGTCTTTAGGCTGGTTTGACAGCGACGCGGGTGAAAAAACAGAAGTGACATAACTCAAAAACCCAATTACTAGTTTTAATTGGGAAAAATCGCTAATTAGTAAGAAATATGTTTTAATGGCACCTCAATTTTTCCACAGTTGAATGATTTTCTTTATAAGAAGACATTCCGTTCGACACAATCAACTAATTATAAAAAGAAACAGAACTAGCATATAGAACAACATAAAGAGGCAAAATTTGAGCGAACGAAAATTTCCAAGAAGGTTAAACAATACAAAAATGGTTGAAAACTAGCAATGAAACGAGGTATTCGAAATTAAATAGTGTATATATATATATATATTGAAGGAGTGTACGAGTATATACTGAAGATTATTTTTAATAAAATATGTCACAGTGTCACATACTTGTGTATCTTCTTATAATCAAATCACTGTCATGGCGGACACTTGCAGTGTCGAATACCCCAGCAACTAAACATTTCTTGACATTTGTCATTAATACAAATAAATCAGCCAAGCCATCAAGAAAACTTGAGAACAAGTAAACAAGAATAAATCTTAAAAGTTAAAAGTGATAAAAACCGTTTGAGATTAGACCTGTTCATAAATACAGCCCTTTTTAAAGGCCTTGACGATAACAAAGATAAATTATACCTATCAATATCATATTTTGTTTAAATAGTACCCAAGTTTTGTCAATGGTTATATAATGGTTACAAACCCTGCACATTATTGAGCGCAAAAAAATTGATAATGCATAGCGTAAAATGGCGCCCGCTTGGCTGTTAGCTCGTGGCCAAAGTTCTTGCAACAATCAAAAAATAAAGCCGCAAAATATATTTTACACAAAACCGCCTACGCCTCTGCGCCTGTCAAATGGCTAGAGGTCTTTTTAAAAATAAAATATTTGTTTTTTTATTTTATTTACAGTTAATGTGCCAGTGTTAAAACCGAGTTCAAATAGAGTTAAACCAAGAAAAGTCTGCAGTGATTTTGACAGCACACGCAGTGCAGGTGTTATTTTAAACATCAAAATTCTACGACATTATGACGTATAAATAACACTGGCACTGCGTGTGTTGTCAAAATCTCTGCAGACTTTTCTTGGTCTAACCCTAGTAAATTCAAATGTGCCTGTTTTTTATACTAAGTCGGTGGCAACCAAGCATACGGCCCGCCTGATGGTAAGCGGTCACCGTAGCCTATGGACGACTGCAATTCCAGAGGTGTTGCATGCGCGTTGCCGACCCTAACACCCCGCACCCTCGTTGAGCTCTGGCAACCTTACACACCGGCAGGAACACAACACTATGAGAAGGGTCTAGTGTTATTTGGCTGCGGTTTTCTGTAAGGAGGAGGTCGTTCCCCAGTTGGGGTCTGCTCTAGATCTGGAATGACATCCGCTGTGCTGTGCTCTACCACACAACGCGATATGACATTCACAGTGCCCATACCTGTCTTTTTGACGTAGGTAGTTTAAGGACATACCCTGATTTTAGATTGATTACTTTTTTAACATACCTGTTAGGGTTTTGTGACTGGCTAGAGACGGAACTCCTTTTGCTACTTTTACCACTTGCCGCGCTCAAGGATTTGCCGACAGAGGTCTGTAAAATAATTAATAAACATAATTTATTCAAAAACACGTATTGCATACATTCATATAAAAACAAAGACTTTAAAAAACAGTGATGGTTGGAATGAATCTTATTCGATTGCCATAAGATTGAGAATTGTACAACAGACGCGGGTGGTGTTCAGATGCACGTACCTTTGATGATTTTGGTTTGTTGCATTCAACAATGTAGTCTTTACACACGCTTTGGTGTACTGTCATGGTGCAATCTGTAAAGAATAAAATATGCCTTTCTATTTTCAGTTATAATCGAAACTAAAGTAGTTCTGGACTTTTACTGTTTATGACTGACTGTTTTAGCAGACTTTTTGGGTTTTAGCAGTCAATATGACGCTGCACGCGGTCAATGACATGACCACTTCATCAGGAACATCATAGAAGGGAAAATAAACGGAAGAGGAGGTAGGGGGAGACCAAGAAAAAGTTATATAGCCAAGTAAATGACCGTGTCGTACCAGGACACTAAAGGGCTGGCTTCGGATCGACCAAGGTGGAGAAAACTTCATCACGCTGCACCGACAAGAGCCCACAGCTCTTAAATTGAATGATGATGACGCGGTCAACGTCCGGTGACCAAGGTCCTAGACATAAAAAAATAACACTCACGTTCGCAGTAGAAGGCGGGCTTGTCCGTCAGAGCTCGGCCGCACCAGTCGCAGTCGGCGGCCGACGTCGCCGCCTGCCACACGTGAGCGGCCTTGCGCGACTTGTCCTGCAGACATGGAGCAACTTGAGATGAGTTACTGGGGAGCCCGGAATGGAAGTAGGAGAGCCAAAGGCTCAAGGTTTATAGACCTCTGGTATAGAGCAATGGCGTCACCCCTTTATCAACATAAGCAAATATGTTAAGTCGACAGTCGGCGACATTGTCCGAACCGAAGCGAAACGAATTAAGTCTGACATAAAACATTTCGGTGTAAATGTATGACGTTATCACCCGAGAATCGCAACCCACTCAGCTGTCGACATTTCGGCGAATATGTTTTAGTGTTAAATTAAAGTAAATCCAACCACGAGTTTACCTTATTTTTGGTGTAAAATGCACAGTAAAGTACAACTTACCTTCTTTTTTCTGAAAAACAAACTGCCTCTTTTCCGCCGCTTTTCTGCATGGTGGTCATACGCCGCTCTGTAGGAAAGAAAACATATGACAAACAGTTCAAAACCATTTTCGATTTTTTACAAGTCTTCGACTTGTCAGAAAAATGTTTACGAGTATTCCTTGTCGAGAACTAAATTTTCCTAGTAAAATCATGCCACACTAGAAAGAAACAAATCGGAAAAACGTGTAAAAAACGAACGAAAACAATAGCAAAGCCTGTGCTTTAACATGCCAATAGAAAAACATTGCAATTTATTTAATTTCTCAAATAGCAAACTATTATGTACTTACCATCTCATTATTGTATAAGTGTGTGGTACAAACCTCTGTTTTGTAATTAACCATTTTAACGATATATCTGATACGATATACCAACGAGCAAATTGACCGCCAAGCGAATGACGTCAACTGACGCGCGCGGCAACAGCCCAATATCAACTTTCGTGCGACAAGTTTCACGATGACGCGTCGCGCACGACCCGTGATAATGTTATGACTTAAAGTCTACTTACTTCTCAAAGAACGCCTCTCATTGCAAGCCCAAATGTTCTTGATGTGCGTGATTAATAACCACAATCAAGAATTAACCTTAATGTTACGACCTTACAGTAGTTACAGTTCACTCACTACGCCAGGCGCTGCAGGCCAAATATTTATTGATGTTCCGTTTCTAGCGTCAACCGATAATGAACTTTAATATTAAGACTTTAAAGTCCACTCACTGTTCCAAGAACGCCAATCGATGCAAGCCCAAATGCTCTTGATGTGTGTTGTTTCTTCGCCCTGGCAACTGCGTTGTGGCCCCGACCGTGGCCGCCGACGCGTCCTCGTCGCTCTCCGTCTCGCTCGCACCACCGCCAGACAAGCTAACACCGAGTGAGACAACGCTTACGTACAATACCACCACGAAATAACGTCGAACGGTATTAGTGCTACTTAACGAAAGGCATTAAAATACGAATGTGGGTACTCGCTTTCAGCTCGTGTCATAAAAACATCACACAAGTGTTTTAATGTCTATTTATGTACAGTTACGTACACTGCTTTATCTGGATTTTAAAATACATAGTATTGACGCGCGCGGTATTAACATTGCGACTTATTATTTGTGGCGGTACTGTACAACTATCGTCATTGTGTATGAGTGTATGTGTGTGTAGTGTGAATAATCTAAAACGTACACAATGTTCATATTACAATGACGCCAGTTAAAAAAAAAGTGCAAATTCTTGTACCAGTTTGATTCTGGCTTCCAGTGCTAAGACATCGCAAAGCAAAACGGTGCGGAACAAAATAAAACATGAATAGTTTGGACATGCACAAACAAACAATTCTTGATTAAAAATATTTTATTAAGGTGCATCCGCACTTAACTGAGTAACTGTCGAAGATGTAATATCTCAACTTAACAACAAGAAAAGAGTGGCGGGCCTCTTTCTCGATCTCAGCTCCGCATTTGAATCGGTGGATCATGAGATTCTTTTGAGGAAACTAGAGTTTTATTGTCGAACGGGTAATGTTTTAGGTCTCCTGAGAAGCTATCTCAATAACCGTCAGCAATTTGTGGAGTTAATGAGGACAACTTCGAGACTGCGGCCAGATCTTGCTTCATTAGGCTTAAAAGAGGCATTCCACAGGGTTCTATTTTGAGGCCTTTGTTTTTTATTTTATTCACGAATGACCTGGCTAACTACATGAACTCTACTGTGCCTGGTTGCAGGTTGTCGGGGTTGTATCTGCCACCAGCATGGATGACCTTAGCGAACTGATGAGAAAGACATTAGCGACGTTCCAGTACTGGTTCTACATAAATAATTTAAGATTTAATACGGAAAAGACCCAAATAATATTATTTAAGAATACAAAAAAAAACAGATAAGCTTGAAGTCATGTTAAACGGAGTATCGGTAGACCTAATAGATGTGGTCAATTTCTTGGTATTCTAATGGACGCTGAGCTGAATTGGAAACCGGAGATAGACAATATAGAAAACACTATTCTGTCAGCTTGCTACGCGCTCAGAAGCCTGAGGGAGGAGCTCACGATCGAGCAGCTCAAGATAGTGTACTATGCGTTAGTAGAGTCCAAGCTAAGGTACAGTATCATATTCTGGGGAAATTGCTACAAACCAAATACTAATAGAGCTCTGGTCGTACAAAAAAGAGCGATCTTGACAGTTCCTTCATTATACGTTCTCGTTTTGTTGACTTCCCTTGTCAAAAATATATCAAAGTACGAGTCTACTGCAGAACTGTAGAGCAACACTGTGCAATAGTAAGTAACTACGAGTAGGTAAGTTAACTAATGTTACCGTGTTGCACAGTTTTGCTCCACAAACATTTACTGCGATGTGGATGCACCTATAGCATATTCATAACCAAGTTTAAAAAGTAAACACACATGCACATAAAACTTAGAAAATACAAAAATATTGGTAGAAATATTCAAATTGAACATAAACAATTTAAACCAGTATCTATTTTTAGATAAGTAATAATCTTGAAGTTCACACACGTTGGCAGAAATTATCCTTGTTACCTACTATTTTTTTTTCAGATAAGTATCATTTTTGTTTGAAAATATATTAAAAATAAACAATCAATAGATAAAAAGATATAAGTAAGTTAACGCTAGACGCAAGCAAAATTACCGTTACAATTGTAACTTGCTTTTATATGTCATCTTACTCATCTTATCGTTCAGTCCTCAGCTTCGCATGATATTCAGCACCTCGCGTCTCGCAGCGTTCAAGTCCTTCGCTCTCTAAACTGCTGGTTACTTACTAATCGGGAAAGTCGCGAAACAATGGCGCCCTAAACTACAGTGGTACACCACCGCCACGCTAGTGCCCGCGTCACCTTCCCTCCGTCTGTATACTACTACACTCGGTACTGACATGTTGTTGGCGGGCGGGGGCTGCGCGGGCTGCACGGCGGCCACGATGCTGGGCGTGGACACGGACTTCTGCAGCGGCAGCCGCGCCGCCAGCCGCGCGCCCTCCGCCACGCTAGTGCCCGCGCGGAGCGCCGCCGTCACCTTCTCGAAGTCTTTCTGCATTCACGACAACGTTCTTATCGACTGCTTCATTACAGTACTATTTTATGTACCTAAGTTATGCTCCTATGTAAAAGTAAGCAATAAAGATATTGATTGATTGATTGACAGTAAGAAGATCACAGACCATTCAGATGCTAGTTGAGGTTAGGTTTTCGTAACATTAACGAAATAGGAATTAGAAACATGAATGTAAACACTTTATTGTGCATAGTAAAAAGGGTCATGGTAAAATTTGAACTCGAGAGCAAGCATACGTTAGGGTTTCGTCGTTTGAGTCAAATAGGAGCTTGAATAACAAAAATGTATGTACTCAATACTTAGTGTTCAAAAAGTGGTTAAAAGACAATCATAACAAAAGAAAGTATGACAGGTATTATGACACAAAGACAGCAAGAATTACGATTGCTATGGCACGGGAATTACTGGAAAATTTGATATGGGTGATAACACATCTTAGTATGTTTAAAATTGTAAAAAATAGTGCAAAAGTACCTACGTACAATTAAATAACTCTTCAATAAAAAAGTACCACACTTACCGTCAAATATATGGCGGCATCGTTATGGGGAACCAATTCAAAGGACTCGAAACGCACGCTAAAAGCATAAGCAGCGTCAACGCTGCCGCTACAAATGTATGGCAGTCGGCGAGCGTGCACGCTCGTGACGTTTGGAGCGCGAGCGTGCGTTCCGTGGTAAAGCATAATAGTACATTACGATACTAGTGCGAAAAAGGAAATTCGAAACGAGTAACGACAAATTAAAACACGACCGAAGGGAGTTGAGACACGAGTTGCAGATTACTTATTCGAACATGTATCGTACAACGTTTTAAATTAAATATGGCCCTTTAAATTTTAGACATAGTTGCGTAATGTGTTAAATATCGCACTAGTGCGGTAAAATAGTATTGTACTGTAAAGCTATGTTAAGTATGTGTTACAAAAGCGGTACTCACGGCTAGGTCGTTGTCGTTGAGCGAGTGCGTCGAATGCCGCACGCGAGGCTCGCCCTCCGACTCCATGGATGATAGCGACGCGCTGTGACCGTTAAGGGTACTGGAATGTGTTACCGCGTTCAACACAGACTCCACATTCTCATTAGTGTTATCAAAGTTTTATTGATTGTACATTTGTATATACTTCAGACAAATGCGTGCTTTCGAATTAAGACAGTTGAAGTATATGTATATCGCTTTACGGCCCCGAGCACTATAGAGTCCAAAGGATTATACTCGTACAGCCATCGCAATCGATGTAGGCTGTAGACTACCTCCTCAAAATACCTTCTTAGACACTGCAACTATCATCTGCAAAGATGTTGTGGTCAATGATGACAATCATTCTTTATAGATCCAAAATGGATCTAGTGAGACATGTTTTTCTTCTTAGATCTAAATTGTATGTTGACAGTTAGACACTGGATCTGTAATGGTCCCGTGAAATATGCGGTAACTGTTCCTGACAAAACTTGCCGTTTGATAAGAGTTACCAGAAAACATGAAGCATGGAAGCACTATTTAGTTCACCTGTTAAACTCGGGGCACAATTTTGTATCAAACTTTACAGTTTTTCTACAGTCGCCATCAGATATATCGGAGCGGCCAAGGCGCTCACAAATATCTGAACACGCCTCTATTGTTAGGGCGTTAGAGTGCGTGTTCAGATATTGTGAACAGCTTGGCAGCTCCGATATATCTGATGGCGACTGTACAATCAAGAAATCTTTGGTGTGATGGAATTCAGGTGTCTAGTTTAATTAAATGTTATTAAGCCACTGTACTGCGTTTTTAATGTCTTGGTAGTTTTTCATCGTGTCTTTTTTTAAATAAAGCTTGCAATACCATAATTTTATTAGACACTTGAAATCGAACTGCAATGTAGTTTTGACAAAATTATATACAAAATATACTCAATTGAAATTTTGACTGCGAGTAGGCAAAATATATTTAACTCATTCGCCATTTTGAGCAAATTCTTTCTTTTCTTTTAATTAAGCAACTGACACGAACTGACAGTAAATGGCATTTGACCCCCACAGTTGTCGAGCGTCTTCTAAATTATGAGATTATGTAGATTTTAACGTCAATAATCTCTATCATTAATACTACAAGCGATGTCGATCAAAATATTGATAATAAAATATTGATGTGTTTTTTTTTTCAACCCAAAATGCAATAGATTTTACCCCGGCAAAGATCTTGCCGTGCATACGTCACACCCGATCATATTCAAATAAGTCACTTAATATTTTGCGCTGTAAGTTGCTCGGCCACTCGAAGATTCTTCTACAAAAGTCCACTTTCTCTAGAAGTGGTAGGTCCATACCTGCGCTGGCGGCTGGCATCGGGCTGGCGTGCGTTGGGCTCCAGTGCCGCCCAGGAGCTCCGCCGGCCTTCCTCCCGCCTGTCCCACAGACCCCATGAGCGCGATTCGCCTGGACAAACAAACACTTCATAAACAACATGTCACAAGGAGAGCCCAATAATGGAAGTTAGTCTATAATTAATCTACTGCTGGAGAAAAGTCTCCCCAAAAATCACCACAACGACTGGTCGGGCGCTTACCTGAACCTGTTACCTGCGATTTAAACTAGAGTTCACGTTTAGACTTTCAGCCCCTGCCTCGCTTACTAGGTCTAGCAATTCTCTTTCTCAGCTAGGTCAGATCTCTTACAAATAAACTGGCGAAGGTTCCGGGGAACACCAAGAAACCATGTATTGTAGGAATCATTCATGGAAGCCTATATCCAGCACCAACCAACCCATGACTAGTATTTTGCACATATGTCTTCGATAATCGCACTTAAACTATCGTGAGACACATTTCAAAATATTTATCAGTACGGTTTTTACTCACTATTATTTCGCATACATTACATTTATTTTGCATTTTATTTATTATTTTACATGTCGCCAAAAGCGACTAAAAATAATAGTGAGTAAAAACCGTACTGATAAATATATGTCTTCGATAAGTAAATTTAGGGTGTGTATTCAAACTCACCGCTGCCCTTACGGCTGTGTGGGTACAAGTCCAGATGTGTGGGTGAGTAGCAGTCTGGATCGCCGCCATCTTTGCAAAGTGATGGGCATGATGTGCTGAGACGACTGATGCCGCCCGCTTGCTGTAAACATAGGATTTTCATCATCACACACTCACTCATCACTTCATGCACTTTGCCTTTTCTTTAAATTCCCAGAAAATTTGGGTGGGAATGAAGCTTTATAGGCAATAGTTCCCCAATATTCCTGGCTGTGACACACCACTAATGACACACAACAGACAAGGCGACTTTATGGACGTATAATGAATGTTCATTTTATAAAGTTATGTACAGTTAAATTTAGGTTAAACAATGAACTTCCCTTACACAATATTGAAATTCTTGTTCATGCCACTAAAAACGCGGTATATCGTTACGCCATTACGTACGAGTGATATCAGCGTTAATTTATTATTAGGTGTTATTCTGTACCAGTAGGTCAGGGGTGGCAAGGGAATGAGGTGGAAACAGGGGCTGCAATCCAATAATAGCTTTGAGAATTCATAAACTGATTTGATTTCTCACAGACGGGGTAAAATGGAAAGCATATTTGCTTCTTGCATCCGCTTTTATTCAATTAAGCTTGTTTTTTGTTCTGAGTGATTTAATCAGACGCTTTCGTTCCTATTTTATTTCATAAATGATTCATTGTTTGAAATATACAAGCGAGGAAAATGGAAGAGAAAAGCTAATATTAATCAGCTAGAATATATATATTACATTACATTACACTTTTACTGTAAACTGTAAACATTACAAAGTAAATATGTATTGTTTACAGTTTACGTGGCCGTAAACACACAGTTCATAGATTAAGCAAAATAATGTTACAGTGGCCTAAAACAATCGTTGCGGTCGGTTTAGCAGTTTAAGCAGATCTAGATTTGTGTTTACATTCCTAATAAGGTTTAAAACTACATAGTAGAAGGTGCCATTTCAGATCTAAAACAGCGAGGTCCAGTAGAAAGATCTTTCTCGAGATTATTGCAGCTGAGGTGCAGATGAGGATAAACGCTCAAAGTTTTGCCTCCTTGACAGCTAATATAAAGACGCCACACTTACCATAAGCGGGAGCGGCGCGGCGCGCATACGTTGCACGGCCGCGTGGAGCTGGCGTAGCTGTTGTAGGCTGTCGTCGAGCTCGCCCGGGCTGTAGGGCGTGACGCTGATGGTCGGCACCTGCTCGTGAACGTATGTATAAGACGACACACACTTACCATAAGCGGGAGCGGCGCGGCGCGCATACGTTGCACGGCCGCGTGGAGCTGGCGTAGCTGTTGTAGGCTGTCGTCGAGCTCGCCCGGGCTGTAGGGCGTGACGCTGATGGTCGGCACCTGCTCGTGAACGTATGTATAAGACGACACACACTTACCATAAGCGGGAGCGGCGCGGCGCGCATACGTTGCACGGCCGCATGAAGCTGGCGTAGCTGTTGTAGGCTGTCGTCGAGCACGCCCGGGCTGTGGGGCGTGACGCTGATGGTCGGCACCTGCACATAAGCGTAGGTTACAACAATACATGTACATCAAGCGTTAGTAGCGAAGCGTTCATACTTCGATTTTAATCAAATTGCCTATATTGAGGCGAACGCGCGTAGGATACGGAATTTGAAAATTTAATATGGTATGGACGCTTCTCATTTAAATATACACCGAAATAATAACATACAAAAAAGGCACTTCGATTTCACAAGATCCTACCGAATGCGCCAGTAGGTATTAAAGGTGTCGTTATGCAGTACTTTGCTAGTGCTCATGCTTGGTTTAGCTTAGGTTATGTCACTGGCTGTTATGGAGAGCGTGATGGCAGCCTGTACCTCTGTAGTGTCCGCCCAGGGGTAGGGTAAAGGATAGATCACATATTGCTTAAAATGCTTACCTACTACCGGATAGCTCGTGTCGTCACACCGGGCGGTCATGGCTGGTGGGGCGTTATTGTCATACCTAATGCCGGGGCGATGAAAGGTACACCATAAGCTTAGGATACGGTACTGAACACACAAGACACCGGGTAGGATACAAATGGGTGTCACTTACTACTACCTGGGCGCGAGCAGTCATGGCGGGCGGGACGTGTGAGGTAACCTGGTCCTCGCTGCTGCCTGTCGAGACTGATACGGTTCTAAACACAAGACACCAGGTAGGGTACAGATGGGTCACTTACTACTACCTGGGCGCGGGCAGTCATGGCGGGCGGGACGTGTGAGGTAACCTCGTCGTGCGCTGCTGCCTGGCGAGACTAAACTGCCGCCAGGCTTAGGATACAGTTCTGAACACATCAAGACACCGGGTAGGGTACAGATGGGTCACTTACTACTACCTGGGCGCGGGCAGTCATGGCGGGCGGGACGTGTGAGGTGACCTCGTCCTCGCTGCTGTCTGGGGAGTCTGAACTGCCGCCCGCGCCGCCCTCGTCTGTAAGAAAAATAAAGAATAAAATAAATATTTGAGGAAATTCTTTCACAGATCAACCCCCAAAGGCCCAAACTAAGCAAAGCTTGTAATATATGGTCACTAGGCGACGATATAGCTAAATATATAGGTACTTAGATGCATAGGTTGTTACCTATTGTAGCATGACATCTGTCGTTTTGTTTTGGAAACTACTTGCTTGTCAGTCATGTCTAGTTTGCTTGTTTGTTTAGTCGTGTCGTATAGTGTGAATTGATTCACGCAATTACGGTTAGATGGCGGTTTAAAGAAACACATGGAACCTTTTTTGGACGGTGATATTTTCGATATTGGCAGGTTACAATTGCGTTGAATTTTGAATTTCAATTCTGATTCGGAAAGAGAAATTTGTTTTCTTCGGGGTACTTGAGATGGATTTTGGGATTGACGTGTAAAGATCTGTTTCTGATATATTCGATTTTTTCCTGTTTTTTTTCGTCAAAGTTAACCTTAGAGGAACGTTTTCTTGTGAGGTTGCTAATAACAACTTCGAGTGCGCTTTACTTCCCGTCGTTCCGCGGCCTTGTTTGACCTTTTTTTAAGGCCACCGTGGAGCAGTGCTCCGGTGGTGCGTGGTGGCCGTATCAACGACAGGGCGCAGCCGCCGACGTGCAGTCGGCAGTGGATGGTCGTCGACCCCATCAGTCAGGTATCAGACCCACGGAGGAGACGAGCCCGTATACTGCGTGGTTCGATAGCGTTGGTTGGCCGAACGTTTGCTTTGGAAAGGAACTAGCAGACCCACGGAGGACACGAGCCCGCATACAGCGCGGTTCGATAGGTCACGGTACAGCTTCGGTTGGCCGAACAAATTGTCATCGTCTACGGAGCTTGAATATTTTTTTAACGTATTGGAATCGGTTCCCGTTTAATTGTTATTTTTTTTCCCGGTTCATTGTTATTTTTTGTGCAATATTTCTTTTAATTCTGTAAAGCCGCTGTTATCCGTATTCCGCATATATTTAAGGCATTGTTTTTAAAATTCTAATTGCCCCTAATTGTCAGGCGAAACTAATATTCGGCAAAAAATTTAGGTACCTATCACCCGTTGAAACAGCCATTATCGTCCATAATCTTCATCTCATTAATCCATTTCTTTCCTTCTACAGCTAATTTTATACGCCGTTATCTTTCGCACGTACACCAGTTCACGCCAGTGCGGAAAGCGGACCGTCAGAAAAACAATTTGTTTTGGTTATATTAATTTTTTAAATTCCATGTGTACATTTTTTTAGTGACTTTCGGAAGTGCTTATCAAATTATACGTGTTGTGCAGAAGCATTTGTTTTACTGCACTATCCATAACTGAGGAACAAATATTCGTGATAAACACACAACCTTCTTGGTTCGTAAGGTCACTATTACCGACTAGGCTAGGAGTATCGTTAACAAAATACAAATTGAAGTTACACTGGTTTGTTGGGTTTTTTCTGCTCTCTTGCTCTAACAACGATATATTATTACATACTTCAAAAGTTCCATGATAATCAATTTTAAAATCGTAAACTACTTTGCTTTTAATTCCAGCGATCAGCGAGAAGCAAGTAAGGATTTAACTAGTTTTTGAGAGGTTTCGTGAGTGTTTTTTTCTAGAAAGATGCAATTTTTTTTCACACGGGATCACGTACATTTTCATAAGTGAAATATACAAACCATAGTTGCTTTCTCGTCAGCGGTCTGACAGGCACCAAAGCGTTAATGTATGAAAAAGTCAAATGTTATAATAGTGGAATAAATATTGTCTGTCTCTCTCTGAGGTTTACTCTATGAAAACATATGTTCTACTCTATGAAAGCTACGATTTCTTTATTTTCGGTTCTTTTATTAAGGAATCCAAACATAATAAAACCCTCCCTTCGGCCTTAAGTAAGACCTACGGATAAGATCAAGGCCGGGACCTGTTGCTCTACCCCCTATTAAAAAACGCCCTTAATCTGGTCGTAACCCCGCGTTTACTAAGGCGCCGTAAAATGTTTACGATAAACATTTGTGCGATAAACATTTTAGTGATGTGTTGGTTCCGGACACATTGGAGAATTGCCAGATTAATAAAAAGTCAGGTAATGTGTATTATTGGGGCAAGTTCGAAAGCGGCATAGTTTTGAAAATTGCAAATATATATTTACTCAATTATTAGAAGCACTTTCTAGTGTAATAAAGTACGTTTCTGGTTTTATACATATCTGCTATTTTCAAAATTAAAATATCTATAAAACCAAAAACACTTCATATTATTACTCTTACGTTCTGATAAGCTACAACGCTCTGTGGATATTAGCCTGTTCCTCATAGAGCCGTAGTTTGTTCAAATCCTCATTTCATTTGGTAAGAACGTTAATTTCACTGAATAATTTCGTTTGCAGTCTATCTGATTTTGCGTAAATATTTGCAGTTTTTGGCCAATCTCTATGCTCGTTTAGTCGGGCCTTCTACTTATATGACCCTTGCAACAACACTAAACATTGTTAGAATTATAAATATTGTGTTCTAATCTAATATACGCGCGAGTCGTATATACGTGAAGGTGGGTGCATATCCTTGTCATTTCTGGTTCAAATCATCACGTTTCACTTTTTCCACAGGCATCATTTTAGACCCAGGAAAATTCGCTAAAATTAAAAAAAGTTTTTTTACATGCAACACAAGACATTTCTAGATATATTCCCATTGAGATAGGGGAATTCGGAAATGGCACATCACTGTTCGTGCATGTACGAGTTTATGGTCATTAAGCCGCGGCATGATGACGTAATGTTAGCTTTAATGTTGGTAATTTTATAGCAAACGATCGCTTTTGGTGGGAATACAGGAATTTATAAGTTTTGATTTGATGGACTTTGTTTACTGGCGTCCCAGTCGATATAGAAAGGCATTCAAATTTAAAAATCTGATCATGATTTGACATTACTTTTATATTACGCGTTAGTGCCTATTTTTACCACCTTATGCGCTGCGATCGCATTATTTATCCCCAACGCACGGTGCCAATATACCGAACTTAATATGATATTTTCGTAACTCAATGGAAAATTAGATACATATTATTATTATTTTACCCACATTGGGATTTCTCATTTATCTCGCTTAGAATGAAGACCTCTTACTTACCGGACCGGTATGACAATCTGACAAAAAAAACTGCAAAAAATAAAAATCGGCCCTAAAAGTAAAATCTCTTGATTGTCCTCGTTATTACTTGTGAGTTGTGTATCCACCTAACCCCAATATTCCATTAACTGCACAACACAGCTCTAACTAAGCCAAATGTAGCAAGTAAAGACTGCATGTAAATATTCATGCCGCCAGACCATCGGGGAATTGACCAATTTAGTAAGAGCCTTCGGTCTTCGGGATAAAATCGGATCAGGATGGACAAAATAGACATCGAAATTACTAAAAGGTTTTTTTATCTTGTTTAGAGATGGACCGAATATTCGGTTATTAATCGGTATTCGGCAAGAATTTCAATGTTCGTGTACGCCGAAATATTCGATTAAAATGCCGAATTTGGAAAATATTTGTTTATAGTATTAATAGCGGCCTAGCTCTCTAACTGCTAATTAAATTGTTTTCGGGTGGATGTTAAGGTTCGGTTCGTAAGATCTGAACCGTTCGGCCGAATATTCGTATTTGGTAAAGTCCATGTTCGGCCCATCTCTAATCATCTCTAATTATCCAATCTATGGTTATACTATTGTTGTAATATTTCATTTCTTGACCCGACTGTCTTCAATATTTAATTCCTATAAACATTCACCCAATTTGCCTAAATAATACATCAACTTTTGTCTAAAGGGGCCCACTGATTACTAGTCCGCCTAACGATATCGGCCTGTCAGTTGTTAGGAACTGTCAAATTTTTGTTCTTAACAGGCTGATATCGTCCGGCGGACTGATAATCAGTGGGCCCCTTAAGAGCCTATTTCCCACTGTCCTTAGCGTCAAGTTGACACCTATTGTGTCAGGAACACGGGAGGGGTCCTAATGCACTGGTCCCGGGCAACCTTGACCCACTGCAAGTAGGTCGCTCTGCCCGGCCTACATTATGCATTTTGTATATAGGTACTGTTCGAAAATTGTCCGTGTCCGCTCAAGATGAGGGGAATGGGGGGTTTTATGGTATTTTTTGTGTAAGGAGGAAATAGTGATTGTATATTTTGGTTCAGATTTAGTTAGGGTCAAGAATGATGGTGCTTTGGGGAAACTAAAACAGCGCTTTATACTTCATCAACTTACGCCGCGCTTCTACAACTAAGGCCTCTTGGAAAGTTGTGCTAAATTATAATAATAAAGTACAGCGAATTTAATAAATATTCGTAATTTCGTAGTGATCTCGTTTCTGAATATTTATTTCTAGATGTCATTTAGAATAATGGGGTGTCCGGGACACTTGTGTCTTTACTTCTTGGACACCGTGTCCCAGAAGTACCTAAAGAGACAAATTTATTTTCAAGATATGTTGCTATGTTGGTAATTTAAGGTAAACATTAAAAGTAATGATTTTGGTTGAAATTAGTAACCAAATGTATTAAATTAGATTGATACCGAATTTGATCCCATGACAACTTGATTTTTTAGGGTTCCGTACCCAAAGGGTAAAAACGGGACCCTATTACTAAGACTCCGCTGTCCGTCTGTCTGTCTGTCACCAGGCTGTATCTCATGAACCGTGATAGACTACACATACACTTGAAATTTTAACAGATGATGTGTTTCTGTTGCCGCTATAACAACAAATACTAAAAAGTACGGAACCCTCGGTGCGCAAGTCCGACTCGCACTTGGCCGGTTTTTTTTTTATTGTTCGCGGCCAGTCACATTACGGCTGTTCCCGATTTGGCAGCCAGTCCTTTGGCCATACCAAAGAGTAAAAACGGGACCCTATTACTAAGACTCCGCTGTCCGTCTGTCTGTCTGTCTGTCACCAGGCTGTATCTCATGAACCGTGATAGACTACACATACACTTGAAATTTTTACAGATGATGTATTTCTGTTGCCGCTATAACAACAAATACTAAAAAGTACGGAACCCTCGGTGCGCGAGTCCGACTCGCACTTGGCCGGTTTTTTTTTTATTGTTCGCGGCCAGTCACATTACGGCTGTTTCCGATTTGGCAGCCAGTCCTTTGGTCATACAGAGTAAAAAATTTCGTAAAAAAAAATTGACTTTTAGTTAAACATTACACTAGTTTGTCTAGCTTTTGCTTGAAGAAAGTGTTTTACTATATCCTTTTTAATATGAGACTGGTAAAATAAAGGCAATTGGGAATAATCCTATTAGCATGTGCTTCATATTCTTGTCATTCATTTTGTAAAACTAATATGCAATAACGAAATTCCAGCTTTAAATGACAGATAACGAAATCGTAGACGCAACGACAGCAAAACTTTTCACTTGTTTTAAATAAAACTTTCACCCAGTAAGACTTTGAAAGTTGTCTCTTTACTTCTGGGACAGGCGGACAGCCTTTTTAATTAAAACATCAGACACTTTCAGAAATGTATTGAAGTGAGCTCACAATTCACTTCAGAACTGAGGGGCGCCATATAGAGCAACGAATCAGACACAAGGAGCGTAAAAAGATTACAAAGTCTGTACTATCGATTTTGTTCATTTAACCTCTCGTGCTAATATTGATACCCGAGCAAACGAAAGATTCCAAAATTGAACCAGGAGCGTAGCGCACATCACAAAAATTTTGACCACACCAACACAAGTAAAATACTAACTGTAAAATATCAAACAAAATCAAAGCAAATCAATTCAAAATGAATGTTATTAAATATTTATCATTCAAAATCATTTAAACGTCAATTTTACCAGCCAACATAAGGAAACAATTCAAAATTTGCATTTGATTACTTTACCCCGCATGTGGATAAAATGTAACTTTATCATCAGTTTTTGAACAATCAAGAGAGCCTTCACCATCTGGTGTGGTGAAAAGTAATTTTTCACATCACCTATTCGAAAAGGGAACTTTTCTTCCCTGCTAGGAGGGATCAAAGTGGCACTTTTCTGTTCAAGGACATTTTGTTGCCAGTATGAAATATTGACACAAAGACATATGAGATTAGTATGCATATAATCGATTACAATTTCTTTATAATCGATTACGTGCATACAATTTTTCTAACTTAAATAATATTTTGTTGTAATTCTAAATAATAAATGTAGTTAGCGTATTTTAAATTAATAAATAGTTTATTTAAATTACGTAAATTAATTAATTCGCGTAATATTTACAAAGAAACGTAAAAAAACATTAGTTTAATAATTTTATTTTTATTTTGACATTTTAGGTCTCCTTAAACGCAGCTATACTTGTCTATGCAATTTTAAAAGTTTATATTTAAAAAGTTTTGTACAAATATTCCACAAAGCATAATTATGCGGTTCTGTATTGTGTATAAATTTGTAAATACTTAGTTTAACCCTTAAATGCATAATGATGTATATATGCATCGTATATTTGATGGTCCGTGGCTCAATATGCAGCTATCCAAAATCACATTTATTACTTTTATACAGCATGACACATCTATTTCAATTTATTAAAAAGTTATACAAAAAATCATGCATTTAAGGGTTAAATCAATAACTTTATGATAATAAATATAAGTGATATCAGTCTTCATAATAGTGTTCTTCCGAAGATTTGGTTCAAAGGGGTAAGAGCTAATTTGTTACCAGAAAAATCTACAAAAATAATGTACTTGATTTTCAATGTATCACTTTAGGTGTTTGCTGCTGTCTTTGAAAAGATATTAGGTACATAATTATGAGCTGTAGGTACTTTTAATTTGTCACTACAGTCACGTCTGAAAATATCCATACGGACAAAGTGCCAGAAGTATGTACCATTACTAAGGTCGTGTATACATATTTTTCGCACTTTGTCCGTATCGATCTTTGCTTAAAATAATAATGTTTTGAAACCTAATATATGTATGTAATTTCCTCATAGGTGATGTGAAAAGCAGTATGTGTCACATGGTAGCAAAATTATTTTCACCTTGGGCGTTAACACTTGAATCCCTCACTACGCTCAGGATTCTATGTTAGAATCCCTCGCTACGCTCAGGATTCTATTATAGAATCCTTCGCTTCGTTTAGGATTCAATTGTACGCCCTTGCCGTAAATATGTCATTTTGCTCCCTTGTGACACAATCTACTATTCTCGGTATGTATGTACTTATACATAATTACTTTCGCAGAGGAGTGTCGACAATGTGTCTACATTACAATAAAGTCAAGCTATAAAAGGGTTTAAACTTTACATAACGGAAACATTGCATTCAGTAGATTTTACATTTCCAATCTATTACCTACAGTTTTTGCATAACAAACGAATGATTTTGGTAGGTAAAGTTAGTTTTAGTTGACTAGTTTTAAAAAGCAGGTGTAGGTGCACCAATTTTAAATAAGCGACCATGTCAACATTACTACGGATGATTGAAACTTCGCCGCTACATTTTTCAAATTTGTCGCCTTTCTCTACTGACATGTTTGTATAACAGACTATAGCTGGCAATACCCCGCATGCGATAGGGACGTCCTGCCAACCCCTTCCGGTAGAGGGTTATTGCTTATCGGTTTCTGCTTCAGTAACCACCAACGTGGCATACTGGATGGGATATCCGGTAGGCATGTACACTTACGAGTATAAGTCAAGTTCGGATTCGTCATGAGGGTCGTGAAGTTGGAATCTCGACACAGTGTGAATTTTTACCCGACCACCATTCCATCACTACCATCAACATTTATAAATTATATTTAGTTAGTATTTAGAATAAGTTTTTATTTATTTAACTATCGATTACGAACACATTTCATAGTGCATTTTATATTGTTTAAACGGTATTCGATAGCTTGGTTTTAGCAAAGATAGATATAACTCCGTAATAGATAGATACAGTCTAAGGAAAAAACGTGCCTCGAAAATCAAGAAAATTTGATTCTCGTTGAGAGGGCGCTACTAGTTTTGGCCTACAGTCGAATAGATGGCGTTGACGGTTTCGTTTGTTATTTAACAATTTTACCGCATATCAGTGAAAGAACATGGGTCAAAATCATAAAAATAATTAATGCAAATAAAAAAAATCATTTATCTATATTTAAATACATTCTATCGTATTTTTATAAATCATTTTTAGTTTTAAAGTGTGTCGACAGATGGCAGTGAATTTACTGGGGTTACAAAATTTACTATGACAGTACCGCTCTAGTATAAGTTACTCTATGGTTTTAGCATTTGATTTATCAATATTCTTGTGGGGCTTGTTTTCCTCTTTTTAGTGTGCAGTCGGGTTTTTTGTTTTTTTTTTATAATAATTATTTTTTAATTATTTTGTGGTGAGCGTTTCGACTGAACATACCTTCACCAAGGAGTTCTGGCCGAAGAGTGTCAAGTTCCGCGGCCGGCTCTCTGACACTGCGGGGTTGCGTAAACGTAATGCATCGCAGCCATAATTGTGTGTTTTTAGTTTTAAGATATATTTTATAATAATATGTATGCTAATTTTAAGGTATTTGTCTATTGGTCAATAGTTGACTGAAAATAAAGATTTCCATTCAATAATATTTAAATGTATACTTTGGCCCAGGACTGTCTCATTTCAAACATACACAGAGATAATCATATTGTCTTTGTCTTACGCTACTACTAGCACCCAAAAGAAATGCATGAGTATCCTTTTCCCCAGTCCATAACATTTATGCGAAAATACATTCCCGACGGATGACACACCGTAATCTTGTTACTGTGCCTCAGCTGTCCATTTGTCTATCAACAGACTGTATCTTAAGAACTGTATTTAGGTAAACGATTGAAAATACATACATATTTTTTGCTTTTTTGATTTTTATAACGGCTAAAAACTTACAAGTCCTACAACAGATTAGTACAATAAAAACCGGACTAGTGCGAGTCGGACTCGCCCACCGAGGGTTGCGTACTTTTTAGTATTTGTTGTTATAGCGTCAACAGAAATACATCATCTGTGAAAATTTCAACTGTCTAGCATCAGCAGCTATCACGGTGCATGAGATATGAGATACAGCCTGGTGACAGACGGACAGACAAACGGACAGCGGAGTCTTAGTAATAGGGTCCCGTTTTTATCCTTTGGGTACGGAACCCTAAAAACAGTAAGGTGTGAAAAGGTATTAAGGAAGAAAAAAATGGGCGTTACAGAAGCCTTGGGACAAAAATCCCACTCGGTTTTTTTTTTCACTGTAGTGTCGAAACTACTTAGAATACTACGAAAACTATTGAATATATGTAGGCGCGTTGAGAGCATGTCATAAGTTTCCGACATCGTATGAATAACATGGGTATGAAACCCCTGTCACGGCGACTGTTCCTCGTAACTAGAACGTAATATCATATGACAGCCTGAACGCAAATACCTGGGAGAATTTCGACAAAATCGGATCTTGTAGACACGTGTCGCTTGTGTCCTCGCTTCTAGATACCTAGGTACTTATACAAATTTAATATAACCGGCGCCTCTTTAACGGAGTACCTGTAGGAATAAATATCATGAGGTTGTCTACTTGTCTAGAAGAGATCGTTTATACTACTACTAGTACTTATAGCGGTAAAACAGGCTGTTGATAACTTTATTAACAGGCGGTAAAACCGGCTGTTGTTTATTGGGACGAAATTATTTTCGTTGTTTTGTTTCTGACCACCCTGTCACGCTTGTATTTGTGTCTTTTATCAAATAAATTAAAAAAATCGAATGCTATTGCAACTTTCTAGTTGTAGATTATAATTTACATGAGAAAAATTAAAAAAAAAAAAATTTCATACAAAAAGCCCGTCACATTTTTTGGGGACAGTTGTTAAGCTGTCACGCAGCGTCTTAAGAGGCCACTGACTATCAGTCCGCCGGACGATATTGGCCTGTCAGTTGTTCGGAACTGTCAAATTTTTGTTCTAACTGACAGGCCGATATCGTCCGGCGGACTGATAGTCAGTGGGCCCCTTTTTACGTAAGCGAACAACTCACGAACGCGAAGCGATGCGGCGCGGCGCGGCGCACTGTGGTCCCAAATCGAGAAAAGTGGGACATTGCTTAT
Organism: Cydia strobilella; assembly: GCF_947568885.1. Classification (NCBI taxonomy): domain Eukaryota; kingdom Metazoa; phylum Arthropoda; class Insecta; order Lepidoptera; family Tortricidae; genus Cydia; species Cydia strobilella. The sequence continues at coordinate 26,183,438 of NC_086042.1, forward strand.
TTCGCCACACAAAAAAAACACATTCGATATGGAATTTGATAAAAAAAATGATTACTCTTTGCCATTTTCCAACAAAATGCGTATTAGCAGTAAAAATAAAATTGTAATCTATGGAGAAATTGGAGAAGAATTTTTCTCAAAAACGAAGCCGAACACAATTTTTAAATTTGAATATGTTCTAGTACATAAATGCTATGCTATCCAGCCATATTTTTATTTTTGTAAACAAGCTGCGGCAGCCTTTGCCGAGCGGGTGAATTTTGAATTTTTGAGTACGGAGGTGGTACGGAGACTGATTAGCAAATTGAGTAAAATATGACATGGCTTATTTCGCTACAAAAAAAAATTGTATTTGATAGAAAATGAAATTTAAAAAAATAATTACTTTATGTGATTTTTCATAAAAACGAGTAAATGTGGTTTAAAAAAAATTATGAAAATTAAAATGACTTTAGTAGTAAAATACTTTTGATGCGTAGGCTGATTCGCTACTTTTGATGATGGTTTAAGAATTTGACTGATTATAGTACTGACCAGCCAAGCTCATTTAGCGATTAGATCGGTTATGATGACGCACCGTAAAAGCCATTTACTAATAGGTACTACTAATGAGTTGTACAAGTCGTCTCACGTTAACAGACAAATGGTCACTACTATCAAAGAGGATATATAGAATAGAGGAGTACTGTCGTAGTAAATTTTGTAACCACAGTAAATTCACTGTCATCTATCGACACACGATTAAAATTAAAAATGAAGATGGTTAAAAATACCATACAATGTATCTCTGTAAATGTATGTATATGTATGTATGTGTGTGTGTGTGTGTGTGTGTGTGTGTGTGTGTGTGTGTGTGTGTGTGTGTGTGTGTGTGTGTGTGTGTGTGTGTGTGTGTGTGTGTGTGTGTGTGGTGTATGTATGTGTAATGTATGTATGTGTGTATGTATATGGATAAATGATTGCATTTATTATTTTTATATAATTTTGACCCATGTTCTTTCACTAATATAATATAACAAACGAAACCGTCAACGCCATCTAGTCGAGAATAGGCCAAAGGTGGTAAAACGTGGTGGCGCTATCTGTTCGATAATCAAATTTTCTTGATTTCCGAGGCACGTTTATCCTTAGACTGTATCCATCTTATACGGAGTTATATAAATCTTTGCTACTATGGAGAAAAAATGGTATCTTCTTATTGTCAACCTTTCAACGGGAATATATTGCAACTGTTTACCCCGACCTTACATACGGTGCTGAATGCTGGCCAGTGAAAAAAGTCCATACCACTAAAGTGCATACGACGGAGATGAAGATGCTGAGATGGGCGGGAGGTGTCACCTTGTTAGACAGGGTCAGAAATGAGTTCATCCGTGGCAGTTTTAAAGTCAGACCCATTGAGGAGAAACTCGCTGAAACCCGTCTAAGGTGGTATGGACACGTAATGAGGAGACCCGAGGATCATATGACCAGAAAGGTCCTCAGTATAAACACCGGTCCGAGGAATCCCGGTAGACCCCTTCAAACTTGGATGTCTGTCATCAACAATGACCTAAAGAAAGCCCAAATCAACGACACGACGACCCAGAACTGAAGAGTGTGGCGAAGATTGACGAGGAGAGCCGACCCCAAATGAAATGGGACGTGGCTAGGCAAAGAGAGAGAGATATTGCAACTGTTTAAGTTGCATACAGAGTTATAATTATGGTTAACGCTCCATGTAAAAAAAGGTGTAAAAGTTGTGAGTATTAACAGTTACGAATTTTGCCTTGAACTTGAATTATATTGTTAATTCGGCACCATATATGACGTTCAGCGATGATAAATACGTTGCAAAAATTAATCACAATAACTGATTTCATACTAAAACACTTACGGTTACAATTTAAGATGAATTATTTTGATACAACTAAATTTTGAGTGCAAATACCGGACGCCGGTTTTACTTTTTAATTTTTTCTGTTTACGACACAGCCAACATGGCAATGATAGTTCCATTTAGCCAAATAATTGCCGTTTGGAGGATTTTGCACTTTTATTTTATTGAAAATATTTTAAATATTAATAATCCTAATGTTTAATTATACTGAAATTGCGCCATTTTTAGAATCATATTAACATATGTTTCTTATAGAAAAAAAATATCCATGATTTTTTGTTACTGTCATCAACTCATCATGCGAATTTGATACTGGGTTAACGGTTTAACCCGGGGTTAGTGGGTTGGTGCAAGTGGCGCTTACAATACTTGTGTAAAAATAGGCCGCTTAGTATTATGACAATTAATTATTTTTCAATTTTCTTCACCTATACCCGGGTCAACTTTGACATCTGATAATATAAAAACCAGAAAGTTTTGGCAAGCCGGAGTTCTTGTGAGCTACTTAAAACGATTAGAACTATGCATTTTTCAAATAAAAACTGAATGGGACAAATGAGGGTTTTTAATTTTTAGGGTTCCGTACCCAAAGGGTAAAAACGGGACCCTATTACTAAGACTCCGCTGTCCGTCTGTCTGTCACCAGGCTGTATCTCATGAACCGTGATAGCTAGACAGTTGAAATTTTCACAGATGATGTATTTCTGTTTCCGCTATAACAACAAATACTAAAAAGTACGGAACCCTCGGTGCGCGAGTCCGACTCGCACTTGGCCGGTTTTTAACACATTGTAGATCTGTGTGCAAAATATACGCAGGTTTGCTGTAGGTACTAATACGTAGTATTTATTGCAGAAAGTAAAAATATCGGAAGCTCTGTGCATGAAAGAGAACTTTACTGAATAGACGCTTCCTTAGCGGTTTTAAAGCGATAGGCGACCTGACCTTAATAGTGCGCAGAACTATTAACATAGTTGCAACACTTTAGTTGATGTTACACACTTATTTAACACTGTTATATAACATTGTTTCATATTAATATGGCAGAATAAAAATATCGATAATTGAATTAGAAATTGAAAGTTTAGAAAATAAGGTGATTTTTTTTTGTAATAAAATCGAACGAGATGGTAAAAAGGAAACGTCCTTCCAATTGAAAATGGTTGAAATATCATTGAAGTAATTAGTACTACAGGAAGGACCGTGGGCCGCGTGGGGCCTGGGCCTTAAGACGATAGAAATATAATCGATATTACGGTATAGTACGAGTGTACGTCATAATAAACGTATCTATAGCTAAATATTTAGATCAGTACGGTTTCACTCACTATTATTTTTAGTCGCTTTTGGCGACATGTTTCGGATTCTTCGGAAATCCTTCCTCAGGCACGAGAGACGACTGGTAAATATCAAATAATAGAATTGTATTATTGTATTTGCATGGCTTTTGTCTGTATTATTAGCAAATAAAGAACTGAACTAGGCTGGATCATGTCAGAAACACACACATAAGAGGCACCTTCAAAGTGAGACCTATCCCAGATAAACTACAGGAGAGCCGTCTGCGGTGGTACGGACACGTTATGAGACGACCATCCGACCACATGACCAGGAAAGTGCTAGATATTGAAACTAAACCCCGAGGACGAGGAAGACCCCGAATCACATGGATGTCCGTAGTAGATAAGAACCTCAAAGAAGCCCAAGTCAACAAGGAGACGACCCAGGACCGAGCTGCCTGGAGACGCATGATACGGAGGGCCGACCCCAAATAAAATGGGAAAGGGCCAGCAGGCAAAGAAGAAGAAAGAACTGAATGATGATGATGATGGTGATGATCCTTCCGGCCGATTTCGACCATGGCGACCACTTCGACTCCTAGTAACTAAGCTAACTGTTACAGTTAGCACGGCGCTCGTGCGCCCGAATATGGCTGACATAGCCGATCTTCGAGGCGAAACCTCGCGCACATTGAGAGCACGTGAGGACACCAGCCACATAGTGGTAATGGTAATGAATGGAAGCAGGCTGGCGTGCTTTCCGCTCGTCGCGTTTAGCGTCGAGGTCAACTAAGCGTTGCTCCTCGAAATCGCGGACTTTGTCCTACACCAGCCTGCACCACTCAGGACGCTGTGCTGAACTGAAAACTGAATATATCGTACATAAGTTCCGATAAACTCATTGGTACGGGCGGGGGTTTGAACCCGCGACCTCAGGATTGAAAGTGGCACGCTCTTACCGCTAGATTACAAACGCTTACGAGTAGCCGTTAAAATGTCAGCACTGTTATACAGTCGCCATCAGATATATCGGAGCGGCCGAGGTGCTCAAAAATATCTGAACACGCACCTAGCGCCTTGACAATAGAGGTTTTTTATTGGTATACGTAAACGAGTAACTAATGTCCACGTGCATAAACACTTCTGGTGCGTATTTTAATATCTTTAGGGTACACATTTTCATATATCTTCCTACATTTTGTATGTACTGTGCTTTTTGCTATTAGTCTTGGACCAAGTGGTAAAGCTTGTGTCTTGTCTGTAGATTAGCAGGTTGATCTGCCTACACACAGGTATTGTTGAGGTAGGTGGTCAACTATGTATTATTGATTATTTATAAACATATATTATACATATCTATTATAAACATAACAAGTTAAATCAAAGGAAGGGTTTTTCAATTGTGTTTATGATCCACATAATTATAAATCTTATTTATTTTTGGTATAGTTTAATTTAGTGTTTAATCTAAAATTGTGTTTTAAAACATTACTATCCTGTTCCGTTGAAAGTATTGAAACAAGTATATAGGGTATATCTTAAATATTTAGTAGTTATCTCAGACACCGTAAGGCACTGGTTATTAAAAAAAATGATAGCATAAGAGTCGCATAAAGTTGTTGCGTATGTCCCACACGGGTCCGCCGTGTGGGACATACGCAACAATAAATAAATAAAATATATATCTGTGTATTTTTACGACATCTATATTTATTGTCAATTTATTTTTCCTGTCATAAAATGAGTTAGAGGTACATACATTAATTTACTATACCTGGCTAGGGTGTTTTACGTAACAAGCTAGCGCAACAAGTAAGCAGCCACAAGTACTAGCACTCACCTCCTTGGTTTCAACTCGCTACATTTTCAACCACACAATTTTCTTCAAAAACCGGCACGAGTAAACACGCACATCAAGAAAAAACACTTTAAAAAAACACAATCGATAAATTTACATAAAAATAAACATGCGTCACGGTTTGAATTTTTATTTGATTATATTTAAAATGTCTTCATTTGTGAGGAGTCAATTTTTTTTCGGCCAGCGAGTGTCGTGTGTGGTGAAAATTAGGGTAAAATCGAGTATTATTTTGACAGGGCTGCGAGCCTTGCCTTTGTACGGGGCGCGAGCGGCGCGCAGGCGCCCGATCGATCCACGGGAAGCCATCCAGGCCCAATATTGTCGTGACTTACCTAGCCTAGGCGAGAATTCTCGGGTATACTAGTGCATCTGAGCCTTGAGACCCGTAGCAGCTAGGAGAGGAGCAATCGGTAAGCGTAAGAAGGCAGACATGGTTTGAGTTTCTCGTACAATTTTATGTCAGAAATCCTACACAAGTCGTCGGTGATACCTAATTACCGCATCAATTTTTTTCTCACATTCAATTTTCTTTACACTCAGACATTATATCATCAAAGGCGTGTAGATTACCGCCCTTCGGGGATCATCGGGTAGTTTGCATAATAGTATTTTTTCCGTGTGACAATAATCATATGATCGAACCGAGAAACTCTTACCTTGTAGATGGTTCTCCGGTTTACCAAATGAATCAACACGTCAACCTTCTCTGTAAGCGATTAGAATGGTTATATGTATTTCCATCGCTAACTTAACGCTCGCCTCATACGTACCATTATAAGTAGGTCAGTAACCGTACTACGCGTTGATACTGATTTTAATGAGGCGAGAACTCGTTAAGCAATAAGAACAACAGCATGTATGTTGAACTACATCTACTTGGGTTACCAGATACAAGCTTCAAGTGTCCTGACAAAATTGTTGTCTGAAACGAACTTCCTGACAAGAATTAGCCTAGGGGAAAAGTCTACTTGCACCTACATAGATATACTTTATCCCAAGTCCCAATTCGCATTAAGCTAGCGTGAGAAAAGGCTGAGCTGCCCGTGCCCTAGGAATGTGACTATAGATAGGCAGGTGAGATGATGATCAGAATTCCAAAAAAAAAACTTAGTAACATTTCATTCTATCACCAAAACCTCCTACCTAACACTCCTAACAGTTCCCTATGCCAATATGCCTAACATGTCAGAAAAATTCAAGACATCTAGCAACCCTAGTTACAGATGACACAACTGAACTATTAGTAAGATATTGTCACCTGAGTGAACCAACTTTTTTGTGCAACTGGTTGCCATCACGTTGCCATGATTACGTCTCCTCTATCACACTTTTGACTATCCTCAGGCCCATCATAAAAGAAAGTTTGACAGTTGAATTTTAAATTGCACTATTGATTATATATTTTTAGGAAATATGGTTGAACTTTTTTTGTTTAGAAACCAAAAGAAACAAAAGAAATACAATGTTTTGAATTGAATACGGTTTAAATTACACTGAAGCAATTAGTACTATAGGTAGGACGGTGGGCCTTAAGAGGCCGTAGTCGATTTTGGAGCAAAAATTTTAAATTGATACATTTAGTCGTTGAAATTATACTTGTTTTGTTACGTAATATCTAAATAACAAGTATTGGTTTCTATTAGCACGTTTTCTCATCTTGCCTTCTAATAATGAGGTCGCGAGCGTGCGTCACCGGTAATATGTGAAGAGAAGGGGCAGTTTTTAAAAATTCATCAAAAAATTATGGTGGTAAATTATACAAATTGATGTATAAGAATAGTTTCAGCAAATGTTGTAGATTGTTCAAGTATCCAAATTACGTTGAAATTAAGTCGATTTTTCAGAGAAATTGTAACTTGTTTTGAAGTAATTTCTGGAGAAAATTGAATTCGTTTAACTTTCATTTCCTCGAACTTTAAGTCATATAACAAAAATGTAATCTGATAAAGGTCAAGTAAGAATATGTGGAATATAAATTTACCATTTTTAGCAGTCCAAACTTTACGAAATCTACAAATAAGAGCGACAAAATCAGTGCTTTACGCGCGTTTACCTAAACGTCCTTCAGAAAAAAAATCATTACTAATTTAGTGAGTCTGTTTTCAAAAAATTTATCTGATAAAAGGCAAGATAAGAAGACGTGCTAATAGAAACCAGTACTTATTATTTCAATTTGGTAACAAAAGGTGTACAATTTCATCGAAGAAATCTATCAATTTTACATTTTTGCGACTAAAATCGACACCGGCCTCTTAAGATGCTATAATCGTTTTACGTAAATAACCTGTCATGTCATTATTTGTGCCATTTTCAACCAAGAGGGTACTTATTGTCGGTTGTTAATAAGGCGCTATTTCCATATAGCTTCGATTCGAAATCAACCTTATCGACAAGCGACAATGTGGTACCTTTTTATTGAAAACGTCACATTTCATCCGTACTGTCTCTAGCGTCTGATAACAACATAATCAGTAAACATAAACATTGAGTCATCGTATGTAACGTATGTACTTTACCTTGATCTTAACTATATTTGCACTATGTCATATTGTATCACGTAATGTTATGAATAGGTATTAAACGAAATATGCATTTTCCAAGTGCCGACAAGACGCCATTCAATTATTAGGTAAGATAAAAAAATAACAAAAATATTATAAGCACGGTTTAACCGTTTTTGAGTTTTTTTTTCAGTTCCGTGAAGTTTCGCTTTTTGCGTTATTATTTTGTATGTTTTTTCCGTATCGCATGAAGGTAAGAAACCCTCCATTACGCGTCGTCCTACACGCACTAGACTTGTCAATTTAACACATTTTTATGATCTTACGTAAGAACCGCGTGAATTTAAAAAAAATGCATCTGATATAAAGTGGAAATTCGATCATGTAGGTGTTAACTGCCTTTATGAGCAAGTGTGATGAAATAGAAAAATTGTTGCCGAGGGATGAAAAGAGGCATTTTCTGACGAGAGGATGGCCAGGGCGAAGCTTGCCGAGGTACTCCTAGTAGTCTAATAATCGTTTGAAAACCCAACGACTGGGTTGTTGAGATGGTAATTGCCTAAGGTCTTTATAGATGGCGATGCTGGCGCCATCCAGCATCGCCATCGCCATCAAGACCATATCAAGGCCATAACATTCCAAAAAAACTAAATTTGATTGACAGAGATACCTATTTATTATATTATATTTATTCAACATTACATGTGATGTATATTACAAAAGATGTTAGTTACAGGTAGTTGGTACACGACACCCTGATAGGGCACAAAATGCTAACAGATAGGTACATTAGGTACTTACAATTCTAGCGAATTTAAAAATCATTAATATAATTTATATGCTGCTGCTGGCGCCATCTGTAAAAACCTTTGTCAGTTGCCAACCCCACTGGACTTTTTACTACTACTACGAATAGTACAAATACCTTGCTTGAGCTTTGCTCTGGCAACTATCTCGTCAGAAAATTCCCTTTTTTACGTTGGGGAAATGCGTTTACGCATGCCACCTGGTCCGGGGTAAACAGGGGGGATAACGGACTAACCAGTGGAGGACTACGGTCTAAAACCACCAACGAGTGCCGACTCCGCCTTAGATGGGGTGCCGCAGGGTCGCTATCAGCATTCGACCGCGTGCAATCGTCAGAAACAGAAAAAATCCTAACTTACCTATACATTATTTTATACATTTGACAGGATTATTGACGTCCCGTTCAGTTTCGAACGAAATACAGGCATTTCCATCCAGGCATGTTTGTGGAAATATTATTTTTTTATATTTCGCGGCTCGATATTGCTACATATTGCTATATTGCTACACGATATATAACACTAACCCTACTCATAGTGTTGTGTTCCTGCTGGTGAGTAAGGTTGCCAGAGCTCAACGAGGGTGAAGTGTTAGGGTCGGCAACGCGCATGTAACTCCTCTAGAGTTGCAGGCGTACATAGGCGACGGAGACTGCTTAACATCAAGCGGGCCGTATGCTTGTTTGCCACCGACGTAGTAAAAAAAAATTGCTACCTCTATCGAGCCTGCCAGCCAGTGTACCTACGTAGTACGTACCTGGCAAGCAGGTCCCGCACGCTGCATTGTAACTCGATATTTCCGGACCTGAGGCTTCCGGCGCGAGCTGGAATCGATGACGTCAACCCTTTGTCCTCTTAAGAGCCAACGACTGTTTTACTAACAGTACCTCTGTATGTAACCCCAGTACTTAAATATATTAAGTAAAAATATTTTATATAAAAGTATTTTATTTTATAGTTAAGTAACTGGGGCTATATAGGCACATGGGTTTTCATCACACTTGCTTCTTAGTAAGCGAGCTATTTCACGCATGTGCAGCGGAAGGTAAAGTCAATTTTACTCCCACGGGAGTTATAGCTTTTTTTTATTATATCACTAACTCATACGAACCAAGTAGGTTCTAAGTAAAATGCTTACTTGTTAAAAGTTAAGATATAAAATGAGTTTTACTTTCAAAATGCTAACGTTTATAATTTTATTGTTAACGCCTTGTGTCTTTTACTAGGCATGTTAACGTATATAATAAACTCGGCAATCATAATCCGTAAGGTTGGGTGAGAATAAATAATAACATGCCTAGTAAAAGACACGGCTAACATTCCCGAAATACCTCATTTATCAATACTATGCCTATGCGTGCATTATCTTGGAACATTTCACAAGCCAATTTGAACCTTCTGTCGTTGCTGGAAGGTTCGTTACCGTTCGCGGCGCAACTGTAGAATCTATTAGGCAAGTAACTGTATCATTGCCATATGGTCTTACAAATTGTTTGGGGATATACAATGGAGTTAAGATTTTAATAAATTGTTGGTCATGGTTTAAGTAGTAGAATTGTGTGTGCTAATTTGTACCTGTTTTAGACTTTTTAAAATAATAAATGTCGAATACACATTGGAAAATTGTTTATAATTTAAAATTTAAAACTGTCCCAATTTTTTTTTATTGGTACAGTACAGTACTTTACTACCATACTTCATGGACTTTGCTCAGTGGTAGCAGAATGTACAGTGTGGTAGATATTTTGAGACAATTTTTTTTCCTATTCCTTAAATGAGCTCATGGTTTCAAATAGAAATACATATTATAATTTTTTTGTGGCAGATACATCTTAATTATCTCAGTTATTTGGGCTCTACTGACTGTTATATTTCACTCTGCTATAGTCTCACACCTACCGCAAACCACGTTCGACGTGTTGCCTCTCTGTCGCACTTGTAAATTCGTACGTAAATGTGGCAGCGAGGCAATATCGAACGTGGTTCGCGGTAGGCCCTCTGAACACAAAGCTGTATTTTGCATATGATGCTAAAGAAAAATTAAAAGATGAGGCACAACTACATAGACACCGCATTATGCTGCATTATTTGAATGGTACAATATTTTTTTCCTATTTAGAAGTTAAAAAATTTTTTTAACTGGTCATATTTTTTTATTATTGCCGTATATTTTTTAAGTTTTTCAACTGATTGTGATTAACTGCTCAATATTTAACAAGATTTAGTTATAAAATTCAACATGTGTCAACAACCCTATTGTGGCACACCTGAAATAAGCGGTCCCGCTCCCATACAAAATTTGTATGGGAGCCCTATAAGTGTGGTGACTGCGATTGATTTATGTGCTCTGTCTACTAGTTGCGGTGGTCTGTGTTATAATGTCGATGAATCATATCCCTCCGGCCAGGCGTCCCTACACTACATCTACATCATATCCCTCGTCAATAAGGATAGGTATTGAGGATAACTAAGCAATAGGAACAGGGGCGTAGCTAGAGGATATGGCGCCCGGGGCAGTAACCAAATTTGCGCCCCCTGACGACTGACAAAAGTTTCCCTGCCTTTTGCCCATTTTGGCGCCCCCCTTGGGTGGCGCCCGGGGCACTTGCCCCCTCTGCCCCCCCCCCCCTAGTTACGCCACTGAATAGGAAGCAAACAAGCAGACGAGCCGCCTGATGGGAAGCAGTCATAGCCGCCCATGGACATAAGCAACATCAGAGGAGCCACTTATGCGTTGCCAACCTTTGAGAACCCTAAATACCCGCTTCTTGATGAACCCCATGTCATAGCACAAGGGAAACACCTCAGAAGGTAGCTAATTCCACAACTTGCACGTTCTGGGCAAAAACGAGTGAGATGTCCGCTTGTGTTTGCCACGTGTCAAGAAAAAATGAATAAATAATAAAGTCTAGTTAAAATATAATCAAATTTACCTGAAGACAAGAGTCCCACGGTCTCCTGTGATGGCACATCCATTGCTGCGGATGCTTCGCAACTGTAATAAAAAAGAAAATTCCTAACTACATAAGTAAGAACAAAAGTGGGCCTGTTAAATTAGTTAGTGAAATGACCAGATAGGCTCAAAAACTAACTAAAATGGATACAATACTGATCCATGATGAATAACATTATGAAACTATGTATAAGGTTTCAGTTTTTGCATTTTGGCTATGAAACCCTAAAAACTGTATTAAAAAATACCGGCCAGGTTCTTGGCAGTGAATGTGTTAAATTAGCCAATCAAACGGTCATTGGAATAGAACTGGATTAGGTATTTTTATTTTATTTATGACATAATACATATAGTTTGTCAAAGGACTGTCTCATTTCAAACATAGACAGAGAGAATCATACTACCTTTGTCTTACACTATTACTAGCACCCAAAAGAAAAGGATGAGTAGTTTTTTTTTGTTCTTGAAAATGAAAAAATGTTTATTGGTTCCTTACAAGTAGTTTACAGCATGGGATGGGATCTTCTAGCATTAGATATGCTGGTGACAGAAAACCCCACTCTTCCGAAATCGCTAGGGTATAAACTATTATGTTTGTGTCTTTAAATCTAGTATTTAACACTTAAATCTAAAACTAAAACTAAATACTTCTTTTATTTACTAACAATTTGGTTTAACCAACTGGTTTTGGTATATGTGAATGTTTTATGATATAATGATACATTAATCTCTTAATTACGTATTTATTATCAACAATACAATAAACCAGATATTCTACTACCAGGAAATTTAATGTAGAAGCTTAAGATGCTCGCTCAAATCAAGCCACAGCCACTGAAGGCCATACATATTTTCAATTTACAACATCTTTTATATTGCATATAATTGACTGCTTTATTGCTGCATTATAATTGTTATGTAACTATAATTCTATTATCTAGATCAATTTGATTGCAACACCATTATGATATTAATTAATTATAGGATATCAACTATGATACAATGTTGTCTTGCATGACACGGAATAGCTTATCTAGCAAATGGACTTTTTGACATACTTAAGTGTCTAATAATGTAAATTAATGAACAAAGATACTGTTTCCTTCACTGTATACATCTAAATCATTTAGGACCATGTTTAATAACAAACAGTACTGAAAATATATACAAATGAGTGTTGTGTTAAGGGTTTTCACCTAATTTCAACTTTATAATTATAAACTAAAGAAGATGGATAACTAAAACACTAATACGCTGGTCAAAATAACATAAGATGTACCAATTCAAAAACTCACCAAAATTTACTTCCACGGTATGTCTACTGCGACTCCGCGACAACATTCACATTGCAATACGACTGTATTCTTACACAACAAGCCTCTCGTATGTTTTTCCCAACAATTACCAGGAAATATTTAAACAATGGGATCTAAATTTTATGCGAAAATACACTTTCACATCATCGGGTCAGCCACCTACACAACAGAAACAGTTATTCAACTTAGAACACCTTTTGCACAAGCGCCTAGTATTAGTCCGATTGGGATTATAAACATATCAATTCTTCAATAACACTTTAGTACAATACAGATTCTAAACAACTTTGTTGGAATGTAGTAAAATAACTTTAAAACTTCCTTCGACTACTTTTCTACCTTTGACAGGTAGGACGACGGCATTGACGGCAACGCCGACAAATTTTGGCTACGACCTTTCCCGTGTGACATGTACACAACTCCGTGTTTCAAGGTGCTGTCATGAAACGGTGCTTCTCTTTCGTTCTTCATTAAATTGACAGAGATAGAAATATGAAAAACTTTTATGTGTGCTTGATTGGAAAACAAATTTAAAGTTGCCAGTATACTCTGATTTCTCCACGAATTAAGGTGAAATTGTGAGGGGCGTATTCTTTAAGTAAGAATATCATTGTATTTCAATCGATATTTTTTTTTTATATATGTAGGGTATTCGATTCATTGAATTATTATTATATTATGATAGTTCTTAATGCAATATACGAGTTTTTGATTTTCTGGCAAGCAGCTTTGTCAGTAGAAAAGGCAGCAAATTTGAATTATATAGGCACGAAGGATCGATCTCCCATTCAAATTTTGAATTTCGCGTTTTTTTCTACTATCAAAGTGAGTATACCAGTTCAATTCAAAATAGGAATTGGAAAATTTTCTTTGAATAATGGCAATACTAAATAGTGAAAACGTTTTGTTACTGCAAAATATTTGTTCATCTGGGTAACATCGGTTGATTTTATAATGCCTTAAAAATACGTTTTCAGTAATAAATAATGTATAGTTGCTCAAACCAAATTGTCAGTAAATAAGAACAAAAAAACATAGTCATCCTTTTCTTTTTTCGTGCTAATACTAATGTTAGACAAAGATTGTATAATTCTCTCTCTCTCTCTGTCTATGTTTTAAATGACAGTCCTTTAACATACTATACATGGAGACTGTATAAAGGAGCCAAATCTCTATGTATGAAAAGTGTCCATCAAAAAACAGTAATTAGGCGGCGCCACCATACACCGAAATACTACCAAAAACAACCTACGTAATTTGGTCGGGTTATTTGTTGCCTTATATGGTTCATGTTATACTCATGTCCCAGAGCCTAACTAGCGCCACCGGAGAGATTAGGAACTATTATTTAAAGCTGAAAGCGGTCACTTTTGCAACAATTCTGCCATAAGAGATTGGCATCCTTTCTATACCATCCATAATGCCAAGTGCTGTGTCAAGCCATTCATTCTGCCTGCCGTCATTCTCACTGCGGTTTGTGCAAAGTTAGCGTGGACAATCTAGGGCTCTTTTCAGAATAATAAAAAACGGCCAAGTGCGAGTCGGACTCGCGCACGAAAGGTTCCGTACCATTACTCAAAAAACGGCAAAAAAATCAGGTTTGTTGTATGGGTACTTAAATATAGTATTACCTATATGGATGGTATTGAAAGGATCGCAATCTCTTATGGCAGAATTGTTGCAAAAGTGACCGCTTTCAGCTTTAAATAATAGTTCCTAATCTCTCCGGTGGCGCTAGTTAGGCTCTGGGACATGAGTATAACATGAACCAACAAATAACCCGACCAAATTACGTAGGTTGTTTTTGGTAGTATTTCGGTGTATGGTGGCGCCGCCTAATTACTGTTTTTTGATGGACACTTTTCATACATAGAGATTTGGCTCCTTTATATAGTCTCCATGCTTGGCATGAAAACTTAGCGCGGTCCGAATCTATCAACATTTTTCTTGGGATTTCTTTCCCAGCTTTTTTTTTAGGGATAAGTACTTTAGGGATCAAATTTCACGCAAGATGGCGTTGTTGTATGTACTAAAAATCCTGCATCATGCTGCGGTGTTTAGTACATACATAGAACTTTTAAAATAGTTTGTGCCCGGGATTCGAGGAGAAGTTAAACAACCACAACAACAACCTTGTAAAACAATTAATTATTGTTAGGATTACACCCAGATGGCGCAGATCTATGTAGTAAAAATCTAGAACAAATGAACAGACTTATAATGGAGTGCTCACTAAGCTCACACGCCACGATGGCCACGATAGATGACTGTGACACTGCAAACCTACAAGTATGGAACTACAAGGATGCAGAGGGTCTTCCACGAAAATCGAAAATCGTAACTTTGTTATCTGGCTAATATCGCTCGAATATGCACGAGTGATGTTTAGAGATGTAGATTACGAATACTCGATTTTGCGGTAGTTCCTCAGGACGTAGTACAGTTTGAGATAAGTAGTTCGTTGTATGATATCGAACTTAAATTCAATTATACCTAGCTCAAACGCAATAGTTTTTTTAAGGTATCGTAATAGTTTCAGGCCTTACAAAGCAAAAGCTTCGCTTCATCCGAAGTTTTCAGACTACGACGACATCAGATTTTTAAGTTTTGGGATAATTAATGAAAAAACATTTAAAAAAATATTATTTATTCTGTTCTCCCTTTTAACATAATGACTCGAAACTTTTAAAGTAAATAGATAAGTAGATTGCCGTTAATACAAATAGATTTTTCAATATTTACACCTTTGGTTATCAGGTAACTACTTAACTAGGTAAATAATTACAAAAATACTAAATATGTAAGTCCCTTAAATTCTTACAATAAGTTATTCTACTTATTTTCAAATACTTAGGCTACATACGTTTGCGTATACATATTAATTTATTCATTGCATGTTGAACATTCATAATCATTAAATTCAATATTTAATTGTATACTAAAGACTTAAACTTAAATCGGCGAGATAAATTTAATGCCACCAAGGGAATATCTTTACGCTCGTATTATCAGAGCTCGTATCTGTTCACAAGATTAATCTCATAAAATAAGAAAAAAAAGTTCGCTTTCCAAAACAGTAAAAAAAATATATGATTCAAACGATCACAGAGCCACATCCTTATATTTCCCCAAATCGTCCGACTCGTTCCCAACGGAATTATGGCTGTGCCTCAACCCTTGCCCATAGAATGCTCTTTCTCTCGAGTTGCTAAAATGATACGGATCATGTCTTAGCAAATTAACGCCATAGGCGTCGTCTCTGGGGTAAAATCTAGGATCATAGTCAGGGGGATAGTGCATTCTAGGGTCGTAATATTGTTGTCTATAGTACGGGTACGCCATCTCGCTCTTGCAGTCAGCTCTGTCTTCATATTCGTAGTCTTTAGCCGGGTATTCGTCGGCGAAAGCGCCGACGATGGAGTGTCTGCGCTTGTAAGGGTTGTCGTAGGGGCCGGAGCGCGGGCCGACCCACGTCCCGTACATCTGCGGGTAGCCGCCGGGCTTCGGGCAGCCGCGCAGGCTGGCCGCGTACTGTCGCTCGGCCAGATGTTGCCAGTAGGCTGGGGGTGGCGGCGGCATGTGGTAGCCCTGGTTGAAGGACTGGCGTGATGCAAGGTGCCGCCGCAGGTCGGGCATGGAGCCAGATTTGCCTGGAAATAAATGCGTTTTATTAGCGTAATTATAAAACACAAAAAAATCTAAGGGTTTTCTTCGATGGTAAAAGCTTTTCGTCTACATTGCAACATCACCGGCCTCATTCATAGGTTGGAACATCCTTACTTAGTAAAATGGACTATGCAAGTTAAGAGACACATTAAAAGTGATATTTTACACCTTATAAGAAAGTAAAAAGAGGGGTGGAATTGAGATAATTAATGAAGTGCCTGCTAATTTGTGTGCATAATATGCTCAAATTTAATGATTGCTATGAGAATTTTTCCAGGCGCTATACTTACTTTAGCTGCTGTTACTAAGTCCACGCAGACGAAGTCGCGGGCAAAAGCTAGTAGGGAATATTACGCGAAACTCTGGATAGGGGGCGCCAGGGCGCCACTACCACAATCTGAGGGTCTATCGTGAAACAAGAAAATTTCTTTATCTAATATAATATCTGTCATTCTTGCATATTCGAGCGATAAAGAGGCAGATAGCGAATTTTCGGATTCAAAACTAACCGCCTTGATGCATCAATGTCATATTTTATTTTATTATCTCTGAAAACTTGTCAAAAACCAGTTAAAGGTAGAGTATGTATAAGTTACTCTATGGTTTACTAAAAGGCTAGCTAGAAGCTAAAGCTGCACTCTGTTCTATTCTGTGGCAGAACATTGCAGTACTAGCATATATCATGGAGACTGTATAAAGGAGCCAAATCTCTATGTATGAAAAGTGTCCATCAAAAAACAGTAATTAGGCGGCGCCACCATACACCGAAATACTACCAGAAACAACCTACGTAATTTGGTCGGGTTATTTGTTGCCTTATATGGTTCATGTTATACTCATGTCCCAGAGCCTAACTAGCGCCACCGGAGAGATTAGGAACTATTATTTAAAGCTTAACGCGGTCACTTTTACAACAATTCTGCCATAAGAGATTGCGATCCTTTCTATACCATCCATAGCATATACACTAGTAATAGCCTATGCAACTGTTGGCACCGGACTTGTGCAAAACATCGTCGTAGGTATCTTCAAAGCTAATTATTCAAGCTTCTTAATTCTTTCTACCTAAGCATCTTTAATGCGACCGTAACTTTAAAGCCAAAGTAGCCAACATTAATATCACCCTGCAAGCGATTATAAACCTAGCAAAATACTACTTGGGTTGTTTTGGATCTCGCTTAAAGAAATGTGGTCGTGAGAACTTGCTGTAATGACCGTTGCGTAAGAATTATGATTCAAAGCGATAGTCCGTGCCGATGCCGGTGATTGTGAATGTGATGTATGGGCAAACTTTAGAGAAAACCCTATATTATTTACACGGCCGTTCCATCGGTTTGCCGCTATCACTGTCACATTCGCAAGAAAGAACGGGAAAGACCATGTGCGCCAAGTGTAAATTATCTATACATATATATATATATATAGATTTTTATTTATTTTAAAAAGTTGCCTTACAATATCGAAATTCGAAAGCTGTCAAATTACTATTTAAGTTAAGATTATTTTTTCTTCTTTTTTTTGTTTATAGTGTCACATAATAAATAACCGAGTAAAGTTTGATTAAAAGTCCGAGTTAGAGGTTATTACTTTGGGAATTAATTGTATCGAGCTAAGTGTCATTAATTCGTGTATCGGAAGCTGTGATTAAAGATAATATAAGTAATCAAGAACTACATACATTTTTTCCACATCTACGAATATCAACGTCTCTTAGAAAAATATGATCATATGAGGAGATTTTTCGCTTTCTGGCTCAGGGAACGGCCTTAAAATGAGGTCGTGGTATTACCTAGCAGCTTAGAGATTTGATAAATCTAATAATAGCCTCCTAATAGGCATATCTTGCGTTTGTCCATCATTTTACGTCATCAAAACCGATTAAACAACATATCGATGATTAAATCGATTGGTTGGTCCACCACTAGTAGGCTCAATGTATTATGGTCGAAAGGCGGCTTAGAGTCTCTCAACGTGCAAAGCAGAGAACTACGATGAGAGTTTTTCTACGGAATACAATCAGAAATGTGGATATTTGCAAAAAACTAAAGTAACCAACGTATGTAGCTCTAATAACTGCATGACAGATGTGACATTAAGCGAGCCAGAACCCGAAGATAGGATGACTTTTGAGACATTCAAATTCACGAAAGGCGACCACTGACAGGAAAGCGCTGCACATTAATGGACGACCTCTTTCATAAGGGTCGCTGCGAACCAAAAGATGAGGTGTATTGCTGAGCCCTATGTTCAGCAGTGGACACGTCGTTGGTGAACGCGGCGGGCGCTTCGGGCACGTAGTGACTGTGGTGTCGAACTCAATGCCTCTACCATGGCGCCGTTGGCGTATGTGCACAAACGCCGCCCCACTAGCTTACTTACTTCCTTACTGCTTACTGCTAGCCTTTCTCCGCAGACGTTTTGTCTGGTTGCCCCTGGCATAGGCCTCTCCCATATTCCTCTACACGTCCCTGTCCAGAGCCTGTCTTCTCCACAAGGCTCCAGCCACCCACCTGAACAAGTCTTCCCATTTAATTTTTTCTCCACCATCATTCCTTTTCCCGTCTCTTGGGGATATTGTGATGTCTTTTGACCATTTTTTTCTTTTGTCTCGGAGCATGTGGCCGGTCCACTTCCACTTTGGTAGCTTACCCGCTCCGGACTACAGCCGTTTGATATAAATATGAATAGAAGAATAGAACACCATACCGTTGTCGGCCATGAAGCCATCGTTGGTGAACGCGGCCGGGGCTTCCGGCACGTAGTGGCTGGCGTCGAACTCGCTGCTGCCCACTGCGTCTCCGTTGGCGTACCCGGCGTTCCTGAAAAGGGAAACGATTTTCATAATAATAATTTGATAATACAGTACAGTATCGGCTTTAGGACGCGAACAGAGCGAATGTACCGGGCGCCGCTATGGGAGGGGAGAGATTATAAGAGACGGGCGGCACTGTTTGCTGGTTGAGTCATCGTTAGAGTTGTGCATGCTCGTTCACTGAAAAGATCGCTCCCAACTAGTACAATCTCACAACTGTACTAGTTCGGTCTTTTAGTGCAGTAGTTTAGTACACACAGAGAGAGAGTCGACGTTTAGTTTTAGTTCGGTCAGATGAGTCGGATCACTCGGATCGCTTTGCTGTCAGTGTCATCCTCGGTCCTCGCTCCCATTCTGTTTCGTTCGCGTGTAATGTACTAAAAAAACGTACTAAGAGCAGAATCATTAGGGAATAGTTCGGTCTAGTACAGTGGAGGGAATCGTGTCTTTTTGATTTTAGTAGATACATGTACTACACAAGCCTAGTCATCGTAAACACGAAAAGTTCTGAAATGACGATACTCATACCGTACCGTAGGTAGAGGAAAGCGCACTGTGCGGCAGACCTTCAACGGGTTACGCTTTACGCTGACATCTCATCATGCTCCGAATATTGTGTAAATCATTGGAGATACTTATGTTAGTTATATCAGTTATATGTTACACTACATGAATTGTATTATAATACCTAGCTTCTCGAATGGCGTACGCCGACTGCACTAACACAACGCCGCACACAATGGCGGGAAGCCGCGCGACGTAGCACGCCAGCTCCGCACCACCGTACACACCTTGCAGACCCTGAAATAACAGACAAATGCCGATAAGCGTTTACTTGGTTATAAAACTGTAGACGTCTGAAAGAGATCACTTTTAAGCGATAAGACCACCGCTGGTTTTTTGCACCTGTCTTGTGAGTAGTTTTTTTTTCTGAATTTGTTTATCTTTCGCTTTTGAGGTGCGCAATAAAGAGTAGGTATATCTAAACTAAATATAATATGACTGAGTACAATTGGTAGGTTAATTAATGATTTAAATTATAGTTTGACATGCTTGAATTAATATAATGTAATTTAATAATATGATGATATGATATTGTAGTATGTAAGTGCTTTGGTTTAGAACTGTACCTAAACTTGTATATTTGGAAAAAAATAAAATAAAATAAAGTATTGTCTTATAAAAATAATCTGCACAAATAAATTGAGAGCGTATTGGTTCTTGGAATGTGCACGGTTATACCCACTGCATTTTAAATTGGCCACAGGTGCAATGATTGACTCATGCATGCCTGTACCTTCGCTTCACTTAGCCTTACTAACATTTCGTAGAAATCAAAATTTTTTTACTTAATACCTACGAATATAATGAAGAACGCTAATTTAAGAAAGGATTTGTGTGTAAATATTCTTTTAGACTGGACTGTCCCGACACAAACACCTGTATTTACATTTCGCCAGATATCTAGGTAGGTATTTATGAGGAACCAGTTCTTAGGTGTCACTGCAATCACTGCATATTCTTCAACACACTTGACTATTAGCATAGGCCTACTAGTAGTCATGTGTCTAAACCTAAGTCAATTATTGCCAACGATGGGGCCGAGATACTTACCCAATGACTAATGGACATATAGAAGACTAGAACGCACTCCGGTATGAGCACGAGAATCACGGTGATCAGCCACGAAAGCAGACACTTGTTGTTCTTCTGAAACAATCATATAAACACGTGAGTGATAACAATAACATTAACATTGATTTAATTTAATTTGTAAAGATACCTAATGTCAGTGTCCAAAGACAATACCGAAGAATTGATGTCATGTAAATTTTTTTTTGTTTTTTAAGATACAATATTTAAGTTAAGGATTAGGTAGGTAATCTATTATTGTCTAAAGTTTGGTATGATATTTTAGTTTGGTGGAATGAGACGGATGGCTGTAGCTGTAGGTATCATGATTTGCTGAGATTGGCCAAACCTGTAGGTAACCTATCTTAAAAGTTACATTTTATCTAGCAGGACCTTTAAGCCTTGAATTTTGAGATACCTATCGCGATAGTTTTATCGTCTGGTTACCAGGATGAGCAAGACTAAACGACCAGAGTGATCATAGCGTAGCGTCGAATTAGAACAGGCGCGTAACGCTTTCATTAAGCTCGGACCAACTATTAGTTATTCTATTTCTAATTTTCTACTAGGGTGTGTTTAGTACGGTGCTGTTTTCTCGGTTCTTTTGTATGGAGTAGAATCGTGAACACTGACCAAAAAATGTGTAAACGCTTGGAGGCCTTCGAAATGTGGATGTCCAGAAGAATCCTGAAAATAAGTATCATGGACGGATAGAATAACTAACGAAAGAGTGCTGCAGTTAAGTAAATAAAGAGGTAGCGGTTTTAAATACCTACAGTACCTATCTTGGTATAAACTTGGTATAACAAAAATAATTTTCAAAACATGCCAAGTTGGGGCTCCTGATTTTTTTTTCTACAATATATCACATATGATACGTGATATCCTCATATCTAACCCCAAGAAATTTCAATTAAGTAGTTTTTTTTATATTACAAATTGACACAGTTCTACTTCAGTACCTTTACGAGACTTTTTTTAAGAACTGCGGGTATGACCTCGTATGCGTGTGCCGAACGGCTAAACTGTACATCGGTTTGCGGTTTTTTTTCTGCGTACACCTTACACTATTAAGGCCGTGGCCCAGTGTGACGGTGGCCGCTATAACGATAAAGTAGCAGCGGAGGCCACAAGGAGGCCGCAAGAGTCCACTAACTATACGAAATGTAGAGTACTCACAGAGATAAGTCCGTGGACTAGTGTGACAGTGGCCGCAATAACGATACAGTAGCACGCCATAAGTAACGCGGAGGCCACTGGGAGGCCGCTTTGGGACTCCACCACCCATACTATCTCGTAGATTAGTGCTATCGCGTACGCTACCTGAAAAAAAAACAAAGTAATTCATTAGTTAGATTGAAACATGAAAATAATTATTTGAACTTGGTTCAGAAAATAGTTATCTTGCTCAAACAATCTCTCTCTGTAGAGTACTTTGATATAAAACAGTTTACTAAATATCACGCTAGATGGTGCTGTAACGGGAGTGGCGATTTCTACATCGCGCTAATGACATTTTTATTGGGATTGTATTATAAGGGTTTGGGATATATTTTTAAAATATTTCTAGGGTAAAGAGTAATATTCTAGGGTAGAGTAATAGGGCTTTTCGTCCGGCCGATTCTGATAACCATGTTAAAAAAAATTGCCATTATTGGCTTTATTTCTGATTGGGTGTTTAATTTCATAGTCAATCCTTCATTACAAACTGTGCGCCCTTTTTGACCAAGTTCAGATCGGTTCAGAGGATTAAGCTTGAGGAGGTAACAGAGACTTACTTTCGCATTCATAACATTAGAGTCAGACCACGCTAAGTTTTCATACCAAGTGCTATACGTCAAGTATGGAACTTATAGGGCCGGATAGGTATGCATTCTTACTCTTACTTCTTACTGCCAAGTTGGTGCAAAGTTAACGTGGTCAGAGTCTAAGTAGGTAAGGATTCATGAGGAAGTACCATTTAAGCTACATCAGTCGAGCATGCAGCTAACACGCTCGGGCATTCGTTGCGTAGCGCAGTCAACTGTTTATGGTAAAAACATTTGAAAACATTTCATCATCGTACATCATCGCTGTTCAAACATAGGCAATGGGCATAGTGAAATTAGACCAAATGTTACAATTTGACGTGCGCTACAATATGTTGTTGCTGTACATAATCAAAGTTTGACTGGAAGCGATTTGTACTTAAGTAGTTTTGTTCCATACAATTGAGGTCTTAAAGAAAAAATTCTCATATTTTGTCATAACACGCATCGTATAGAATTAAAGTCATATACTTAACTAAAATATGCCCATTGGATTTTCTTTGCTCACGTGACTATTAAAATATTAGTAGTGAATTCATAAAATCAAATAACAAATAGCCAACATCATCGTCAAACATTTTGTTGAGATTTTTCACCTTATTTACATAGGAGTAAAATGCAAAAGTACATGTTCGCGCCTCAAGGGATATTTTCCACCAAATATGGACTTCCGCAATTTAGGCAACTTCCGGTAGATTATCGTTTATGCCACCGGATCTATACCATTACTTTACAAGTATAGTAAGTATAAGTACTGGATACCCTTGACTAGTAAAAGTGCATGTTGCTAAATACTTGCCGATTTCATGCTCCGCAGATATCAATACTTTGTGTGTCGAGGTGGGCAAAGGTCATCTCGATTTCAGAGTACACTACCGCTCAAAAGTATTTAGGCAACCGGAATTTTCACCATACGATTGTATACAAAAAATATTTTCAAACTCATACTGTTCGATCGCAGGCAAATGACTCTCTTACATGTTGGATTGAATTTTTATTTAGGTAAATATATTGAGCCTCAAATTGTTGCCAAAGACATCCTTTAAAATTTCGAGTTTACTTTTATACATAATAAAACGATTTTGTACTGGAAAACGATTTATGGATTTTTTAAGCTTGCCGTTTGGTAAATAGGCAATGTACAGTCACCATCAGATATATCGGAGCGGCCGAGGTGTTCACAATATCTGAACACGCACTCTAGCGCCTTGACAATAGAGGCGTGTTCAGATATTTGTGACAGCCTTGACCGCTCAGATATATCTGATGGCGACTGTACACGAATATTCTGCATATCATTTTGAAGCTCGATATGTCTGTTAAATTAAAAAAGTAAATTCCACAAAAAACTGTTACCCGACTGCGACTTAGCGGTATAATTCTGAAAGTCGATTTTGTATACAATTGTATGGAAAAAATTACGATAGCCTAAATAGTTATGAGCGGTAGTGTATATAGGTATTAAAATAGTATATTACATACCTAGATAAGCCCAAGCCTAGGCTGCCCTAGGCACAGATTAATAAATAGTCTAGGGCAGTAAAATAAGAAATATCTCAGATCACAGTTCACAGGTAATTGTCGGCCGAGCGAGACGATTGATGCCGAGGTGCCAAACATGTTATACGATCTGAGGCTTGTTTATTTACTGTCCGCGGTTTGTATACTATTTAATTTTCTGTTTGACGGAGCCGAAGTTGACGCTTTCTTCACGGATAACAGAAAAAAACGATTCGCACTTGTCCGGTAAGTGCGAGTCGGACTCGCCCACCGAGGGTTCCCTACTTTTTAGTATTTGTTGTTATAGCGGCAACAGAAATACATCATCTGTGAAAATTTCAACAGCTATCATGGTTCATGAGATACAGCCTGGTGACACACAGATGGACAGCAGTCCTAGTATCAAACTAAAAATATCAAAGTACTTTTTTAAAGCACGACTTCCCGGTACGTAATGTATGTTGAATTTATTTGGAATGTTTAATTTGAATTCTGTACAATTGTACTTTTTTGACTTTCATAGGTGCATTATGTTAATGTCTAAATTGAATAATAAAGAAATTGAAATCAAAATTTATACATTAAGAGTGAAGCAAGAAAATAAACCGTGAAGTCTTACCATCTTGTCAAGAATAGTCCACGCTTACCCCAACATACCATGGAGACTATATAAAAACATACATTAGTAGCAATTAGTAGGTAGGTAAATGTGTAAGGTGGGTTTCAATCTCATTTTTAGTTACGGAAGTTAAGGGGATCCCATGCCCCAATGACCTTCGATTTGAATCCCTTAGTTTTCTAATGTTTTTTGTAGCTTATCATATTAACAGCAACGGATTTTAGCAATATAGTATCCCATATTTACTTCAAAGTTCATTGTTTTCGAAATATTTGGCATCAAAGTTGAACAATTTTAGGCCAAAAAACTGGTTTTCTGACCATAACTTTTGTGTTAATTAGTTTAAAATTAAAACCTTAGACAAATTTTTAGAGACGTCTAAGACGAACCCAAATATGTAGATTTCGTATAAGTAAGATCTTTCACAGCAATCGAGATACGAAAAAAGTGTTTTTTTAGACAATGTTTAAAACAATTATAAATAAATAAGTATTCATTTTTTTCGCAATCCGGTAGACAAAAATGGAGATAAAAGATTGAAGAACCGATAGCCGCTTGTTTTATAATTCTATATGTAGTGCAAAAGTAGGAGATACGATTCAAAACTTGTCAGAAATCGATGAAAACCTCAGGTAGCCCCTTAACCTCATTTATTAATACAGATTTGCTATGCACGAATTTGGAAGTGCTCCTTCCCTTTGATTAAACCTTCACTGTTCTAGATACCAAGATTATCAAGTGGGCTCTGACCACGCTAACTTTGCACAAACTTGGCAGTATGAACGCATAGGTACATATACCTATATGCTCCATACTTGACGTAGCATTTGGCATGAAAACTATGGATGGTATAGAAAGGATGCACATCTCTTATGGCAGAATTGTTGCAAAAGTGACCGCTTTCAACTTTAAATAATAGTTCCTAATCTCTCCGGTGGCGCTAGTTAGGCTCTGGGACATAAGCCATATAAGGCAAAAAATAACCCGACCAAATTACGTAGGTTGTTTTTGGTAGTATTTCGGTGTATGGTGGCGCCGCCTAATTATTATTATTTGATGGACACTTTTCATACATAGAGATTTGGCTCCTTTATCTAGTCTCCATGATGAAAACTAAGCGTGTTCCGACTCCAAACTATTTAAATCATCATGTCATTTATCTGCATAAAAAAAAACATATGGAGTAAGTATATATTCGTTGGTATTTGTAAGGCTCTACCTCTAAGCGTCAAGATACCTGAAAGGTAACTTGACATCAAGCTGAGGGGAGACCTTTTCAATGACGTTTATGTTTTATATTAATAAAATTGTATTACATTTAAGCAATACTGTAAGCGTCCTAAATAAATTTATTTTCTTTCTTTCTTTCTTCTAATATAATATATACAAAGATACGTGTTAACAAAGATAGATATAACTCCGTAATAGATGGATACAGTCTAAGGAAAAAACGTGCCTCGAAAATCAAGAAAATTTGATTCTCGTTCAGAGGGCCCTACTAGCTTTGGCCTACTGTCGTATAGATGGCGTTGACGGTTTCGTTTGTTATTTAACAATTTTAACGCATATCAGTGAAAGAACATGGGTCAAAATCATAAAAAATAATTAATGCAAATAAAAAAGATCATTTATCCATATTTAAATACATTTTATCGTATTTTTATAAATCTTCATTTTTAGTTTTAAAGTGTGTCGACAGATGGCAGTGAATTTACTGGGGTTACAAAATTTACTATGACAGTACCGCTCTAGTATAAGTTACTCTATGATATATACAAGGGCCGTGTTGCATAATGAACTACAACTAATATTACAAGCGTAACTCCTTTTCTAATAAATGGAAATATTAGTTGTAGTTTATTATGAAACACGGCCAAGGTCGTTATAGAATTTTAGAGGTATTGGTTTACAAATACAGATATTCAAATGCGTATGTCGTTTTAATAGTTTACTTTATACAGGACACTGCCTTTTAAAAACTTTCGCAAAATTGACTGCCTTCTACTGCCTAACTGTTATTAACAGATTAACTAACTTAATACCTACTTTGCAATTAAGAAACCGTAAGAGTCGTTTACCCTCGTTACGTTCAGCTTCCGAGCAATGGACCGGTTGCCAAAGTTCACTCTCACTGCGCTGCGCACGCGTCACAGTTTCGTCACGGTTAGATAACGTGCGATATGGCATCAAGCCACTTGGGATCTATGGCCTGAGGGCCTGCGAACCATGTTAGACGTGTTCTCTATCACACTTACGTACGAATTTACAAGTGCGAAAGAGAGGCAACACGACGAACGTGGTTCGCGGTAGCTCTCTGAGGGCTGATGAAAATCGCGGCTATTGTAGATCTAGACAGCTACACTTTAAATACAACTGTTAAATCGAGAATGGTGGGTAAATACTGTTGCATGGAGACTATATAAAGGAGCCAAACCTCTATGTATGAAAAGTGTCCATCAAAAAACAGTAATTAAGCGGCGCCACCGTACACCGAAATACTACCAAAAACAACCTACGTAATTTGGTCGGGTTATTTGTTGCCTTATATTATGGTTCATGTTATACTCATGTCCCAGAGCCTAACTAGCGCCACCGGAGAGATCAGGAACTATTATTTACAGCTGAAAGCTGGTCACTTTTGCAATATAGTTCTGCCATAAGTCCTTTCTATACCGTCCATAGGCTCTTGGTTCAAATTCAAAGGTATAACGCGTGATTTTACCATAAATTACAATATAATACGCGTACGTTCTGGTTTAAAGCACTTATGCTGAAACTTTTGTGATTACCTACTAAAATATTACAAGTAAAAATCTGATGGTTTCTTAACAACAATGGCACTGCTAAGTAGCATAGATAGAGAAAATCACAGAAAAAAAATCACTAACATAAGTCTGGGAAATATATAGGAATAGTATAGTGTGGACTTATATGGCCAGAGACCAACATTAAACGGTGAGGATGGCAATGGGAGGCCATAGATGTTTAAACAACTGCCATAGATGAATGGCGTTAAAAAGAATGTCAGATCAGTAGATAGGCTTCATTCGCATGTGCCTACTCATATCAGAAGTTTCATAACACATTATACAGTTGAGTTACGTGAGTCTTTTATGTTAATTTCTGTGACACATAAGCAGTTCGTGTACACGAACTTTATCATGCGCTTTCGCAAATTGCGAAAATCTTTCGCTGTCACTCTAATTACGCCTTAATTGGAGTAAAAGAGAAAGACGCCCGCAACATACGAACTTCGGTGTTCGCGGTAGACCCTCTGCCTACCTTTAGGTGGAACATAATAATAAATATGTTTATCTAATACGTACCATAAACGTGGTAGAAGTTTATTAAATAAATTAAACATAAAAAAATAGTTACCAGCGCGTACGCAGCGATGAAACCAGACGCAGCCGTCACACTGCAGCAGAAGATACTCCTCACCGCTGGTTTCATCCGCGGCTTCTCCATCTCACTCAGCTCGTTGCTCGTCGACATCTCTGTCTCTTTCCCGCACCTTTCAGACATTCATAGGCCTCTACGACTCATAGATTCCAAAACGCCTTGGATTGAACCAAGCAATACTACTTAAAGCGGTTAACCAAGGACTATTGTCTTTAATGCAAATTATTTATCGGCTTGCAGTTATGTTTAATACTGTGCAAATATTATTTGACCCCTTAAGGGGCTTAAGGTGTTAGAAGGCGTAGGTATTTGGTTTCTAAATACATACGTCGAAGATCTAATATTGAGTGTGAATTTGTTCATTATTTCTCAGAATGTAAAGTGATGTAGTAAGTCTAGCCTTCAGTTTTCGTGAATTAGATCTCATATTCTTCAAGTTTAGTTGGTGAAGTCTGACTTCCTTCTTTGGAAATGCTACATCTTCTCAATGTTGCTGAGAAAACGGCTTCCTTGATCGCTCTTCAATTAGACCTGTAAAGAAAATAAAGACACGTAAGTTCTCATAAATCATTTCCGCAAACACATACAAAAAATATTAATTTATTTATTTTGTTTCAGTTAAGTATGTACTTTACGTATGTTGCACATGCATCGGCGGTAGTTCATAAAAATCATAAAAGTATGTAGATACCTAAGTACAAATAAACCCTAAACGTGTGTGCAAGACTGCACGACTTTTTATACAATTTCACCTTTTTTTACGTATAGTTTTAAGTACTGTTTTTGTCTATAAAACATTAGAGCCTTGAAGATCATAACTAATTATGTTAAGTTAAAATTTAAATACTTTTAAAAGTGCATTTTTAATAAGGTTTTCGTTTACAAGATATTTAAGTAAAATAGTATTATTTTAACCGCGCACTCAATGTCTTATTCAGACCAATTTAAGGCCCTGCGCCAATCCCAAAGGCGCCACCGCACTGTCCTAACCTAACGTGCAGGGCCGGATCAAAGATAGATATAACTCCGTAATAGATGGATACAGTCTAAGGAAAAAACGTGCCTCGAAAATCAAGAAAATTTGATTCTCGTTCAGAGGGCGCTACTAGTTTTGGCCTACAGTCGTATAGATGGCGTTGACGGTTTCGTTTGTTATTTAACAATTTTAACGCATATCAGTGAAAGAACATGGGTCAAAATCATAAAAATAATTAATGCAAATAAAAAAAATCATTTATCTATATTTAAATACATTCTATCGTATTTTTATAAATCTTTATTTTTAGTTTTAAAGTGTGTCGACAGATGGCAGTGAATTTACTGGGGTTACAAAATTTACTATGACAGTACCGCTCTAGTATAAGTTACTCTATGGCCGGATCTAGGGTAGAGCTAGTGGAGCGGCCGCTCTAGGCGCCGGATGGCAAGGGGGGCGCCAAAATGGCAAATGTTATCTCATTTTCAAAGGGTAAAAAGCCTTAACGAAGGGCGCTAAAACCCCATTTCGCTCTACCCTGATCAAGGACTCGGGCCGGCACTGCTAACGTGTGCCAAGCTTATTGAAATTCCTATGGGAACATTCCTGGCCAATAATTACCCATGACATAATAGACAAGCATAATGTATTTGCATACTAATTTCAGCGTGTGTAGTCTTCCTCTAAAGTGGTTGGGAACCTTTTCCTTGACATACAGTCGCCATCAGATATATCGCAGCGACGAATGTGCTCAAAAATATCCATGCACTTTAACTTAACGTCTTGACAATAGAAACTTTGTTCAGATATTGTGAACACTGAACACCTTGGCCGCTACGATATATCTGATGGCGACAGGCGACTGTACGAGATAAATAAGTAGGTTATACTGTTAGTAGCTAGGGGGAGTAGGAGGTAGCTCAAATTATCAAAAAACAAACGTTCGGCTTAGATATTCTTTCTTGTAGATACTATATTATATTATGTCTCAGACACGGGTCATGCCCTCAGGATGGCCCACAATTCCGCAAATAAGTTGAGAAAAACTTGTGCTGAGACGAACTGTTTATAATTTTAACAAACATTTGTGTATCAAAGCTAAAGGAGAATATTCTGAAGATTAGTTTTGGAAGATTCCATTTACTTTTATATGTATAGTAAAAGATTGTAGTTTTTGTTTTTAATGACATTTTGTTTATAAAAGACATGTACATTACTTATTTTATAAACATCCGAAATCATACTTTTTTTTCTATCATTTTGGCGATTTCAGTAATTATAACATTGCCTCTACCGTTGCAAATATTTCTAGCTATAACTAACCAAACCGTTGCCGTGCTGTTACCGGCCCGGTGCCGGCCCTTTAATATGTACCTATAGTTGGTTATCCGTTGCCACAAAACTTCCTAACTCCATAAATCATATGCAAATATAATTATTCATCAAAAAGATATTTCAATTTCCTTTGTTGCGTAGTTCGTAATGCGCTGCGTCAAGCGTGAATCATAAAATCACACAATAAACTAAACAGCCAATTATAGACAATTAAGTACATAACCTTACTATTACTAAAGATAATTAAATATACCTACAGTTATTTTTGTCTATGCTTTTACTTAACTTCTCATGTGTGTCGTGGTCAAAATTCGTCAGATGAGAAGACGTGCTAATAGAAACCAGTACTTGTTATTTCTATTACGTTACAAAAGGTGTACAATTTAAGCACAGATTGATAAATAGTTACTACGTAGATTTCAGCGACTAAGGGCCGGTTGCACCAACTGTTTGTCGCTAAATTTTATTGTATGGAAAGTTTCATAGTAAAACGCCGCGGCGCGCCGGGTGACGTTGATCAGTCTGTCAAGTGCGGATGGTGCAACTGGCACTAATAAATCTATCAATTTTACATTTTTGCAACTAAAATCGATAACGGGCTCTTAAGCGCATTACACGGCTGGCAACCAAGCTTCCAACGATCTAAGATCACCTTTGATAGGGTACAAGTACAATTTGTAGGTACACTAGGTACAGTTAGGTACTAGGTACTATCATTAACATGTTTTGCCATACCCTTCCAGGGTCCATTATGTACTTATGTAACATAATGGTATGCAAATAAAGATTTCTATCTCTATCTATATCTATCAAAAAAAATCGGTCCATATATTCCGGTTCCCTTAGTTCATCTGTGAATATTAACCATTACAATAAAACTTCTATGTAACATGAACAACATACTATCATTATTATTCATTACATATTTAGTCGGCGTCAATAAGTAGTTGACTGCCCTATGGGAACCGCCGACAATGCTGAGAACCACAAGTAAATAAGAAGGTCGGCATTTGAAGAGGTTCTTTGTTTGTACTTCCGTAGTTATGCAATAAATTAATGGGGTATTTGAACTGACTGATTTGAAGACCAATGAACAGTCTTGATATCACGATAGGGTGAAAGTGATCTGATATCTTCTGGATCAACAAAATCTCTGATCTCCAAATGCGGAACAGACACTATACTCTCGCAAACCAACTTTGTCAATAGAAAAAGGCGGCAAATTTGAAAAATGTATGCGCAAAGGACCGAGCTCCCATTCAAATATTTAATTTTGCACCTTTTTCTAGTTACTGACAAAGTTGGCTTGCCAAAGTACCTATATCAGTAAACAGTAGAGTATTTCACAAACATCGATAGGAGGTCGTTGCCGCTGAAATGAACCTAAACGTTTATATGGTGTCTTCGGATCATTTCGGGAATTTGGTAATCCCAAAGAAACATTTAAAAATCACTCATATTCCGTTGGAATAAGAGTCCCTTTCCGGAATTACCCGGATATACCTTAGGTCTATTATTGTCGATCCAAGGACTGATGGTTTAAATTTACAATCCGGTCCATGATTATGAGCTACAC
Source organism: Cydia strobilella (assembly GCF_947568885.1). Classification (NCBI taxonomy): domain Eukaryota; kingdom Metazoa; phylum Arthropoda; class Insecta; order Lepidoptera; family Tortricidae; genus Cydia; species Cydia strobilella. The sequence continues at coordinate 26,215,360 of NC_086042.1, forward strand.
CATTTTTAGGGTTCCGTACCCAAAGGGTAAAAACGGGACCCTATTACTAAGACTCCGCTGTCCGTCTGTCCGTCCGTCTGTCCGTCTGTCTGTCACCAGGCTGTATCTCATGAACCGTGATAGCTAGACAGTTGAAATTTTCACAGATGATGTATTTCTGTTGCCGCTATAACAACAAATACTAAAAACAGAATAATATAAATATTTAAACGGGGCTCCCATACAACAAACGTGATTTTTTTGTTGTTTTTTTCCGTAATGGTACGGAACCCTTCGTGCGCGAGTCCGACTCGCACTTGGCCGGTTTTTTTAAGTAGGTAAGCAACTGTAGAATTTGCCATCGACTTTGAACATACGTAAAAATTGACCTTCGTATTCGTAAGCTATTGCATATGTACGCTCAAATTAGAAAATGTATGAATGTTTGGTGTGATTGTTAATTGCTCAGTGATTTTGTTTTAATCACTACTATACTAGGTCAATGCCAGTGTGCTTTATATAAAAGGTACTAAGAAATGTTAGTGTTACATACTTGACACCTTTTGTTATTGAAAACGTAAAGTTAACTCGACCGACAGGTTATACTTGTTTTCAATCGCGATATAAGTATGTTCCTGTCAAGTGTGTTTGCTTTAACAGGGGCAGAACAGAGACAGAATGATAATTTATATTAAATTAAATTAAATAATTATTTATTTCAGAAATTCAATTTCCATAATATATTAGTAACTTATTCTATTAACTCTTAACCTATGTTAGTGACAATATCTATGTATGTAATCTATCTATACTTTAACTATTATAAACATGTAGGCTACTCCAGTACTTCCAGAAAGCGCCATCTATCCTGTCTGCGACTGTGGCTAGGATGCTGTTAGTGCTGCCGCGCACGCGCCGCACCAGCGACGCCACCCGCTTGCGCATGATGGCGTGGAAGCCGTCGGTGCGCGCCTCCGCGAACATACCACTAGCGCTGCAATAGCGCGGCAGCCCCAACAGCATCCTAAAAGCATTATTATATTGGACGCGTAGGGCGCTGTAAGTTTTTTGAGTAAAGTTGATCCATAGGCTGCAAGTGTAAAATGACTGACAGTACGCCTTAAACAGGGTGATTTTAACGTTGCTAGTACATCTTGCGAACCTACGAATCAACATATTACTTCTTACTGCCAGCGCCCTACGCTCCCTTTCCACATCTACGTCATCTTTTAGCGATGAGGTTACCCAGTGTCCCAAGTACTTAAATTTATGTGATGCAGATAGGGTTGCCTGAAAAATAGAATATCCTGACAAAAGACTGACTATAATTGGCTTTGTATTGTTACTTAAATAAGCATGATGTTTTTGTAGCTGTTGGTGCTCCTTAAATAATAAAATAAAATAATAATTATAATAATTTATGTATTTATTTATTATGATTTATTTAAATAATAATAAACAAAAGTCCGGGCATAACCCTAAAAATCCTGACATTTCTCCAAAGTTCCAAATCCCACTGGAGTCTGTTTAATTAGGCCTCCGTGCTCCGTATAGTCTGGCAAAAAAGAGTAGAGATTAAAAAGTGGCAAAGTGTAGTGTCGTCCCGTTTTTCTTAGATTGATTTGAAAGGGACGACACAGTGTTGGCACTTTTTAATCTCTACTCTGTATCTCGAAGTTTTTTAAAATCTGTAAGCTACCATAATGACTACAACTCCAATTCCTGACACGCGTGAAATCCACACGCAACCCTGACAATGGACGATAATCGTGACATTGTGAATACGGCATGCAATACCGGATAAATCTCATTACCGGTATTGAAATCCGATATTGGCCCTTAATACCGGAGATCCGGTATTAATACCGGTATAAAAGATGCCCATTTAAAAATCTTTTTTTAAGGTGAAATCAGTCAGTAGTAGTTAGTAGTTTTTAATTTAATATTTTGTGTCCAAAGCCTCTATAAAAACTAGATTAAAAAAAATATTTTGTAACATTTATCATTTATTGGCATAAAAATAAAATAAAAGAAAATTGGTTTAATTCAGACCAGGAGATCCGTATTTTTCATAATATATGGCATAATTTATTTTGTAGGTACCAAAAACAGTCGTCTAATTCATAAGCTTTACAATTTAATAACCTATAATTGGCTTTCTAATTATATTATAGGTTTTGGATATGTATAGCGCTGTTGGTTTTCCATGTACCAAAAGAAAAATAAAATAAAATAATAAAAAACTAATAAATTCCAATAGATACCGGAATTCCGATATCTATGAACAGTATGAACTCATAATTCGTGCCAAAACAATTAAAACCCATACTAAAATATATTTGTATATCCGTGCTTAATGTTTATTCATCAATTATTTACCAAAACCATACCAATCCAATAACATGTATCTTACGGCCGTATGGTGGACGGAGTTATCCGCATGACAGAGCAAGCGTCACTTTTTAACACCGCGCGATGGAAAGAGATGGACAGTCATTATCACGTTTGTCACGTAGTTAAGCCCAACCATCATAACCGTGTTTATTTGAATGAATGTATGTAATTAACATATTGAAGACACGTAATTGGTGACTCATGCAGACTTAATGAAGCTTTTTCTATAGTCACGATGTGATTTAATGTCTATTATGATACGTTTTTAGGGTTCCGTACCCAAAGGGTAAAAACGGGACCCTATTACTAAGACTCCGCTGTCCGTCTGTCTGTCTGTCTGTCACCAGGCTGTATCTCATGAACCGTAACAGTTGAAATTTTCACAGATGATGTATTTCTGTTGCCGCTATAACAACTAATACTAAAAACATAATAATATAAATATTTAAATGGGGATCCCATACAACAAACGTGATTTTTTTGCTGTTTTTTTTCTGTAATGGTACGGAATCCTTCGTGCGCGAGTCCGACTCGCACTTGGCCGGTTTTTTTTGTTTATGTTTATAAGAATTCAATAATATTGGAAATATACCTACTATAGTAAGTAGTAGTGGTAGGTAATTTACCTATTGGCCTTGCCAAGGTGACAATCGCTATCGCTTCGCCATCGAATCGCTTTGTGTGTCTCTATCACTCTTCCATATGTGTGACAATGACAGCTGCGTTTCGTAAGCGATTGGCATGTTGTCTACAGGGCCAAGTGTTTGTTTCCATTGGCGTTTTCTATCAACGTCATCTTGGTTAGCCCCCCCCCCCCCCCCCCTTGGCCGAAAGTGCACAACTAAATAGGTAAATGATTGTACTAAAGCGCAAGCAGTTACCAGTCAAAGATCTCAAACATAAATGTAAGAAGCGAACCGTTGCACCGTAAAGTGCAATCAGTTCGCATAACCGCAAGAAACTATTACAATGCTGCATTATTTAACATGAACAACCTTCCGTGTGTACGCAACAGTTTTTACGAGCTGATAAAAATTTACACACGTTTATTGTCCGAGCGAAAGCGAAGGGGTCCGTTTCAGGGGGAAAAAGTCTCTCGTATGTCCGGATGTTCTAGACTCTAAAGGTTGCAGGTAGACTATTAGATTATTTATGGAGTAGGTCCTAAGTACTCGTAGCCCGTGGTGGCAGTAAAATCCCTCAAAATTTGCTTGTTAGGGTTCCGTAGCCAAATGGCAAAAAACGGAACCCTTATGGATTCGTCATGTCTGTCTGTCTGTCTGTCCGTCCGTATGTCACAGCCACTTTTTTCCGAAACTATAAGAACTATACTGTTGAAACTTGGTAAGTAGATGTATTCTGTGAACCGCATTAAAATTTTCACACAAATATAGAAAAAAAAACAATAAATTTTAGGGGTTCCCCATACTTGAACTGAAACTCAAAATTTTTTGTTCATGAAACCTATACGTGGGGGGTATCTATGGATAGGTCTTCAAAAATGATATTGTGGTTTCTAATATCATTTTTTTCTAAACTAAATAGTTTGCGCGAGAGACACTTCCAAAGTGGTAAAAATGTGTGTAACTTTTAAAATAGGAGAATGATAAAACTAAAAAAAATATATGATGTACATTACCATGCAAACTTCCATCGAAAATTGGTTATTTGAACGAGATCTAGTAGGTAGTATTTTTTTAATACGTCATAAATCGTAAACCGCAATTTACCTTTCACTCACGTTTCACATAAAATACATTGTTTAAATTGTAACGGAACCCTCGGTGCGCGAGTTCGACTCGCACTTGTCCGGTTTTATTATCAATGTTGCAAAATTACCTACCCAACAGTTACCTATTGTTATTTTATTTTGTTTCTTTACCTATTATGAACTATATACTTTGAAGTCCTGCCTCACTGACCTTATTGTAGGCCAGAAAAGTATTCAATTCATCTCAATGTTAAAATTTTCCCACACGGGCCAGTGTACATAGTACATACAATGACTTGCCTTGCATTTAAATTACCTCCTTATTAGTAGTTATTAGTCCCGCCCTCAAAGGTTTCATAAAAACAAAATAATGACAAAGAAAATAATTGTTGAGAAATAATATAAATAAGTTTAATTATTTAAGCGTCGATCTTCTTGTTTTTTTTTATTGGGCTATGTATAATTCTGTTTTTTTATTCCGGTACTAAGAAATGTCATGTCTTACACATGAAACGTCATTTTAGTCTACGGAATAAAAAACAGACTCTTTGGCTTACCGAATCTACTGCACCGATAAGTCCTTAATACATATTAAGCAGAAAAATGCAGAAATCAAATGAAGGGTTGCGAAACTTGCGAAATCATATATATAATCATATAGCAAATAAAAATGAAAATAAAGGAAGAATAAATAAAATTAAGGTCTAAATTCAGCATTTTATCTAATATTTTTTGGCCATACCTATCCCAAATATTTGGAACGAGCAGATGAAAAAAGTTTGCTATGATCAATATTAGTTAACCCTTATTAAGGCAGAGGCGATTTACCATATAAAATTACTTAGAAACTGAGTCACAGTATCTTAGTAATAAAGTTCAAAATCAGTTGAGTTTATTGAAAATACGGCTTACTTTTAGTGTATTTCCTACATGTGAGTGGTAAGTTGGTAACTTTCATGTACATGTAGCATATCTGTAAGACTCTAGCTAGAGCCTTCTTAAGGGTTAACAATTAACATGTCTACACGCTACCTTAACCATAATGACAAACTAGCCGACATAAATCTAGCTCTGACACTTTAATATCCAACACTTTATTCTAGATTTACTGGGTAAACGTGTAACATGTAAATATCTTAAGTACCTAGATCACGTGAATTGGGTCAAATCTCTTGAAGGCCGTGAATGTCTGAGGTTATCTACTCGGTGTAGCCTCTGGTACTAAACTTGTTAGCCTAGGCACATTTTAATCTAGGGAGAAATCTCGTACGCATAAAATACCAATGTGTTAATTAATAATATCCTGCACAAGTGTACAAATAGTAGTTTATGCAACTGATACATAATGAGAGGCCTTAAAACACAAGTGTGGTTTTATGAAACGAGCGTTAGCGAATCACACGAGTGAATCGAACCACGAATCACGAGAGTAATACGCTCTCATCTCATGGCTCTATAAATAAGCTCGTGTCAGATATCTTTGCGCGTTCCATAGAGTTATTGCTGGTGACTGTACGCTGTACAGTTACAATACTGTATCAATGGTATTGGAATAGAATTTTCTCTTGTCAACCTATCACTTATCAGTTATGACTGAATTAGAAGTAGGTAAGCCAAGTATTAGTTTATAGATAGAGTATCCATTTTTGAAGAGTTTACTACAGACTGTCATTGTGTTCAGCCGGCCTAGCCAAGGTGACAATCGCTATCGCTTCGCCATCGAATCGCTTTGTGTCTCTCTATCACTCTTCCATATTAGTGTGACAGTGACAGTTGCGTTTCGTTCGCTACGGAGCGTTAGCGATTTGCATGTTGTCTACAGGGCCAGTAATGTCTCCCAACAAGTACTATATTAAATGTGGAGCTATAATGTCACAAAATCACGCTCGTAATTAGCTAGGGTCGCCGATGCCGATTACGGCATGGAGCTATATATATATTTCAAAAGTCCTACAAAACGTTTCTTAAAAAATAAAAGGATGGATTTATTGATGATATCGTCAGTTCACAAACTGAGCGCTGAAGAGCGCTGGTGGCCTAGCGGTAAGAGCGTGCGACTTGCAATCCGGAGGTCGCGGGTTCAAACCCCGGCTCGTACCAATGAGTTTTTCGTAACTTATGTACGAAATATCATTTGATATTTACCAGTCGCTTTTCGGTGAAGGAAAACATCGTGAGGAAACCGGACTAATCCCGACAAGGCCTAGTTTCCCCTCTGGGTTGGACGGTCAGATGGCAGTCGCTTTCGTAAAAACTAGTGCCTACGCCAATTCTTGGGATTAGTTGCCAAGCGGACCCCAGGCTCCCATGGAGCCGTGGCAAAATGCCGGGACAACGCGAGGAAGATGATGATGATCGTCAGTTCACATCGGGTAAGAATAGGGTCACTTGGAAGTTAGTGTAATACCAAAGTCACCAAATAACCACACCATCATCAAGCCCACAATTAACTCGTTATTGGTTGCCAAGATAACTGACCACTTCACGCGGTACTCGCTATTACCAACGGTAGTTTCTCGCCTATTCCTACCGTATCGGCCCGATTGCCATCTCGATGATCTCGATGGCCTGTTGGTTATGGAATAAATCGGTACTGAGGCGTTGGAAAATTACACTGTTTAATACGTATTTATTAGGTAGAAGTGGTATCGAGAATTAGGTAAACTGACTTTTGCAGGCGTGTGTTTTATTTTTTTATTATGAGATTACATCGTTACAGTTAAGTTTACTTATTGCTTATTGTAAAATGATTCTTTTTAATTAATTAAAGTTGCTTTTTAGGGTACCGTACCCAAAGGGTAAAAACGGGACCCCATTACTAAGACTTCACTGTCTGTCTGTCTGTCACCAGGCTGTATCTCATGAACCGTGATAGCTAGAAAGTTGAAATTTTCACAGGTGATTGTATTTATATTGCCGCTATAACAACAAATACTAAAAACAGAATAAAATAAATATTTAAGTGTGGCTCCAATACAACAAACGCATTTTTTTTGCCGTTTTTTGCGTAATGGTACGGAACCCTTCGTGCGCGAGTCTGGCTCGCACTTGGCCGGTTTTTTTATGTTTGTAAGTATAAGAATATAATTGGGAGGGATATTAGCCCAAAAACCTTAAGGCCGTTCCATCGGTTTGCTGCTGTCTTTGTCACATTTCGCAAGAAAGAATGGGAAAGAACATACGCGCCAAGTGTCAATTTTGATCGAATTTTGTCGGTTTTTATTTATTTTAAAAACGTTACCTTACAATATCGAAATTCTAAAGCTATGAAATTACTATTTATGTTAAGCTTGTCTTTTCTTCTTTTTTTTGTTTATAGTATCACATAATAAATAACCGAGTAAAATAGGATTAAAAGTCCGAGTTAGAGGTTACTTTGGGAATTAATTGTATCGAGCGAAGTGTCATAATTCGTGTATCGGAAGCTATGTTGTTAAAGATAATATAGTCAAGAACTACATATATTTTTTCCACGTCTACGAATATCAACGCCTCTTAGAAAAACATGATCATATAAGGAGATTTTTCGCCTTCTGGCTCAGGGAACCGCCTTAAACATTTCTCCCTAATCTATACAGCAAACAAAGCACTATCAACAACGAACGGTACGTGAACCGCAACAAAGCACGGCGAGGTGAATGAACAAGATAAGGAGTTTCCCTGTCCCTGCTGAAAGCGACACAGATCGATCAGACAAGCGTCTATACGTGCCTGCTTTGCGAAACAATTTACTATTTCACTCGCAATGAGAGCTACCGTTTTTGTGCTCACCAGTTGGCGCCACTGTAGATGTAGGTCTAAGAAAACAGATCTTAAAATTATTCTATGCTTATTTTTATTAAATAAATACGTTCTAATATACACAAAGGTATTTTAACGTCTAAATGTGCCATTTTTTCAACCAACCGTTTAATTTTGCATATATTTTAGTTGGCAATTTTTTTAAATCGCTAACATTTATCGAGCTCTATTGGACACCATGATTAATCAAAGATGGACAAAGATTTACCACAATTATGAATAAGGAGCGAAAATTCCCGATAAAAAAGCTTGAAACCCCCAAAACTTCTATGCATTTGACATTTTGAAAGACTTCCATCTACACTAGCGCCCCTAGCGGCGAAATTAAACGCGGTAGCCCTCATTCACCCTGTTGCTGTATTCCTTCACTTTAAGAGTCATACACCATATACAACGGACCCGAAGATTTCAAAAACCTAACGAAGAATGCGAGTTCATATCTGCATAATTGTACATTTTGAATACTTACTGTATTAATATATTTTTATAACCAGTGTGTAAACGCCATACGATAAATAAATAAATAACCTAAAATAGCCGCCGACAAACAAACCATTTTTTTTCTTATTTTAAAGCGACATTCTGATATAACATGGAATTTGACATCATGAACATTAAAGTAATATATAGGGTAATTGCGCTAGTTTCCGTCCATGCTCTAGTTTTCGTCAAATTGACGGGTTAGCGAATAATATATTTCATTTTTAATTTGCTACATCCGAAATATCATTTTTGTGTAGATAGATATATTGTTTAGACATTAAGGATTGCAATAAGTCCAAACTTGTGCAGCAATGTAGGTGTATATTCAAATTTCGTCAAGTGGATGAAAACTAGAGCTGGATGAAAACTAGCACAATGACCCTATCTATGTCTGGTACTAGTTTTCGTTGCTAAAAATTGTTATACAAAGAAAATAGAACGAGTAGAAGTTTTACATAAAAAGATTGTACAATTTTCTTGAGATCGTAACTTCGATTGTATATTGTATGGGGGCGGCTTTTTGGCGGTAAGGTGTAACTCTTAAATTGGTACTAAACTACACACGCCTAACAGCAATAAGGATTTTCACCTCAGCAGCTCGAACAAGCCTAACTTTCTTCACTCCAGAGAGTGAGGAAAGTGTGACTTTCGTCACTCCAGGGAGTGAAACAAAGTAGTTTTTTAATTTAGTGAAGGCCATGAACTGCCCTTCATACTTCGGGGTCTATTACAAATTCGAAATACATTTTAACCTTTAATATGTTCTCACTACTGAGGTGAAAAATTATATGTGTCGTACGAGAGCAAAGTTATTTGACATCTCGTGTTTTTGACTCCCTCGCTACGCTCAAGATTCTAACTTAGAATCAGTCGCTTCGCTCGTGATTCAATTATAGAATCTTTCGCTTACTCGAGATTAAAAATCAACGCAAAAAAAAACAACTTTCCTCTCTTGTTGCACAAATAACTATTTCGCCGCTATACTTACTCAACCTCGTATCTGCAACACTCATTTGATGACAAAAACACCCGTATTACGAATGAAAGAAAAGCGACATTTCCATCAAATGATTGTTGCAGATATCAGGTTGAGTAAGTATAGCGTGGTATAGCGACGATTTATCATTTTATTTATCTACTTAGCAAGCAACAGGGAAACTGCAACGCAACATTAATAAATATAAATAAGCACCTATAGCTATAGCTAGACTATAGGATGATTGGGTAAATTACAATGGTTACGCAGTATTACCGCGGCTACTGTTATGTGCAATATTACTGCTCAGTAATTACTAGACATACTAAAAAGTTAAGAATGTAAATGAGATGTAGGCTTAGTTTTACTGTAAACAACTTAATAAGTAGGTGGCGAAACGGAAGTGAGCGAAGGTAAAGTATGCAAGTTGATTACGTTACAAACCATTTACAATTTTTACCAAAGATAGATATAACTCCGTAATAGATGGATACGGTCTAAGGAAAAAACGTGCCTCGAAAATAAAGAAAATTTGATTCTCGAACAGATGGCGCCACTACCTTTGGCTTACTCTCGAATAGATGGCGTTGACGGTTTCGTTTGTTATTGAACAATTTTAACGCATATCAGTGAAAGAACATGGGTCAAAATCATGTAAAAATAATTAACCGGCCGGCGTAGCTTTATCGCGTATATATATTTCTTTATTTGAAAAATAGTTGTATTGTAGAACTAATTTTGCATAGTCTATGATGGTTCGTTATTATTTTTTGTAAGTGGGTATTTTTGCACTTTGTAGTTTTTAGTCAGTCACCCGTTGACCACGCTGTAAAGGGTTCGAAACGTCGGGATGTATTAAAAATTCAATATACGCGATATAATCCGTTTTCATAGTTTTATTTCAAAAATAATTAATGCAAATAAATAAATAAATTATGTACTTGGGATAAGTACATACATTTTATGGTATTTTTATACATCTTCATTTTTCGTTTAATCGTTTGTCGATAGATGGCAGTGAATTTACTGTGGCTACAAAATATACTATGACAGTACCTACCGCTCTATCCTATTATATCCTCTTTGATTTTTGCTAAAAATTATAAACTCAGCTAACTACGTATATTATAAGGGTAGCCAGATAGAAAAGATTTTGGGTGAGCTTCAGCGAACATCCTTTCAGAATGGGCGAAGTGATTATATACGTTCTAGTTAGGTACTGAAAATGCACTAATACTTATTGACTGAAAGGGTCTTTACACAATAACCCACATAAATAGGCAGGCAACGCTTATAAGCGACACTCCACGAGTTTCAAGCGAATCAAGTGTCTATTTATCAAACTGTTCGATAACCATCCGCGACTTTCTTATCTTTAATTTTGTCGTGGTTCATTATCGCAGCAAGACAACTTTGTTTTGTCATGGCTGCTTCTTTCCATTCGTTCCGTTTTAGGCGACCTTTACCCGTAGTAAATCGTCACGGCCAACCGGCGAACTCTTGCCCTTGCTTTTTCAACAGGTGGGATGCTTCTCGTCAGTCAATAGAAATGACATTGTTGGTTCGTGGTAATTGGTGGTAAGGTGGGTGGTAGTGATTAAAGATGCTTAAACGGATGGTGGGCGTTTTTTTAGAGTTCCATTCCAAAAGGGTTTTACAGGACCCTATTACTTGCTATTACTAAGACTCCACTGTCCGTCTGTCTGTCTGTCTGTCACCATGCTGTATCTCATGAACCGTGATAGCTAGACAGTTGAAATTTTCAATTTCATGTCACAGATGATGTATTTCTGTTGCCGCTATAACAACAAATACTAAAAAGTACGGAAGCCTCGGTGGGCGAGTCCGACTCGCACTTGGCCGGTTTTTTTTTTCACTTAGATTCACTCAGCACCATTAAACCACTTTGAACTGAATTAGGCACCACCTGGTGCCTAATTCAGTTGCCTAATTTGGATTAAGTGTAATTCCGACGTCAATGCAATAATATGCTATAAACATGGAGCTAATCTGAAGATGTATCCAAAGGAACTCCTCGGTGAAAAAACCCAAACACATCGAGTTAGGGCTTATTAGAAAGGTCTCGAGAAGTACTTGATAGAAATGCAGATAAACATAAGTACAATCAGCAATAAAAGTGTGCGTCGTCACATTTTACAGTTTCTTAAATTGTTTACATTTTAGTTGCCTAATTAATTGTAATGCAATTACAATAATTGTAAGGCCTAGCAGGCATAATGCTGTATGAGTGTAGTGTATGTGATTCAGTGCGTAATTTCCTCCCTCCTCCCTCCCTCCTGTCGGTCCCATGTGGCGCCCGCATATTGGCAAAGTAACTATGACTCGTGTCGTATGCTAATATCTTCAGTCGGTATTTATACAAGTGGCATTCTGTTCGGCGCTCCACTGACCCCGTTCACTAACGAATTATTGCATGGATTATAATATTTTTACAAGCTCGTATCTTGGCGATTCGCATTATTGAAACAGGTAGTTTAGGATCTACAAAATAAGGTTCAAATTTTAAGGAATCGTGGAAGCGAAGCGATTATGTGAAAGTGAATTTTAATAGAACGTAGGAATTGCGTATTTTCTTGAAAGATATTTAATTTATTGTTATTGTAAGCGTAAATTGATCACTGGTAATGAAGTTGTTAATTCAAACAAGTCTGCAACGATTTTGATAGCATACGCAGTGCAAGTGTTATTTATACGTCATAATTTTATAGAAGTTTGACGTCTAAAATAACACTTCCACTGCGTATGCTATCAAAATCGTTGCAGACACTTGGTCTAACTCTACATATTTGTGTTTATACGTGTATAGGTATTAGGTTGATAGGAAAGAAAAGAAGGATGCCTTCATTAAATAAACTTTACAGTACATATGGTGCTACTTTTTCGCACTAGTGCGGGAATGAGCACTTTTCGTGCATATGTCGAAAGTTTAAAGGGCCATATGTACTGTAAAACGATGTACGATACACGTGCGAAAAGGTAATTCGCAACTCGTGTCGATTTAAAACACTCCCTGCGGTCGTGTTTTAATTTATCGCCACTCATTTCGAATTTCCTCTTTTCCGCACTTGTATCGTAAATAACTATTATAGTGTTTTCAACTATTCCGCCATGCAAACCACTGTGCATAAGATTGGTCCAGCGTCCAGCCATCTACCGTCTAAAACCGTCAAAGCTAAATATAGATGGCACCAGCATACATTTTTTAATGTTACTAGTTTTGTTCTTAAAATAAAAATAAAACAAGTTTAGACGCTATTCGTAGAACAGGTAAAACTGACGCCATCGGTAAAATACTGTAGCCGGCTAATTGCATTCAAAATCTCCGGCTTCGAAACTTAGAAATCGTTAAAAAAATTCGACACATACCCAAATGGACCTGTTATTCAGCCAACCCGTTTTTAGGGTTCCGTAGCCAAATGGCAAAAAACGGAACCCTTATAGTTTCGTCATGTCTGTCTGTCCGTCTGTCCGTCCGTATGTCACAGCCACTTTTCTCTGAAACTATAAGAACTATACTGTTGAAACTTGGTAAGTAGATGTATTCTGTGAACCGCATTAAGATTTTCACACAAAAATAGAAAAAAACTATAAATTTTGGGGGTTCCCCATACTTGGAACTGAAACTCAACATTTTTTTTTCATCAAACCCATACGTGTGGGGTATCTATGGATTGGTCTTCAAAAATTATATTGAGGTTTCTAATATCATTTTTTTCTAAACTGAATAGTTTGCGCGAGAGACACTTCCAAAGTGGTAAAATGTGTGTGTGCCTCCCCCCCCCTGTAACTTCTAAAATAAGAGAATGATAAAACTGTCAAAAATATATGATGTACATTACCATGCAAACTTCTACCGAAAATTGGTTTGAACGAGATGTAGTAAGTAGTTTTTTTTTAATACGTCATAAATCGTAAACCGCAATTTACCTTTCACTCACGTTTCACATAAAAAATACATTGTTAAAATTATGTAATGTACGGAACCCTCGGTGCGCGAGTCCGACTCGCCCTTGGCCGGTTTTTTTTAATATTCATATCATAACCTCAGTTTATATTTGTTTCTAAATCAATAAAACGACTGGATTCCCATCACGTTATTACAATGAACCTGCTCACGTAGTATCTAAGGAAGTGGCCCTAACTGTACAATGTACGTTGAGTTAATATGGACCTTAGTTGGTTTTAACTAGGTCGATAATCCAGGCCATTGCACAGAACCTGTAGGTTTGGGGCACTGCTGTGACACTGCCCACTGCCCAGTATTTAATATGAATTTAAAAATTCTTTAGAAAAGTTTCGTGTTGGTTTTTATAACACAAAGCACAGTCGTCACTTGTCACAAAGTAACTACTAAATACTACTTCTTTTATAAAATAAAAGGAAAATATCAGGTAACTACTTTAAATAAGTTAACGTACGATTTTCATGTCAATTTATTGTCACCGTTTGTCTCAGTTCTTTATTTATTTTGACCACACTTGTCATTGTGGACGTAAGATAAGTTGGGAAGTGTGGTCCAGGGGAGAGTGGATGGTACCAGGCCACCAACAAAACCACCAATGAGGTGAACGGACCAGGTCAAAGCTGCGGTGGATGGGTTGACACACAAATGTGCCAGGAAGACAGCCAACAGAACAGAGAGGAATGGCTGCGTGTTCTGAAGCTCGTCAATCGACACCATCCGATGATGACCACGACCACTCTGTCAAGAGTGTTCAAGAATCGGGTTATAGGCACAGATTAATAAATAGTTACTACGTAACAGATACATCATTCCCATACAAAAGCGAAAATACCTACGCTATAATAGCCTACAAAATCTTAATAATAATACCTGCTGCTCAGGACGAGAAGAAATGTACCATAAGTACGCGAACAAAGTGTCGAGACTGCCTTGCTCGCCGTGCGAGTCACGTGCCAACGCGTCATCGTAAGAATGCGCTAGGGTTGTACTGTTACTTATGTTATTATTGTAATAAAACAAATGTTGCGAATCAACCATATTTTTTATTAGTCAATCAAATATTTAAAAACAACAATTATATTACCTGACTCAAAAAACTCCTTCATTTACGATTTACCTACTTATGTTCAAAGAAATAAATGGTGACAAAATTCATAAAGATAGATTTAAAATACTACTCGGTAAATACGACAAATTTTCCTTTGTTTTTTGACTTTTACACCCATCTACTGCACAATAATTTCGTGGTTTCGGCATTTCGAAGCGTAGGCGCGGGAAACGCGCGGTGCGAGCGCTCAGGCGGGCGTTCGGCGGCCCTCTGTCGATTGAATCGTCGACGATACGCCGAGCGGTAGGCATATAGCGCGTGGCCTTGAGCGAGTGAAGGAGGCCTGTTATAGGTATAGCCAAGCGAGCGTTGCTGTCTATGTCGCTAGATCACAGAGATGCTGAAAAATCATCTGTAAAAATGTACGCTAAGGCTTGATGATGACCTCATAAAATAAACACATTGAAAAAGCTCACAAAATCGAGCTTTAACTTACTCTAGTTATTCAAATTGTATAACCTGGCGTGTGAAGCAAGTTAAAATAATAATGCTTTGCGCAAGCGCCGTGAATGCGCTCAACTTTGGCGACCGGTTGACCCTCTACACTCCCCCACAGTCCGTCTAAAGTGTCTAAACTCTGCACAGACTTTGCTGAGACAAAGTGTGGGTAATTGTGGCGCTTGAGTCCGCCTAAGCTAACTGTACACCGACTTGAACAGAACAAAGTGAGGGAGTGGCATTACAAACGTCCTATTATCATAGAAATTTGATATGAATGGTGACACGGCCAAACTTTGTCATTACAAATGCCAATGCAGAGTTAGCTTGGTCCCACTGTAAGTTGAATTATTGTTGCCACCGCTTAGAAAACAGAGATCCGTCATTTTAATACGAAAATTCAGAAATTGACGTATGGATTGTATAGAAAGGATGCCAATCTCTTAAGGGGCCCACAGACTATCAGTCCGCCGGACGATATCGGCCTGTCAGTTGTTCCGAACTATCAAATTTTTGTTCTAACTGACAGGCCGATATCGTCCGGCGAACTGATAGTCAGTGGGCCCCTTTATGGCAGAATTTTTGCAAGTGACCGCTTTCAGCTTTAAATAATAGTTCCTAATCTCTCCGGTGGCGCTAGTTAGGCTCTGGGACATGAGTATAACATGAACCATATAAGGCAACAAATAACCCGACCAAATTACGTAGGTTGTTTTTGGTAGTATTTCGATGTATGGTGGCGCCGCCTAATTACTGTTTTTTGATGGACACTTTTCATACATAGAGATTTGGCTCCTTTATATAGTCTCCATGAATTGACGCTTTTGACGCAAAACTGTAAAAGATCATTCCGATTTTGGTCGCACTTTTGATATTTGACAGGCAAGGCAGGTATATATTTTGGCCCACGGTGGCCACGTAGGCCGCAACAGAATCATAATCCTAACCCAAAACGTATAGATAATTAAAGTAAATAACATCAAAACCCATCAGCAACTCATTTTCATTCAATCTTTGGAACTAATAATTTGCTTACAAAACACCGCATTGTGAAACGCGTAACCTACGAATATGTAAATATTCAGTAGTACATATACTATATGGCTAAATATATGTGTATTATAGTGAAATAGCGGATACTGCGTTGTTGTAGCGTGCGTCATAATAAAGAGTTATTTTATAGTTTGTATTACTTTATTTATAGTTAGCGTGATAAAAAAGTCCGTTATATTTTTTCACGTCATTATAAGTAAGTATTAATAATTCCTTACAACTTATTTGAGAATCTCACGTGCAGTTTCATATTTTATAATCAAAAATACCTCTAACTTAGACCAGTTACTAACAAATTAAATTAAACATTAATAAAACCCCTAAAAGAAACCCCTAAGGGAGAAAAGGATGAACCGATTTTAATAAAACACTACTAGAAAACTATCGGAAATCGGAAGCGGTAATAAGCGAGATTGTATTTATATACTTGTAGGTAATACCAAAGATATTTAGATATAACTCCGTAATAGATGGATACAGTCTAAGGAAAAAAACGTGCCTCGAAAATCACGAAAATTTGACTCTTGATCAGATGGCGCCACTAGTTTTGGCCTACACTCGTATAGAGGGCGTTGACTGTTTCGTTTGTTATTTATAATTTTAACGCATACCAGTGAAAGAACATGGGTCAAAATCATATAAAAATAATTAATGCACATAAAAAAATAATTTATCCATATTTAAATACATTTTAACGTATTTTTTAAATCTTCATTTTTAGTTTTAAAGTATGTCGATAGATGGCAGTGAATTTACAGTGGTTACAAAATTTACTATGACAATACCGCTCTATCTTATTATATCCTCATTGGTAATACAAATTGCTGTGTGTTGCCAATACAATTTAAAATGCTTTTTATTGCACATGAAACGGAACTACTATAACACTAAGTACCTAGTAGGTATATTTTACAACATAATACTCGTTTTTATGCAATTCAATACGAAATCGCCCCGACGGAAAATCATCGCTAGCCTAGCCAGCCCAGACAGCCAGCCAGGCCAGCACCATGCTGTCGGGCGGGCGGGACCATTTCGTGGCATAATATTATTTATGTTGTGTCACCTACGTGTTTTCTTCTTTTTTTGCCCCGAATAAACGCTATCTAAACTCGACGCCACCATTAGATTCCATGTAAATTCAATGTTGACGTGTAAAGGTGCCCTTGTGGCCTATTTGCTGAATAAATGTTGAAGGTTGAAGTTTGATATATTGGCTACTACTTAATTGGCCACTCCTAACAAATCAGAAAGAAACAAGCCAAATAGAAGTTTTATTGTTAAGAGTGGCCAATAACTATAGCAGTCACCTTACATGTAATAATTACATTCACAAAGCCGTAAATACACGAAAATATTTAACATCTTCCTCAGATGTTTATTTATCTCTGAAAACATTTATTCCCACTTCGGCACGCGTTGAACTCTTTTCTACTGAGGTCCAACCGCGAGTCACTTGGTTCGTCCGTTCGTCTATTTGCCTCTCTGTCGCTCAAATACGCAAGAGTAACAGGGAAACAGATAACACAAATTTCGCAGTAGAACCTTTAAACATAATAGGAGTAAACAATCAATATTTGCACAAGTGGCGTCTCATATCTCGAATCTTGTCGTAAACATAGGTGACTTCATTTCATTTACCACAAGAGTATTTTTTTGTTTGTTTATACCTAGTCTACGTTGGGACTATTGTCTCGACAGTAAACAAAGTCACCAGTTTTCTTTGCTTAAGGGCCACTTGCGCCATTCACTAACCCGGGGTTAACCGGTTAAACGGAGTTACCATGGTTACCAGTACAATTAGTATTGATACTGGGTTAACGATTTAACCGGTTAACCCGGGGTTAGTGGGATCGTGCAAGTGGCAAGTGAAGCTTGTAGCTTGTAATACAAGTGGAAGTCCCTTTTTGACAGCTTTTGTTAGAAAGGGACTTCCACTTGTATTACAAGCTACAAGCTTTTGATAAACGGGCCCCTTGTCTATTTCCTCTTTTGCTTTAATATATAGTCGTCAAACAACTTTGTCAATAGAAAAAGGCGCGAATTTAAAAATTTCTATGGGGCGACCTTTCGCGCCCAATTTTTTTAATTTAATAAAAATTCTACTGAGGGAAATAGATTGACAGACTATAACTCTTTCCCGGTTGCGTCCTAAATGACTCTTGGCTACTTATTCTAATAGGGGATACTTATTTATAACTTAACTTATAACTTACTGCCAATGACCATGACCTTATAATAGGGAAAACTGCGGATTATTGGAATTACCTACAGGTTTTTTCAAGTGAGCGACAAACTTGTCAATGTATTAATATATGCACCTCTGCAGATTACACATGGATCTCTGAAGTGAATCAGAGGCAATAAGGGTTTTATATGCAGGTGATGCCTGCATACAAAAAAAAGCTTTGAAAGGTATATACCTAAAGCCTGTATGTAAACATTGTAAACACTTAGGTGATGAGTTTGACAGACTTTATCCTTATACGTCTTAGCCTTAACTCATGAATATGCTTATTATCTTTTCCTTTCTGGTTTCTTAGAACTATATGTATATACAATACAAGTATAGTATCTAGTACTTAATTTTTTTTTTCAATAGAATTATATTAGCAACAACAACCTATGTTAACAGCATCAGATTCTCTAAAATAAAAGAAAATAACGGAAATAGGATATCTTGACAACTACAAAAGTTCGCTGCAAACGTATATCTGATTAAGTTTTGTTACAGAAACTTGAATCTTACACACTCAATTCCACTCTTAAACCCAGCAAAAGAACCTGCTAATAAAAACGCAAAAAAGGCAAAAAGCTTCTCAAACATGCCGCTGGCCCTACCGACTGACAAAAAATATTTCGCAACATAACACTTATTTAAATTAACAAACCTTCCCACCAAAGAACAGCACTATAAAGAATCCTTTAAAAATAAAACCACAACACACTTTCAAAGACAATTAAAAACACTGGCCGATTGTAAAAAATAAACACACGTATCGTATTCTTTTTAAAATTAACTTTTTAACATTTAAAATTCGAACGCACGTTCGCGTCGGCGCTTCGCGCGGTACTGGTTTGTGATTGGCGTTTAAGACGCGGGAATGCATGTGTCAATGTGACGTTAGAAGTGTACGGTTATTATTAGATTTGAAATGTTTGAAATAAACACTATAGGTCTGAAATGTAGGCGGAAAGGGTAATCGTCCCATAGAAAATTTGAATTTCGCGCCTTTTTCTACTGACAAAGTTGTTTGACCGGATATATTTTGTATCTTATTACTTTACATTAAAGTTCATTTAAGTCTTTATTAAATTTGGTGTTTTAAGGTAGCACTGCATGTGTGCTTACTGAGAATGGAAGTAATGGAACGAAAAAGACAAAGCGACATAAAGGACATGAGCGTTTATACAATTATAGACTTTATTTCGAAAATTTTAAGGCTTAAAAAATAATGGCATATTTCATTCACTTAACGAAATTACCATGAAGAATGTGCAATATGTCAAAGTGACGTTTACCAAACAGGTTCGTATACTTCGTATGTAAATTATGGCGGGTTTTAGTTGAAGTTTTAATTGTTGGCGCTGAATTTATTGATGATGTAATTGGTTGAATCTCGAGTGTAAGTAATTGTATTTAGTTCCCTAATTAGGTACAATTTCAAATGTAAAGAGCATTAAAAGAACATTATAAACAATTTGTTCGCATATTTCTACTGTCTATACATACCTAATAATACCTATTATATTTATACATTTTTCGCATTTTAAACCTAGGGTCTAGAGGTGATTGCTATCAATGTAGAAGCGGAAATCGAACTATAAAAATAGGTTATTGTTTTTTTATTGCTATTTAATACTTGCAGACAATGCACGAGCGAGTGATGTCAAAATGAGAAATTGACAATATCATTTTTTTTTTATTTAAACTTTATTGCACGATATAAAATTGTACAAAAGGCGGACTTAATGCCTTAAGGCATTCTCTACCAGTCAACCATTGGGTCAAACAGAAACGTGTAGTTAGTGCAGGATTGTAGAAAGCGAGAGGAAATATGAAACACAAATCAAAATAATATTATGGTACTATCGAGCTGATGGTACCATGATGGACACAGGAGTTGACAGGAGGTGGCCATAGAAACTGTGGAAAACAACGCAACCTAATTGTGTTTAGGTTTGTTAGAATTGTCTCGAAGAGTAGTAATTGCTGTCTGTTGAAAGAAAAATTCAGTCAGCGATAAAAGCTTGTATCAAAAATGAAATTTTCCCCAAATTTTAATTTTGTTTATACAATGTACACTTACAATACAGTCCGACCTACATAAATAGCACTAGGTTTTAATTTATGTAGGTCGGACTGTATTGTAAGTGTAGGTACATTGTATAAATAAAATAAAAATTTGGAAAAAAAACTTTTTTTGGGCTATGAGCCCCTAGCCTAATCATTGCGCTAATTTCCGTCCATGCTCTAGTTTTCGTCCATTTGACGGATTAGCAAATAATATATATTTCTTTTTTAATTTTCTACTTACGAAATATCATTTTTAATGTAGATAGATATATTGTTTAGACATAAAAAATTGCAATAAGTCCAAACTTGTGCCAATGTAGGTTTATATTCAAATTACGTCAAGTGGACGAAAACTAGCGCAAATGACCTATGATCGAAATGTTTGCCAAATGAACGATCACACTTCGGTGAAATCACCCAATATTGAACACTAGCGACCCGCCCTGGCTTCGCACGGGACAATGCTGATTTATCCTCCTAAGTCCCAGCTTGTTTTAAACGTCAGTCCTACAGGCCTCTTGTTCTTTTTTTGCACATACTTTATAAATATTTGCTGTCAGTCCTGAACAGACTTTTTACAACTCTATGGACTGTCACATACTCCAAACGCACATTCAAATTTGAAAGCGGGGGCATCTAAAAATTTTGTACCGAAGGGTGACTTTTATTATGTACAAAATTTGGTACCGCAGGACTTAGGAGGGTATTATACATATAAACCTTCCTCTTGAATCACTCTATCTATTAAAAAAAACCGCATCATAATCCGTTGCGTAGTTTTAAAGATCTAAGCATACATAGGGACAGACATCCATTCAGACAGGGAAGCGACTTTGTTTTATACTATGTAGTGACAAGCCAAATCCAAACTTCGATTGGATGTATGATGAGGTCAATACTTTCCATACACATTAGTTTCCATACAAAGCCCGAAGACAGTCGGAAGTCCCAAACCGTTATTGTGATCAGTATTCATGTTGAGTCTGAGTATTCGGGCTAGGCCTGCTTTCTTGCACAAACCTAGTTCTTAGGCCTTGGTCAGATATTAAGCTTCTGTACCGTTATTTGAAGCCTATATTTTAATATTAGAGAGCGATGCAGTTTGTCAGTGACGAGCGGTTCCGGTTCATGATTGTGCTGACATCTACCGGCATGTTTCCACTTTAACAATTTCAGTTTTAACCCCCTCCAACTCCACCAGCGACCGTGGCGTGCGGCCTCGGATTTAGTTCATTGGCGTTCTGTTTGTCGGAACGTTCGGTTCACTACAAAAAATTCTTAGAAATTCTTAAATTCTTAGAATTTTTTGTAAGTACTAATTAAAAGTATTTTTTTTTAAACGGTGTTACCGTTCGATTATTAATATAATTTAAATTTAAAACATTTGACGGACAGCTCGGGTTCGTTAACGTGTTTAGAGAAGCTGACACGTGATCGATTCACATCGCGAGCGCAGCGCAGCGGTCGCCGTAAGTAAGCGACTTTTATATTATTTTGTTTACCGTGAATCGATTCGTCTTAAGGCACGGAACAGGCCCTTGAAAAAGTGAAAATGGCAATTTATAGGCCTCCGTTTTAGTGTCCTCCGAAAGGGAGGTTATAACGGTTTCTATTTCAAAATAGAACTGCCTAATTTCAAAGGTCTTAAACAGACGCGCTCTATGACGTCGTAATTTATGCTAAGTAATCACTGTGTGTTTGCATTTAGTATTTTTAGGCTAAAGTAATTACAGTGTTAATGATAGTGAGATATACCTATGACCTGATATTTTCCGTGCATTTCCACATTTTCTGGTACTGTGCTGCTGTAATAAAAATTATTTTCCTTTGCATTGAAATCGAAATATCACAAAAATAAAGAAATGCCATATTTGGTATTGGCACCATTAAACAGTTACTCTAGTCGCTTCCAAACTAGGGTCCTATCTGCCTTAAAGTCGACGAAGCCCAGCTGTCGCTGGGCTTCTATTTCCGCTCTGAAGAGCGAAAGGTAACTAACAAACCTACATCGAAAACCTCCCTTTTCGATCTTTGTGTCTATAGTCTTTGGAAAGTTTTCTCTTAAGTATTGCCAACTTTGGTTGCACGGTAGTCACGGTACCGTCAGCACCTTTGAATTTTATTTTCAATTAAGGGTTTTGTACCTAACAATAAATACTTAGCTATTAAAAGCTGCCTGCTAGTTCAAGCAAGGGATTGGAAAGTGAAACTCTTGTATGTAAAACTGAGGTATCTCTATCCAGTTTGTGTTGTTATGAATTTTGGTTAATAAGTATTTTTATACATACAAAATGTTGATTTCGTATATATATGTATATGTATAACAGCATACAGGAGGGGCACTATTTTACCCTTTGCTATAACAATAACTCTGTAACCTGAGTAACGTAATTGAGGCTGGGAGGTCTGGTGGTTACGGAGCCGCTGCCTGCACAAGGCATACATTCCTGCTGCATAAGCAGAGTAGTACAATGGTGCATTATGTTCTGTTGACTTAGCATACTCTAAGATTTCCCACCTGCGCAAGGTGTGGAGAAATTTACCACCATAACGTAACTTATATAATGGATATCCGCCAAGCCCTAAATACTACAGCAATTACCCACTGCGCAAGCGGGTATTGCCGGAAAGTTTATTAAAATATGTGCTGATAAGCTACGCTGTGCTATGCTTTAGAATTCAAATAACATACTTAAAATTTCCTGCCTGCGGAAGGCGTGTGAATATTATTATTTAGCCAGCTGAAGACCCGTCGCCTGCGCGAGGCGTGCGAGTTTCATTATCATGAGAAGCTAGTAGATGAAGCAAAATACTATAACACTGGTATAATACAATCAACATGGCTCCAAACGCCAAGACCTTTTATTAAAGCCTGCGTAAGGCGTGTAAAAATGATTAGTCATTGGGCGAAAAGCTAATAGTTGGACATTGTTCTGGAACTGTTGTTACTGGGTTTTTAGTAGTTACAGTTACACTAAAACTGTTTAAGCTAGGTATATTAATATCATACAACATGCCTGCGCAAGGCGTGCAATATACATTAGCCTGCTGTGCAAGCGCGTAGCAATTAGTTCAGGAGTTTATTAACCAAATATTGCTACTACAAAGCAAATATGATACAAGTATACATGTTTTTCAATGTGTAAAAATGATTCGCCTCCATGTAAATCTCTGCCTACGCAAGGCATTTGAGAAATTATTTACACTTTCGTTTTGCTGCAAAAACACACCTCACTAATAAACATTAAATTCTCCCGGGGAGACCCTAAGTCTTAATATTATAAGACCCTAAAAAGATAAAATAAGTAACACACTCACTGCCAGCGACCCGCTAGGCGGGTTCCCTTTTGTAGACGCTTTTCGCTACATACTGTTTTTCTCGTGTTATTAGCTACGCTAGCAACGCGTAGTTCGCTCTGGCATTGAGTGGGTTAACTGGCTTTTAGGGCAGTAAGATTAGAAATCACCATAAGCACCATGAACCCCGTTTTTAACAAACCAATCGATTAGGTTAGAAGTGGGTTCAGACGCGGTTCATTCAATCAAGCAAATAATTGTGTAATTCCTATGCCAGGGCCAAGGTCACGATTTTATAAAGTTCATGATACTAATCGTTGAACTAAAATTTTAAAATTTAATTTTGTTTGCCATAACCAGCGGGCCGCCCCGGCGCCACATATGATGCAAGTCATTGCGATTGCAAGTTAATGGGCCACTAGTGCCTGAAGTTGTTAATTTTTTCATTCATTTTCAGTTTATTCATTCATTAAAAGGTAGAAATACATTACTCTTGACTGGCTCAGGCCAAAAATTCATCATTTAAATGATGGGATTAATCCCATGTGGGTCAAAACATTAAGAGAAAGGTTCCTTCTCTGCATATAATTATAAATGTTTGATACAATGTATCCCACCTGCAAGGGTGCATTGTAAGAAGTTAACTTTAGATTCCCTTAACTTTGCATTGTCTTCAGGAAAGACGTGAACGAGGTAATCAAATTACTATATGTATAAAATGTGTATGACTCTCACATTGCAACTCATCTACTCAGAGTATCAGTCCAAATGAAACAAAGCCATTTTGTTTATCAATCCAGATGAATAACACACGTTAATGATATAAATGTCCTAGATTCCCTAGACAACTTCAGGTTAACAACAGAGCCCTCGCAGACTCGCACGTTTTTAAGGAATGGGGACAAAGGTCATTTTCTGGAAAACTGACCCAATCCCTTAAGTTAATAAGCTGAAAGAATTTACATACATGTATCGCTGGGTTAAAATCCAACAATATAAAAAACGGTCAGTTTGTTTCTAAATATCAAAAGCTAAAAATTACTCAGGAAGCAGTAATAAGGTAATCTCGATGGTTATTACTGTACTAATGCTCATTAATGGTG
Source organism: Cydia strobilella (assembly GCF_947568885.1). Classification (NCBI taxonomy): domain Eukaryota; kingdom Metazoa; phylum Arthropoda; class Insecta; order Lepidoptera; family Tortricidae; genus Cydia; species Cydia strobilella. The sequence continues at coordinate 26,239,985 of NC_086042.1, forward strand.
TCCGGTGAAATTCCTCCCATATTTATTGTTTTTGGTAACAATATTTTAAAAACAGTATTAGCTTTGTGAGAATGGTACAAATACATGCGCGAATCAGTAAGCTCACTCAGATAACTATTATTTAAATCATCCTAATATAGAGGGTTGATAAGATTTAAAGCTAGGTGCCTGCGCCATAGCCCAGGCGGCAGGTTGAATTGGTGCTCTAATCACGTTTGACACTTTAAGGCACTTCATTTGAAAGATACATCACTATCTTTCTTTCGTTTCTCTTCAAAAACATAAAAAGAAGAAGGGTACTTAATGCCAAATGATTGAAGGCTGATCATTTTACACGCGAAGGTCATTGACCTTACCTACCTAACCCGCCAGATAATAACATCAGTTAAATCTATAATCTATATATAAATATATCTTGCTCTTTCTTGAGCTTGCACTACGGGTAGTACAAGTAATCCCGAAATAAGGTGCTGTTGTAGACAAAACGCCCTAGCTTTGTAGCCGTCTTCCGGGTAGCATGGCTGTTATAGGTTGAAATTATGCGAATGCAAATATTTGTTTTTAAACACTACGCAGATCTGTCGTCTATGCACGGGCCAAACCTTGGCTAAACAGAAACGCAAACAGATTACCTAATGTGTAAAATATCAAACGGCACAAAGAACCAAGCGGAAGAGCAATTCTCTGGACAGAGCTTAGATTCAGTTGTTGTAGCTGGTTAACCGGAATTTACGGGGTTTTATTACCAATAATACAGCACTTGCTTATGACTTTGATCAGATACGGTCACTACGTGTTTAATCTAAAACCAAAGGCCAAGTTAAGTTATATATGTCGTACGCCCTAATATACTAATATTATATACATCTTGCAGGATGTTACATATTTTCACAAATAGTAATGAGAGGAACATCTTACTGTTATTCTTGCGGTAATACAGCTCTCGGATTAATATTATACTTACCATACCGGCTCTAATTATTGCTCGTGTAATAAAATAAAACCACATAATAGGTTGGTTAGTATGGGCTTAGGCCCTAGAATATTTTGGAATACTCTGTGGAGTTAGGCTTTACCAACATAGCGACTATCATAGAAAAGTTTAGTTTTATACAAAATGTATATACCTATAACAAGGGCATTCCCATTATGAATAGCTGAGGCTCAGCTGCTGAGCACTGCACCTACACAACGACAGAGAGTTCATGTTGGGTACCTGGCTGAGGTAACTCCTTCAGATGGGCAACAGAAAGTGGTTATAGCCCTACCGAAATTAACTTGTCAACATAATATCATTCACGATCTAATTGTTATTCAAGATTGTACCATAGCTAGAAAATAATGGTAGCTAATGAGTTAATCCTTTAATTGATTGACCGAAAGCCCTGATCACGTTTACACTGTGGTGACAAGTGCACTTTACATGTTAATTACCTGCCTCAAATACTAAGACTTTTAAAAAGAAACAAGTGAGGCTCGGAGGAATGTATTGAAAACTCGTTTTTGGGTGCCTGTAAAATAAATTGTATCCTGCCTTATCATTACTAATGTCGGGTATTATTACATGGGTAAAGGACACTTAAAATTTTCAACAATCAAGGTTTATTTTCCTCGTTGCAAGGTAAATACGTTGAATACAATAATAAATATTGAAAAAGAATACAAACACAAATTATGGCCGGAATACATTTGTGGGATGGATGAAATAAAATATAATAAGGTTGTCAGCAATAATTTTTAATAAACATACTGATATCTATATACATTCAGTTTTTGACAACCCTAATTACCCACCTATAAATAATTAGGTGTAGTAAAATATGTCACTTCACACTTAGCCCATTAGTCTATTTCACATTCATCCATGTACCCGGATTGTTAAGTGCACTTGTACTAGTTGTTTCCACCAGTTTCACTTATGAGTATAAATGAGTCACATAAGTCACATTGGCGTTTTCTGACCACCAGGCGATCACAGACACGTCTCAAATATTAAAATATAGGCTTCAAATAACGGTACAGAAGCTTAATAGCAGCGTTTTACCTTACAATAAAACGCTTATTAAGCGAAATACCTTATTTGAAGCCTATATTTTTAACTTCGCCTGTGGCTACAACACTCAGTTGCAATAAACCACATCACTTTTATTTTATTATGCCCGTTGAGGGTACTTTTGGCACGCTGCATTTTAACCTATACCATGCAATATGCAAATAGCAACATCTACTGTCTTTACAGTTCAATGCCAGTGCATACCAGTGATACCAGTGTATGTCTTTGTTTTATTACACATCGGAATAATAAATGAACTCAACCCTTTGGTAAGTGGTATATTGCAACTTTGTTTTATTATGGTATATTTTGAGACCCAATGAACTAAATCCGAGGCCGCACGCCACGGTCGCTGGTGGAGTTGGAGGGGGTTAAAACTGAAATTGTTAAAGTGGAAACATGCCGGTAGATGTCAGCACAATCATGAACCGGAACCGCTCGTCACTGACAAACTGCATCGCTCTCTAATATTAAAATATAGGCTTCAAATAAGGTATTTCGCTTAATAAGCGTTTTATTGTAAGGTAAAACGCTGCTATTAATAGCATTTCTAGTTATGGGTTATTCCAGCGAAAACTACACCAATGGGGTTGGCCGGTCGAAATAATTAGCAGATGGCGCCTGCATAGCTTGCCCTGTCAATCCCTAGAATTGTGTCAAATTTTTGTTTTTTTAAGCCCTGGATGCCAGCCCTTTAAGCCAAATCTCATAGAAAAAGGGGCAAGCTATGATGGCGCCATCTCTGCAAACCTTTGACAGTTGCCAACCCCATTCAGACTGTTTTACATTTAAATCAATATCTAGAGGAAAGTTTATGAATCGTATTTTTAGGAATCAATAAGTTTGATTCGAATATTTCGAGTTTTAATCGTTTTTGCATTTAATTAATTTTTGAACAGTTTTGATCATGCCGTCACAAGGTGTTGTCCAAAGAGTAGTATAATATTGGTGTTGTCCCACCCGTCACAAGCTATGAGAAGCATTTTTATTGATTTTTTTCAAATTGTATAAATTTCATTGCATTAAACATATAAATGTACCTAATCAGACAATCTCAGAAACAATATATAAAAAAGTTTTTTTTTTTTTTTTTTTATGTGATGTTCAGCAAACGAGCAGACGAGCCGCCTGATGGGAAGCAGTCATCGTCGCCCATGGACGTAAGCAACATCACAGGAGCCACTTAAGCATTGCCGACCCTTGAGAACCCTAAATACCCGCTTCTTGAAGAATCCCATGTCGTAGCACAAAGGAAGTTGTTTAATAAAAGTTGCATAGTTTGCTACAATTTGCGAAGTGTCTCAGTTGAAGTCCCACCCGATTGATGATGATTATATGTATAGTATTTAAATTATTTAATACAAATATTGTACTCGTAGTTGTTAGGAAGAAATAAATCAGTGTAGGTAAAAAAAGAGTAAAAATGTCCCACCCGTCACTTTGAAATGACCCTTCAACTCTGGTCCAATTTCTCAATATTGTTTTTAAATTAACAACTTCCTTGAGAGTTAAGACACAGACATATTAAATATATTAAAACGGGTTACTCACTTATTTTATTCGGAGACTGCTCGACATGTTTCGCGCCATAACGAGGAGCTTCAACGGCAGCACGCGTTGGCGACCCACGCGTATATATTTTTTATTGAGAGTTGCAATGTTGTCATAGCTGGAATGTTTTCCAAAAGTCTGGATGATCAATGAAATACCGAAATACCAAGAACTACGATATGTCGTAATGTATGCATTATACTTATAATTTAAAGAGTGGATTTATGGCGGTTTAACCATAAGGGCTATATACAGGATGGCCAAAAACTATGTGCATTACCGTTGCCAGGGAGGTTTTGGGATTATACTGAGCAACTTTTACTATGGGACCAACCATATATGAAATCGCGAAAAAAAAATTTACCCTCCCATAGAAAATGGACTAGCCAAAATGTATGAATAACACCCAATTTTTTTTTCGCGATTTCGGGGTTGGTCCCATAGTAAAAGTTGCTCAGTATAGTCCCAAAATCTCCCTGGCAACGGGAATGCACATATTTTTTGGCCACCCTGTATAAGGCACTAGAAAAGCCACCAATGAAAAATAAATGTCTCGTAAAAATCCACCTTGTACTTATGTCTGCAGAATGAGTAAGACATGACAAAAATAATAACGGGACAAAACAACGAGGAATTCACAACAAAGGCCGATCACAGATTATCTGCGCCCACGCACGCTCGATACGAGTCAATTAAGTGCCATGTTTATACGTCTGCAGATGATCTGAGGGCCCACCGCGAACCACGTACGACGTGTTGCCGCCCTGTCACACTTACGTACGAATTTACAAGTGCGACAGAGAGGCAACACGTCGAACGTGGAAAAAGGGTGGGGCAGGAAGTAGAAAACTGTTTAACAGCGATAAAAATATACATTTTTTCAAAAGACTTCGCAAGCAAAGCCAAAGGGAAGGAAGATTTAAAATTCTGTTTAACATTTTCTATAGAACAAAAAGACTAGGTTTCATACGAACCCAAAATCCCTAGGGGCCTGTTCTGTCGCGGAAATCTAAAATAGAAATTTCGTTATCTGCCTCTCTCAAATATGCAAGAGTGGTAGAGACGCAGATAACGAAATTTCCATTTTCGATTTTCGCTGTAGGCCTTCTGGCGAAACATCGTTTTTCCGGACATTGATAATTATCAATTTCAATTTATTTTATTTAGTTACTTTATTCGAATAAAATTTTTTCTTTCTGTTGCCATTTTTGTTTTGGTAACTTTTGGCACCTACTAAGCAAGGCAGAAACCCATTTTCCAACTCCACGTAATACCCATTAGCCCGACGTGTCAAGTCAAGCGGCTCTCATTGCCTACAAACTATAATAATCCAGTATAAAATGATCTTCGAAGCACCACAATTTGTTACTGGTCTAGAGCTCAAGTTATATTAGATACAAGATAATGTTTAAATGTGACTGTCTGGTTTCCTATTGCATCCACATCACGTCGCAATGACTCATGAGTATTCCCACGGAACAATGCGTCCCGCCTCCCACTCTAACCTTGGCAGTGTGAGAGGAACAGGTAGGTTCCATCACAATTGACACGAGCCTTGGAGGTTTGTGTTTGCCCACACGGACTTATAGGTAGGTATTTAGTGTACAACAGAGCGCTCTTATTACCCGACTGCGCGACGCAAGGGAGAGTAATGTGTATATAATTTTGGCACAAAACAACCGAGCCCAACATAAGCTCTTCAAAGGTTGTTTTGTGGGTACTAGACAAGGATCTAACGCTGTCACAACACTTATTGGACCTACGTGCCTACAGTTGGAACACGAGGTCCGAGGAAGCGAAATGTCAAGTGTCAACCCACTTACCCCCTAAGCCGGTGCGCCAGCAACTCAGGCCCTGAATCGACATTTTTCCTGATCGAAGTTTATAGAGAATGGCAACGTGAATTTACCTAACACTTCTCTAGAGTTGAGCACCGACTTTTTTATACCACGCCTACTTATAGGCAATAACATATACTAACCTATAATGCTTATAGGTACTGGAAAAACCTTCGAAAGGAGATCCCTTATACTTATAGGGATAACTCGGCCTTTGTACCTAAAATATGAATTTCATGTTAACCATTTGTTTTGTACAACAATAAAGTGATTTACTACTACTACTGTTGTTCCACGGCCGGAGCCAGAGCTATATAATTTAGAATACCTATAGAATAGAATAATTTTTTATTGTATAACTAGCTATAAAGCAAAGGGAAATTCCTCTGGAAAAGCAAAGTGCGCAGCCAGCATCCCAGGGAGCGAGGATGAACTTACAAAAACTTGCAAATAAATCTAAAAACTACTAAACGCTTACGTACCTATTTCAAGATAAACCCTCAAGGTATTACATGGACGAATGAACGCATCGTAAATCGTAATCACGCGTCCGAAAACAAATGACCAAATCATGTACTAACCAGCAACACTAATCCGACCTTATCTCGTTGCAATAAGGTATACAAATTGTCTGTAACTGTGTCAATAAGAGTACAGTGACATCCAGTCATCCACAATTAAATGACTATACAAAAACCTTAAGCCATAACACATAAGGTACACCAATGTGGCAAGTGCTGCTGTTACATGTAAGTAGTAGGTACCGGTCTCACGACCTAGTTGAGGCTGTGAAGAACTACAAAGGGATGTCACCAAGGCTGGCCATTCAATTCTAATGGCGACGTTTAAGGAATCCATGGGATTGCAGTATTTGGTACCTAAGTATAAGTGTTTACCAAGGTAAGAAGCTTTTCGGGTTTTGAATTTTGTGTTCAGTGTCACAAAGATTAACTACTTTAAAGACTTTAGGGGACTGTTGCCTAACGCCAATAAATAATGGTCAGGAGTCGATAATAGTAGCGTAGTGGTACCATGCGACAATATGATTGGTCGATTATATTTGTAGCCCTAGCCCACCATAAACCATACCAATTTACGGTGGGGAATAAAAAAAAAGTGAGACTGTGACAAGGACAAACAATAACAGCGCTTTCTCTGCTACTCCTACTGAAAGATACATAAGACTATCCCGTTCGGTCATTTCCCCCCACCCCTCATGACCGATCCAGTATCCAGTTATACTAGATTCATGAAATTAAGGGTTATTTAGTCATAATTAAGCTAAAAGTAACGATTAAGTATGGTAAGGTATTTTTGAGACTTATCTAGGGCAGTGGTTCCTAACCTTTTTAGTACTGTCACCCCTTTGACTAACTAGGGAACTCAATTTTACCCCTCTTCCATAATTATTAATATTTTTTCTTATAGATAGGTACCCCCGTAAAATGCCAGTTTTACCCCCACGGGGGTAATTACCCCCAGGTTAGGAACCGCTGATCTAGGGTGTATGATTATAAATAACTATACACAGGCTAGAAGAAAATAAAAAAAAACGGCTAAGTGCGAGTCGGAGTCGCGAACGAGGGTTCCGTATCATTAAGCAAAAAACGGCAAAAAAATCACGTTTGTTGTATGGGAAACTTAAATATTTATTTTATTCTGTATTTAGTACTTATTGTTATAGCGGCAACAGAAATACATCATCTGTGAAAATTTCAACTGTCGACCTATCACGGTTCATGAACCATGAGATACAGCCTGGTGAGACAGAAGTCTGAAACTTTAAGAGCCCATGAACTGAAACAAAAACGGCCGTTTTAACTTTGGACGCATAGAATGACGAATCCAGCAACGTAAAAACTATTATAATGTATTCAAAAGGTACTTAAATACAAAATACAGTACATAGCGGCCGCCTTTTTTTTAATATCTATCGTTAAATTTAAATAATCAACAATTATATTTACCAGTAGCGCTACTGAGCACGTTGATGGGCTCTTAAACTAACTATTACCATCGCCGACTCGATCTCAAGACTGATGGCCTACCGCGAACCACGTTCGTCGTGTTGCCTCCCTGTCACACTTACGTACGAATTAACAAGTGCGACAGAGGCAACACGTCGAACGTGGTTCGCGGTAGGCCCTCTGGTCCGATATGCCCAAACTGCTCGCTCTGCCATGCAGGCTACTCGATACCACTTTTCGAATTCGTCCGTTTTGACCTGGTTTGTATAGTATCGAGTATGGGTTATTTGCAGTTTTTCCTTTGAGGATCGCCTATTGTTTAAACCAATGACACATGAAACTTTAACGACGCACATTATTAGAGTTGAGTCACGATGAGTCAGTAGGCATGTTCGTGATGGCACCCACAATTTGTGAATGCAGGTGAAGGTTTGGAAGATTGATAGTCTGATTAATTACAGATATCGCGTAGGCTAGGTAAGGCCAGGAAATTGTATATTAGTGGCTATACCTAGCTTATCAAGCATCACCGGTAATAACTGTTATTGTAACCCTGATTATGCATAGATACTCGTATTTTACCTACCTATTGCGTACATAGGTATTTAAGTATTTTTTCTCAAAAATGGACGGCAAAGTCGACGTTGCCGGTTAAAAATTAGGTCGCGAAGTGCGTAGTTTATGGTCAGTCAAAAAATTCAAAAGTTAAAAACATTGCAGTCTCGATTTCGGGACTGCAATGTTGCATACAAATTCCATTATTGGTCGAGTTCCAAACTTTTTAAAAGTTGAAGTGGCCATATCAAATGAAGGCATAGGTCCATTAAACAGCCAAACAGATGATCAGTACTTATTATTATAATGTTGGTACTGCGACTATTAGCTGTCTCAAATAGGTTGTCGTATTTTAGGCAAAAAAATACACTTAGTTTTTCAATTAAAAAAAATAAAAAGGCGGCAAAGCAAATCTTATCAATTGTTTTTACTTTTTTCTGTGAAAATATATACGTAAGAACGTTGCTTCTGTAAAATATTTCTATTATATTTGTATTTATTGCGCCATTTTTGAAAAGCACTATATATGACTCGGCAGGAAGGCTACTTGCTGGCTTCGGATTCAATTAAACGGACTCCCAAGGTCTTCCGTTTAAAACGAATCCTCAGCCAGCAAGTAACTACTTCCGAGCCTCGACAATAATGTACTATTACTTACTGCTGTGGCACAACGACCCGAAGTGGATTTTTACAAGCTTTTATTGTTATCCTCTTTGTTATTACTTGCAATGTACCTTGTATGTATTTATGTTTGTACGGGTCAAATCTTGCAAGTTAAATTTGACCCACTTCCCGGTTTCCGATGAAGCTGAAAATTTGCATACATATGTAAAGGCCGTAACACACCATCGCACCGCACCGCGACCTTGGAGCAGTTCTAGGAATAGGTAGTAATGGCGTGGGCTTCCACACTATCGCACCGAACCGTCAAAACGGTGCGATCCTACCTTACCTCTGTAAGGTAAGGTTTTGACGGTGACGGTATGAAGATAAAATAAAACAAACTTTGCTACACAGAAGAATATATTTAGTCATAACATACATATTATTTTTAGTAATGTCATATTCACGAAATACATCGAATACAACAATAACAAGAGACGCTGGAATCGAATTCAAAATATCCAAATACATAACAGCATAGGTATATTAAAATCTAACGCTAAAATTAAGCACGTATTGGACTGAGAAATATATTTAATAAGTAATAACATATTTTTAAGATTTTTCTATATTTTTGAATACTTCTTCAATAATACTAACTACGAAACTATACTGGAGGCTGATTCTTCCTTTAAAATTGCATTTAAATATTTCAAATCAGGTTTTGATATGAAACTGAGATGCTAGTTTTATATCGTGAAGCTGACATCTATCCTACTCACACTATATCAGTTAGAAGGAAACGGATAGGTATTCCACATATCCGTAGGTCCATATACTTCCAAGGCCTACGGTCCTATTTGTAGTACTTATTACTTCAATGTAATTTAAACCATTTTCAATTGGAACAAAGTTGCTTTTCTTTAGTTCCAAACTTATTTCCTACACTATTGATTTCAAATTCAATTGTAAATCTTTCTTATATGGTGGGCCTTAGGAGAATATAGTCTAGTCTGATAATGGCTATGAGTGTTATATTGTATATGTATAATTCGATTTTTCTGCTCTTTCGTATGTATGTCTGGGTAAGCTAGGACTGTGTAAGCGCTTTAATAAATGTTAGCTACACGACATAGACTATTTATTCTAATAATTAAATGTATCTAAAAGCATTGATATTAAATTTACCAAGATCCTACCTAAGTATAATGATACAAATTTCGTGAAAAACTGTTTATAACATAGCTGCCTTACTTATGAATATTACAAGGCAAGGATTGTACATGGTGAGAAATGCTGCGTCACGAAATACTTGTATATCTATTACACTTATACGTTATACATATACATACATAGGACATATAGAGGGACTGATTCTAGTACACGGAGTGAGAAACGCTGAATTGCGCAACATATTTTTTATTTGGTCTCATATAAATATTCAGATATAGGCAATAGTATGCTAAATATGGATGGATGGGTTTATATACAAGCTTTTTGTAAATACAATGGAGAAAACCTTAGATATCTTAATAGTTGGCACAAGGTGACTAGATACACGTATGTCTATGTGCAATACATCAGTAACTGTATGACTTAGCTTGTGTAATTGTTGGATACTGTGTGCATCATATATAAACCGATTTTAATATAAATAAAGCTATAAGCTATTAACTTCATCACATGGTAAAAGCGCAATCCAGCATTTTCATTTATCCGTGCTAAATATCTAAACTATCAATAATGATAAAATAATCATGAAAACGTCACATTTAAGACAAAAAAATTTGACACATAAAACTCTCAACATTTGAAAACAATATACTTACATATTTTAAAGATCTTTTAAACAAAATAAACTCTCAAAAAATATAAAACCCGCTTGGCTCAAACGAACTCAAGGGTCGTCGCAAACACGAAAGTGTGGACAATAACATTATTTCGCCTCTCCCTCTAACTCGTCACATTCCCACTGTCACTATAAGATGGATAAGTACGTTGATTTTACACTAGGCAACCAGGTATAGCAATGCAATAAAAAGGAAATAAATTATTTTATATTTAAAAAAATAAACAAATATAGTAGGTAAGTAGATATGCTTCTTATTCGAGATCTGCTCGGTATATTTATTAATACATTAATTATTATTGGCCACCAGCGTATTGGCATGATGACAGCAATAAAGAATCATGGAAAAAATGGTTTGAAAGAAACATGTTAATATGATTCTAAAAAATGGAGTAGTTTCAGTATACACATTAGGATTATTAATATTTTCGCTTTTTCGCGCGAGGTTTAAATTAGCTATAAAAATGCAATTATTTATGTTAAAACTTATCTGAAATATTGTGCTTTTCGGAACCAATACAAGTGTACCGACAATATTAAAAGGGATTTCAAAATTTGTCATCATGCCAATTCTTAATGCTTTACACTCGTACACTCGTGTTCATCCTTTATTACATGATTCATTTATTAATTTTTTTTTTTTATTACAATTTGTAATTGTTAATTAACCATTAAAAAATTTAACGTTGACTGGGATGAATTTTTTCATACTTTAAAGTTCCATTGCTTATCGGCGCCGTGCTAAATGGCATACCGGATAAATTACTAATAATGCCATTTACAAAACTACTAACCATTGAAATTACATTGAATCTTTTGTTTTAAACATGCCATTCAAGTCAAATAAAACACATTAAAGTAAAAATACAATTTTAACGAGTATATGTTGCTCTTCCAATGATGCTATCGCATTGCCAACCCTGATTAGTTGTCTCACAGCCTTACTAAAGTCTTGATGGTAATACAATTTGCCATGATTCTCTGTCCTGGTAAGAGATTTTCTGCGATTGCGATACATTCAAATTAGAAAGTGACTTAGTTTGATAAATTACGGTAAGTAGCTAACGAATTTTTAAAAGCTTAGAAGAAATTGCTTCGAGTAATTATAAATTAACGGTACCGTCAACGTCAAAGATATGTATACATTTTTACACCTACTGCTTTGTAATAAGGCGTTAATTATTTATTACAAAAAGAAGTTACAATTTTTGTTATAGACTCCGCCAAACTACATTTAGTTTGACTGTACGAGTATCGTATCTTTCATGTCAACTATACTTACCTATATTCGCTACTAATTATATGCAAAGTTAAATTGTGAAAACTTTGACTAGCTTTAAATACCAGGACAGAGCAAAGCGTGAAAGGTGATAAAACTAAGAGACGGGAATGATGTTCGCTCACTATACGATACGATGTTATTTACAAATCATATCATAGAGGTTTCGCTATAGTTTGTTCTTAATACTATATGCCTGCGTTCGCGTCGAGAAAAACATTCGTCACAGATATAATGGAATTTAATACGAAATGTAATTTACAATGGCGAACGACAGCAGGAGATCGAACTGTTTAAAATTTAACAAAAAAAAAACACATTACACATTAACCTTGAAGGCAGATTGAAATCCCATGTCACGTTACACGCAGGGCATTCATAAAAACTTCAGGGGTTCGAATCGGTCTATGATAATACTGACTACTTTTTTCAGTCCGATCCCCTATGCACCTATCTATTAAAACTTTTAAACTGCACAACCGATTATATAGACATTACTCCGTTTTATACTAAATATTTACAGATAATTTTTTTAATTGACGTAATAAGAACTAATAAAACAAACTTATTAGTAACAATGCCTTTTGTTAGGGATACCGCCGTTTAGCCAAAATATTTTTCGCCGAATTTCACTTCCCAACAAACATATGGCATCAGTTTCATTTCCCAAATGAAATTTTAGCAAGTTTTTATTTCGCAACCATTTCATTTCCCAATTACTTGCGAAATGAAAATGACGTACTAGGTTGGGTTAGGTTAGGTTGGATTATGAAAATTTGCGAAATGAAATTTTGCCAAATGATAATTTGCGTAAAATAGTTTGGGAAGTAATACTTTGGGAAACGATTTTTGGCAATACATTAGTAAACCCTTTTATTATAATAGCGTCGTGCGACGGTGCAATTTTATTAATATTTACTATAATCATCACTGTCCGCCGGCCTAGCGATGCTCGTAACCAATCAAATCGTTCCTTATTAGAGTGTATGCCTTCAACTGGTCACTGTGACTAAATAGGAACGATTTGATTGGTTACGGGCGTAGCTAGACCGGAGGACAATTGATGATTTTACTGCATTCTTAAAGCGAACTATATAAATATTTTTAACCCAAATCTTTAATAAAGTTTACGTTAATTTTCTGAACGCGAACGCAGTTTTACAATTTATTTAGTTGTCATTAGTTATAAGCCTCTTCTATTCGTTTCTCAGTCTCAGGGAATGTTTGTTGGTAAGTCTCTTCGTTGCCTTACAAAATATATTGTTACTTTCACGACAAACTTTTATAAACTTTAATAAAAAATATTTAAGGAAAATCATTTGTTTCTTCCAATTATATACTTTCCAGAGTATTTTCCAACACCCATAATTATTATCGTAATTACTTACAAGCTATACCAAGCATTTAATTATAAATAAATTGGCCCTAAGAGTCGTATATCTAAAGAACTAATATTTTTATTACATTAAGATTCCGTAGTATGGAAATTTTAATAAGGAATAACAGGATAATTTCGAATTTACGATGATATAATTAAGGAAAATCGAAATATGTTTCGATCAATGTAAGTACCCCTTATTATCGTTTGATAATGTTTGATTTGATCACATCGTTTGTGCGTCGCTATAATGAGAAGTGTTTTTATCATTAATTAAATACTCATTTAAATGTACAACAATAATGTTCTTTGAGCTATGCTTCCCCACAGTTTCTGCGTTGGTTAGGCAACAAGCATCTTCAGTCTATTAAAGGGCTATTTATTAGTTACGTTCCAACAAAACTCACTTACATATTATATTTTTCAGCATTGCATATTATTGCTGTGTAGATATTTCTGAGACGACACATGAATTCGTTGTTCTCAATGAAGGCGACACGAAATGTCCCAGCTCTTTAGTGTTAAAACGCCTAATAAAATCTGAAATTACTCACTGAGTCCCAAGACACCTATTTTATACTTTAAGGTATTAACATTACACCAATGACAACCTTTATACTTTACACGTTTTGAAGGAACTCAACCAAAAATAAAATTTTGTTTACAAATGCACGCAAGTTTAGGGACGGATGTTGATTCATATATTATATTGAAAGTAATCAAAACACTAATAAATAAAATTGTGTATTGCTCTAATGTCAGTTCGATTTGATTCGTCCGAACGGCGCTTTCTCTAAGGCAAGTAAAATTGAGCGTTGCTAAATTTAAACGTCAGTGATAATAAAATGTTTGTTTTTCGGTACCGTACACCGAGGTTACTTTGGTTTTCGCGACTTTGGGGCCACTTGCGCGTTCCAGGGTTAGCCAACTAGGGGTGCTACGGACAGAAAACCTCCTAGAGTGCCGAGACCCTTCTCATTCCTCATGATCAGCTGATCCGGGGGAAAGGGAAGGGTTCTTGGACGGTGCGCCTCGAGGGCAATGGTAAGAAATCTCTTGGTTTCCAGGTAAATGCTTACCGGTGCTGCCAATGTCCTGTCGTGGGGGGGGGAGGGGTTTAGAGGGTTCCGCACAAGGTGTCCTGTCAATGAGAAAGAGTTCACCCGAGTGTAGTTTCCCGGCTAGGCGGAATGCCTAAATGCATTACTGCACGTAAAAAAAAAGGTTAGCCAACTAACAGTACAGTAGTTTTTACAGTATAGTTTAACCCTGTATAAAAGGACTGTATAAACGGTTAACTCCGAGTTAGTTGGCTAACCCTGGAATGCGCAAGGCCCTTACAAAGCTGTTCGAATAGCGTTTTTATTTTTTTGCTTTCCTTGAACCATTTTCTAATGGCCAAATTTTCGAGTTTTATCTCATTGCAGAACTGCGTAAACTTAGATTATTAGTTTCTATTTGTAAGTTGCCTTCTCCATCTTGTGTTAAAGTGATCAAAATAACCTCATGTTACGGTATTGATAAAACTTCTGCACCAGAAAGGTATTTTACAACAAATTGTCACTAACATTGCTACTCTTTACTAATAATCAATGACATTTTTGAGCTTTTGCCTCTCCACCGATACAAAATGCACTTTCGTCATGACTGTGTCCAATGCGCTTATTGAAGTGCAGTTATAAATCGCAGAATACTGAGGTTCTTTTGGCGCTAGGACGTGTTCGCGTATATTTATTCGCGTATAGTATTTAAAATACCTATTTTTTTCAACACGATATTTAAATTGAATTAAATTCCAACAAATCTTTAGATGGGATATACCCTAATACGTTGAAAACAAATAAGTTAATAAGAAATGTTTTCGAATAAGAGGTTCTTCCACGAACAGATGCTTCAATTAATTTAATAAGCTGTAATAAATAAATTACTCGGGTATTACGCAACGCAAGCACGCCCCAACTACGTAAAATGTCACTGATCAACCGGTGATAAATGCTGTCATATGCCCTCTTCTATTCTACCTGCATTTCTTAAAATGTTTACACTAAAATATTAATAGATACCTAGAACAGGGCTCATTTGAAGTTTTGGAAATTCTTGATCGTCTTTGCAATAGCAGTGGCACGGTGGTGTGTATAATAAAATAACTGTATTTGATACAGTCATGAGATTTTTCTCTTAAAGCTACACAGTTGATATATTTTATATGTATTTGTAATACCTTTATGTTTGCGCAATGTTTGGGCCCGCTTGTGGTATTAATGTGTAGATTAGATATTTACAATACGCGGGCCTTTGACTAGATGTTTAGCCACACCAAAAGATATAACAACAGTTTTTATACATATACACGCACGTCGGTTTAGCTAACATATCGTGCGACTCCAATCTTACTCCATTCGCTTAATGATATCACAATCTGTTATTATCACACAACTTACCGAATCGACATTTCGGATGTAAGCCCAAGTCGGAGATTGGCCCCCTTTTGGCGTGAATTACGTGAATATATCAATGTTAACATTGCATTATTACAACTACATGATAAATTCGCTATTTTGAGAGATGTTGCCAGTAAACATATCATTCGGCTTTTCTCAATGTTCTCTAAAACATAGTGAAAATAGAAAAGTAGGTCTCTACAAAGATGCGCCACGTCACTCTTATCTCCGAAGACAGCGACAGCATCAAGCGTCCTTCGATGTCTTGCGATTGTATTTCGGTTCGTTTTATAAACACGATATAGATTAATAATAAAAAATGTTGATTTGGGAATAGTTTCCACAATTCAATTAACATTTAACGTAGCTTATACAAAAGATATAAAAGCCGCCACGAAATACTACTTTTAAAAGTGTACAAACTAGAAAAGCGCGCGTTATCGCAGATTTTTCTGAACAGAGCCCGACTTTCCCTTTTTCACTACGTCTAATAATTACGCTACTATTTCTAGAAACCTCTTTTGTTATAGTATTACGAAAACTGTATTCAAAACTCGCCATTTTAAAGCTTTTGTTTCCTTATTCGAGGTGGGGACTTTGCTGTATGAATATTAAATGATCTCGAAAAATCAACCCTGTTACGATGACTTTAAAGTTAATTTTTCGAGTTGCTATTAAGGTAAGTAAGTACATACCGATATTCACACAGCTTATTCTTAATTTTATATACTTTCTATCACACATAAATTCGATTCTTTAGACAAGTTATTGAATACAGTTTATTTGTGTAAGTAGTTTGGTGGCAATTGACTTTGTTCTCATCTTATTTCTAAGTCACTTCACTTCGTATGTTAAGCGCGTAATTTTCATTGAAAATTTAAGCTGTGTTGAATTTTAAATTGCTTTACGGTATTATACTACATAGTTATAAAAGAAATATGTATCAGGAACTTTGTTTGATATTCTAACTATGCAAAGATTGCTTTGTCTATGATTTTTTAAAGCGGTTATCGTTAACTTGTCCCTTTATAAGAGGTACATTTAATAAAGGACTGATTTAGGCCCTTCAGTATTTAGTATAAATTTCTTTATAAGATATTTAAATTTCAAAGCGATCAGGAGAGCTGTTTTATACAGGTTGCATTTTTTTCACCACCATTTTTTCCTACTTATTACAGGTACATGTTGATTTAAGGCCTGTGCAGTGTGCTGTGCACACTGGATGCGTGTGCGTAGACGTGCGCGTTGTAATATACAGATTCTTAGAAAGACGGCACACCGCATGCATGACGTGTGCGTGCACGGCTCGCAACATTTTAGCGTACGCGCACGTTCTACGTCTACGGACACGCAGCTGGTGTGCGCTGGCCTTTAACGTTACCTTTAATCATTTTGGTCAATCGTACCGCCGATGTTCGATTTTTCGTAATTTTTGCTCACACTGCCAGGCTTCGATGTCACGTTGATTTGGCACTCTCATTTTTGAGAATGCAACCTGTATAAAATTATAAATAATAAGAAAAATAAAAACAAAAAAGTGCCCATGAAATAAGTGTGCAACGTGAAAATAATAGTTTTTAAATATTCGTCTAAAATTTTAAAGGGATAATACGCTTTGAAAATAATATTGTTACATATAAGAATAAGTATAAATATGATTACGTTGATTCCATTATACTATATCTATTTAATTAATGTTAATAATGATTTATTTATCTCAAAATATATGGCAACAAAGAAGACGATTTTTTTGCATATCGCATTATTACCTACATGATTTAATCATTCTTTGAAAGAAATACATTTTTTTAAATAATCTAAAACAATTTCGTGCAAAAGGAGTCAAATACACAAAAGATATTTAACCTAATGGGGTCCAGTGATCATATAGTCACCATCAAATACATACAGACAGCAAAAGTGTCATTCTCAATGCCCGCATGCCGGTAACACACTGTACATTTGGACACTTTTGCCGTCATATTATTATGAAGACATCCTAGTTTCTATGGTACAAAGGTGTGTTACGATATATTTGGCCACTTTAGCCGTCACTATTTTTTTAAATGCTGACTGTATAAATATAGTGTTTACACATACACTATAAGCTATACATATATAGATAATTAGTTTAAATAAGATGTCTTCATCGGATCCCAGGAGGTCAAAATAGACGACATATTCGTTATGATAAAATAAGTCTATGCTTATACTAGTAAGTCTATAAGCTAATAATTTCAAGACAAGTTATTTGTTTACATAGCTGATATGGATAATGGCAACTGAAATATGTAAAAAGTTGTTTGTTTAATGTTTTTTTTTTAGTAAAGATTAATGTAAAAAATGTTCTATTGCTACAGCAATAATGTTCTATGGTGTATTTCGACAAAATTAATTGTTAGAAGTATTACACATATTTTAATTCTTTTGTAGCTTTTAACGTAACAAATTGTTTTACACATGATTGAGGTTACAACTACATGAATCCGATTTTTTTCATATGATTCGGAGTTTAATCTCTAAGAAATCTATTTTAATTTGGTGAAAAAGTATTCAATTAATTGTCGGCCGATCATCAACAATAATAAAAAAAAAAAAGGAAAATCACATTTTCATGTTGTTTTTTTTTGAACATCAGAGAGATTTCAGATGCACATAGCTTGAGCGAACATTTTTACAGGTGTAGCGATCCGCCGGACGGCTGATACGCTTTCGTGTCATAAAATTGGCGGCAAGTTCATCGTGGGCCGATCGATGTAGCTGCATAAACGCAGGAGAGGAACGTAAAAGATTCACAAGCAAAATCCCACACTAGCATCTCCCGAGTGTCGACTTCTAGTCAACGATATGGCTGTCGCTCGACGTTGGCACAACTGAGTAGCGACACCATTTCCATAGCGCCGACTAGACGCCGACTCAAAAGACGGTAGTGTGGGGTCTCTCTTGGTGGCGATGTTAGAGCGAGACAGTCGGCAGATCGCTACACCTGTAAGCCGTCGTGCGAGGGAGCCGGCTTGCTTACGTGACGCCGAGAGGCCGGCGCGCCTCGTGGAGCGCGTAGGCGGCGCGCTGCGCGGGCGCGGCGCGCGCGCGCAGGCCGGGGTGCAGGCGCGACCACGGGCAAGGTTTCCATTTGAACTCCGTGAACTCGTTCACTTGCTGTACAGAATACGAGACTGTTAGTTATGGTACGGTGTAATTGTCGAGTTGGGACTTCCGGTTCGAACGCCATCTTGATAGTAGCCTCGTGATTAATTCCTTTGTTTTTTGCTCATTAATATTGTTTAAAGTGTAATATCGATAGCTTTATTATACAATAATCTAATGTGGTAGTGTGCAGTGAATGGAGAATTAATCTCAAAGCGTGTTTAACCACCATTTTGGAGTCAACGGCCGGTAGTCCACGTGCTTCTCGTAAAATCCAGCTATCGGTTTTACGAGACAACTACAACAACCACCGAACAGCGTCGTGCTCTAAGAGCATTTATTTTGTTCCTACCCTTTTACGTGACATTGGCTACGGGCAACACCGCCCTCAAGTCCATCAAGAAAAAAAAAAAAAAAAAAATTGTCGAGTTTGTCATCATTTTCAAATAACCTAAGTTCCAGCCGTAGGCAATGTTAAAAAGATCCCAGGAGTCTTGACTTAGTGATCACGCCAAGTGTTGCGTAATATTCTCAACAATTCCCAATCTTTCCACATTTTTTGAACTGCATGCATCTATTTCGAGTTCCTTTGTGTAGGAGTATGCCGTCAACTCACCCTAACAAAGCTGGCGTCGAGAGTGTCCGGAGCGTCGCTGACGTGCACGCGCGCCAGGGCGGACTGCTGCGGGCGACGCGTGCGCCCGTACACGGCCGACACCTCCAGCTGCGACAGCGACTTGCGGAGCCGCACGAAGCCCAGCACGTCGTATTGCCACACCCAGTAGCCTGCAAATTAGAAAACCACTTAAGGGGATCCCATGCCCCGATGACCTTCGATCTGAATCCCTTAGTTTTCTAATGTTTTTTTTGTAACTTATCATATTAACAGCAACGGCTTTAAGCAATATAGTATCCCATATTTACTTCAAAATTCATTGTTTTCGAGATATTTGGCATCAAAGCTGAACAATTTAAAAAAAAAACTGGTTTACTGGCCATAACTTTTGTGTTCATTAGTTTAAAATTAAAACTTTAGACTAATTTTTAGAGACGTTAAAGACGAACCCAAATATTTCGATTTCGTATATGTAAGATCTTTCACACCAATCGAGATACGAAAAGTGTTTTTAAACAATGTTTAAAAAAAGTCATAAATAAATAACTATCCATTTCTTTCAAAATCTGGTAAACAAAAATTGAGATAAAAGATTGAAGAACCGATAGCCGTTTGCCTTATAATTTTATATGTAGTGCAAAAGTAGGAAATACGATTCAAACTTGTCAAAAATCGATGAAAACCTCAGGTAGCCCCTTAAATACCAATCGGGTATCTATAAACCGCCACGTGGACAGATAGAAATAATTCATTAGAGTACCTATACCCATGCGCGCCCGCTAAGGACAAATGGGAATACATCGAGCCACAAGCCCTATGACATGCTTAACGCCGCATTTAAGCCCAGATCAACCCCTCGGAATTTCAAATACCCCTAACTATCACGCGTTTTAAAACCACCCCACACTAGCGACTTTCGAGCGTCAGCGTCTAGTCAGCGCTATGGAAAATAGCGTCGCTGCGCAGTTGCGTCAACGCTGCGTCGAGGACCAGCCATAGATTTTACTAGACGCCGAAGGAGACTCTAGTGTGGGGTGGCCCTTAAATCCATACTAATGTTATAAATGCGAAAGTCTGTCTGTCTGTCTGTGTGTTCCCTCTTCACGCTTAAACCGCTGAACCGATTTAGATGAAATTTGTCATAGAGATAGGTTGAGTCCCTGAGAAGGACATAGGATAGTTTTTATCCCGAAAATCATCCCTTAAGAAAGTAAAAAGCGGGGTGGAATTGAGATAATTAACGGAGTGCCTGCTAATTTGTGTGTATAATATGCTCAAATTTAGATTGCTATGAGATTTTTTCCAGGCGCTATTCTTACTCTAGCTGCTGTTACCTGATTCCACGCAGACGAAGTCGCGGGCAAAAGCTAGTATTTAAATTGATATCTTACCATGTATTATAAGTCTTCTTAGTTGCGTACACTGCCAGCACATCAATATGATCGGATTCACGCACGCTTCATACTGAAATAGAAAATAATTCATGATAAACAAGAAAAGTTCCAAAAAAAATGTTCCATAATAATATCACTTGTTTATTTTTTTTCATATAAAAAAAAACAAAGGGTTTATGTTATTTTTAGGGTTCCGTACCCAAAGGGTAAAAACGGGACCCTATTACTAAGACTACGCTGTCCGTGCTGTACGATATCGATCCTAAGGTGGGTTGGAAATTAAATTTCTTGACTGTACAAATATGTGGCGAAATAAGGATCAACTTTAAACAACAAAACAACGATAATGACTCCCCAGTAGCATTTATACGTCATTATGACGTCAGCGACGTCATTATGACGTCGCTGACGTCATTTTGCTACCTGCTGCTTCCCGTCAGCCGCCTGCTCGTTTGCATCACATAAAATAAAATAAAAAAACCGGCCAAGTGCGAGTCGGACTCGCCCACCGAGGGTTCCGTACTTTTTAGTATTTGTTGTTATAGCGGCAATAGAAATGCATCATCTGTGAAAATTTCAACTGTCTAGCTATCACGGTTCATGAGATACAGCCTGGTGACAGACCGACAGACGGACAGCGGAGTCTTAGTAATAGGGTCCCGTTTTTACCCTTTGGGTACGGAACCCTAAAAATGTCCATTCCCCCCCTTTAATCTCCGAAACTAATGGGTCTAAAATTTTGAAAAAAAAATACACAAAATAGATCTAACCTATAAATTACAGGAAAACCTATTAGAAATGTGCAGTCAAGCGTGAGTCGGACTTAATTACTTAGTTTTTGATAAAAATACATTGTTTCAATTGTGTAATGTACGGAACCCTTGGAACGCGAGTCCGACTCGCACTTGACCGGTTTTTTTTATTGGTTCGGCGTTCAGCATATGTGGCAAGCGTATGTTTTTTTTTCTAGTTACTTACGTCGAGAACACGTAGTGGTCGTATGACGCGCTGACAGGACTCATGGGGCGCGTCCACCACGACGAACTCGCGTAACGAGTCCTTGTGTAGCCGCAACACGTGATTTATCAGAGGCGGATATAACTGCGGACAAAATCAGTGAGTTAGTTGTATCTGTCTCTTATCTTAAGGGGCTACCTGAGGTTTTCATCGATTTTTGACAAGTTTTGAATCGTATCTCCTACTTTTGCAATATATATAGAATTATAAGACAAGCAGCTATCGGCTCTTCAATCTTTTATCTCCATTTTTGTCTACCGGATTGTGAAAAAAATGAATACTTATTTATTTATGATTGTTTTAAACATTGTCTAAAAAAACACTTTTTTCGTATCTCGATTGCTGTGAAAGATCTTACTTATACGAAATCTACATATTTGGGTTCGTCTTAGACGTCTCTAAAAATTTGTCTAAGGTTTTAATTTTAAAATAATTAACACAAAAGTTATGGCCAGAAAACCCGTTTTTTGGCCTAAAATTGTTCAACTTTGATGCCAAATATTTCGAAAACAATGAACTTTGAAGTAAATATGGGATACTATATTGCTAAAATCCGTTGCTGTTAATATAATAAGCTACAAAAAACATTAGAAAACTAAGGGATTCAAATCGAAGGTCATTGGGGCATGGGATCCCCTTAAGGGGCCCACTGCCTATCAGTCCGTCGGACGATATCAGCCTGTCAGTTGTTCGGAACTGTCATATTTTTGTTCTAACTGACAGGCCGATATCGTCCAGTGGACTGATAGTCAGTGGGCCCCTTTAGTCGATATTCACAGCTATAATAAAATAATAAACTAATAATAAACTTACAGTTTTACAAAACAGCAGTTTGAGCGATGTAAGAGTCAGCCCCTCCACTAAAACGGTCTCCATCACTTCGTCAATCTTCTTTTCTGATAATCCAATCTGAAACCGTGTGTAATAATAACCATAAATAAATAAGATGGGCATGTTGTGAATATGGGGCATTTTCTATGAAAAGGGACCTTATTGTCGATGGCGCTTACGCGGCATTGTATTTATATCGGAGCATCGTTAATAATAGCGTAAGGATAGACAATAAGGTCCCTTTTTATAGAAAATACCACATATG
Source organism: Cydia strobilella (assembly GCF_947568885.1). Taxonomy (NCBI): domain Eukaryota; kingdom Metazoa; phylum Arthropoda; class Insecta; order Lepidoptera; family Tortricidae; genus Cydia; species Cydia strobilella. The sequence continues at coordinate 26,262,769 of NC_086042.1, forward strand.
ACGTTTATCGTCAGCTACTATTAACTAATATGACGTCTAGCAAGTGGGACTTTGCAATGAACAATATTATGTGCCCTATCTGGGCGTTTTCTAAAATAAATATTGAAAACCTGATTCTCACAGATCCTGGTGTTTTTGGGTTCTTTCAACTCAGAATCACTAGCATATTCAATCCTGATGATAAAAAAAATGTCACAAAAATTTGTATGAAAATTGTACATCGTCAGTTTCGTCACGCACACATACATGTGATTTTTTTTTTCAACACGAAAACGTGACGTAATGGCAGTGTTGGCCGAAACGTTAATGCAATTAACCATTAACCAGTACACATTGAACCGTAAACTGTAACCGTCCATTACGGTTTACGGTTCATTTTGTACTGGTTAATATCTTGACTCACCAAATTAACGGCGACGTCTAACCCATTAGGGTAGCAAGTCTGCACCCTGTTCCAATCCACGGAATGTGCTAATTTCTTATTGCATATGATGATGCTTAGTTGGCTGAATGATGTGAGCTGCGAGAGGGTCTCTAGAGTTTCTGTGGTGACCAGGTCGTAGTCTACTAGTATGTGCTGAAAAAAAAAAAACTTTAATAAGTGCCAAGTGTGACAAGGAGGGGGGAGGGGTCAAAAAACCTCGAAATTCGTGTGACGTAATTAATGGATGAACCCTAGACTGTCACACTTTCCTACGGCGGGTAGGCGTGACATAGAACACACTACGTACTGATGTAGTGCGTAATTGTTTTCCTTCGTATTTTCTCGGAAACGTTCGTATTTGTCATGCTACTTCAGTCAACCTAAGTACTTTTAGTTTCGAGACTGACCTAAATAGCAAGACATGTTCGTACGTTTCCTTGAAAATACGATGGACAAGAATGATGCACTATTGTACTATGTATTCCCGTGCAGCGAGCGATTGATTTTATTATAGTAAAAACTGCCTTAGCGTTGGACAGCGTTTCGCATTGTGATAGCTGTAAATGATACGTAAGAGGAAAAGTCAACCATGTCATAATGGACATAAGGTCCGTTATTTATAAATTTACCTGTAAACTGGAAAACATCATCGCCTCAGCGTTGAATCTTGATAATATCGCGTCAGCTGGTGATGAAGGGTCGAAGCGGAGCCCGCGCGAGTATAACTCCACGTTGTAGTGCTGCAAATAAGGTCCAAATTTAAATAATCTATTTACTAATTTTTGTTTTAGTTTTGGGCATCACATAAAACAAAGTCGCTTCCTGCTTGTCTGTCCGTCCGTCTGTCCCTATGTATGCTTAGTTCTTTAAAACTACGCAACGGATTTTAATGCTGTTTTTAGGGTTCCGTACCCAAAGGGTAAAAACGGGACCCTATTACTAAGACTCCGCTGTCCGTCTGTCTGTCACCAGGTTGTATCTCATGAACCGTGATAGCTAGACAGTTGAAATTTTCACAGATGATGTATTTCTGTTGCCGCTATAACAACAAATACTAAAAACAGAATAATATAAATATTTAAATGGGGCTTCCATACAACAAACGTGATTTTTTTGCTGTTTTTTCCGTAATGGTACGGAACCCTTCGTGCGCGAGTCCGACTCGCACTTGGCCGGTTTTTTTAATAGATAGAGTGATTCAACAGGGAGGTTTATATGTATAATACATCAGCAATGCACCCGTGCGAAGCCGGGGCGGGTCGATTTTTTTTAAATTAACGAATAAAAATTAAAAAAAAACATTAAAAACTGTAATAGACCTGTAGGGGTGGCCTAGGGGTTCATGGCGTTAGCCGCGATAGCTAAAGACGCCGGTCCGAATCCGGCCTTCACCACTGGAGGGCTTCGTCATTTTTTCTTTAATATATGACATCTATTACAGTTTTTAATTTATATATAGTAGTGTGACTACTTAAAAAAACACAAATCAAAATATTTAATAAAATAATTTGATTTGTTCCCAAACTTGTTAAAAAAAACATGTTTTGCAATAACTACGTGCCTATCTATAAAATGAAAACAGTTCTAAAAATTGTCAACATCCCTATGCTCAATAATTTTCAACTCCTGCTTTGTTAATATTAGTTGTAAATTAAATCTAAATCTTTAAAGCCTTTTTGGAGAACTGATTAATTTACATACTATTTGTTTCGTCTTCTTGTCATCTACGGCGTCCATTTCGCAGCTGATCAGGGCAAAATTCCTTATGCTGTGGGAATGTTTGAATAACAGGCTCTCTATAATTACTCTGAAAAAGAAAACAGTCACTTAGGTACTCATAATAAGCTAGAACAATAGATTTCATAACAAGACGAGTGACATAAATTGATGATACTTAGCACTAAAAATTATCGTGGTCGACAACTATAAATGTTATAGCCCGATGGTGCGTTTTTTTACAATAGGGTTGTTGACACATGTTGAATTTTATAACTAAATCCAGTTAAATAAATAGAAAATGAGCAATTTATCACCATAAATTGGAAATTTAAAAAATATATGGGAATATACCTAGTCGGCTCATAAGTTCTGTCATATACATAGTATCAAATAAAATCAAAAGTTTAAGTTTATTCCGTATAATTTGTACAGCGTTTGAAAGCTTATAAACTAGAGAATCTAAATGTATAACATTTATTCAAAATGACCGCCATAATTATCTACACAGGCTTGAAGTCTTCGTGGCCAGTCGTCAATGGATTCACGCACCACTTTCATGTCGATATTGGCCACTGCCGTAGCAAGAGATTTTTTCAGCGAGTCTAGATTTGCATGAGGTTTTGAGCACACCTTTTCCTCTAAATACTGCCATATTTTATTGTCTAAAGGATTAAGATCTGGGCTAGAGGAGGGCCAATCTTCATGCCGTATAAAGTCGATTTTATTGGAGGCGAGCCAGGCTTGTGTAGACTTTGCCTTATGGGCTGGAGCAGAGTCCTGCTGGAAAACCCAATGCTGGTTTAGAAACATCGTATGGGATAGTGGTTTCACAATATTAGTCAACACCGTGTCTTGGTACACTTTGGCACTAGTTTTTACTCCTTTCTCACAAAAATGCATACTAGTGACGCCCGCATAAGAAACTCCCAGCCAAACCATCACAGATGAAGGGTGATGACCTCTTTGAATACAAGGAATGCTATTAGACGCTTCTTTACTATTGCGAGCGTACACTTTATCATTTTGTTTATTACAGTTTTCTTCTATGTCAAAAAATTTCTCGTCCGAAAACAGTATACAACGGTGCTTATTTTTAGCGTACTTCTTCAATAAAGCTTTAGATCTTTTAAGCCTTAAAGCTTTAAGCCGACCATTGAGAAGATGGCCAGTTTTTCGTTTATAAGCACGAAGTCTCAGGTCTTGATTAAGCACTCTTTTCACCGTGTTTTTGCTCAAACCCATCTGGAGGGCCATAACTTTTTGTTTCCTAGCGGGATTTCTGGCAATGCGTGCCCTAATTGCTTGTACAACCGCTGGAGTCCTAGCTGTACGCGGACGACCGCTTCTTTTCTTGTCATTTAAACTAGAGACCTCACTGTATCTTTCTATGGTACGATACACAAATCTTAGAGAGAATTTTAAATTTTCAAGTAGCTTAAAAATTTTAGTCGGCGAGTGACCACAACGATATAGTGCAATTATTGCGGTACGGCTATCTTTAAGCGTCCACTCCATGTTGAAGAAAACAGAAAATTGCAAAATTATACTACTCAAATATTTAATAAAGATTCGAAATTCAAATGCAGAACGGTTTTTGTTTTAGGAGTTCCAAATTTAAATTTTAAAGGCCAGTGACAGAACTTATGAGCCGACTAGGTAAAAAAATACGTTAATAAAAAGCGACTGAAAATACTAGTGAGTGTAACCGTAGTGATCTAAATATTTCCATGACATTATCTTGAAGATCAAATATACCTGTCTAGTTTGACATTGCTATGAACCATCTGCACGCATCCTGGTCCTATGAATACTATCTCTTGCAGCTGCAGTGTGTCGAAGAATCTGCAAGCAAACACATTTTTGTATTACAAATGCATCCTCTTCCGCAGGGGATGTTAGGGCTTCCCCATTGCCCGGGGGGCGAGATGCGTAAATGCATTTATCATTTAAAAAAAAAAGGTTGACTTTGATTAGGCCTGTTCGCTCAATGTCCGAATCAAAAACATCTTTATTTTGAGTTTCAAATTTTGAATGTTTGATGCGCCAATATCAATTAAATGCCATAATTATCAGCACACGAAACGACAGAACTTGAGTTTTTTTTTGCTATGGAGGAAGACCCAAATAGAACATGTATGTCAATGCACTGTATACTGCATGGTGTGGGTGTGGGGTGTGGCCATGCTTTTAAATGTACATACATACATATAATCACGCCTATTTCCCGGAGGGGTAGGCAGAGACCACGGATTTCCACTTGCTACGATCCTGACATACCTCTTTCGCTTCCTTCACTTTCATAACATTCCTCATACACGCTCGCCGGTTTAGGGTGCTCCTGACCTGGCCTTTCTTCAGAATTTCCCCGATCTGATCAGAGAAAGTCCGCCGAGGTCTGCCCCTTCCAACTCCCGTTTCTACCTCTCCCTTATACACTCTCTTTGTTAGCCTCCTTTCACTCATTCTTTCCACGTGTCCAAACCATCTCAACATACCTTTCTCAATTTTTGTCACTACATCTTCGCTCAGTCCACACTTTTCCCTTATCACACTGTTCCTAATTCTATCTTGTAATCTCACCCCACATACACTTCTCAACGCTCTCATTTCCACTGCATTCACTTGGCTTTGATGCCTCTTCTGCCATACCCAACTTTCGCTACCATACATAAGTGTAGGCACCAGCACCCCTCTATGCACAGCCAACCGTGCCTTTTGCGACACCTTCTGGCTGCTCATAAAAGCGTTAAGTGCCCCATTCACGCGATTTCCAGCACTCACTCTCCTTTCAATATCTTTATCATGCTTACCGTCCCCAGTGAATAATGTTCCCAGATACACAAACTCTTTCACTTGTTCTACTCTTTCTTGACCAATCAAAATTTCACAGTTTGTCATATATTCCTCCTTTTAAATGTACTTGGTGTAAAGTATACATATAAGACATATACGTATTATGCAACTCGTGCATTCTGTATAATGTATATGAATAAGCGAATGGAATATCACCATTTGTACCTATCAGGTGCCTTGATATCAGTTTTCTAATTTCAAATGCATCACGATACATTTGAATTTTAGGCGCAAGGCGTGCTTGCATATGCGTACGAAACCGAAACGATGCAAATATATGTGCATACATTTAGTTACTTATCTATATCATCGGTCATACTTATCGTTTTCTGCTACAATTTGAGACATGATGATCATACAAAATTCGACTCTGTGCAGTTTACCTTCAGATACAAATTTGAAGTAGTCAATATACCTTGCAAGGGGTATACAAGAAACTAGTATTTGCATAATGTCCGTTTAGAAATGATTGTTGATAAAAAATACATAAATCCATTTGTAAGTCTGAGCATATTATGTGAGGAGGGAACATATTTCTTTTTGCCGGCTTCAATCCGCGTGTGAAGGTAAAAAAAACTCGTGAAAGTGCGCGTTTCAGATATTTTTTAGGAAGTTGTAGTAAACAACCAAGTTAGTGGTTTGACTAGGAATCTTACGGTCCAATTTTAGATCCACAGGCCTTCTTATCCGACCACTTTTTGGTGCATCGAAAAAGGTGAATCCTCACTATACTTTCCAATAGCCTTACGTACGGATCCGATGTTAACTACTGCAGAATTCGCCAACTCTTTGAGCGTGATCATTTCTGCACAATATATTAGTTTTCTGGAGAAATGCCCCGCATTTCGCGTATTTTGTACACAAGCTTTGCGACGAATGTAAATAATTATAGATAAATAAGTATAACTGACGATTTCATATAACTTTTTTTTAGTCAGCATTATGAATCCAAAAAGCTGCATTGCAAAGTTGTGCTTATACTTTCTGGAACACCCGATATAAACCTAACCTAACCATATCATGAAGTGATCAATTCTAAGATGGCATTTCATGAAACGATCAAAATCAAACGATCATAATATGGCCACGACAGCGACATGTCCTATATATTTTCTCCGAATTGCATTAAAACGAATACGCCATTCGAGTCATATTTCTGTTGATAATGCTTCAGGGAAAAAACTTCCTCAACCTAACATTACTACGAAATCATTTAATGCAGCATTCATCTGCGTAACAATGATAGCTGTTCGTTACACAATGTTGCATGGTCACGTAGTTAAATATTTTTTCATGACACTCGCTCAGTAAATGTGGAATTGCACGCGGGAACTATAGGTATAGAAAAAGCGTTTAGAGTTAGAATCTATCATTATACCTAAAAATTTTGTGAAGTTAACATATTCTATTTCTGTATCCTTGTACTTTATACTAATTTAATTTTGTTTTCCCTGCTTAGCGTAAAATTCCATGCATTTAGTTTTATTTAGGTTAACTTGAAGTTTGTTTATTTCTAGCCATTTGTTGACATCTGTAAATACTTTATTTAGATCTTCTTTATACTGTGCGGTATTAACATTTCTTACTATTATTGAACAATCATCAGCAAACAGAAGAATTTTGTGATTGATGGTAACTTTTGGCAAATCGTTGATATAGAGGAGGAATAATAATGGTCCAAGTAAACTGCCCTGAGGGACACCAGCTTTAACTATCCTGTATGAAGATCTGTAGGTTTCAAAAGTTTTTGTGTTCTCGGAATAAGTCATTACTTCAGTGCTTTGCTGTCTATTGTTGAGATAGGTTTTAAACCAGTTTAAACAGTTACCTCTAATGCCCTTGTGGTATAATTTATTCAAAAGTCTTTTGTGACAGTTCTGATGATGGGATCCATTAGGAATCGAGGGAATTCCTTAAATGTTAAAGGCATACATATAGTCATTTTTGTATTTTCATCAACAAATCCAGCATTTGCATTTAAAAAATGTGCTTAAAAAATTTGTTACGAGTAATGACTGTAATGAGTACAATCCTATTTTGCATGTTTTTGAAGAGTGACTCAAAAGGACTGGTGACCTACTGTCATCCATTAACAAGTTTTTATCGAAATAAGTAAAATAATGACTTACTGTGGCATAACTTTGTGCATGAACTGCGTGAGCTCCGCCTGGCTGCAGTCCGCGACGTGTATCTGCAGTACGTTTGTGTGTTTCTTGAATATTCGGGCTAGGAACGCGCATTTGTCCAACTGTTTCGCGTTGAGCTTGAGAGTTTTCCTGAGGAAAATATTTTACGTTTTGTTTAACTTGGAAATTAATCGTAACAAAATCATAATTCCAAAGGCAGTTAAGAGAGGTGATAGTACCTCTGGAAATCCTTTGAATTCTTATTGTTAAGGAAGTAAGTAGACATACATAGGGAATAGTAACTCTATCTGCAAGGAATGAACTGGAGACAACTTACCTCCGTCCTTCATACATGAGCAGGCCACTGCGCCAGTGCCGGCTGGTGGACATGGCGGCTAGAGCATCCTCCAGGCTCAGGTGCTCCAGGATGCAGCCCAGAGGCAGCAACGGCAGGCAGCTCCAACCTACAGACATCTGCAAGGAATAAACATATTTTTTTTGTGAGAATGGAAATCATGTTTGAAACAGTAAATTAAACAAGGAGCAATTTAAAGCTCCAAGTTTATTTTTGGTTAATAAGTCATTTTAAGATTATTGCTGCTTCTACTTTTTTTGGGCTGTCAGAGTGAAACCATACTTTTTAAAGATTCTAATTTGCCAGACATGAAACATGCATCAATCATCATCATAGGCCATCTTCTAAACATGTTAAATTGGTAATAGGATTCTATTGCATATTGAATCTGCTGCAACATAATGACTTACATTTGTCTCCTGGCTGACAACAGAATATATATATACAGTCAAAACTGTTTACATCGACATCATTTAGATTTAGAACAACATATCGATTAAATTGACAAAAATCAAAGGTCCCGGCTGAATTCTATTAGACACGCCTGATAAAAAACTGCTTTTTACGACATTGCTTATTAAAACATATCTCTTAAAGCTACTACATTTAACTGATATTTTCGGAGAATTATATCTGTTAGAATGAGGAGCTGTATTGTAAACATTTGAATTTTGAATAGGTAACAGTATCCACATCTGGCACACTAAATAGTCATTAAGATCGTAAAAGTAAACAAAAACGTGTCGAGTTTAGGGTCTATTGTAATTCTCAGAAACAAAATACACGTGTATGCAGTATAATCCAAGCTCAAAGCCCGCTTCCTCATTTCTCTTCAGTCAGTTTGTTGCTTATCTGAACAGGGGCGTAGCTAGAGGATATGGCGCCCGGGGCAGTCACCAAATTTGCGCCCCCTGACAACTGACAAGTTTCCCTGCTGCTGCCTTTACCCATTTTGGCGCCCCCCCTTGGATGGCGCCCGGGGCACTTGCCCCCTCTGCCCCCTCCCCCCTCCAAATATGTATGCCATATTAACAGACTCATAAATCAAACAGAAATTATATATGTGCCAAATATAATCCTCAGTGCTAAACCTTATACCATATGTTGGAATGAAGACCTTAAGACATTGATAATGATAACACAGACATCTTGCATTGAATTGATCTACATTTGCTGGCATTGTCTGTGGCTAAAAATAGATTCACAAGGACACACTGAAGGTTGTTTGTAAATGGAGAAGGGAATCAAGGACATACCATACATATAACTTACTACTTTAGAAAGGAGAGAGGGGGGTACGCAAAAAAAAACTATATCACTGCCTTTAACTTTTTTATCAGTTTTATTTATATTTTAACTAATATTTTTGTAGCGATTCTGCATCAGAACGGTAAACAATATAAACGCAACATGAGTTATAACTTCAAAACCATTATTACTCGTGCGTAACTGACAAACCATAAAAAACTAGCACACTATAACTCTCAGCTGGCGGACAAGGTGTGACGACATAGAAACAGCTGTTTATGAAAATATGCCAATTATTACTCACAACAAAGACAGAAACTGCGCACAAAATTATTTACGCCAAAAGCAGGAACGTAAAAAAGGCGTGTTAAGGTCAATAAAGTGAAATCCGTGAAATTAATTAATATTAACGAGAGAAATTGCGACTAATTAAATCGAGAACAAGAAAAGGTCAATAAAGGTACCTTGGTTGTGTTGTTTTGCTCCTCTTCGTTGGTTACAAACTTAAAACTGTATGACTATTCAATAAGAGAAAGTATCGATGGTTTTTACTTATTATTTAACCATCTATTGTTACGTCCTTACTTCACTCTTTAACGCGCAACGCAAAATAACGACCAAACTCGAACTCGAATGATATCAAATGCCTGGGCAAAGAGTATATAACCACTACGTTTTAAGAGACGGGACTTCCTTACTGGCCAATGGAATTGGAATCAATTTAGCATAGGTCTAGTGACACACGCACAATATGACACACGTCAAACGTCAAAATTGAGTCAAGCAACGTGAGTACCAACATAGCGAAACGAATAGTGCTGTACGCACGCATTTCCAGCATTTATCGATAAATTTTCCGTGGTACCTCTGGGCGATACATAATAAGTTATCATTTTTATCGATAAAAAATAAAACAAATAACCTTGCAGTCTAAGCATTATTTAGAAAAATTACAAACATGACAAAGCCTATTTTGCTTTGCCACCTTGCTCGGACGTTTTTTTAATAAATTGGCAGTGTTATCTTCTCCAGAGAAAATGAGTAATTTTGTCTTCTACATTCATTGCGTAATAGTAAAACAGAAAACATACTATAATTTTTTCTCAAAAATGGACGGCAAACTCGACGTTGCCGGTTAAAAAGTAGGTCGCAAAGTGCGTAGTTTATGGTCAGTCAAAAAATTAAAAAGTTAAAAACATTGCAGTCTCGATTTCAGTACTGCAATGTTGCATACAAATTCCATTATTTGTCGAGTTCCAAACTTTTTAAAAGTTGAAGTGGCCATATCAATTGAAGGCATAGGTCCATTAAACAGCCAAACAGATGATCAGTACTTATTTATTATAATGTTGGTACCGCGACTATTTAGGTGTCTCAAATAAGTTGGCGTACTTTCAGCAGAAAAATACACTTCAATTTTTAATTAAAAAAATAAAAAGGCGGCAAAGCAAATCTTTTTACTTTTGTCTGTGAAAATATATACGTAAGAACGTTGCTTCTGTAAAATATTTCTATTATATTTGTATTTTTTGCGCCATTTTTGAGAAAAGCACTATATATGACTCGGCTGGAAGGCTACTTGCTGGCTTCGGATTCAATTAAACGGTCGTCCGTTTAAAACGAATCCTCAGCCAGCAAGTAGCTACTTCCGAGCCTCGACAATAATGTACTATTGTGCCACTCTCACAGGTTATATTTGTCGCTCTTTCTTGTCTGCTCATGGGCTGGAAATGCAGAACAGAATCTGCTACAAGCGACGCCGTTTCACCCACTGTCTGTAAATGAAAAATACCTAGTTATCGATAGTTACTAAGAGCAGCACTAGTGTTACGAACAAAACAATTTTTTAACAAATAAAGCATGCAATCGTGCTTTCATGTTACACGGGACCTGACAAATTTGACAAAATAAATCTCCGATCAAAACCAAAACGGGAATTTGGATGCCAAATTCAAACTGTGCGGAATCTTACCACAGATTATATAATAGTTCTTACGAGATACTTAGGCCGGTTCACATTTGCTGTCGTGTTGTGTTGTGACGGGTATCGGTTTTAATGAGGGCTAACGCGTATGAATTCGCCGCTAGGGGCGCTAGTGTAGATGGTGGTCTTTTCCATAGTTCGAAATGTCAAATGTCACTTGTCACTTCAATGACTGACCTCAGAATAATGACTAAAGCAAAGAAGCCGGGCAAAAATAAAAGCTTGGTAAAAGATATCGTATTCACAACACGCTATTACTTTTTGTCTATGAGTGAGTGAGACAACAATCCGCAAGTTCTTTCGTTTTTTTCAGTATTGTCATAAGATGAACTGAGGGAAATGTCAAATGGTCCTATGTGGTTCTATAATATAATCCAGCCAAATAAAATATATGTTCGTTATTTCACAGGTAGGTGTCAACTGTAACAACTTGACATAGTCGTATTATTTTAGTTGAAATATTTCGGGAATTTCAGCGGTCATCTTGGTTTATTTTAATTATATTTTTGCTATTCCTGAAAGATTGTTGGAAAACGTGCTGAGTTTTTATTTGTAATGGTTTGAAGTTCCCTTTGTGATAATGTCTTGTGTGATCGAGGGCTGTAAATCGCATACAGGAAGAAAAGAAAATACGCACGAACCGATAACCTTTAATCGGTGAGTTTTGTTCAATTTTGAAGAAATTAATTTATAGGACCTGACCCTAAACATAGAAATCGATATGTTGTTTATGTAATTATTACTTGCATTCAAGTCTATATAGATTTTTGCATATATTTTCGAACTTTTCTGCTAAGTATGAAAGGTTATATTTTTGGCATAGTGATGTATCGACCTCAGATCAATAACCTATCGACATTTACAGCTTTCTTATAGTTTGGCCCAGGACTGTCTCATTTTAATTGATGAGTACAGTCAAGGGCATAAATATATATACATTCCCAAAGTCTCAAAAATATGTGTACGCTCAGACAATAAAATCGTGTTCACATATTTTTAAGCCATTTGTCTGGGTCGATATTTTTGCCTTCGACTGTACCTATAGTTTTCTTTGTTCTTACTTACTGACAGATTGTGTTTGCCAGACTATAGTTTAATACTAAAAATTGGTCAAGTGCGGGTCGGACGCGCGCACCAAGGGGACCGTACTTTTTAGTATTTGTTGTTATAGCGGCAACAGAAATACATCATCTGTGAAAATTTCAACTGTCTAGCTATCACGGTTCATGAGATACAGCCTGGTGACAGACAGACGGACAGCGAAGTATTAGTAATAGGGTCCCGTTTTTACCCTTTGGGTACGGAACCCTAATAAAAAAGACATTAATGATCACTGATGAATGTTCCTTTTATTAATATTGTTGGTCACAAAACTCAACTTTTTATTTCAGATTTCCAAAGGACGAGGAATAGGGGATATTACTGCAATGTTCTGCCACCAGAGTGCAGCACTAGCTTTTTTAGTGCACCGTAGAGTAACTTATTCATACTGTACCTTTAACAGGTTTTTGACAAGTTTTCAGCTGCCTCTTTATCGCTCGAATACGCAAGAGTGACAGGGATGTTAGATAACGAAAGTTCGATTTTCTTGTTTCGCGATAGACCCTCAGATTGTGATAGTGGCGCCACCTACGCCGAGTTTCGCGTAATATTCCCTATTATTAAATAAAAAATATATATTACACGAACGTTTTTTTTTTCATTTCCTATTTGGTACAGTCAGCTGCAGAGAAAAGGTACCCCACGTCCATACTAATTTACAGAACTTTGTATGCAGGGGGGGTGCCTTTTCTCTGCAGCTGACTGTACATGACTAGAAACTATACTTAGTCTTTTAGCATTAGAAAAAACGGTAAAGCATTTCCACGTGTCTTTTTATTGACAAGTTTTTTTATAAATATAGCAATATTTTACTTATGAAAGCAAAAGTATGTAAATGATCGTATATTATATTTGTTGTGACTTATTTTCAAAGTGTTTTTCGATAAAACGACACGTTAAGATCGCTCGCCTTCTTTCTGATGATAAAAAAACGAGAGGTATAGTTAGACGGTTCTGAGTGGTAGACTGCAAATGAGATAAAAGCTATATTAGGTACATGCATTAATCCTCATATCAGGCGGCTCTTTGATTCCAAGGATTGCATAATTTTTATACTTTTTAATGATTTTTAGAATATGAAAATTATAAAAAGTATAAAAGTTATGCAATCCTTGTATTCCACGCATTTCATTTCATTTCAACGAGCCGCCTGCTACAGATTTCTTAAAATAGCCGCGTTTTTTCAGGTTCAACTTTCATTAGCCAGACTATTATAAATTTGCCAATTTCGTGATTATTCTTTTACACGGCACATAAACTTATGCATAATTTATCGATATTAAAAGTCGACACAGTTACATCCCTAGCAAATTATCAAACTTATGACACCGTACGTAAATGAGAAATAACAAGCATATATGCATCTCTTTTCGGCACATTATCTAATTCGTAAGGAAGTAAAGTACGGGTATACATATTTGCGAAGCATTTTTGCCCGTCTTCTATGCTTTAGTCATTATTCTGAGTGACTGACAGCTGTTCTTTAGTCTTTTGAACCACCATCAACAGAGGCGCCAACTGGTGATCAAAAAAACGATAGCCCTCATTTAAGCTGGTAACACACCATATCGCTTTCTCGCTCTTACTTATGGGTGGGTGACCTTGGTGCGGTGCGATGGTGTGTTACCATAAATGATCGACTTGCAATACATGTAAAGCTCGCTCACTCCAGACTACGCGGTGCGAAGCCACGAACGTGAGTGTGGAGTCCATTTCGCTGATTAGCGAACTAGACTCCACACTCGCGTTCGCGGCTTCGCGCCGCAGTTCGGTCACGAGTGTGGAGGAACTTAAAGACAATGGCTATGGATGGTACAGAAAGGATGCCAATCTCTTATGGCAGAATTGTTGCAAAAGTGACCGCTTTCAGCTTTAAATAATAGTTCCTAATCTCTCCGGTGGCGCTAGGTAGGCTCTGAGACCAAAGAGTATTGTAATTTAATGTCAGCACCACACTTCGCTGTATTTGGCAAATATTCGTGTTGCATCCCTTTTGTTTTGTATGTCAAAGGAAAGAGATGCAATACGAATATTTGCCAAATACGGCGAAGTGTGGTGCCAGCATAATGTCTGTAACACCATCGCACCGCACCTAGAAAGAGATATTTCTCGCTCTTACTTATGGTTGCGTTGCACAATGACCTTGGTGCGAAGCGACGGTGTGTTATTGGCTTAAAGGAGACTCTATGACATAAACCATAGAGGTATGATAATGTAGAGATGAAATGTGTGAGGGGCAGCAAATAACCCGACCAAATTACGTAGGTGGTTTCTGGTATGTTGTCAGGAATGTTAAAACGTGTTTTTGATTTTGTCGCATTGCGTATGTTCTGTCCCTCACGGTCGCACGGGTGCACATCTATATAAAATACTAGGTGTATATTAAATCACATTTAGAAACGAAACTAGGTGTATAGTCTAGGTACTAAAGTGTATGGTGGCGCCGCCTATTTACTGTTTTTTGCGGTCACTTTTTGATACATGAAGATTCATTTCCTTACCTCTACCTTCCATAACAATGGCGGCCAAAAATCAATTTAGAATGTGACATGAGATGACACTCATGACAGTCGGTCGAGTTCGAGGTTGCGGACTTGCGGAAGTTGCGGAGTTTTGTCGCAAAACAAAGCGAGTAAATAATATATCAAGTAAATAGAACACAACAGTTTCTGTGTTGAACCATTACGGCGGCATGGCAATCGACTTAGTTTTATTATAATGCTGTTTGTGCCGTGTTAATCCTCCGATGGTGCATTTTCTATGTTAATCGATGATGTAAGAAACTGAAGGTGTCATTAGTGCGTACTTTGTTATATTGTTTTGGGTGACTTGTGAGTGAGTTTGCGAGATGGAGGGCGAGGATGGGGGGATGGGGAGCCCGGGAGACGATTATGAGAGCAGTTCCCACTCTACGCCTCAGGAACACAAGTCGTTTGCTGAATTCGCGAAAGATAAATTGGACAGTGGTAAGCGATTCCGGCTTATTGGATTGTTTTTACCCCTTTCTATGTATGTTGTGTTAAACAGTTATTAATTGCCGATTGGATATGATATAATATATCTATGGCATTTGTTTCCATACAATAACTTATTATTTATCATTTTATTAGTAATTATGTAAAAATATTATTTCATTGATGTTTTTTTGTTAAGTACCCATTAACTTTGGGTACCCCAGATCTTGTTAGAGTACATTACTCTAGATACATTAGTAGTAATCTATTTTTATATCTTAATATAATATTTATCACTGCATGTTATATATAATTTCTGAACTTCATGCAAGACTTGTTAGAATTTGATTTCCACCAAAACATATTTTATGAATTCATTGTCAATAATTTTAATAACATAAGGTGCATAGAGTGAAGAATAAATAAAATAGCACACTATAAAAATAAATTGGCAGATGGTCAGACATTTAATAGAGATAATATTGTCTTCGGTTACCGCGTTAGTTACTAATGAAATAAAATTATGAAATTGGATTATTTTGCGTATATTGAATTTATACTACATCCCGAAGTTGCGAACCCTTTACAGCGTTCTTGGTCAACAGGTGACTGAAGAAAAACTACAATGTGCAAAACTATCCACATACAAAAACAATGAACCATAATAAACTATAAACTTTAAGGTTGGTTATACATGCAAAATCGGTTCATAAGGCGAGTCATACATTACAACTATTTTCAAGTAAGAAATTTTGCTAACCCTAATATTTTGTATGTATACCGTAGAGACACTTTTTGTTATTCTTTCTTGTCAGCTAGGAGAAAACAGTAGTAGATAAGTTATAAGTTATAACACACATTTTAATACATACAACCCTTAATGAAAATTACTTGTATCTACCATTAAAAATAATTATTTTAATGGTAGATACAAGTAATTTCACTACCATTAAAATATATCCATATTAGTGGATAGACTAATTAATACAACCAACTTGTAACGCTTCCTATATTTGTTGTAAACAGCTAGCAGGGAGCTGCGCCGCCGCCTCCCGATGGCGGGGCAACTGGGCGCCCATCTGATGCATCCCCGTCGCCTGCTGCTGCACTCTACCCATACTCAGTACACTGATGTGGTGCTCATTTTCCCTAAAGGTATGTATTGACTTCTATTGCCTGTTCAATTATGTATGTATGTATGTATGTATGTATATCTTTATTGTACAAAACACAAATATGGCACAGGATAGGCAGTACAAAGGCGAACTTATAGTCCTAGGTCCTACCTACTCAACTCAGAGGTTGGTGAAATGGTTGCATGGTGGTTTTCTAGTAGAAGGTCTAGAAGGATTCCTAATGTAGGATTAAATCCATACCCTGATATTCCAATGCCAATTTCTGGCAGGACTGGCCTAAAATACTCCAATTTCTTCTGGCAACATGGAGATCGTGAAATTCCTAGGCATTTTATAAAATATGAAAATCTTTGTCTGGTTCTGGGTCCCTGAGCCGATGGAGGCCGCTACGTGAGGCTCCTATTTCTGGACTGTTTGCCCTTTGGGCATCTGAAGCAACCGAACGAACCTATCCTACCTATCTATTGGTTTAATGTGTTTACTGTCAAACCATTACACAGGAACATTACGATCCGCCTGATCTTACGATCGGGCGCCGACACACGATTAAACCTATTTGTATAGTTTACCAATTTGTAGAGTTGACTGGCAGTTAGTTACTTAACTTTATTGAACACAAACAATAGTATAAAGGGACATAATGGATATAAATTTACTCTGGTATTGATGACAGACTAAACTTTAAATTGGTAGTTCCATTGTTTAACAATGTGAACGAAAAGGCATTTTCGTTAAACATTATACTTGTACGATCTTTTAAACGAAACTGAAAAGTTTGCCTTTTTGTGCATAATGCTTTAAAAGTTTGCCAAAGAGTACAGTTGCCAAACAATTTTTCTTGATCCAGTAATACAATGCTAGTTTTAAAACATGAGATTACCTTGACTCTTGTAATCTTTATTATTTTAGGCTATATGTCTGGCATCCATACTAATATTATAAATGCCAAAGTGTGTCTGTCTGTTACCTCTTCACGCTTAAACCGCTGAACCTTAAACCGTTGAAATTATACAGATAGTTTGAGTCCCGGGCAAGGACATAGGATACTTTTTATCGCAGAACTCACCCCTCAAGGGGGTGAAAAGGGGGGTGGAAATTTGTTTGAGGTATCAATATCTGCTGAACCGATTTAGAGAAACTTGGTATGGGGATAGTTTGAGCTGTGGGGCAGGTGTAAAAAATGGGGTGGAAATTTATAGAATGGACCAATTTGGGAGTGAAAAAAGGATGGAATTAAAAGCAGATTTGTAATTACTAATTCTACGCGGGCAAAAGCTAGTATGTTAATATGGGTAAAATTACAATGTAGTATCTACAACTTCAGATACACACATTCTTAGGGGAACATGGAATTTATATCCTTACGGGTGAACTTTTCTTGGCACCGAACCAAACATAAGTGTAGTTGTAGGCAGCATGTTCAATTTGGTTGTGCAATAAATTCAGTGCTAAGACCTAATAAAAACTTATATCCTCTTACTTAACCACTGATTGTGTCTATTTAGCGTAAATGTACCTATATAATCAAGGAAAGCGCGGTAATACCGTGAAAACTTATACCCCCAATTTGTCGAATATAAGTTTTTTTTTTGTACAATTTAATAGCGTGACCTGCCCTAATGTCAGCCAGCCTGACTTTGAATGATACGAGATAAGTGAACTATAGGTATGGAGTAAAGAGGAAGGCGGAGGACAGATAGCTCAGCCCAGGGCGCAAGAGCCCAGCTCTATGAATGATGATGATGATGTTGTTGATGAAGATTTCGCTCTGCGTTTTCTATCGCATGTATAACGGGAAGTGTAAGTATCTTTGCCGCTTCTTTCCGCCAACGCTCTGCGCGACATCGTTTCCATCTTCATCACTTAGATGGTTGGCACTGTTGGCAGTCCTCAACTGTGCGTTTCTTTAGAAACTCCCTGTCTCGCACAGCTAAACTGTGGAATGAACTGAAGCCTGCGGTATTTCCGGACCGATACGACCTTCAAGAAAAGAGCGATCATAAATGCCGGCAAAGCACTTGCTTGCTTATTATTATTATATTATTCGTTGCCTCGTTTGCCTCCCATATCATAAGTAATTTATGTATTAGGAGGAACGCTGTTGTAAGTATTAACTTATCGACTATGTCTTGTCTTATCTTATATCCTATCGGCATTGAGACACTAAACCTTGTTTTTAAATCCCAGATAAATTGACAGTTCGATTGCCCCAATTTGTCGAATATAACTATAACTTTACGCATTCTACCATAGAATTAGTTGCACGCGGCACGCACTACCTCATCTGGTATATCGTCCCATATCTTGACCAACCGATGCTTGAACGAGTTTAAATTCATTCCCTGTGTGCTCCCAATCCTGCTGAGCAGGGATACATATAGAAAAAACCAACGGATTCAAGTCTGGTGAAGATGCACCCCATTCTTGCCACGGTATAAAATCTGTCAAATTTGTTCGACACCAGTCATGAGTACGTTTAGCTTTGTGAGACGGGGCACTGTGTTGTTGAAAGCAATAATAGTCATCCCCATACAACTTTCGGATATTTTCTAGCGTATGACCCAATAGCGTATGCAACACGTGCTAAATATTATAGTCTTGGTTAATTTTTACTCCCCGATCAATGAACAGCAGTGGTAGTTACAAAAAATAATTTCAGCACCCTCATGCCACTAGCTTTTTCTGGGCATCTGTTCATCCATGATTTTTTTGTTTTTTGTAGGCCTTCAATCCAGGATCATGTCGTAATATACGTCTCATTGATCGTCAGGATATTTTCATATCTAAATGTTTTAGCTTAGCACGGTCGGAATTTTTGCTTGTATACATTGACAACGAGCTGGCGTTTCGCGTCCATGTTCAAAACAATATAAAAAACAATATATATCAATCTCACGTCTAGAAACCATAAAGACGTATACATTCTCGATTAATAAAAAATAATATATTTAAAAAAAGTTCCGCTATATTTAAGTAAAATGGCATTACAAAAGTAGGACACTTAATCTGCCCAACCCTGTAGTTTAAGCAACATTCGTATGTATTTTATGAAGCTATCAAGTCACATGATGTATTAGCTTGATGTGCTGCTGTAGTATTTGAATAAAATAAAATAAATAAACATAAGCATGTTGGATATCAAAAATATACGAAATCATTCAATAAATTTCATTCAAATTGGTTCTGCTATAGGTCCACCATATTTAACGGATCCGTGGATCCGAAAGATCCGGATCCTGTGACACGTTGGATCCGGATCTTATATTTGACGGATATCAGGATATTTCGGATATCCGGAACTAAAACCCTACACAAGGTACAATATGTGGTATTTTCTATAAAAAGGGACCTTATTGTCGATGGCGCTTACGCCATTATAAACGATGCTCCGAAATAAATACAATGCCGCGCGACGCTGTGCGGCGTAAGCGCCATCGACAATAAGGTCCCTTTTTATAGAAAATGCCCCATATTGCTTTCAATCCGCCTAACTTAAACTCAGTCGATTCCCAAGGCGTTGCACGTTCGGTAGCTCGAAACATTCAGTTGGCTATAATGTATCATATCTGTAGGCCGAGCACATGATTGGCGCGACAGTATCTCGCCGCGAGATACACTACCCGTCTTTTACTAACTGTATGAATTAAAGAGGGACGGGTAGTCTATGTCGCGGCGAGATACTCTCGCGCCAATCATGTGCTAGCCCGGCTGCAGTCTACAGCTACACACGTATCTAGACTAGATGCAATCATGGAATGCTGTATTTTAGTTTTGACACAATAACGTGTTATACAAGTTTGATCAGATGATCACGTAACCCTTACGATACCACTGTCTAATCAGTTGTACATATAAAAGGAAAATTTAAAAGGCTTTAGCTAGTCAATCACAAATAGGTTCGTCGACAAATTCCAGGAGATAAGTGATATTGCCTAAGCCTTAGACAATAACCTTATCTATTTAGGTCCTAATGCTTCTAGCCCTCTGTATATGAGTGGTTAACATCGCCTGCAAGCCCAAATTTAACATTGAAAACTCTCGCGTTTTCAACTCAAATTAAATCACATTTAAAATCGGGTCTCGATAGACCCGATTTTGAAACCTGTGTCGAAACGTCGGTATAAATAAAGGTAACAAAATAAATTCGAGATAGACCCGATTTTAAATGTGATTTAATATAAGTCCAAATTTTGGTGTAAAACGTTTGACTTACAAATTAGGTAGTTTATCTTTGAGAATTACTTCATCTTCTTCTTCTTCCTACCCTTATCCCACGTTATGTGGGGTCGGCACAACATGTTTTTCTCTTCCATTCTCCTCTATCTTTCGTCACCTCAGCACTCACTCCTTTCTTTCTCATATCCTCTTTCACACAATCCATCCATCGCTTTTTGGGTCTACCATACGCTCTCCGTCCATCAACATTCATCCCTAACATTCTTTTGTCTATATGGCATTCATCCCTCCTCATCACATGCCCATACCACGCTAACCTACTACTTAACCTACTACAACAATGTTGTTGTGCAACATGTAGTAATTTTCAAGTCAACTATTTCCCAACCCTCTAAGATTTCCCCAGGCGACGTCCCACAACATTTATTCATACGACTTAAACCACAATCGCAATTTAAATGACGCTGTGCATGTGAAGTCCTGAAGTGCTGAAGCTCTGAGTAGACAAAGAGTTAACCCGTAAATACATAAAAAAAATCACCCGGTATATTTTATACCTACTATTCTTCTTCTATTTATATGAATATGGGTACGGACTAATGTAGCAAGGATAACAAGTAGGTATCAAAGTCGACGCCTCTGTCAACTAACCAAACTACTGGGACAACATCCTTTATAGAACACCTACATGTCTTGTGTAGCTTTTGTAAACTAGTGCGGTACTTACTATCCATTCCCTATGGTCATAAAAAGTTATGATGTCGTGACATGGCTTCTAGGTTAATGGGTCCTTTACTGGACAAGTCAGTTAACGACACGACCCTTACGAGGGTTCAGATTGAAGCGAAATGCTTTCAGGGCCTTGCTGGATAAGCTATCACATCTATTGTGTGTGATATGTAATCATTGAATCGATATCAATAGGATGTATAATCCATTGAATGATTGATGATGGTTTGATTATGATGTGTATGTACCTATACATACATCTATATAAGTACCCATGGGTTGTTGTTTAATGTGAATACCAAATTAAAGTTATTACTCAACTTGTACATTGTGTTTGTCAGTTTAATCTTCCGATCTACATAAGGTGGTCCATCTGACGTATCAAGTTCGCATCGTATCGTAGGCCTTTTGATTACCTTAATACTTTCCGTGCATAGATGTCAAGAACTGAAATTTAATCAAAATAGGTACAGCGAGCTGCAAAATTGCATGGACCCATTATGAATGTGGGTGTAGTGTACAAACAAGTACCTATACTAACACGTATTTACTATGCCATGTAACATAATAGTGAACCGACCGATTCAAGATAGAAGGGGAACCGTGTGATGGGGATCAATCATTGCTGAGAAATTTGGGGGTGACATAGGGTTGACCTATGTTCAGCATTAGACGTCATTATACTGGTATCTTAAGATCTATATGATCGTAATGACTACTAAGTTAATAACCTTATATCTTGTCTCTCAGGTCTACCAGACAGCATGCTTCTATGGCTGCTGCAGAAACTACGCGGTAGCAGACCTCGCCTGCGTGTATGTGTGCGCCAACACGCATCTTCAGGCTGCTCGGCCTTCTACATCACCGCGGACGATGACGTGTGAGTCTCGCTCTCTCCCCAGCTGTTAGCGTGCGAATGATAAGGATGAGGATAGAATGCCCTGGCTGCATAAACTGTAGACAGGAGTAGAACTCTCCTGCGACTTCTACAATCAGTTCGCGGGCCGGACGTATCTGGCCTGGCGGGAACACCCCTGGTATCCCTAGCCGAGTTGTAATTTAGCGGATGAGTCTTCGAGTTGAGCTTTTGTTTTTGTTTTCAATTAACTATTAATTAATATACATATACCAAGCGCTCTACCCTGACAAGTCATCTCCTCAATGGAGTGGAAAGCCCAAGAGTATAGAGACATTTTGTAAACATACCAAATTTTTCTGGCTCTGACTTGATAGCGATTTAACGGTCAATACCTATTACCTATGCCTAATTGCCCAGTTCTATGTCATAGATCGCAAAGTTACGAATATATAGCCTTTTCTAATTCTAAATTGGTCGATCAATATGCAGTCCGATTTCTGTATCATATATCGTCTCCAAGCCGTTTTCGGCCACTGCGACTATACTTTCTACCGCAAATGTCGCAAGTGCGCTCTCAGGTGACTGACGTAGCCAATATTTGCAGCGAACGTGCGGTCACACTCGCTGCAGGTCAGCACCCCTGCGACGTAATTATATGTGATGGCCACAGATGGTCTGGTCTTTAGCTCGTCACCCTTACAGTCGAGTCCTGTCGAGGCTGATTTGTAAATACCTAACGAAGGTCTTAAACTTGTCTAATATGAATTTGTTTGGCAGGCTGTTACAAACGGCGGAAGAGGTGCACCTGCCGAAGCTGCTGAAGCCAGAATTCGGAGGTGGCTACAAGGAGTTTACTGTCCGGGACATGCACTGTTTTCAAAAGGTAATTCATAGAATTAGGTAGACCAGGTAAGCAAAAAATCTGCAAAAATTCTGCGGAGTATAAGTAAGGGCGTCCGCTAGATGGCGCAGGTGCACGGAGCGGGCGCACGCACGCGGGTGCCATTGTAGGTGAAATCCGTCATCCGCTTCGTGCAACCGCGCCAGCTAGCGGACGCTCTAAAAGAAGTATTATTGTGGTACGAGGACCTAAGGAAATTATGCTCATAACATAAATCGTGGTAAATACTCCTAGTTTGATAAATTTAAAAGTTGTTAAGACACAAAAGTGAAATATCAACCTAATCCGTTTTTGTTTTAATTTGTTTATCCCACCAAATAAGAATCTAGTGAGATCATGATCCGCAAGAGACGTATTTGTCTATTCCAAGGTTGTGTAAGTTGTGTTGTATTCAATCATGAGCATGACTCACTTCTATTGAGTTAACTAAACCGCCAATAAAATAAAACTGCTTTTCTGAAAGTTTTTTTTTGCCATCAGGGATCGTCAGCGGCGGAACTCCTCAACTCACAAGAGCGAGGGGCTCTAGTGAAGCACGTTTTAGAATCAGCCCGCGCAGAGCCGGGCGACGAACACGCACTGGAACCCGCGTTAACGCTGCGCCCTGGACAGAGTATTGGTAAGTGGACCTTGTTTATATAATGTTAAGGTCGAGTTTATTCCAACCAAGATACCGTGATGAAAGCTTAAAATCAAATCATTAGAGAAGCATCTATTGGAGTCGGTGCAAGCAGAGCCCTGGATAGAGCTTTTGTAAGTGGACCTTATTGATTGTAAAGCTTTAAGATCGAGTTTAGTTTACTTAGTCTTTGATAGTTCGTGAATTAATTTGTTTAATAACCCGGGTTAACCTAGGCTTCGTTTTTAATTGACTTTGAAACGGGAGACGTTTTACCGAAAAAAATCGTAAGTTAAATTAATATTATCAATTCTCCATTACTTAAAGGTTCTGTGAAAGAGATTTTGCGATAAGGCCGCCTTTTGGTTACCTCTGTCTATGTATTATGTTGTATTTCTTCGTAAATTTAATTTTAGGTTGTGCAATACAGAGGATTTGTATTGTATTGTAAAGTTCTTCAAATGATTTGCTTGCCTGTCTTCACACTTGGTAAAACCAAAGAGGATATAATAAGATAGAGTGGTACTGTCATAGTAAATTTTGTAACCACTGTAAATTCACTGCCATCTATCGACATACCTTAAAACTAAAAATGAAGATTTATAAAAAAAAAATACGTTAAAATGTATTTAAATATGGATAAATGATTTTTTATCTGCATTAATTATTTTTATATGATTTTGACCCATGTTCTTTCACTGATATGCGTTAAAATTATAAATAACAAACGAAACCGTCAACGCCCTCTATACGAGAGTAGGCCAAAATTAGTGGCACCATCTGATCGAGAATCAAATTTTCGTGATTTTCGAGCCACGTTTTTTCATTAGACTGTATCCATTTATTACGGAGTTATATCTATCTTTGGTAAAACCTTTGCAAAGTTCAGTTACGATAAGGTACCCTTTACTTTCTGTCTTTGAAAAAGGTCACGGCCGTCGTCTTCTTAATAGGGCAGTCATTACACTCCCTTGAAATAGAACACTGAAATAGGACACACTTTGGCAGAGTGCCATTTTAAGGCGGTTCCCTGAGCCAGAAGGCGAAAAATCTCCTTACATGATCATCTTTTTCTAAGAGGCGTTGATATTAGTAAACGTGGAAAAAATATATGTAGTTCTTGACTATATTATCTTTAATAACATAGCTTCCGATACACGAATTATGACACTTCGCTCGATACAATTGATTCCCAAAGTAACCTCTAACTCGGACTTTTAATCCAACTTTACTAGATTATTTATTATGTGATACTATAAACAAAAAAAGAAGAAAAAACAATCTTAACTTAAATAGTAATTTCATAGCTTTCGAATTTCGATATTGTAAGGTAACGTTTTTAAAATAAATAAAAATCGACAAAATTCGATTAAAATTGACACTTGGCGTGCATTATCTTTCCCGTTCTTTCTTGCGAAATGTGACAGTGACAGCGGCAAACCGATGGAACGGCCTTAAGTCGTAAGCAAGTAGCAAGCAGCATACAAGCATTGGGGAGCATTATAATTTTACGTATGTATGTACTTATGTGGGTATTTTTAGTGTCCGGTGTTCCAACGTGAAATCTACCGCTGACCCATTTTTGGTGTTCCTTCAGCAGCGTAAATATAAATATAGATAGACGAAGCTCTCAATATATTTTTGACTTCGAAAAACGGTCCATATTGGTGACACTTAGCTGACGCATATCACCATAGAGTAACTTATACTAGAGCGGTACTGTCATAGTAAATTTTGTAACCCCAGTAAATTCACTGCCATCTGTCGACACACTTTAAAACTGAAAATAAATATTTATAAAAATACGATATAATGTATTTAAATATGGATAAATGATTTTTTTTATTTGCATTAATTATTTTTATCATTTTTACCCATGTTCTTTCACTGATATGCGTTAAAATTGTTAAATAACAAACGAAACCATCAACGCCATCTATACGACTGTAGGCCAAAGCTAGTAGCGCCCTCTGAACGAGAATCAAATTTTCTTGATTTTCGAGGCACGTTTTTTCCTTAGACTGTATCCATCTATTACGGAGTTATATCTATCTTTGATATCACTGAATGTTATCCCTTCACCATAAATATGCTCTGTCCGTAGTTTTTAATACTACCCAATACACCATTTCCCGTTATTTAATAAGAGTTGTGATTGGTCACTGAAAATTTTGAATGGCAAAAATAAAATTTTATATGTCAATCATTTTGCGTGGCATAAAAAATTTCGTAGGCTAGGTACCTGTTATACAGCCACATCTCAAAATTTATGATTATTTCAGATTAGATCTTAAAAAACCGGCCAAGTGCGAGTCGGACTCGCGCACCGAGGGTTCCGTACTTTTTAGTATTTGTTGTTATAGCAGCAACAGAAATACATCATCTGTGAAAATTTCAACTATCTAGCTATCATTGTTCATGAGATACAGCCTGGTGACAGACAGACGGCCAGAGGCCAGACGGACAGCGGAGTCTTAGTAATAGGGTCCCGTTTTTACCCTTTGGGTACGGAACTCTAATAAAAAATAATAAAGTTAAGTACTTATCCTTTGAAAATGTTGGTGTCCAAGTGGCCGTATAGCAGGCAGCATACGATTTTTTAGCTCTAGATAGACTTCCTTAGGTATTCTAGTTCGTTGTTGTCATCTGTTCCAACGTAATGATAAGATAAGATAAGATAAGATAATATTTATTGTATAACTGTGTACAGAGATGTTGGCAATAATACATTTAGGATGCAACAGTTTGTCCATCACGGACGTACAATGAATGAATGTGAAATCTACTGACCCATTTTTGGTTTTCCGATTTACTTTTCAAAATTAGGGCGTTGTTTCACAATCAGGTCAAAAGTTCGAATGCCGAACGGTATACGACTCACGACTCTTACCTAACCAAACGAATTTAGGAAATATGGTCCTTAGCGTTATGTGGCGTTCTTTGATAGCGTGTTTTCCATCATCCGTTTCAAAAAGGTTATAATTATGTAAAAGGTTAAATCTCCGTAGTCAAACACCCTTTTGTAATTCTTTAGCAAACTAAGCTTTTGTTGTCTTGGCCGGTGTGCTTTTTTTGTTTGACTTGGCATAACAATTACGCATGGTTTTGTGATAATTCGTATCACTAATACTTGTCATCAGGGCTGTGAAGTAGTAATAACAGTTTATCAATTTACTATTTACACCGGCGAGCGTGTATGAGGAATGTTATGAAAGTGAAGGAAGCGAAAGAGGTATGTCAGGATCGTAGCAAGTTGAAATCCGTGGTCTCTGCCTACCCCTCCGGGAAATAGGCGTGATTATATGTATGTATGTATTTATAGGTACACTTAATTATAGGAGTCAATGTTATTTTTTTTTTCATAATTGTGTGCCTCTTCAGGCATAAACCGCTGAACCGATTTATTTGTGAGTCCCGGGGAAGGACATAGGGTACTTTTTATCCCAGAACTCACCCCTAAAGGGGGTGAAAATGGGGGTGGAAATTTGTATGGGGAATTAATAACCGCTGAACCGATTTAGATGAAACTTGGTATGGGGGTAGTTTGAGCTGTAGGGAAGAATGCATAATAATTTTTATCCCCGAAACCATCCCTAAAGAGTGTAAAAAATGGGGTGGAAATTTCTAGAGTAGATCAATTTGGGGGTGAAAAAAAGGATGGATTAAAATAGATTTGTTTAAAAATTAAGGTATGTACCCAAATTACACGCAGACGAAGTCGCCGGCAAAAGCTAGTGATATCGTAAAGCTAGAAATTGCAGAAATCCATTTCATTTCGAACCGGCTGTTTCCCTGTTTCCAAACTAAATTAAATACACTACACTGCCTGAAATTTCTTGTAGAAGTTAATGCTTCAAGTGTTAAAATTCGCTACGTTGACGAGATGAGTTGAAACTTCGTCGCTAAGCATAAAAAGGTTCGAACAACCAAGGAGAAAGTGATTTTCAACTCTGTGTCTAAAGTTGTAAGATCGAAATTGTATTGTTTCTAAAATGTTCATTAAACAATATTAGTACTAGCTCAAGAGGCACTCTTGTTCTTCAAAAGTTCTCTGCGTAGCTTTTTGACGGTTTTCAGGGTACTTATTACACGCGGTATTATAAGCCTACTTGAATAATGTCGATATATCTAACTACTTTTGTAGAGCGAGACATATATACATTTTTTTTCTCAAACTCAAATATTACTAGGGAATTTTCAGAAAAAAGTCTACCTAACGTTGTTAAATTGACGCCTGATGTCGCCGAGGGCCGCGAGTTCAAATATCGCATGACACGGTAAAATGTTCCATTGCTTCCTTTATGTCAATAGTTATTTGTGCAACAAGAGAGGAAAGTTGGTTTTTCTTGCGAGTGTTTATTTTGAGTCCCGAAAAAGCGAAAGATTCTATGATTCTAAGTTAGAATCTTGAGCGTAGCGAGGGACTCAAAAACACTTTGCTCTCGCGTTGCACACATAATTTTTCACCTCAGTAGTGAGAACATATTAAAGGTTAAAATGTATTTCGAATTACACAGAATAATACAGACAAAAAAAAAGTAATAAAAGTATGAAGTGGCAGTTCATGGCCTTCACTAAATTAAAAAGCTGCTTTGTTTCACTCCCTGGAGTGAGGAAAGTCGCACTCCAGGCAGTGACGAAAGTAGGCTTGTTCGAGCTGCTGAGGTGAAAAAGCTGTGTTTGTTGTAGTGCCGGCGTGCGTATCCCGAGGTGTAGTGCAGGGCATGTTTCCGCTGCACGAGCGAGGAGCCCTCGAGAACCTGAGACGCAAATGGGTGAAAACGCTCTTCGCGCCGCAGCCTTTAGGTAAGTCACTATTCAAAACTATGACCAATTAACCACCGCGGTATGTACCGCCGAACGGGCTAATTCTGGCTTGCGGATTGCTACTAAAGGCGCTGTATGTGTCGCGCCTGCATTAAACCGCCACGGCTGCTGAAGTGGTGGAGTACGTACACCAGACCGGTTACACGCTGAGGGTGTTCCAGCTTCGATCGGGCCACTACGCGTGCACTACCTCTTTTGTGGTGCGCGTCGCGTCAGTACGTGTATTTCTTGCGCGAGACAATAGTCTGTCTTCGCCTTATCGTTGCTGATAGGACTGTTGTCTTAAACCGTAAAAAGGACCGTAAATGCCAAGAAAGTGGCACAATTAACATTTGGAAACAAAAGCGGATAATTTAAGTTCTTGTTTGTTAACTATTGTATTGTTTGTTTTGCAGATGAAATAAGCGAATACTTTGGAGTAAAAATAGCAATGTACTTCGCTTGGCTGGGGCACTATACGCGTGCGCTGACTGTCCCTGCCGTCGTCGGGTTCGTCTTCTGGGTGAGCTCACAAAAATATACGAATTTCGCATTTTTACCCAAATATGTAGTATAATGTAACACACAGTCGTATTCTGATTTTAATAACAGGTTATGAATTAGATCTAGATTAGTTGTGAATCTGATTTGTCAGTGTCAAAAGTGCCGTTTTTTGTTGAAGAAATTTCACTTTTGACACTGTCGGATCCGATCCATAACTAATCCAGATCAAATTACGGTAACTTTGCAGTGACTTGGAAGTAACAATGCATATTCCATAAAAGTGCCATACTTTACGTCGCACTTGGCATCCAGAAACTTAGCGTGGTCCGTCTATTAGATTGCTGCTTTTCAAGTCAGGCAAAAAGTTAATGCTCATAGTCATACTACGAAGATCATTCAAATCACCATTTCTGGCATTGTTATATTTCTGAAACTGCTGATATAAATTATCTGCTGCTGCTTTTTGGCTCTTCTGAAAGTTTATCTTTTCCGCTTTTTAGGGTTTCGTACTTCAAAAGGAAAAAACGGAACCCTTATAGGATCACTCGTGCGTCTGTCTGTCTGTCTGTCTGTCCGTCTGTCACAGCCTATTTTCTCCGAAACTACTGGACCAATTAAGTTGAAATTTGGTATACATATGTAAGTTTGTGACCCAAAGACGAACATGTAACGTAAACAAATGAATTTTAAACATGGCCACTTTTGGGGGGTAAATGTGAATATTAAAAAATAAAGTTTTTCAAACTACATCGTGTTACATATCAAATGAAAGAGCCCACTGTGGGAATCTCAAATATATTTTTTTTATAATTTTAGAATAAACAATTTAGAAGATATTCAAGAAAATAGGCAAAAAATGACCATTCCGCCCCCTTTATCTCCGAAACTACTGGGTCTAAAATTTTGAAAAAAATACACAAAATAGATCTTTACCTATAGATTACAGGAAAACCTATTAGAAATGTGCAGTTAAGCGTGAGTCGGGCTTAATTACTTAGTTTTTGATCCGACCCCTACGGGTTTCTTAAAGACATTTCACTCACGTTTCACATAAAAAATACATTGTTTAAAATGTGTAATGTACGGAACTCTTGGAACGCGAGTCCGACTCGCACTTGGCCGGTTTTTCTAAAGTATTATTTGGTTTTAAGGTTTATATACATTTTTAGTTTTTATTATAAAATACATTAGCTTTAAAAAAATTACAAGCCAATTTCAAAGGTTTTCTTCTTGTAGTGAGCTCCAGATTTGTATTTTTTAATTCGAAACCTGACTTCTACTCCTAATATAGGAACGAATACATTCATTAAACGTGTATTTTCGATTTCAGATTTGGTTGGGCACTGCCAATGAAAATTGGAAGGATATCGCCCACGTTTTATTTTCGTTGTTCAACGTACTGTGGGCCTGCGTTTATTTGGAGACATGGAAGAGGTAATGTGATAAAATACAATTTAAATATAATATAGGGAGAATATACTATATTTTAGAATTTTAGACAGTAATATAAATATTTTCAGGTATTCAAACGCGCTGGCATATAAATGGGGAACATTGGATCAGAGATCGGAACTTTTAGTGGAGCCGAGGCCTTTATTTCAAGTAAATATATAACCTATATGATATTTTAATAATGTTGTGATAGTGTGTCATAATTTTAGTTATTTTTCTGATAATCCTACCTATCTTCGTTTTTGACAGCCTATAATATTATTATACAATATAATTAATAACATATAGAATTCTTATTGTCTATCAAAACTTGTGTTAGACAGCGGATTGTTACAAATAATGTTGTTGTGTGTACAAATAACTACCAAATTACACGATTTTTTAGGGTTCCGTACCCAAAGGGTAAAAACGGGACCCTATTACTAATACTCCGCTGTCCGTCTGTCTGTCACCAGGCTGTTACGAAGCGTGATAGCTAGACAGTTGAAATTTTCACAGATGATGTATTTCTGTTCCCGCTATAACAACAAATACTAAAAAGTACGGAACCCTCGGTGCGCGAGTCCGACTCGCACTTGGCCGGTTTTTTTTTCGTGCTCGCTCGCCTTAATTACTTATTATTTCCCGGAGCAGACGTGAGCCGTGCGCGCACAAATAATCGAGTGATATAGCACTGTCCATACCTTTATTAATCGGCATTACATTAGAAAAAAATGTGTCATGTATGCCCAATTTTGACCTAAAATGTTCTTTCGTCAGGGAGAAATGTCAACAAGCCCAGTAACCGGGCGGCCCGAGCCCGAATACCCGCCATGGAAACGTAGATTGTGGCGGCACGGCGTTTCCTTCCCGGTCACTCTGCTGTGCCTAGTGGTCGCTACTGTCATCACCTTCACACTGCTGCACATGCAGGTATAGTAGAGCGAGACCACGAGCCCAGTAACCGGGCGGCCCGAGCCCGAATACCCGCCATGGAAACGTAGATTATGGCGGCACGGGGTGTCCTTCCCGGTCACTCTGCTGTGCCTAGTGGTCGCTACTGTCATCACCTTCACACTGCTGCACATGCAGGTATAGTAGAGCGAGACCACAAGCCCAGTAACCGGGCGGCCCGAGCCCGAATACCCGGCATGGACACGTAGATTTTAGCGGCACGGCGTTTCCTTCCCGGCCACTCTGCTGTGCCTAGTGGTCGCTACTGTCATCACTTTCACACTGCTACACATGCAGGTATAGTAAAGCGAGACCACAAGCCCAGTCACCGGGCGGCCCGAGCCCGAATACCCGGCATGGAAACGTAGATTTTAGCGGCACGGCGTTTCCTTCCCGGCCACTCTGCTGTGCCTAGTGGTCGCTACTGTCATCACTTTCACACTGCTACACATGCAGGTATAGTAAAGCGAGACCACAAGCCCAGTCACCGGGCGGCCCGAGCCCGAATACCCGGCATGGAAACGTAGATTTTAGCGGCACGGCGTTTCCTTCCCGGCCACTCTGCTATGCCTAGTGGTCGCTACTGTCATCACTTTCACACTGCTACACATGCAGGTATAGTAAAGCGAGACCACAAGCCCAGTCACCGGGCGGCCCGAGCCCGAATACCCGGCATGGAAACGTAGATTTTAGCGGCACGGCGTTTCCTTCCCGGCCACTCTGCTATGCCTAGTGGTCGCTACTGTCATCACTTTCACACTGCTACACATGCAGGTATAGTAAAGCGAGACCACAAGCCCAGTCACCGGGCGGCCCGAGCCCGAATACCCGGCATGGAAACGTAGATTTTAGCGGCACGGCGTTTCCTTCCCGGCCACTCTGCTATGCCTAGTGGTCGCTACTGTCATCACTTTCACACTGCTACACATGCAGGTATAGTAAAGCGAGACCACAAACCCAGTCACCGGGCGGCCCGAGCCCGAATACCCGGCATGGAAACGTAGATTTTAGCGGCACCGCGTTTCCTTCCCGGCCACTCTGCTATGCCTAGGGTCGCTACTGTCATCACTTTCACACTGCTACACATGCAGGTATAGTAAAGCGAGACCACAAGCCCAGTCACCGGGCGGCCCGAGCCCGAATACCCGGCATGGAAACGTAGATTTTAGCGGCACGGCGTTTCCTTCCCGGCCACTCTGCTGTGCCTAGTGGTCGCTACTGTCATCACTTTCACACTGCTACACATGCAGGTATAGTAAAGCGAGACCACAAGCCCAGTCACCGGGCGGCCCGAGCCCGAATACCCGGCATGGAAACGTAGATTTTAGCGGCACGGCGTTACCTTCCCGGCCACTCTGCTATGCCTAGTGGTCGCTACTGTCATCACTTTCACACTGCTACACATGCAGGTATAGTAAAGCGAGACCACAAGCCCAGTCACCGGGCGGCCCGAGCCCGAATACCCGGCATGGAAACGTAGATTTTAGCGGCACGGCGTTTCCTTCCCGGTCACTCTCCTCCTCCGGTGGTTGCTACTGTCATCTCTTTCACACTGTTGCACATGCAGGTATACCTAGACTTTTACTATTATCCTGTCAAACTTATTGTTTGACACGAGTAGATAAAACAGAGCTCCAGCTTCCAGTCAACTTCAGTAGCACCGTATAAAAATATCTGATACAATCTTACACTACAAAACCGGTTACTTTGTATGGACATTTCCATTCAAGAGACTCGTGATCATTACTTGCTTGACTCCTTAGTTAGAGTGCCTGATTGTAGGTTCAAACGCCAGCTAGCACCAATAAGTTCAAAAATTGTTCGAAATTTATATTGCAGTTTCATTTTGATGAAGAAAAACATCGTGAATATCCCTGTGTATAACGTACATATATCCCTTTAAAACGAAGATCTAAGAAGTCTTAGTTTTCTTTGTTTTTAGGGATCTTGTCTAATTAAATAAAAGTTAAAATTACATGAAATAAAACTATGAAAACGGATTATATCGCGTATATTGAATTTATAATACATCCCGACGTTTCGAACTCTTTACAGCGTTCGTGGTTAACGGGTGTGTCTGTTATTTCATGAGTAACTATCGCGGTAACCGAAGACAATATTAAAATTACATGTTAAAATAAGGCCATTTGGGACCCAGGAGAATAAGATTTGATGAAATTGAAAACAAGTGTTTTTTTTTTTGCAGGATTGGTGGGAAAACAAAATAGGTTATTTTAATTTTATGCCCCGGGCATTCTTGGCCATCATAATATTTTTGGAGGAGGAGGCCTACGCCCGGATAGCGAGGTGGCTCAACGACAAAGGTACGATGGAATGTTGTCCTAGCGATTTTGTTTTTTTGGAGATTATGTATGAGTACCCACACTCATTTTTAGTATGAAGTACTTGAAATCACAATTTTAAAAATATTTGATTAGTCCGTCTTACTGTTGCTATTTTGTAATCCTGAAGTGATTTAGATAGGCACTGTTAGCAATATGTATAGTTAACCTTCAGAAAAAAGGGCAAGGCAATCTTTAAGATTGCATTTACTCAAGAAATTCGGACTATTGCTCGGCCGGGTGATCTAGCTGTTATGATGTATTGGGATTTACAGTAAACGAAATAGGTTCATTCTATTTCTACATTTTTCCACTGGCATTAAAGTGCATCATAAAAATTATGGAAATTGGTAAATGTAATGTGGATATTCATACATATCTCGACTGTTTGGTTTTTTGTTTGGAATTCATTTGAAAGTGTGGAATTGTTCGATTTTACCTCAAAATTAATGTGATATTACTACCTTATCTTACCTAATAGATTACTGTATCTTATAGATTTAAAATATTTATGCATGATATTAAACTATACTTTGTCTGCGATTCTCATTTCTTTTAAATTCAGTTTAGTTATTACAAAATTAGCACCAATTTACAATATACTCTGTATCCTAAATTTAGTTCTAAGTAGTTTAACTAAATGGTACTTAGTACTTAGTTTTTACTGATTTAGCTAGTAAGTAATCTACATATAATTAGAGGGAAACTTATAGCGTATAATTTTCTTTTTATTGCTTACCAAATGGGAATGGACGTCAAAAAAAAAAACAAATATAATGGTAACACTGAAATGACACATCCCGATTTTGTTTTGAACAGAAAACTATCGTCTCGAGACAAAGTATGAGAACCATCTGATTGTGAAAATAGCATTGGTTTGTATAAACGCTGTAAACTAAACGCCATGCTAAAGACGAGCTAAATCACCACGCTTTGCTTGACATAGACAATGAAAGGTTATTAACAGATATATCATTTAATGCACAGGGTTTCTGGCGGAGCACGCGGTTTTTTTGTGCATGATTCTGGCCTCATTTTGATTGGTTTATAATATTTTTAACGTTTCTGTTATTGTTAGACACACAAGGATTAATTGATGATATTGGAATTTTGCTTCAGATGCATAATAATACATACATTAACATTCCGTTAATGAATGACTGAATATAAATTAATATATTAAACTTTAAAAAATGATTTTAATTTAGGTTACATAGCGAACCCTGGTCTCTCCCTAGTGAGCTGTGGTAAAAGGAGGATGATGATGATCAGTTTGAATTACCATTTAGTAGAGATGCCACGAATATTCGGCAACTATTCGGTATTCGACCTATTCGGCCACTTTGCCGAATATTCGGTATTCGACAAAGTGGCCTACCATTCGGCCGAACACCGAATGTCTCTTACGCCTACCTAAAAAAATAAATTACACAGTAAAGAATAATCGCAAAGTTAATGTTTAAAATGTTTTCTTGGAAAGTTGTTAAATAAGAAGACTGTTTTTTTGAGCATTTGTTGATTACTAATAATTTTATTTTTATCACGGTTTCGATTTTATTGACTCTGAGAATACAGTCACTAGTTCTGAGTAACAAAAAATTAATCTTAGCAAACGCTGTACTATGTTGGCGAACAGTTTTCAGTAGTTTTCATAATAAATGTGACTCAAAATGTGCAAATGTTGTGCCGAATATTCGGCGCTTCGGCCGAGAGATGGGCCGAATATTCGGTTTTCGGCCAAAACCACTATTCGGGGCCTCTCTACCATTTAGAAAACAATTTTTAACAATTAGTGTAGAAAAATAGTGACACTGATGATTTTCAGTAAGAGAATCTATTAATATTTTTGAAATCGTTGTTCGTTTACAATCAAAACCAGGCCAAAAACATCTTAAAAACGCTTACTAAATTTAGCATGCAAATTATAATCGGTAAATATAGCTTTGTAAAAAAACCTTAAGAGTCTCCGCCAAGCTCGGCAGAATTTCACCTTCCCATACAAACCATCCGTTCCGTTCTCATTTTAAAACTACGTGTTGGATTGTAATAAAACTTTGCTCATACAATGATATGAGGTATATCTCGGTCTGAAATTAGTTTATACAGCTCTAGTATATAAAACAATCAAAATAGAGCAAAAACAAGTTTTGTATGAAAAATTTAAATTCGATGTATTTTTTTACTATGGTATCTGAAGCTACATAAACTAATTTCAGACCTAGATATGCCTTATCCTATTGTAAGCACTAAGTTTCAGAGCAATGTTGCTAGTCGTTTTAAAATGAGAGCGTAATTATTACGTTCGTATGGAGAACCTAGCTTGCCGGCGACTCTTAATATTATACATTTATTAGTTTTCACATATTTTTCATTTAGTAACGACACAAAACATGAATACACGCGTGGTACGCTTTTATTGTGTTTGAAAGTATCTGACAGTATTTAAATATTTTGTTTTTCATTTCAGTTTCAATTTGTGAACTCGTTCATGAGTTTGTTCTACATTGCGTTTTATCTACAGGATATGGATAAATTAAAAGAGGTAAATATAATGTAGCATCTCATACCTGGGTCCTTACTCCCAGTCTTTACTCCCACGGGCTGATGCTCTGGATTCTCCAATCGGCTATAATTCCTTAACGCTTTTGCCTTCTCTTCCTGTCTGATTCTCGTCGTCCAAATTACTCCCTGAAACTTTTGATTTAAAATGTTTACTTTCTGGCTACCATTTCTAAATTCTCCCTGAACTCCTTCTACCCTATTACGGCCCTGACCCGTCCGGTTACTTACCTTGCTGTTTTTCTAATCACTTCATGTTTTTATTATAATTTCGAAGCTAATCGACCTAAAATTCACTATAAATTTTCCATTGACATTTTTGTTTCTTTGTTTCGACATAATCCGTCAAACTATTAATTTACTCTAAATTCCTTAGCATGAAGTTTAGGTCGTATAGTTTTCAAGTAGTTTGTTCTAAATTTTATCTAAAAATTGTTACTGGTGAACAAATATTTTCAAATATTTTCAAAAATAATAACAAAGTAAACAATAATTCTAGAAAATGTTATCGCTAGCTATATAAGCGGCCCAGCGGACATCTGAATTCAGTTTGCTTCTAGTTCCCAATAAAGGAACGTCAGTTGTAAGGGTCCGTGCGGGGCCAAGCCAGGCCCCGCACCATCAAGAAACCCTCGCTCGCGCTCCTTAAAAAGTTACCTGTGTTCCTGGCGAAGTCTGGCGCTCTCTGCACGCGCCCAAGTCCGGTGGTGCTTTGCGGTTGCTCTAGCGGAGCGCCTCGTCTCCTAGGCGCGCGCTATCGGCGCGCCTCGCCTCAACAGGCGCGTGCTGTCACCGCGCCTCGCCCGCTATCGGCGCGACTCGCCTCAACAGGCGCGTGTTGTCACCGCGCCTCGCCTCTTCGAAGAGCGTGCTTATCAGCGCGCCTTACCCAGCGAGCCTTACCGTGCGCGTGCTACCAGCGCGCCTTACTGTGCGCGTGCTGCCAGCACGCCTTACCTTTGCGCGTGCTATCTGCGCGCCTTACCTTTGCGCGTGCTATCTGCGTGCCTTACCCTTGCGCGTGCTATCTGCGCGCCTTACTGTGTGCGTGCTACCAGCGCGCCTCACCTTGCGCGCGCTATCTGCGCGCCTTACCTTTGCGCGTGCTATCTGCGCGCCTTACCTTTGCGCGTGCTATCTGCGCGCCTTACTGTGCGCGTGCTACCAGCGCGCCTCACCTTGCGCGTGCTATCAGCGCGCCTATCCGTGTGCGTGCTCCTGCCTTGCGCGTGCTACTAGCGCAACTATAAACGTATTTTTATTCTTTTTGTAATTTAAACCATCTGTTAGCGTGTCATATTTAGACTATAGCCGATAAATAAAGAACCTACCCCTGTTATATCTATCCTTTCCTTTCTACCTCCTCACTCCCAGCTCCGTTACTCACTCCTCCAATATACGTGGAGGAGGGAGTAACGTGACAATACAAGTGCCAAAAGATTTCTTATTTCCTTCGTCCTTCAATATCTAACCCTCGTAAAGTCTATGAGATTTAAAAAAAATTTACTTTCGGGAAAAAACTGACAAGTGATTTTTTAATGATTTAGTATTTTGAAAGTACCGTTATTTATTTCAGCAACTAGCAGTTTTGCTTATAACGAGACAAATCATAGGCAACCTGAAAGAGTCTGCCCTGCCTTATTTGATTGAGAACTTGAGGTTGGCCAAAATCTGCGTCGACGTGTTTGGAGCTCTCAGTCCTACGAAAAGTAAGTAGTAACTAGGTACTTACCAATACCATTGATGGACTTTATGTATTTTTAATAAGGTTTACGATTTGTCAGTTAAGTTTTTCTACCTCTTGTTACCTTTAAATTATCTTTATTTCAGCCCCAACAGCGGCAGAAATAACAGATATGTTCGACAGCAAAAAGACTGACATGCCAACACCGAGTCAAGTCGCGAACGGAGATGAAAGACGTGATTCTGAGACGAGCATCGGTCAGAAAGTTATACATCAAGCGGAACTTGAATCACAGCTGTTCAAGGTACCTAGTTATTATGCTTTTATAAGGCATTCTGCAAAACTTAAATTAGTTTTCGGTAGAATATTTCAGCGGGGTCTAGCAAACTTCGGTAGTCCACATTCAGTTCAAAGTTGCGAGTTAAAATTTCTTACGATGCGGTGGATTTTTATATTTAGTTATTACGATAGCCATTAATGATATATGTGTCTATAGGAAGAATTTAATAACATTTCCGATTGGCAGGAGCTTTTTCGTAACGATTGGAAATATTATGAACTTCTAACTATAGTTAACTTAATTTACTATTCTGTCAATTTGGCTACCTGTCTTATTTAGTAATATAAGACACGACAATTAAACGCCTCATGTGAGTCACATCCTATGTATATGTTGATATTTTTTTTGTATTTTCCAGTACGAAGGCACGTTTGCGGAATACCTCGAAATGCTAACCCAGCTCGGGCACGTCGTTCTATTCTCCTCCGCATTCCCCCTGGCAGCTCTATGCGCGCAACTGAATAACGCGGCTGAAATCCGCGCCGACGCCTTCAAGCTGTGCCACGTCGCTCAGCGGCCGTTCGGCGAGAGAGTCAGCAACATCGGCAGCTGGCAGGTGACTCTACTGTCCTACTCTACAAGCTATGCACTAGTACTATTCTCCTCATTCCACCTGACAGCTCTATGCGCGCAACTGAATAACGCGGCCGAAATCCGCGCCGACGCCTTCAAGCTGTGCCACGTCGCGCAGCGGCCGTTCGGCGAGAGAGTCAGCAACATCGGCAGCTGGCAGGTGACTCTACTGTCCTACTCTACAGGCTATGCACTAGTACTATTTTCCTCATTCCCCCTGGCAGCTCTATGCGCGCAACTGAATAACGCGGCTGAAATCCGCGCCGACGCCTTCAAGCTGTGCCACGTCGCTCAGCGGCCGTTCGGCGAGAGAGTCAGCAACATCGGCAGCTGGCAGGTGACTCTACTGTCCTACTCTACAAGCTATGCACTAGTACTATTCTCCTCATTCCACCTGACAGCTCTATGCGCGCAACTGAATAACGCGGCCGAAATCCGCGCCGACGCCTTCAAGCTGTGCCACGTCGCGCAGCGGCCGTTCGGCGAGAGAGTCAGCAACATCGGCAGCTGGCAGGTGACTCTACTGTCCTACTCTACAGGCTATGCACTAGTACTATTTTCCTCATTCCCCCTGGCAGCTCTATGCGCGCAACTGAATAACGCGGCTGAAATCCGCGCCGACGCCTTCAAGCTGTGCCACGTCGCTCAGCGGCCGTTCGGCGAGAGAGTCAGCAACATCGGCAGCTGGCAGGTGACTCTACTGTCCTACTCTACAAGCTATGCACTAGTACTATTCTCCTCATTCCACCTGACAGCTCTATGCGCGCAACTGAATAACGCGGCTGAAATCCGCGCCGACGCCTTCAAGCTGTGCCACGTCGCGCAGCGGCCGTTCGGCGAGAGAGTCAGCAACATCGGCAGCTGGCAGGTGATTTCTTCTACTAACTTCCAATCCTGGTTTTGCTGGATCCCGCGCCTTTTTCCATTCCCGCTTGTTGCAGTATGACGAGCGCGTGATCCCGCGAGATTTGCGGGGCTGCGGGAATTATATTGTCAATTTCCCGTGTTATTTCTCCGACGCCATCTCGCACTTTAACACACTTTAGTCCGTCTTCAACAAAGAGAGGAGTCTTTATGAATCTGGAGAGTCCATGAGAAAATATGCTTTACGAGTAATAAAGTTTTAAAAGGAATTCCGCCGACTAACATGGACGCTTTTTTCTGCGGCCTTTATTTACTTTTTTGGCTATATTGCCTCAATTTCTTATATAAAGTATATTACGTGTATTTTTCAGAGCGCAATGGAGGCTTTGGTCGCAGTGGCGGTGTTAGTGAACTGCGCTCTGATCGGATTATCGGGAACCGTACACAGGCTGCTACCGGACGCTACCCCAGCTCAGACTATACTGGTCATCGTAGCACTTGAGGTATGGTACTTCATAAATCCTATATGCTTCTCAAATGATAGAAATCTAGGACACACAGGACAACAAAATATTAAGCCTATTAAATAAATAAAATATTGTCACTCAGGACATGCTCAGAGTCACACTATCAAATAAATAAAATATTGTCACTCAGGACATGCTCAGAGTCACACAGTAAAATCGATTAAACATTTGTAGAATTAATAGTAAGTATGTAAACTATTGTCGAAGGGTAGGGGACGGTTGCTGGTGACTATTATTTTTTAACGAATGAGGGCGATTCTTTTTTTATTTTTTTATTTATTAAAATAAGGCAAGCATTTGACCGCAATCTCACCTGATGGTAAGTGCCGATGCAGTCTAGGATGGATCATGCTTACCTAAAAGATGTCTATTCACTCTTGATTTAAAAAGATCCAAGTTATAGTGGACTGGGAATATATTTGCAGGAAGTGAATTCCACTCCTTAGCCGTTCGCATGATAAAGCTGGATGCATAGCGCTTAGTACGAATCAGTGGCAGAGTAACGACGTAAGGGTGAAACGCAAGTCCGCGTCTAGTCCCACGGTGGCAGAATGGAGATGGGGGGATTAAATTATGTAATCCCATCGCACACTCCCCGAAATGTATCCTGTAGAACACCGATAAACAAGCTACCTTTCTACGGTGTTTAAGGCTCTGCAGTCTAGCCTCTACTAATCCCGTTCTAATACTAAAACGATTGTATGTTTAATAGGTACCAAAGCTCTGTTTTGGTTGTTTAGAAATTTTAGAACTCATGCTTGCTTGTTATATGGCCATTTATTTTTTTGAAGTTTAATCCTGTGACAAAGTTTAATTTCACGGTCCGTTAACACATATTTGTTACTTAAAAAGAGGCGCCAACACTTAACAACTGTATAAGTAATTCTTAAACCGAATAAACAGTTTTTAATTAAACAGAAACAGAGTGGAAAAAGAGGGGGGAGGCCTTTGCCCAGCAGTGGGACACAGTGGGCTCTGAATAAATAAAAAAATTTATTTTTTTAAATCTTCGACTAATAATGAAATTTTCATATATAGTACTAATAGTGTTAATACTTTACTATCCTTATACTACACCATCTAATTTCTAACTAACAAAATCATAGGTTTTCAAGAGAAATGTGTTAATATAAAAATCACTTTACAGCATCTGATCCTCGTGGTAGTGCTGGCCCTCCGACTCGCTATCCCGGAGATCCCCGGCTGGCTCGCCACCGAAATGGCCAAAGTGGAGTTCCAGCGACGAGAGGCCATCAAAAACGCCCACGCACCACTTATGGTACCAAAACCATTGTATTTGTATCCTACCAGACTGCGCCACTCCATGGTATTAAGTCACTTGAGAATCAGTCACATTTTGATATTACGAAACGGTGAAAATTCTGGTGAAATGGCTCGCTACGGATATGCCCAAAGTGTAGTTTCAGCGATGAGTTTCAAAAATGCCCATGCATCACTTATGCTAGCAAACCAATCCTTTTGCATTTCTATCCTACCATACTGCGCCAATGTTATTTTACTTGATGCTCAGTCCTATTCCTATAATAATTATCCTCTAAATAGTAAAACATCTCTGGCCGCCTATGACGCCGGCGGAGATAAGAAATATCGGTTCAATGTATGAAATTATTTGTGCTCAGCGTCCTCACGTGAGACGGTCTTTCCCACATTCTTCTTCTTCTTCTGCTACCATGCCCTAGCGGGCGTCGGAGCCCACCTTTGCAAAGTCTTCTCTACTCTCGGCCAGTCTTGCTAGCGTGGCCGCGTCCTTGATGTTTGTCCATTGTTTGATGTTATCGAGCCAGTTCATCCTCCTTCTTCCCCTTCCCCGTTTTCCCTCTATTTTTCCTTCTATTATAACTTTCCCACATTAACTTTAAATTTAATTGATAAATTAGGTTTGCACAAATGAACAAAACATGTTAAGCTAATTATATGGTTTAACTCACGGTCGGTTGCACCAACCTGTTTGTCATCGTTAAAGATTGCATTGTATGGAAAAGTTCATAGTCGGCGCGCCGGGTGACATTGATCATGATCAGTCTGTCAAGTGCGGATGGTGCAACTGGCACTCAATTCGAACAAGTAATGTTATCTATGAAAATGTTCAGTTTCCATTGCTTATCTTATCAATTCCCAGACGGAATGTCCATCCGTGGACGACGTACGCCCCTCCTCCCGCAACACCCCGCGCACCATCACCCCCACCACGCCCAAGCAGCAGGACAAACCGCCGGAGAAGAAGAAGATCAACATCGGCAAGATACCAGAGATCCCGCCCTTCAGGTCAGAGCTGTGAGTGAGTTGCTGAATGGGAATGGTTGAATGACTAGTTAGCCACGGTAGTAACTAGCTTAGAATATATAGTCGGTGGACGACGTGCGTCCGTCCTCGCGCGACATCACCCCCACCACGTCCAAGCAGCAGGACAATCAGCCGGCCTAGCCAAGTTGACAATCGCTTGCGCTACGACAACGAAACGCTTTGTGTATCTCTATCACTCTTCCATATTAGTGCAACAGTGACAGTTGCGTTTCGTTCGCTACGGAGCGAAAGCGATTGGCATGTTGGCTACGCGGCCTGGTCAGAGCTATGAGCGGGAACTTGCTGAATGGGAATGATTGAATGACTAGATGTTAGCCATAGTAGTAAAGCCTGATAAAATTACATTTGGCGCTTTATGGTGTCGCTACAAGCAGCTTACATATGGCAATAGTGTCAGTACCGGTCATAACAACTAATTACAAATTAGTAGAAGATTTATTCTTCCGCAAAGGTATAGATTTTTTTGTGTAGAATTTAATAAGCTTTAATGTTGACTTACATCATATTTCCATGAAATACGTAAATTCAGAGCAACATGCGATTTTGGAACAGGATTTTTCCCAAATGTCAAAGGGACCTTTAATTAACATGTGCTAAGAGTTAAAGAGTCTCCTTGCCAGTAAAATAAATAGTACCACCGAAAATCCGCAACATGGCAAAGGCCAAAAAATCTTGTCCGGCTATAACTGGCTTAGAATATAATATACCACTATGGTGCAAATCTAATTATTTTATGGCATGTATTTAACGCGGCGACAAATTAATCTGATTTAGGGATTTATAAAAAATTAAAGGGGGTAGCAAAAATAATAAATTGGCGACTAATTGCGGAGACTAGTATAAAGTAAAAAGTAGCAGCTAAGTAATCAATTTTCGGATTTGTTTCAATATAAACTAGCATCAAGTTATTGTTTTGGCGACTGCCAAACTACTACTCAAAATGGGATGGGATCCGTCTAGTTACGTTGTAAAGTAATTTTTTTTTTTAAAGAAACAGTCCGACGAACTCCAGCTAACTAGACGGAGCCCCGCTTCGCGGGGCTCCTATTTCTGGGCGGTTTGCCCTTCGGGCATTTAAAGCTACCTAACGAACCTAACCTACCTACTGATATTAGTCGCCAAGTCATTATTTATAGTACCTCGCCTATGATTTCAGTAATCTTGTTTATTATTTCTGCTACCTTAAAGTAGCTGCCATTATTTGAATTTTAAAATATCCTTAGTTTAAAGCTCATTTAATATAAATGATTGCCAAAATATTTAATCGCTGACAAGTTATTATTTTAGTTGCAAATAGTTTGCTGCTCTTTAATTTTTCTGTCGCCGCGAAAATAATAAGCCTTATTTTATTAGACACTACAGTGAACTCTGACAGCACAGGACCTGATAACTTTATTAATTTAATTACCAATAATAATTTAAGGGAACAATAGAACGTCACTAATAAACATTTTAAACTAGAACACTAGCAAATCCCGTTCGGTCTTAAAATCATTATCGTAAATACCAGCCAGTTGCACCAACCACATTTGACAGACTGATCAACGTCACTCAGCAGTGAACTATGAAACTTTCCATACATAAAAATTTTACGAACAAGTTTGGGAGCAAATCAAATTATTTTATTATAATATTTAGATTTGTATTTTTTCTAAGTAGTCACACTACTATAGTTGGTCAAACCAATTTGTCAGTCAGTAACAACCAGGAAAATTATACTCATCCCTTTCTTTTGGGCGTTAGTACTAGTGTAAGACAAAGATAGTATGATTTTCTCTGTCTATGTTTGAAATGAGACAGTCCTTTGACAAACTATATATACAAATTAGGAGGAGTCAGAGACGCCTAGTCTTACTAAGATGGCATACAGTCGAGAAATTTGCGACGAGTACCGCCGTGGCGAGGTGGCCTAGGGGTTCATGGCTTTAGCCGCGATTGCTAAAGACGCCGGTTCGAATCCGGCCTTCACCACTGTAGGGCTTCGTCACTTTTTCATTAATATATGACATCTATTACAGTTTTTAATTTAACGAACTATGGATGGTATAGAAAGGATGCCAATCTCTTATGGCAGAATTGTTGCAAAAGTGACCGCTTTCAGCTTTAAATAATAGTTCCTAAT
Organism: Cydia strobilella; assembly: GCF_947568885.1. Classification (NCBI taxonomy): domain Eukaryota; kingdom Metazoa; phylum Arthropoda; class Insecta; order Lepidoptera; family Tortricidae; genus Cydia; species Cydia strobilella. The sequence goes on from NC_086042.1 coordinate 26,306,984, forward strand.
CTCTCCGGTGGCGCTAGTTAGGCTCTGGGACATGAGTATAACATGAACCATATAAGGCAACAAATAACCCGACCAAATTACGTAAGTTGTTTTTGGTAGTATTTCGGTGTATGGTGGCGCCGCCTAATTACTGTTTTTTGATGGACACTTCTCATACATAGAAATTTGGCTCCTTTATATAGTCTCCATGTAACGAACGTTTTAACGGTGACAGGCGGTTTGGTGCCACTGGCACTTAGTAAGTCCCGTTTTTACCCTTTGGGTACTAAACCCTAAAAACGAACTGTCATGGGGACCATAATGCGAGGCGAGACTAGTGGTATACGTCGTTCGACCAGTAATACCTACGATTGTTTATTACACTGCTAAATTTAGTGACTAACAAGAGGGACGCCGCTATACGTGAGACGCGATAAGAGATACATCCTATCGTTTCTCACGTATAGCGGCGTCATAGTGTAATAATTATTTTTGTTTTAACATTTTTATAATATCTAAATATATAATATAAGTATAACCTCAAAATGAGCTTAAAGGACACTTTTGTCTGTACGCATGACTTAGCCTAGGGAATGTCTTATAGCAAATTTTTAATTTTGGTTTTTTGTTTTCAGTTAATTTGGTACAAGTAATGCCTGGATCGGTGTGTAGTTAAGGACATTTTTTTAAACTAATGATCTTATTATTTATATCAATTTCAGTATTAAAATGTAACGCTTGTATTATTTCTTGTTTATATTAATTTGCAATAAACGTTTTTAACTGTAAGCATAGTTTGTTTTGACCCTATTTTTTTTTAATACACCTGAGTTTACAAATGTTCGAGACACAAAGGTAATTTTTAACTTAATATATTTTAAATGGTCTTGTGATTTGAAGTCTGTTCTCCTGACTCCGAGGGGCTACCACCAACGTCGAAAACCGGTATCTGTCTCTATCGCTCGAATGGACAAGAGCGAAAGAGAGGCAGATAACGATTTTCGATTTTTCGATATTGCCGGTAGGCCCTCGGGAGTAGCTTCTATGCTTTTATTTATCTTTTTTTATTAACCTTCATCTATATATTATCTTCGATGCATGTTAGTTTTGGTTATTTTATTTACTCTACCCACTTTTCCAAATCACTAGCCGTGTATATTTCTTACTTATCTTTACGCAAAATAAATACTTACCTATCAAATGTCATTTCACTCAAAAGTCGTTTAACTCCCTGCGCGTCCAATATAATAACGCGTTCAGGGTGATGTTGCGGCTGCCGCGCCACTGCAGTGCGTCGAGCATGTTCGCAGAAGCGCGCACCGATTGCATCTACGCCACTCTGCGCAAGCGGTGCGCGGCGATGCTCAGCAGAGTGCGCGCCAGCCGCAACAGCGTCCTGGCCATGATCGCAGACCGGCTGGATTGCCCGTATATGAGTCACTGTGTAAGTGTTCATGTACGGGCTCCAGCAAGTAAATGATTGTTTATAATTTAGTGTAATTTTTTAATTTATGTAATTTTAATTTAATTGATAACCTGTTTTAATTTAATTTATAACCTATTTTAATTTAATTGTAATTTTTAATTTGTATTATTGTGGACCATTGTTGTCTGGAATTAAATAAATGATTATGATTATGATTAACAGTCGTCGGAAAGGGTGCGGTAACTGAATATTTGTCTAAGTTCTTGCTTTTATTATTAAGTATTCTTATTAAAAACGACTTGAAATCAACTTTCTTAAGCCCGCTCCAGATTGCAGCGCGAAGCCGCGAACGCGAGTGTGGAGTCGATTTCGCTAATGAGGGCTATCGTTTTTTTGCTCACCAGTTGGCGCCTCTGTTGATGGTGGTCCAAAAGACTATAGAAAAGCTGTCAGTCATTGAAGTGACAAGTGACATTTGACATTTCGAACTATGGAAAAGACCACCATCTACACTAGCGCCCCTAGCGGCGAATTCATACGCGTTAGCCCTCATTAGCGAACTAGACTCCACACTCGCGTTCGCGGCTTCGCGCACGAGTGTGGAGGGACCTTTACTGTACACAGACGAAGGCATCGGAAAAACCAACCACCAACAATTTAGCGACGCTTTCCGACCTCTGGACATTATTATCTACGCACTACAGGGAATGCAAAGTTCAATAATCCTCCAAGGCACTTTTTATAGCTTCTTCCTTGCCAGGGCCGATTATCCAAAGAGCCAAGGAGCCTATGGGTAGCATGGGTCCATCCAGAAAGTTTTTACCTTACAGTAGGTATGCATTTTCTTGGCCCCTCCTCTTTGGTTTACTCCGGCCCTGTTGTCTAATTTTTGCACACAAAGTATTTGAACTACACTTATCTAAGATTTGATTTAACTAATTTTAACTACTAATCTTATTAAAGATTGTAAATTGTGATAAAATCGACTGACTTTAAAAATTCCATCCGATTTTTTTTGACAGTGGGAATGCACTCCGTCAAAAAAAAAATCGGATGGCACTCGCCGCTCCTTTTTCCTCTTTTAGCGAGAGGGGGGGAGAATTTGGCCCTACCCACTAAACCCACTTCGGCGTTTCACCCTCTTTGTCGTTCGTGAGGGCGCACTGGGATCGATGACATTCCACATCGGCGCCCTGTGTGTATGTGTGGTTCGATTGTATGGGTGCGGCTTTTTGTGGAAACTTTTTGAATTCGGTTGAACATTCAGCACTCCTCAAGTCAAGCTAATCATTTCTTTTGTTTAAAAAGTGAAAGAAGTATCTAGAGCTGTGTTAACGATATGTTGTAGGCCAAAGGGGGCGTCGATCGCCGAGCCGCCCGTCATCACGGGGTCGTTGCAGCTGCTCCAAGATGTTAGTCCTACCAAGCCGCTGCGTCGAAAGGTAAATTGTTACTTAAATAGGGGATATTACTGCAATGTTCTGCCACCAGAGTGCAGGACTAGCCTTTTTAGTAAACCATAGAGTAACTTAGACATAATGTACCTTTAACAGGTTTTTGACAACTTTTCAGAGATAATAAAATATGACATTGATGCATCAAGGCGGTTTGTTTACAGAGGACCTACTGGGAAACGCAAATCCGAAATTTCGCTATCTGCCTCTTTATCGCTCGAATATGCAAGAGTGACAGCGATAACGAAATTTTCATTTTCTTGTTTCGCGATTTTCTTGTAGCATTACCAATGCCACTTGGCAATAATTCCCTATTGGTCAGCTGACAATCGCAACTATTTATGGAGCACATGCAACTACTCTGAAAATACAAGAAGTGGGTCTGTCTAGAGCTAGAGCCACTTATACCATGGGTGAACTTTCTATGACTGCCGAAAGTGTGCCATGAATACAAATGGCGCTAGCTCATACTCATTTCATGTATTTTTAGAGTACCAAGTTGCAATGGCCCTGGGTGACCTTATTTAAATTGTGTTGTGATCAAGAGGAAACCGCTTTAGGCTGTTTATAACAACCTCTAGGCGTTGTTAAGGTGACATCCTTTTATCGTAAACGAAAATCGAAAAATATATTTTAATGAAACTCCGTTCGCATCTTTCATTGCGATATATTTTTCGTTTACGATAAAAGGATGTCCTTAAGGAGGACCTTAGCAACGCTTAGTTCAAGCTAGGTACATGTTCAATAGGAGGCAGCGCCCGGCGCTCCGCTATCGCTGCTAGGAGTCCGGGGGCTTCGAGATGAACCTCTGCACCGTTCAGCGCACTGCATCCCGCATCCTACGCAGCATCGTCCACTCGTGAACCCCACATTGCAGGTATTGTTCTCCTGCTTTTAGCGATTTCTCAATGTGGTTAGCATTAGCAACTGTCAAAGGTTTGACAGATGGCGCCTGCATAGGTTTTACCTGTCTCTAATTGTGTTCTATGAGATTTGGCTTAAGGGCTAGGATCCATAAAATTCCAGAAGTAAAAAAGAATTTGACACTGTTCGCAGGATTGACAGGTAAAACTTATGCTGGCGCCATCTGTAAAATACTTCGACCAACCAACCCCATTTCATCAGATAACTCCGAACCGACTGTCATCTGATCGTCTAACTCAGAGGGGAACCTAAAGGCCTTGTTGGGATTAGACCGATTTCCTTACGGTGTTAACCTTCACCGAAAAGCGACTGGTATGATGTTTCACAGGATACGTAAGTTCTGAGAAACTCATTGGTACGAGTATGAGTTCAAACCCACTACTTGGAAATTGACTACGACCGCCGTGTATAGACTCTGACCACTCTAACTTTGCGCGAACTTGGCAGTAAGAATAAGAATGCATACATAGGTATCCCTATAAGTTCCATACTGACGTAACACTTGGCATGATAACTTAGCGTGTTCCGACTCTAGTGATGTCTCTTTTCACAATACTTTTCACTTTTTATGTATACCTACAAATAAGGCAGCTGCAGTGACTGCGGACTCTGTGGTGCCATTGAGTATAACCTTTCAGTACCAATAATTGCGAAGTTTACCCTAAATTGGTTTAGGATATTCGAAAATAGAATACACGTGTCGAATTTTATAACAAAATCTAGTAAAGTAGAATTGGGCAATTTATCACAATAATGTGGATATTAAAATAATATATGGAAATAATACAAAAATACAGGACCTAAAAGTCAACATTTAAGTTTTTTTTAACCTCCAAAAAGTAAAAGGGTACGATTCGATTCCTTACATTCTATCCAAAAAAATATTGTAACTATATACATAAACGCAATATTTCACCGACAAAAACGCAATTTTCTTGTACTTCAAGATGGGCTCTTAGTCACCTTGACGTCACGTTCACTTATCGTTTTGTTAGGAGCGTTTCGCGAGTGAAGTACGACTGTCGGACTTTGACTATCATTTCTGACTTTTGTATTGCTTGAATGCAATGGGTATCATATAGACATTTGATCCTAAAAACAAACATGATCGATTGATACCGCAGAAATAAATATACCATAGAAGACACAAATGCATCTACTTCGCGTGTCCGAACCCCGACCAAGCGACGAGGTTGACCGTCGCTCTTTACAGTCCACTCGCGTCAGTTGTTCCAGCCAGACGTCCGTGAAAACTTAAAAAATGCTTCGTTGCATGATAATTAACTGCAACAGTCCAAAAATTGCGAGCACCCAAAGGCCAGAACATATTTCCTATCACAGATATGTAATTTTAAGTCCCGTCGTTGTGAATAATAAGTAATTTTATAATTATATTACGCGTAAATTTTGTATGAAAAAGTCGGCACGCTTGGTTTCAATACAAATCGTGGTATTTGCGTCATCTAGCGTATATATTAAATCTGTGATTGATACCATTAATGTTAATTTGTCATCTAGCCTATTGTTATGCTCCAACGTCCAAGGAAGTTATACGAGCGATTGTTCTGTTCTCAGGAACTGAGCGGCAGCGTAAGTGCGGGCGGGTCGGAGCCGGACCTGAACGCGGTGCCTTCGGCCTCGCCGTCTATTGATGCCAGCGCCACGTCCAGCGAAGACGACAAGCCTAAAGACAAAGGTACAATCTGGCAAAAAAGAGTAGAAATTAAAAAGTGGCAACACTGTAGTGTCGTCCCGTTATTCTTAGATTGATTTGAAAGGGACGACACTACAGTGTTGCCACTTTTTAATTTCTACTCTTTTTTGCCAGACTGTAGTTCATTTACTGTCGCTCAATATGTATGTGTCTTCGATAGTACACAAAATTACACTTACTTTATGGTTATATCCATGGCCTGCAGGCCGACATTTAATGAGTTTGTTAAACACAATTTTATAAGGCTTAAGATCTCAATCTCAGCCAACAGAGAGTCCGAAGGACAATTAATCCTTCGAGTATACTTTTTGCACCTTGTATTTTGGTAGAGATACTTAATTTTTACGATCATATTGCGCCTTTTTCACTCTTAAGGTTGAGGTTTGCGCCGCGACCGAGGCAGAAGACCGCGACCGGAGACCGCGACCGTCACTTGACGGTAGGCAACATATAAGCGACAGTTCGCGCTGAGACAAGAGAGAGACAGGAGACGCTCTGCTTCTGTCTCGCTCGCGAACTGTAGCTTATATGTTGCCTACCATCAAGTGGCGGTCGCGGTCTCCGGTCGCGGTTTTCTGTCTCGGTCGCTTGTCTCTGTCGCGGCGCGAACCTACACCTTTACATCTTATTTCTTCCTACCATGTATCATTCAATGATACAGGTCGATCGCGAGCCAAGGCGTTGCTAGTGAAGCGCGTACGCTCCGTAGCAGTGTTTTCATTGGGCCTGCGTAAGGCGCGCGAAGCAGCGGCTGAAAAACATGCACCTGCGACCAATGTACCCGCGGTCACACCCGACAAGTATGGAATGGTGAGTACTGGCTTTCTTGCTTTTAATGCGGATTCCAGTCCCCGCGAATATAAGAGGTGGCTTCGTATGACTTGTAATTTTGACTTCTGTTGGTGAGTATTAGGTACTTACTGTTGTGACAGTTTTATCCAGATAAATAGAGACATGTGGCCTTATTGGGTAAAACGTACGCTCCGTAGCAGTATTTTCGCCGGGACTACAATACCTATAGTATGAATTTTCTTAAATTATTTTTACGCCTCACACCCTAATATGTCAAACAAAAGCTTGTTTCTTTTGTTTAGCGGTTACCAATGCTACCGCTACTGACTGAACGGGAACAAACTCGTTTAAAAAGAAATTTTACCGTCCTATTTATATGGTTCAAATTTATGTAGCAGCTCTGTATTCTGAGGCCACACAGGCAACCGATCGTCCCTCATTACCCAAACTCGTTATCTCAGAATGAGCTGTTACATTTTGAACCTTAATACTATCACGATAGTTGCTTTTTTACGACATGGTTGCTTTGGCACGCGCTCGGCACGCGACTAAGGCGCCGCACCATAAAATAAACAAATGCTTTTGTTTAACTGATTAGGGTCTGAGGCCTAAAAATCATTTGAGAAAGCTCATACTATACCCGTGGAGCTCTGTCAGCTGTTGGTCATTCAGAGCTCGTCATTCTGAGAAGAAACATAGTAATATCCAAATTACAAAGTGTACAGTAGCATCAGAAGTTGCTAAGCGGGCGAGGTGTTCAAAATAATCTTGACGCGACTTCTTTGTTAAGAGAATAAGAGCGTGTCAAGGTAATTTTGAACACCTCGCCCGCTTAGCAACTTCTGCTGCTGACTGTACTGTAGCAGTGTAACAGGGATGTTGCGGATGCCGATTTTTTGACATCCATGGATGCGGATGCGGATGTCGAGATTAGGCACATAAAAAACGTCAAATATAACACTTTAGTAATGTTTATTTAAAAACAATGGAAACTTAGTATTTGAACAAGTCCAAATAAAACAAAATTTTCACTTCTTGTCGCTGTCAGTCATAGGCTAAAGTGTTCGATCGACGAATCACAAAACGAAACGAGATTCCTATTGGCTAATGACGAAATTACCTAGCACTTACGCCGCCGCTAAGACGTTCCTGTGCCTACCTCTTCCACATCCGCATTAAGCTCCGCATCGATTTTATGCGGATGCGAATATTCGCAATATCCCTGCAGTGTAAAATGGCCCATGATTGTTTCCCAGGGTGCCTCGGCCCCGATGCTCGGCGGCGAGCTGTCACTCATCCCTATCGAGCAGCTCATCCAAGTCGACGACGTCCGCCGTCCCACTTAGACATTACACTAACACTTTACGGCCCGGCCACGAGCGGCGAGCGGCGGCCATAGGTTGGAGTGAGACACAGCGATCGGACCTTTCGTTCCCACCTATGGCCGCCGCTCGCCGCTGCCGCCGCCGCGCGATGTCGTGGCCGGGCCGTTACTAACACTTTGCAGACGTAAGGTCTTTGGAATACAGATAACGAATGGTTTGTTACTATAAGGGTCGGTTGCACTAAACTGTTTGTCATCGTTAAAGAGTTCGCTAAATTTTATTGTATGGAAAGTTTCATAGTAAACTGCCGCGGCGCGCCCGTTGACGTTGATCAGTCTGTCAAGTGCGGATGGCGCAACTGGAGTTTTGAATGATTCACGGTTAGTTTCACTAGACTTATAAAGACCAGGATATAGACCGTGATTACCTTTTGTATTGTTTATGAGCTCCAGATATTTCGACGCAGTTACATGCATCTTGTTCACGGGTGACTGAAGATGGTGGGTGTCAAAGTTGTGTAGACCGCGCCCGGTCTACCCTCATTCTATTATTTCTATAATACAAAAGGTAATCACGGTCTATATCCCGGTCAATATAAGTTTGGTTTGTTACTACTCAGGAAAACAAGTATGTGTGGAAATCCTTGACAAATTGAGTGTAATTGTTTTTATTGTTTATTTAAATGGTTGGTGTTTTGAATTCCGCAGGTGGATAAAATATGGTACAAAAAATATTACGCAAAACTTTGCATAGTGGGCGCCACTTGCACAAACAGTAAACGAACTGCCTTAATGCATCAAACTTAATGTAACAAATAATCTGTTAAAACATGTCAAAAAACTGTTTACGGCGTAGTATGTATAAGTTACTCTATGATTAACGGTTTGTGCTAGTGCTGCACTCTGGCGGCAGAACATTGCAGTAATACTCCCTATTAAATTTTGATTTATGTTTAAAAAGATTCAAATTGCAATGGAACGGTTATTATCAATTTTAGAGGATATAGTAATGTGATCTTTGCCGTGAAAAGCGGACTTACTTAAACTCGCAGATTTTGATAAGCGCAAACCTATCCACTTGGCGGATCACTATGTTTGAAAATTCCCATATTAGATGACCTATTTCTTTCTTGGTAATATGTGGATCTTCAAGATATTCAACACACCTGTCATTTAGGCTCTAAAGTATTAAAAGTACGTATTATTTGTCTGATCTTTGCCATAGAAGTGACGAGTTGTTTGTATGTGTTATGAGTACTGATTTTCCGAAAATAATTAAGTTTGCGTAGTAGATCTCATTTAACTTTCTAAGGTTTAAAAACTCATATGTTTTGACTTATGGAATTAAGGTACATACAAGTCAGCTGCAGAGAAAAGGTGCCACCCCTGCATAGAAGTAGTATGCAGCGCGGCACCTGCTGACCGTACATTGGGGTAACTTCGGGAAAAGGTTGATTTCTCAATTTACTGGCAAAATGTGCTTATTAAAAGTTATTTTTGGGAAATCAGTATTTTGAGTATTCAAACTGTTGAAAACGTGAAAACTGACTGGTGTTACCAAATATCAAATGAGTATACGCATTAATCCCGTTCTTATAAAATTTTAATTCATATTTAATGCTTGTAACACTTTTATGTGTAAATTATGAAGTGTTTTAAAGTGAGGACGCTAAACACACTTAATATTAGTACACTGACCGGCCATTTCCTATCTCTATCGCACGCGCGTAATTATATTGCTCACCTGCTCGCACAATGGCATAGACCTATCGGCATCATGGGCGATATACCTAGTGTGGAGAAAAAATATGGGCCCTGGAAGGAAAGTGTCTTAAAACCTTAACTTAGGTCATTTTACTTAATAGAAACATTCTTTTATTTTTAAAAAGAAACAAAACTTCATTCAAATATTTTTTTCAATTCGCTTGTCTCGCCCGAGACCGACCAAAAATTCAAAAAAATAAACACTCGCTATTTTATTCTACTAGTCGATACCACTTTAATGTTAATGTTAACATTTCTCCAAGAAACATTAGGTCTTACACTCGTCTGTGGAACAATATATTCATAAAATCAAATATTTAGTACTCAAAAATGTTTGTAGACAAGCGAACTGCAGTTTTGTTTCTTTTTAAAAATAAAAGAATGTTTCATTTAAATAGTTTAAGGCACTCTCCCTCCAGGGCCCATTAATTTTTTCCACCCTGTAGATAGGAAATAGCGGGTCAATATTACGAAATTCTTCGTGGTTAGCGTCCTGTCTTTAAATGTAGCAACACCGAAACCATAGATAGATTAAAAAAATAGACTACTTTAGAGTAAATTATTAGACTTTTGTATGTAATGTCGACTAGGGGATGCTATGGAACCAATGACATTGAATTTATTATTTAGTGTTAGCGGTCAACAATTATAATGTTTGGTTACTATTTGAAATTGTAAAAAAATTATCTTTTAAAACTGTTTGATTTCAAAGTTTCAATATAGTACCTATAAAAAAACTTGAATATAAATGTGTTGATTCGTATAAAAATGTGTGACTCCAAATTTTCGGATTTACCAAGCATCATTTTTGAAGCATTTATTACAATTTTGAATGTATTTTTCAATGTTACATGTTCTTTGCAATCGTTGTCGCGCATTCGTTTAAAAACAGAAGCAATTCTTGACAATAACTTTGTGTTTGTTCATTTGTGTGAATGTTCACTTCCTACGCTGCTAGACACTCGTTGTTAGCAGTTTAGTTTAGGTTCAGTCACATCAAACTCAGGTTTTAAGAAAAGTAAATTGCCCTTTGTCTCGTCTTGGCGGGTTTAGAGCAGTTCAGTGATAAGTTTTTATATTTATTTATTGAACCCAAAAAAAGAGTTTCAAATATTTATAATTAAGTACCTACTTATCTACCGCTTGTCAGAAGACTTAATCTACCCTCGTCCACATACTAGTATTATAAAAGGTAAATTCCAAGACTTGAAATTTTCTATTTTATGTAAGTATTTCACGAAAACAAAATTACAGAAAAAGGTTTCTTTTTTATCTTTCTTGAAAATATTTTCTATAATTCTATGGGATTCGGTACACGATTTGAGTAATATGCCTCGACAGAAAGAACTCACGAAGTAAGCTCTGATTTTCCATTTTTTCTGCCCAAAAATAGACCATGTTATTAGGTGTACTCTTTTTTGAAGCCCGAGTGTTATGTGATTGAATGTTTAATTGGGGATATAAATTTGCAATTACTCACTACAGAAGGCGCTTTGGAGAAAGGGTTCCGTTTACAGAAGATGAGAGTTTGATGTCTGTAATCTATGGTTTATCTTTCCCGTTATCTACGAACAGTGGCGTAATTAAACGAGCTGACACCCATGATAAATACATCAAATGGGGTCATGGCGGCCGACGGCCTTTCGGTCAATTTTGGGTCCCATTCGGGCCATGACCCTGTGGCAGTTTTCCCGTTTTTTCACCCTGTTGCTACGCCACTGCTCACAAGATCAGCTGAGATCCAGCGCCAACGCCAGATGGAAGTTGGATTGCTTCCTAAACCGATCAGTTCGGAAGAATTACTTCCTGTCACTCTGGCTTCCGGGACGGCTGGACTAAAGTTTCACAGCTAAAGTGTGTATCTAATGAAAAGAAACGCCAAGTATTCATCAGCTCCAGAGAGGTTTCACTAAAGCGCCATCTGTGGTGAGCGTTGCGTGTTTAACCTCATTCACAAATTATTGTATAATCGTGAATTGTTGTAGTTAGGTAAGTGGCCAATAATAAGTTGGTATAGACTAGCAAAGGCAGCTGTTACACTTTTATCGTATACACACTACAACACCTGATTATGTTTCTACTTGCTCAATAAAAAATACAAACGCTGTCAATTAAGGATGTTGATATTTCGTTTCTAAAACTAATAATTTTAAGTATGTAATCTGGTCCTATTATAAATGTAAGCATCTGAAACCAAAACGTATAAAAGCGGAACTCTAATAGGTGCAAAGAGCGACCTTGTGTCTTAGAAAATAGGGTTGCATTTCCATTTAAGGTGATTGTAGTTAAATGATCATATTGTGATAGTTAAGAGTTTCGCTTCTAAACGGAATGTTTATTTTTACCATCATACTGTACTAGTTTAGGAACGCGGAGATCCTTAGGCATACCAATGTTGCTGGTATACAGGCCTGAATGAGACGACAGCTACGATTGTGCGGCCACGTCTCCCGCATGTCCCAAGACTGATTCGCGAAACGCATCTTTTACTGCGAACTGCAAAATGGAAAGCCGAAGCAAAGTGGCCAGTTTTTGCGGTACATAAAGAGAGCTAATATAGAGCCAACGACATGGGAGAATGTAGCCAGTGACCGTCCGCGTTGGAGGCATGTTGTGCAGACACAGGTGCGTCAGTTTGAAACCAGGCGCTGCACTTAACTGGACGCTAAGCGCGACGAGCTAAGGGCCAGACCACCTGTGGCCATAACGTACAAATATTAGGGGTGTTGACTTGCAGCGAGTGTGGCCGCACATTCGCTACAAAAATTGGCTACGTCAGTCACATGAGAGCACACCAGCGACGCTCTCAGCCGTAGTCAGTGGCGTAACTAGGGGGGGGGGGGCAGAGGGGTCAAGTGCCCCGGGCGCCAAAATGGGCAAAAGGCAGCAGCAGGGAAACTTTTGTCACTGTCAGTCGTCAGGGGGCGCAAATTTGTTGACTGCCCCGGGCGCCATATTCTCTAGCTACGCTCCTCTCCTGGCCGTAGTGCGTAGAATGACTGTACTAGTTTAGTTAAGATTAGCTATAATACATATATTGAGTACCATGGTTAACTATAGTCTGTTGTGTTTGAGCTGACGTTTTCAGTGATAAATTGAAAACAAAATACTACATTCAAAATATTGAATTTATTATACCTTTTTACCCTCGTAAGGCTAGCGGTCGTACCTATAGTACTTATTAAGTTCGTACTTCTCTTAAGGTAGTAAGTAAGGACTTTCGAATCTTCAGAAATCTAACTTTCGTAAGGGTCTACTAGGGTCATAGCGCTAGTTTTCGTCCACTTGACGAAATTTAAATATAAACCTACTTTGCTCCACAAATTTGGGATTATAGCAATCCAATGTCTAAACAATATATCTATCTACAAAAAATGTTATTTCGCAAGTAGCAAATTAAAAATGAAATATATTATTTGCTAATCTGTCAAGTGGACGAAAACTAGAGCATGGACGGAAACTAGCACAATGACCCTATTTAATGACTTACCTATGTAATTTGTTATAATTCGTGTACGTAAAAAAAATTGTTACTTATACCCTTTATATATTATAGACAAAATAATACTAAGACGCATAAAGTAGTGCAAAATATTGATGCTCAAAGTCAAAGTCAGTCAAAATATTCTTTATTCAAATACAGATACTACAAAAGTCACAAAACATATAGCTCCATTCAGTGCCACCCACAAATTGTACTTTTTTGTGGCAACAGTGTTTCACACTACTTTACACGTCTCATTATTCTTTTGTGTACATGCTTTTCGAAAGGGCTATTCTCAGCCTTATGTAATTGTTACTTTATCTAATATGAACCTTAATGTTAATAACGTAAGTTACATTTCTGGACGACGCACATACAAAGCTTGGATATGATTCCTGAAAAGTGCTAAGCTAAGCAATAACTTGATTTAGCAATCATAGCTTTATTTAGCGTAATTTATTATCTATAGTGCTTGAGATTTTTTCATTGTTTAGGTAAATTGATGTACCTAATATGATACCTTCAAGTTATGAAAATATGGCTGCACTCAACATATCATAGCCACGAAAACCTAGTACAGTACGATAATAAAGAGTTGAAAATAATTGAGTGCGATACTGAGCCTAAGCAGGTATCAATATTCTCGCCGAGGCGGCGCGCGTGAGGCACGTCTAAAGCCCGCTTCAGACTACGCGGCGCGAAGCCGCGAACGCGAGTGTGTAGTCGATTTCGCTGATTAGCGAACTAGACTCCACACTCGCGATCGCGTATTCGCGCTGCGATTTGCGCACGAGTGTGGAGTGCCCTTAAAAAATTAGATACAACACGCGCGCCTACACTACGGCCAAGGCACGTCTACACTGGCCGTTTTGTGCGCGAGGAAATTGCCTCACGCGTATGCTCGCTCTGTGTGGACCCGGCTATTCACATGATGGATGCCAAACATCAAAGTTGTAAGTACTATCCGCAAACCAAAATGACGACCGATATCATATTACCATTTCTTTCACTACTCTAATGACTATGCAAGTGTGAATGAGAAGTTTTAAGTTACTACCCCGGTCGTTAGTTTGGTTTGCGTATAGTATAGTTACTGCTAACTGGGTGTTTGTCTCCACTTATTCTGTACAATCTGAGGTAAGACATTTAGTTCCTCTTTAATTTAATTTCTACTCCTTTTTGTCGGACTGCACTAACCTGTTTGCAATCGGGCAAGAGCGCGAGCATCTGCTAGCTAGAGTGAAGTGGTAACACCATCCTATACAACTTTCTTACGCCTACTAACCCGGTTGCTACAAGCTCGCTGCAAGTCAAACTGCTATGGTTTGGAAGACATTTCTGTCAGTAGAAAAAGGCGGTACATTTAAAAAATGTAGGCGTGAGGGGTTGTCCTCCCATAGGAAATTTAAATTTCGCGGCTTTTTCTACTGACAGTGGGTTTGCCAGAGTATAAGTCCATTGACGGTTGGATCTACTTGCATCTCACCCAACCTATAAAATACGTAATGTCCTTTAGCTTAATGCAAAGTTTAAAATATCGCTATCTAACGTAACAAACATATAAGTAAACAGTCCGTTATTTAATATCCTGTAAAAAAGCGTTTGACCAGGGACCGGACAACCCTTTCCGCGATAAAACCCTTTCAATGGGCGACACTTAAACACGGCTAACACATTGAAAGACTTTCCCTTTTGAACTGCAAGCCCATTCATACCCTTACCTTTGACTAACCCTTACCGAAAAGCTAACCAAAAATAAGGCTAGCTCTTAATAAGGGTTACCCTTATCTTTAAGCGCTTTTTATAAAGGTTTCCCTTTGCGTGAATGAGACAGGATTAGTATATATCTACGGTAGTGTATGAAAAGGAAAGAAAATACGTGCCTAGTCAAAGAACGCCGCCGTCGCCGCCGACGATCGCTCGGATTCGAAGTAATGTGTGCTTTATGAACAAGGTAGACGACTTAAATTAGCACGCTTATATGCTAAAAGGGAAGCCCTTTATAAGGCTAACCCTTATAAGCAATATGCAAGGTGTTGGTGAGCGGATGATAAGGGTTTTGTAAGGGTATTTGGGCTACCGATTACTCAAATGTGGTAGCTTTATATAAGGGTTTTTAAAACCAAAACAAAGGGTTTCGTCTGGCAAAGGGTATGGTGAGTTAAGCCTTATGCAATACCCTTATAAAACCCCGATAAGGGATAGCGGGCCGGTCCCTGCGTTTGACACAAATGGAAACATGTGTATTATTCCTTGGAGGATATATCCTCTAAGATTTATTCACACGATAGCGGTAGCGCTTTTTATCAAGCGAATTTAACGTGCGGGCAGATTCAAGCGTTTTTCTAACGCGCGTTGAAAAAGCGCTCGTGTGTAGGGCCACTAAAGAGAAATAAAAGGGTTAATGATCTCGCGCCTTAAAGCCCGCTCCAAACTCGTGCGCGAATCGCGGCGCGAAGCCGCGAACGCAAGTGTGGACTTGTTGAGCGGGCGTCGCAGATCTGCGAAATCGACTTCACCCTCGCGTCTTTGCGCCGCGATTCGCGCACGAGTATGGAGACTGGAGTGGGCTTTAGACTGTTAATGCACGAGTTAGATAACTTGTTCCGTTAGATGACGATGTCTTTTAGATATGGCCTGAATAGCTAAGAACCAAAGAGTATGAGGCAGAGTTCTATAGTATCATAGGCCCTATAGGTACCTACGTAACGTTTCGTGGCATGTCAGCCAATAGGGGCTCAGCATAGAGTCAGATAGTAAATATGACTACCTCTTATTCTAACAGATAGCGTTTCCGTCGGCTAGCTAGGCTATTTAACAGTCCATAGAAAAAAAGTAGATTAACTCTGCGATTACAGTTATACACTCGTTGCTGCTAGGCAAATAGCGAGCTCCTACTTAAGAGGCCGGTGTCGATTTTAGTCGCAAAAATTTAATATTGATAGATTTAGTCGGTGAAATTGTACACCTTTTGTTACCTAATTGAAATAACAAGTACTAGTTTCTATTAGCACGTCTTCTTATCTTACCTTTTATCAGATCAATTTTTTGAAAACAGACACACTAAATTAGTAATGTTTGCTTTTCTGATGGACGTTAAGGTAAACGCGCGTAAAGCACTGATTTTGTCGCTCTTATTTGTAAATTTCGTAAGGTTTGGACGGCTAAACATGGTAATTTTGTATTACACATATCCTGTACTTGACGTTTATCACACTACATTTTTATTATTATGACTTTGAAGTAGTGTAAATGAAAGTTAGAAGAAATCAATTTTCTCCAGAAATTACTTCAAAACAAGTGACAATTTCTCTGAAAATCGACTTAATTTCAACGTAATTTTGATACTTGAACAATCTACAACATTTGCTGAAACTATTTTTATACATCAATGTGTATAATTTACCACCATTATTTTTTGATGAATTTTTAAAAACTGCCCCTTCTTTTCATATATTCCGGTGACGCACGCTCGCGGCGTCATTATTAAAAGGCAAGATGAGAAGACGTGCTAATAGAAACCAATACTTGTTATTTAGATATTACGTAACAAAACGTGTATAATTTCAACGACTAAATCTATCAATTTAAAATTTTTGCTCTAAAATCGACTACGGCCTCTTAAACACACTCGCTTTGCTATAAAATAGTACTATAACTCTAGTCTCTGCTATTACATGCGTCCATTCATTCCGAACCGAAACGCTTCATTCCTATCGTTAGCTCTGTGTTGTAGCGTATTAAATATTCGTTGTTAATTATTTTTTATACGGAATATTGATGAACGTTGCATTTTGTGTAGGTTTTAAATTATAACTTTGCAAAATACATTGTTTTTTTATTACTCCTCTACCCTTGTGTTAGATTATTTTAAAATGTTAATGGGATTATTTTTGTTCGATATGTTGAATTACGTGGACTGTATTTTAATATTTTTTTAAGACGAGAAACGAGAAGTTATATCACGGAACTTAGAGGATAGGCTGGGTCAACTGTTAGAAGCACTCACCTTGCTGAGCTG
Source organism: Cydia strobilella (assembly GCF_947568885.1). Lineage (NCBI taxonomy): Eukaryota > Metazoa > Arthropoda > Insecta > Lepidoptera > Tortricidae > Cydia > Cydia strobilella. The sequence goes on from NC_086042.1 coordinate 26,323,866, forward strand.
TAGATGATGGATCAGCTCTCGGCGATGACTGGCTTACGATCCTCAGACTCGCGGCTTGCCCGGATTTACCTTGAACCCGAGTTACCTTCACCAGCGTCGACGCCGCAATAAGCAGGATCAGCACTTCTCCAATTGAGTAGCCTTCCACAATGTTCCCACACGATTTGCACATAAAAATTAACCTAACCCTTGTGTTTTATGGACTATGATGATGATGACAATTCTTCGCATATTTTACCCTGATTTTGGAAAGTGCTCTTGGATACCGGCGTGTAGAACTACTCAATGCTGATCTGCGCCAAAGCCTAGCCTGTAACATCCAAATAGCCCCTATGTTTCTAAAAATAATCATCAAGAGCGAAACTCTGCGCAGGGGGCGCCACTACTACAATCTGAGGGTCTATCGCAAAACAAGAAAATCGAAATTTCGTTATCTAACATCTCTGTCACACTTGCATATTCGAGCGATAAAGAGGCAGATGGCGAAATTTCGGATTTGCGTTTCCCGGTAAGTTCTCTGTAAACAAACCGCCTTGGTGCATCAATGTCATATTTTATTATCTGAAAACTTGTCAAAAACCTGTTAGGCACAGTATGTATAAGTTACTCTATGCCCTCTATGGTTTACTAAACGGGCTAGTGCTGCACTCTGGTGGCAGAACATTGCAGTAATACCCGCTATTCCGTATTTCAAGTTATAAGTGTACAATTCGGACTTCTGTCACGCTCTCTATTAGCAGACCATGTGAAGGGTCCTTTATTGTCAATTGAATTTTACTTTATCTGTGGGCGCCTCCATTGGAGAAAATGGCGGTTGTTGTATAGTAAAAATATTTAATCAAATGATCATGTTTCTTTGACCACATTTCAATAGCATCGCTATTTAGAATACCATAAAGTATTTATTTATCATTTCTAGGCAAAACCAGTTTCTCTGATTCGCTAAAAGTTGCTTGTGATGGAGTTATAGTTCAACGCCATAACGCGGTTTTCGGCGGCGTTTTGTTAGTGAAAAATATTGTTAAGTGAACAAATGTGTAGTTACTCGTGTACGTGTAGTAAACATGCCTTGATTATATTTAGAGACCCAGGTGTGAATGTTCTTTAATAACACTAAGAACCCCAGTGATTTGTCAGTAAAAGTAATGAACTTAGTTTACAATGGGTGAAACGGAAGAATTTAATACGCTAACCTTTGAAAAGAAGCTTTTGCAGTTGAAAGACACTCAGGAGAGCATCCAAGGGTTGTCATCATGGTGCTTGAAGCAAAGAGCGCACCACAAGAAAATAGTGGCAAGCTGGTTGAATGTGCTGAAGCGAGTAAAGGTAGAACAGAGACTCACGCTGTTCTATCTGGCGAACGATGTGATCCAGTACAGCAAACGGAAAAACTACGAGTTCGTGGAAAGCTGGGGCCTCAATTTGCAGAAAGCTACTCCGCTTGTGAGGTTAGTTTGTTTACATTATTTCTTCCAATGTCTACATGTATTATTGTTCCAAACATTGCTAACATTATTGTTAGTGTTGTTTAACTTCAAACTCTGGTAAATCTAATCGACCCTCTCAGCAAATATCTGCCCTATTACCTTTTCTTAATACCAAAATAGCATAATCTGACAGATGGATTTACTCGAGTTTGAAGGTAAGCGACACCTAACTGAATTGTAATGTATAAAACTTTTTGTACTTAATTATAATGTAAAGTTTCATGTAGCTTAGCAAACATTTCTGGTTGTTGTTCAGCCCCTTGTCTGCTGGACAAGCGAGACATGATAATTTATATGTTTATTATACATATAACACTTAAATTTTGGAGAGGACGCATAAAACAATTTGCATAAATACCTTAATTTCATTATTTTATGTCATATAAAATCAGAATCAGTTATAATAATGTTGTTCAAGAGATGCCATGGTAACAATGTACAAAAAATAGTTGATTGTGGTTTCATCCAATTAGAACTATTGTAATAAAACTCAATTGGTTTTCTTCTTACAGAGAAGAGAAAGTTCGGCAAAAGATTCTGCGGATATTTAAAATCTGGGAGCAGAGATCTGTGTATGACGATGAGTTCCTCTCGGACCTGACAGGGCTGTTGAGTGCCGGCGCTGTTAAAAAGACTGATGATGAGGCTTTGGATTTTCAAGTAAGTAAATTTATAAGATTGATTAACTTTTTTCTTGTCGGGACGTATTATAAATTCATAAAATGCCAAGACTTATTTTAAAGTTTTTATTTAAAAAAACAGGTCATCTTTGTACACAACACTAAGCATCTAATTCTTATAAGACAACTCTCTCTCTCTCTTCTCTTTAGCCTTTTTCTACCCTTTGGGTGTAGGCCTCCTTCATTTTGCGCCATTTGTCGCGGTTCTGTGCGACTTGGAGCCACTGTTTCCCCGCAGTCTTCTTAATGTCGTTGTCCCAACGCATCTGGGGTCTACTTTGAGGACGCTCTTCCCCCCATAAGACAACTATTATCATTGATACATTTTACACTTAAAGCCATCATAAAGTTATATTGTGTAAAATTTTGTTTTACATTTTACATATTAGTTGGAACAACTTATTTAATATAATGTTTTTTTGAAACAAACAGAAAATACATCTATTCTTGGCACTCACTGTCTACAGTGAAATTTAAATAAGAAAATTTTAGTAATTACTAGTTTAAAATTATGATCTGTTTTTTTATTGTTCTAGCCTCAACAACTAGTAAATAAAATAAAGCAATGTGCAGTATTGGAGGCAGATACAGACCTGAGGTTGAAATATATCCATGAGAGTCATCTGCAGCTGTCCGATGCTGATGCTTTATGTGCTAGTCTTAAGGGTGAGTAATTCATACTCATCAATACATACATTCATTAAATATATTCTTTTTACTATAAGATTTTTAATCTTATTTGCAAGACAACATGATATATCTTGTATGAAGGCCATGATTGGGATTGAGAAAACTGAGAGTGTTTTATCCTAATTTATATTTATAGTTATTCTCTAATGTTCCTTCAAAGAAATACATTTCTTATTCTGGATATTAGCTAGTTATTACAACTATTCCCAAAATATTATCAATTTAAATTTATGATTCAGGATGTAATAAATTTATGGGTAAGCATCCCGTAATGTCAAAAATGCATTGTATGTAAGATTATATTATTTCTTATTAGATAATATTTTTGTTTAAAGGCCAGTTGGCGGTAATCACAGGCCTGTGCATATTGTAGAATATGAACCCAACACCCAAAGTGTTAAAATACAAGTTAAAATGTCAATAAACTAATGTCAGAATCTTACTATATTACCTTAACATAATATCTGATTTTCTCTTACCTACTTTAAAGTGTAAAATGTTAATAGAAAATTTAGGTATTTAAAGTCCAAAGTTATATTTAAATAACAATTGTTTTTTTCTTACAGAATCTATATCAGAAGATAAAAGTAATAAAGAGGATGTGGAAAAGGAGCTAAACGAGGGAGTGGGATGTGTGGAGAGGTACACCCAGGCGCTGCAAAGAGAGATAGTTGCTCGGGAAGCCTTGTTAGTGCTCCTCTCGTCCGCTAACCAGTACTATTCTACTCAGAGAGGTGAAGTCAAAGTGGTTGCTTATGTAAGTATTTTTAAATGTTTTAAGCAGAAATTTTTGTATGAGACCATTTTATTGCTTGGATGTGAGGTTGAGTTTTAGGTATCATTATTCCTGTAGTATGTGGAACCTTATTGACAGCTACCAAGTACTTTAGACTTACACATTTTGTGATTGTAACAACATTTTGCTAAAAGTTACGTATAACTGAGCAGTTACAAAAACGTCATTTCATCTCCCTATTTAAAAGTATAATTTGAATTATAATAGGGGATATTACTGCAATGTTTTACCACCAGAGTGCAGGACTAGCCTTTTTAGTAAACCATAGAGTAACTTATACATACTGTACCTTTAACAGGTTTTTGACAAGTTTTCAGAGATAATAAAATATGCCCTAAAGGCGGTTTGTTTACAGAGGACCTACCGGGAAACGCAAATCCGAAATTTCGCTATCTGCCTCTTTATCGCTCGAATATGCAAGAGTGACAGAGATAACGAAATTTCCATTTTCTCGTTTCGCGATAGACCTTCAGATTGTGGCAGTGGCGCCCTGGCGCCCCCTACGCAGAGTTTCCCGTAATATTCCCTATTGAAGTACTGTATAATCAGGTAGCTATAGTCCTATAATACAACTTTGGTCCAATTTTTTAACGTTGATTATCAATGAGCCTTTTTGATTTGTACTTGTTACATTTATTTTGTTGCTTAAATATACTAATTACTAATGCTTTTTCTATATTAGATACTCATTATAATTTGACTGGAACTTGACTTGGACCATAGTTGTAAGTTGTGGACTATAGTTAGGTACCTGATTTTACTGTAATTAATTTTATTTACCGTCTAGGCTTGTTTTACCATGCTTTGCGAAAAGTTATTTTTATTAGTGCACATATTCTGTTGGAATTGACGCTATGCGAGTTTTTTTTTTTTTATACTACGTCGGTGGCAAACAAGCATACGGCCCGCCTGATGTTAAGCAGTCTCTGTAGCCGATGTACGCCTGCAACTCCAGAGGAGTTACATGCGCGTTGCCGACCCTAACACTACTCTCCCTCGAGCTCTGGCAACCTTACTCACCGGCAGGAACACAACACTATGAGTAGGGTCTAGTGTTGTTTATGTAGCTTTGCCAACCATTTTATACATCATGAATGTTTAAAAGAGTCAGTAAATTAAATTAATGTAAAAAAAACCGCCCAAGTGCAAGTCGGACTCGCGCACCGAGGGTTCCGTACTTTTTAGTATTTGTTATTATAGCGGCAACAGAAATACATCATCTGTGAAAATTTCACTATCTATCTATCACGGTTCATGAGATACAGCCTGGTGACAGACAGACGGACAGCGGAGTCTTAGTAATAGGGTCCCGTTTTTACCCTTTGTGTACGGAACCCTAAAAACTAAAAAGTTTGAATAAAAAGTAGTCTATTTCTATAATAGAAACTCATATTTTTATCTTGTACTTTTATGCAGGCTTACAAGAACTTCGGAGCCCGCGTGCGAGCCCTAAAGCGGAAGCTGGACGAGCTAATACCAACCTTACCCAGCGCCGCCCCTTCACCCCCGCAGAGAGACGAAGACGTCCCCTCACCCGGGCCCGATGAGGACCTGGACCTGCCCAACGCGGAGGATAATGATGGTATGTATATGTATATCATAGAGTAACTTATACTAGAGCGGTACTGTCATAGTAAATTTTGTAACCCCAGTAAATTCACTGCCATCTGTCGACACACTTTAAAACTAAAAAAATTTTTTTTTATAAAAATACGATAAAATGTATTTAAATATGGATAAATGATTTTTTTATTTGCATTAATTATTTTTATATGATTTTGACCCATGTTCTTTCACTGGTATGCGTTAAAATTATAAATAACAAACGAAACAGTCAACGCCCTCTATACGAGTGTAGGCCAATACTAGTGGCGCCATCTGATCGAGAATTAAATTTTCGTGATTTTCGAGGCACGTTTTTTCCTTAGACTGTATCCATCTATTACGGAGTTATATCTATCTTTGATGTATATTAATGCAACTACATTGTGTGACTACTGCTAAAGAATTAAAAACTGTGTCAAATTTAGACCCCACTCTGCCTTAGGCAAGATCGAGACGCATATAGGTACATACGTTGACAGTTGAGCCCCACCCAAACATCGACGTGATGCCCATATTAAAGTCGTCGTCAATAGAACTTGCAAATGTAAACAAATAGGACAGATTTGTTAGCGTTTGACACATAACCTAACATATTTACGAAGGTCATTTTCAATGAAATATTAATAATTAACATTTAATTTAACTAAAATTTTGTATAAATAAAATATTTAAGTATATAGACTGTGACTGTTGGTAAGGTCATGGTTGTCCTTTTAAAGAGCGAGATTACTTCAGGTAAAATGGTTTACATTATTTGCAAGTTCTATTGACGACGACTTTACGAAAAGAACTCACACCGAGGCATCTTTTAGGCAGATTACTACGTCAAAAGTATCTACCTTAAACTGTATCTAAATCATAGGCTCCCTTGTAGTTAAATGAATATTTTGAGTATGTCAATGTATTTTTAGCACAAGTCAATTGATGTTTAGATTATATTAATCGCTAAAACTAGGGGAATTTATTGAAATAAAACTTAAACATTGTTTCCAGTGTCCTACAACATCGACAAGACATTCAACACGTCGCTGTCAGCGGACGGCTCACTGTACAACATGGGTCTGTCTTCGTTCCTCAACTCTGACAACGCGCTCGCGTTGTTCAACGAGAGTCCTCCTAGCGCGCCCAATGTCAATAATGGTGAGTGTTTTAACAAATGTGTCCCAGTGTCATACATCCAAGACATTCAACACGTCGCTGTCAGCGGACGGCTCACTGTACAACATGGGTCTGTCTTCGTTCCTCAACTCTGACAACGCGCTCGCGTTGTTCAACGAGAGTCCTCCTAGCGCGCCCAATGTCAATAATGGTGAGTGTTTTAACAAATGTGTCCCAGTGTCATACATCCAAGACATTCAACACGTCGCTGTCAGCGGACGGCTCACTGTACAACATGGGTCTGTTGTCGTTCCTCGACTGACAACGCGCTCGTGTTTTTCACACGTGTTTTTCAATACACATGGGGTCATTTTTGCGCTCTAAAATTCGAGATTTAGGTACAGTAGAATCCGCATATAATGACATCGAAGGAAGTGACAAAAACGTCATACTAAGCGGATGTCATATAAAGCATAGTGGATTAACTTCTTATTTTTGTTACCTTCTCCAAATTAATCTCAAATTCCTTTGTGAGAGATGAGTTTTTTTAACCTTGTACCAATTATCAACTTGCCACTGAGAATCAAAACTAGAACAACATACACGCCACGCACGCACCAAACGTCCTCGCAGGGAAAGACGTGGGGACGGCCCCGGAAACCAGCGAATGTGTCAGTATAACCGGACATCATTTCATGAAAATAGGATAGGTCACAGTAAGCGATTTGTCACTATAAGCGACGTCATCTTATCCGTCTTTGTCACACAGAATTTTATATGAAAACCAAACTTCATACAGTAATTACGACATAGTAAGGGGTTGGTCAGTATAAGCGGTGTCATAATAAACAGATTTAACTGTATATAGTTATTCTAGTTCGTTGCTAACGAATACGTCGGTCATAAACTTGATTTTGATATGGTTGCAATTATTCTTATCTCAAAAGTCGTCATCACAATCCACTGTTTTTTAAATAGATTTTACGAGCCTTATCAATTTCATCCGGTTCAGTATGAGTACAGTAGCCATCTGATGCGTCGGAGCATCCAATATGCTAAATGTGTATTCTATAGATAAGTTTTTTAATGTTAAATATACATAGTAATAATATGCATGTTGTTGGATAAGACTTGTAAATAGGCTGTCTCTGTATCTTGTTGGATCTTTAATTCATTAACAATCCAACAAAAAATACAGATCATTTTTTGCATGCTTGTCTAAGTAGAATATGGAGAACTTGTAAACACTATATTTATACCAACCCTATGTAACCCATATTCCGCAAATAAAATTCATTCATTCATTCATTCATTCATTCATTCATTCATTCATTCATTCAACATTAACTGTACATGCACTATAACATCTTGATATTTGTGAATACCTCAGCCGCTCCGAAATATCTGTTGGCGACTGTACAGATTACAAGCTACCTATTACAAGCTCCCAGAGCAATAAAACCCATCACTTTAATGTAGGTACATTATGTACAAAGTGGCTAGCTTATATTGATGTTGAGTGTAGTTAACCCTTTTCTAGGCATAGTGTAATTTATCGTCTTTATCGACCACATACGCACCAATAGAATTTCAGCTTTAGCATTCTGATTTAAGGCTCAAATTAGATTGGACTTTCGGGAAATGTGACTTGTCTTCAAATAAATCTAAAGCTGGATTAATAGGGGGTATTACTGCAATGTTCTGCCGCCAGATTGCAGCACTAGCACCTTTAGTAAACCATAGAGTAACTTATACATACTGTGCCTTTAACAGGTTTTTGACAAGTTTTCAGAGATAATAAAATATGACATTGATGTATTAAGGCGGTTTGTTTACAGAGGACCTACCGGGTAACGCGAATCCGAAATTTCGCTATCTGCCTCTATCGCTCGAATATGCAAGAGTGACAGAGATAACGAAATTTCCAAATTACGATTTTCTTGTTTAGCGGTAGACCCTCAGATTGTGGTAGTGGCGCCCCCTACGCAGAGTTTTGCGTAATATTTCCTATTGGAATATATTTAAATTTTTTGGGAAAACTATTGGTGTTGCCTGGAAAAGGGTTCAACCTTAAACTTCGCATTTCCTTTTTGCAGCCAATAAAATCGAAGTGATAAATTCGCGACCGAGCGAGAATCAAGACTTCAATATCAACGATTTCCTGAAAACGTTGGTGCCTAGTGAGAATGTCGCTAATTCAGATAACAATTCAGGTAATGTACTTTTTTATTTATCATGTTTTTTTTTTTTTTTTTATTTATCATGAAAAATTGAGAAAGGTATGTTGAGATGGTTTGGACACGTGGAAAGAATGAGTGAAAGAAGGCTAACAAAGAGAGTGTATAAGGGAGAGGTAGAAACGGGAGTTGGAAGGGGCAGACCTCGGCGGACTTTCTCTGATCAGATCGGGGAAATCCTGAAGAAAGGCCAGGTCAAGAGCACCCTAAACCGGCGAGCGTGTATGAGGAATGTTATGAAAGTGAAGGAAGCGAAAGAGGTATGCCAGGATCGTAGCAAGTGGAGATCCGTGGTCTCTGATATATATGAATAGGCGTGACTATATGTATGTATGTATGTATGAAATTTTAGTTAGGTGGTTCTTTAAAACAATGCGTTGTTGTCTTTTACAATTTTATATTTTATCATCTGATGTAATAAATAAAAAACTGATTGTGTTAAGGCTTGATTCATAAATGTCAAAGAAAAAGTGACTAAAGCTTCCCGTGCCAGAATCAAACCAAGAGTCTTCAGTATTCACGGCAGAAAAAATATATTTCGTAGTATTAAGGTTTGAGTAGTGACTGAAAGTGTTCACAAACTACATTTGGTCGCTTTAGGTCCTTATCATGCACACGAAATCAATCAAAATGGAAAAACTAAGCATTCTGAGCAAAGTTACCCAATCTAATTGCTCTTGAATCTTCAGCATATAAACATTTTCATTGCAGTAGCGAGTGGCACGATGTCTCAAAAGTCTCAGGACGCGTTGCCGGGCTTAGATCTGCTGTCGGACGGCGGCCACCCGCCACCACCTACCTCCTTCTATGGCAGCATATCTAACAATATTGGTTAGTACATAAACACCTCGATTCCAGTGGTGAATGGTCATCGGCACATAGCCTGGACGTTGTACTGCTAAAAGGTATCATACCATAGGTAGACGACCACCATAACGCAGGTACCAGGATACCATAGCAAGGTACGATGTATCAACAGTTTCAGGACGCGTTACCGAGCTTAGCGAAAAAAAATACCTACTGTCGCTGTGTTAAAATATCTACTTTCGGACGGCGGGAACCGGCCACCAACTACCACTTTCTATGGCAGCATACTGAACAATATTGGTAAGTAATAAACAAATTCGATACATAGGTATAAAACGAATTGTGAACGACCGCGGCCTACGTGCCACTTAAACATACAACTCTGGATTTCCAATCCAACGTGCTACCAATGAGGGCTACCGCGTTTAATTTCCTAGGGGCGCTAGTGTAGATGGAGGTCTTTCAAAATGTGAAATGCCTAGAAGTTTTTGGGGTTTCAAGCTTTTTTATCGGAAATTTTCACTCCATATTCATAATTGTGGTAAATTTTTGTCCATCTTTGATTAATCATGGTAAACAATCTCAATAAATGTTAGTGGTATAAAAAAAGTGCCAACTAAAATATGTGCAAAATTAAACAGGTTGAAAAAATGGCACTTTTAGACGTTAAAATACCATTGTGTGTATTAGAACGTATTGATTCTAAAAATTGAAATGCAAAATTGAATATGAAAAATAACAGTGACAATCAAAATAACATTCAAAATTAATAAATTACAATCGCATATCAGCAGTTTCATAATAAATTAAAAACAATTATTTAGAAAATAAATTCGCCAGGAATGGGTCGTTATTAAGCTATAAAATAAATAAACAAAATTGAGCATTGTAGGTTTAATTATTATATGGTATAACCTCGTGAGGCTAAATGTACATTAAAATGTACATATTCATTGCAATCTAATTTAAACGTTTTGATGAAACAAATAGAGTAGCATTTCTTTTGTTTCACTGCGTTGTAAAACAAACGAAATTCGTTCCAATTTACTTATAGAATAAGGTTCAAATTAAAAATTGAAAAACTTTATATGGTGGGTCTTACGAGGAATATTAATTTAGGTATTTGTTTAGTTTCAGAAGAGCCTGAACCTTACCGGCCCGAGGCGCCGAAATGGAATAACAGCTCATGGAGCATGGTTGTAAGTCATCACTTATTCTTTATGATTAATAAAATGCAGCACTGAATTCACTTATAGGCACAACAGAACAGACTGCTACATATAGACGGAACCGAATTAGCTCGGCCTGGGCCCATTGTACGTTGTATATAGTGGATTAATTAACGTTACTCAGCAGAGAACTATGAAAGTTTTAAGTGCTTTAATGTAACTGACAGTAACAGAACGTTTAGAAAGCGTCCCAATTTCTTATGTTTTGTTATGTTTTATCTGTTTGGGGGTTGGACGTAGTTTAAGTTTGGGTACAGGTGCGTATTTTGCTACCGAAGAGTTCAATTGCCCTTCTGGCTGTATCACCGGCTCGATTTCACCAAATTATTGTGTCCTTATCTATCTGAATTGTTATATAAAAAATATTTTAAACGGGCTACTCGCATCGAATAAATAATTTGTTACGTTCATAACAGGGACAAGAAGCTAAATATCTTTAACACTGTTACAACAAAAAAAAAAAACGGTCAAACCGTACCGTATGGTAGCTTTTTTGTATGGTCCTAGATTTTTCAAAGGCCGCTTGTCAGTTTTTTTTAATAGCCTATAGTCCCACTGCTGGGCAAAGGCCTCCCCTGTCTTCCGCCACTCCTTTGTGCATGCTTTTTTTTACCTACGGGAAAAGATGCAGATGAATCGAGAACAACGGAGGTGATCTTTTTAGAAATCGATGAAATATATTAGTTTGTTTATATAGCGTCGTTCGTGTTTCAGCCGGCGCCTGTGCCCGTGCCCGTGCCCGTGCCCGTGCCGGTGCCCGTGCCCGCCCCGCTGCCCGTGCCCGTGCCGCTCCCGCTGCCGGCGCCGGGGCAGGGCGCGCTGCCCGCGCCGCCGCCGCCGCCGCGCGCCTTCGCCGAGGCGCCCGAGTCCCCGCCGCACAAGCCCGTGCTCATACCCGAGAACCCTGTCTACCCTAGGGTATGTATCTACAATGTTAACCTAGCCGGACCCGTACCTTCGTCAGCCGGCACCCACACTCGTGCCGCCCCTCGCTCCGTTCCCGGTCCCGCTGGGCGCAGGCGCGCTGCCCGCCCCGCCCCCGCGTGTTTTCTTCGAGACACCCATCCTCGGTATGTACAGCGCGCTGCAAACGTACAATCGAAGGCAAAAATATCGATCCAGACAAATAGCTCAAAAATATGTGAACACGACTTTATTATCTAAGGTGTAAGAGCATACACATATTTTTGAAAGTTGGGAATGAATATATATTTATGCCTTTTAACTGTACATGAACATCTTTCGATACTCTAGTTCACACTGTTCACAGTCGTACTAGTTACACAAAAATTTTGATTGAAGTAACAACTCTATGATACTAATTACAACTAACCTTTCTCCATAATTAGTACGATTGTGAACTAGGTTATCGCTTTATGAATAATTTCCATTCCAATATCTCATAGTATAATCCATAGAGATTCGACCACGTGATGGATAATTTAGAACTAAATTTTAAACATGGCTGACAACTTACCTTAAACATTGTAGATAATTTAGCTCTGTGTATACTTCCAGATACTAAAAATGTAGTTTTTGTACCTGCTGCAAGTCGTTCTAATAATATAAAGGACTCATTATAAAATTGTCAAAAATAGTACTTTAGTACCTACCTATACCTATAGTACCTATACTAAATTCCCGTACAACGAAATATCACAAATCGTTATGGTTGGAGAGCCGGCAGTAAAGTTTCGAACCAACGTGATACCGCAATGAGATGCACAATGGTTTCCCATAAAACTGATGCTAAGTCCGAATTTGATAGTCTGCCACGGCGGAACTAGCCGAAAGTACAAAAAAAATAGCCACTTCCGGTGCGAAAAAGGGGGGGTCATTTAACCCATCTGATACTACAATAAAAGCTATGGCATCAGTTAGAAATTTACTGGTAGATACAGAAAAGCGAAATCTGCCAGTATGATTCCTGCCGGAAGTGCTTGGCATACGCTCTCAAAGGTGACCATCAGGACCCCTAAATTAACCCATCTGATACCAGCATGAAACCAATTCCAGTCGGTAGATATGAACCTTCTCTTCAGGAATATATAAGTCTGCCAGGGCGCTTTCAGCCGAAACACCTTGACATACGAGATTATGTGGCGCAACATCCGTGGTACCCGTATAACCCGTATTTTGGAATTGTACATATTACGGACATTTCAAATACTGCAGGCTTATTAATTTATTACTCTATGCTTATATTTGTATATTATTACGTTATTAATAACACATATTTATAATAAATTAAGTTAAAATAAATTAAATAATGTGATTAATATGATTAATAGTCATTGAATTAGCTATATGAATCGTTTGTCTTTGTCTGTCATTTTGACTTATGTATTTGTAAGAAAAGGATAAAACATAATTTAACTAATTCAGGCTCGTAAAGTTTTACGAATAAGGGGGTATTAGTATTCATAGCTAAATCAGGCTTGTAATGCGACATAAAATGATTTTTGGTGGTTTCTTTTACGCTTGAGGCGTTTTTTCACCTATTTGGTGTATTTAATCACTATCTTATGTAGGGGAGAGAGGGGCAAGACGAGTAAGACGGGGTAACGGCTTTATATGGCGACACGACTGACCAACCATCAGAATCCCGTTAACGCATGACGATGCGTCGCCATCATAGCAATCAGTTCGCACAGTGACCGGCTAGACAAATGGTGTCGTTAATTATTTATTTGCAAAAAAACTGTTTTTGTCATATTCCTTGTTATTTTTAGGGTTCCGTACCCAAAGGGTAAAAACGGGACCCTATAACTAAGACTCCGCTTTCTGTCTGTCTGTCTGTCTGTCCGTCTGTCACCAGGCTGTATCTCATCAACCGTGATAGCTAGACAGATGAAATTTTCACAGATGATGTATTTCTGTTGCCGTTATAACAAACTATAACTAATTGTTTATAACACCTGTATTCATTACCTGTAATGCACAATTGATGAATAAATGATTCTAAAAACATAATAAAATCAATATTTAAGTGGGGTTCCCATACAACAAACGTGACTTTTTTGCCATTTTTTGCGTAATGGTATTATGGTACGGAACCTTACGTGCGCGAGTCCGACTCGCACTTGGCCGCTTTTTGTGTTTTATTTGGTTTGCGTTTGTTTCCTTATTATCACCAGCACATATATACTGTTAATTTATTCCTATGGCCCAGCAATCACGCTAACAGCTAAGGACTTGTTTGGTTTCAAGTACGGTTTATTTTACAAAAAACTTTCGAATTTCATTAGGCACATGGGGCAAGATGGGGTACATCTTGACGGCCGTAGTTTTAAAGTGATAAACTGATGAAGAATTGCGGATTTGAATTTATTTATTCTTCAACATCAACATCAACATCAAACATTTATTCAGCAAATAGGCCACAGGGGCACTTTTACATGTCAATTTTTACAAACAATAAAATTAACCCAACAAACAATAAAATTAACAAGGGAAGATGGGGTACATGTTAGCTGTAAACACATTTTCTGTCTCTCAGACGACTTAAGAAATAAAAGTAAAACAGTTCGTGAGAAGTTATCAGACGATGGACCCAAAAGCCAAAAATTTGCCCTAAATATAATATTTATATGAATCATTCTTATCTTGTCCCGTAGGGGTTCCCCATCTTACCATACTTGGGGGGCAAGATGGAGAGAAGGCACTTTTGGCCATTTCAATTTATTTTTAATTTTATTATCTAACTACAGAGTTCCTAGTAAGTGTTGATTATGAAAGACTGATTACCAAAGATAAAAATAAAATTAACAAAAACTTAAAAAAAATAGCATTTTCAGTTTTATTGGACTTGAAACATTAAGTATCCCGTCATGCCCACCTCTCCTCTACATTTCTTGACGTTGACGCAAAACTGACGTAGTTTAACATTCAGGGTGTTGTTTTATAACACTACAAATTGAGATAACTAAGGTCTGTTTTTTTATTCCGTAGACTAAAATGACGTTTCATATGTAAGACATGACATTTCTTAGTACCACAAGAAATGTCATTTTAGTCTACGGATTACGGAATAAAAAACAGAATATAATCTATTGGAGTCTTAGTAATAGGGTCCCGTTTTTACCCTTTGGGTACGGAACCCTAAAAATGATTTAAAATGTTCATATTTGGATTATTGGTAAAAATCGTCCTTGACGTTGAAAATCCTGTCTTTTTACACCCGTTTACAATAAGTATGTAATAATAATAATTTTTTTCATTTTGGTAAATAAAGGATATTGTAATTTGAAATTATTGTATTATTTATATATAAGGTGCTAACAAATTAGCTACAGAAATTTTACGAGATGGTTGGTACTTTACACTAGAACAATTAACTTTTAATAGAAATTAAGAAAGTTTCTCATAATTTTTATTTTATTTACCGAACAAAATAAATAAACTATAATTCTATCTAAAAAATAATCATCATGTATTTAACTGCTTGTTTGTCTTAAATGTCATTGTCAACGTGTCATTTGATTTATCAGCGTGAAGTGGCCAGTTAAGTTTTATATTTAAAAGAGGTTTTAGAATCTGTTCAATGAGGTCTCATTTAATTATCTCATTAACAGAGTTTTTTTACAAAGCAAATTTGTTTTCCAATTTTCTCAAAATAATATCATAAAACCTATAATGTTTCATACTTACATATACTTCAGGAGCCGAGTACTATCAACTGTAAAGATATCGGTAGCTAATTTGTTAGCACCTTTATAAGGCAAACAAAGAAGTACAAAGCCGTAAGCAGGTATTAAATTAATGCTCAAATTATATTGTGTATATTAATAAATTTGAAATATATGTTATTAATGGCATAAAAATATACAAATATAAGCATTAGGTAATAAATCATAAGCCTGCAATAATTAAAATGTCTGTAATCTGTACAATTCCAAAATACGGGTTCCACGGATGTTGCTCACATAATCTCGTATGTCAAGGTGTTTCGGCTGAAAGCGCCCTGGCAGACTTATATATTCCTGAAGAGAAGGTTCATATCTACCGACTGGAATTGGTTTCATGCTGGTATCAGATGGGTTAATTTAGGGGTCCCGATGGTCACCTTTGAGAGCGTATGCCAAGCACTTCCGGCAGGAATCATACTGGCAGATTTCGCTTTTCTGTATCTACCAGTAAATTTCTAACTGATGCCATATCTTTTATTGCAGTATCAGATGGGTTAAATGACCCCCCCTTTTTCGCACCGGAAGTGGCTATTTTTTTGTACTTTCGGCTAGTTCCGCCGTGGCAGACTATCAAATTCGGACTTAGCATCAGTTTTATGGGAAACCATTGTGCATCTCATCGCGGTATCACGTTGGTTCGAAACTTTACTGCCGGCTCTTCTACCATTAGTAGAGGTACTACTAGCCTAAAATCATTCCATCGTCTATTAGGGTTCCGTACCCAAAGGGTAAAAACGGGACCCTATTACTAAGACTCCGCTGTCCGTCTGTCACCAGGCTGTATCTCATGAACCGTGACAGCTAGACAGTTGAAATTTTCACAGATGATGTATTTCTGTTGCCGCTATAACAACAAATACTAAAAACAGAATAATATAAATATTTAAATGGGGCTCCCATACAACAAACGTGATTTTTTTGCTGTTTTTTCCGAAATGGTACGGAACTCTTCGTGCGCGAGTCCGACTCGCACTTGGCCGGTTTTTTAATATACCTACTAACGGCACGGCCACGACAACACACCGCGGCGGTGAACGTCCAAGTTGACACATAGGCGTGAACCTCATGTCACGATCTGTCCTCCCACTGCAACTCATGACTCGTCACTCACCGCCGCACGAAGCCGTCGCCGGGCCGTGAGTCGGGTACTGAGAATAGACCGCGGACCAGGAACAGATTTCCATGACAAATCGCCTCCCGAGCGAAAACTCGTATAGTGGTTAACGGCTATGTATGATGAACCCTCGTGAACGTCAGCTGCCGCTCCGTTGGTGGGTTGAGGAATGGCAGCAAATAAAGTCTATAATTTTTTTTTGTCATCGCCTCCCGCTTGATACTTTGTCAGATGATAGTTTAGATGCTACTGTGAATAAACAAAATCGTCAGCCGATTGTATCGCTGTGGAAAGACCGTCAGCTGGTCACATGAACATGTAAAAAAGAAAATTATTTTCAGTCATCGGTGTCATCGCCTTCCGTTTGATACTTTGCCAGATGATAGTTTAGATGCTATCGTTAATAAAACAAATGGTCAGCCGGTTGTATCGCGATGGAAAGACCGTGCTACGCGTTTCAGTGGCTGCTATTCCTCAACCCACCAACGGAGCGGCAGCCGACGTTCACGAGGGTTCATCATACATAGCCCGTAACCGCTATACGAGTTTTCGCCCGGGAGGCGATGACTGACGAAATTTGCGCCTGGCTCGCGGTCTAGAAGCGCTGCGAATGACCGATGTAAATATGCTGGGTTCCGCAGCCGGCGCCGGTGCCCGCGCCGCCGTGCGTGCTGGTGGACCTGTGCGAGTCGCCGCCGCACGAGCCCGTCATTATACCGGAGAACCCCGTCTATCCGAGGGTACTGCTTTACTATTCTTATACTTGCCGAACCACACAGTGGCCAGTCGGGCAATAAAACTCAAGTACTGCCTGCACTTCTGTTGCGAGTCCCGCTCCTTGGACCTGCAAGTGCAAAAGAGATAACACGATATACGATGATTTACGACTTGACTCGCTACTTAGTTATGAGGCAAGTATAGAGGCGGGTTTCCCGTTGACGACGTTCGCTGTGATGCGAAGCATCGCGTCAACGGGTGACCGAGGTCTAAAACTCTTAGCTGCTTTTTTCGTGCGAAATCGGAACTGACGAGTCGGTGTCGGTTCAGTTCGGACCGTAAAGTCGGGACATGGAAGAGTATAGTATGAAGTATCTCAGATGATTTTTTCGGGCTCGGACCCAAATCTGTTAAACAAAAGCCTTTTTTTTTATACCACGTCGGTGGCAATCAAGCATACGGCCCGCCTGATGGTAAGCAGTTACCGTAGCCTATGGACGCCTGCAACACCGGAGATATTACACGCGCGATGCCGACCCTAACACTCCTCTCCCTCATTAAGCTCTGGCAACCTTACTTACCGGCAGGAACACAACACTACGAGTAGGATCTAGTGTTATTTGGCTGCGGTTTTCTGTAAGGTGGAGGTACTTCCCCAGTTGGGCTCTGCTCTAGATCTGGAATGACATCCGCTGTCCTGTGCCCTACCACACAAAGCGAGATGTCATTCACAGTGCCCATACCTCTCTTTTGGACGTAGTTTAAGGACATATATTGGTCCGGGTCGGGTTGTTTCTTTTAAGAGCGCTCTTCAGCACGTACCAAAGCAACCGTGTGTTTTAAAAAGCAACTATCGTGACAGTATTAAGGTTCAAATTTATGTGACAGCTTCTTCAGAGAACAATCAGGGTTATCTTTTGTTGGAGATTACAAAACGTGTTATCTCCGAATGAGGTGTTTCATGAATTTGAACCATATAAATGAAATGGTAAATTTGCTTGTAGAACGGGCTTGTTCCTGTTACGTACGTCGGGGCTATTAGCAGTAAGCAGTGTAACCACTGCATAAAGGAAAAAACCTTTTGTTTAACAGATTAGGGCCCGAGCACGAAATAATCATCTGAGATAATTCATATTGTGATGGGCGGCTAATGGATGATATTTAAGGCGCCCACTGACTATCAGTCCGCCGGACGATATCGGCCTGTTAGTTGTACGGAACTGTCAAATTTTTGTTCTAACTGACAGGCCGATATCGTCCGGCGGACTGATAGTCAGTGGGCCCCTTTACCGGCAAAGTACTAAATAGGTAGACGAAGATAGGTTAAAAGGGAAGAAAGTCAAGTGAATTGATAGTTCTTTAAACGCCGATAGTTTTCACATACATCTGGTAATTAAAGAAAAAATACTTTGATTCTCATTCAACCTATATGCACATATCTTCATTTCTCGTAACTATTATTTAAATAGTATCCATTAAAGGCACAATACTTAACGTTCATGAATAATTATGGTTGGTTTACTCAGTGGCGTAGCTAGGCGTGACCGAAGTGGGCCGTCTCCTACGGCCTCGCGCCCGGGAGGCCTCGCCCGTAGCCCCTTCGGGCACAGTGAAAGAAAAGGGCCTCACAGATGTGATTTCGCCCACGGCTAGATTAGTTCACGTTACGCCACTGGGTTTACGCGTGTATACATTAGCATTTGTAATCCGCCTATTACTATTTTTAGGCTGCTTTTCCACTGTAACGGAGACGAGTGAAGCGAAGAGAAGGGTGTCCCTTTAGTTTCGGTGGAAAGGTCGCGTTAGAATGTAAAAACTCCACGGTAAAAAGACGTACCGTCAACTGGGGTGAATAGGGATGGCTGGGGTGAATAGGGAAATGTAATTTACGTCACAATTTCTTAAAAAATACCTACACGAATTGTATCATTCGATTGGAAATAATAGTAGATTTTGTATGATAGAGTTTGTGTGGGTAGTTATTAAGACATTGTCTGGGAAATCGCATTTTAAATTTTGCCCCTATTTACCCCGGTTGAAGGTATTTATGCCATTTTCAACCAAAAGGGTACTTATTGTCGCTTGTCAGTAAGGCGCTATTTCCATATAGCTTCAATTAGAAATCAACCTTATCGACAAGTGACAATGTGGTACCTTTTGGTTGAAAACGTCACATTTAGTCGTAAATGGTTAACCGGCAATCGCGAATGAGGAACCACTTTTAAACTACAAACTTGCTTGGTAAAAAAGTTGACAACATTATCTTCAAATCCTAGTGCCCTCAGCACTTTGTATAGAATACTGAACATCGTGGAGTTTTAAAAGATATACATTTCATAAACTTGGTTAAATATCTACTGTTAAAGTAATACACCAATCATCATCAAATAAAGGATTTAATACAATAAAACAGACATAACTTGGGAAACTGTACCAGGCGACGCCATTACGGCGATGGCTATCTGTCAAGTCCTTGCCGCGCTATAGTGATGTATCCATTTCGAATACCGATTGTATAGCTGCATTCGCGAAAGCCTCATATCGGTTATTACTATCCTAGCGAAAAGGGGAGTAGAGGTTGTATCGTATTGATTAGTAGCATAGACAAAATAATAAATAAAATAAAATAAAAATATGCGGGGTCTAGTATGTTATACTCGTAGGCTAGCGTTTTTTAAGTCAAATTAAGTCATGTTTACCACGATAAGTATGTCGCCGCACATAACCATTTACTTCAGGTGTCAAATTTGCGACTAAATGCAATATTTGTCACAACATTCCGCGTCTCTATACTTATTTTTATCTATATATATATATATGTACTATATGTATCTTAGTGGCTAGTTAAATACGTAAAGTAGTTTTTTTTTAAAAGTAAAAGCGTAGTTTAACTCATCGAACGAAACGCCTACCGTGTGTGTCGCGTCATATTGAACCTTACCACAATGCACGAAGGTTGATATTGGGTTGTAGCCGCGCGTGTCAGTTGACGGTTTTGGAAGTCAATGGGCTCTCTCTTTAGCCCTTTTCTACCCTTCGGGTGTAGGCCTCCTTCATTTTATGCCACTCGTCGCGGTTCTGTGCGATCAATGGGTTAATAATTATTAATTAAATGTAAGTATAGGGTAGGGTAGGAAACAGTGGCTCGGAAAAAAAAGCCGGGTACAGTGGCTCACTCTACCTAATTCCAACATGATTGAAGCGATATTGGGGCGACTGAGCCACTGTTCGAGCTGAGCCACTGTTTCCTACCATACCCTATGTATAAATTAAATTCACATTCTCATACTGTACTGTATTTTCAGAATATTCCCCAAGTGAAAGACATTCCCCCCGCGGACGTGGACCACCGAGGCATCCTCCCCCCGCCACCGCCGCCGCCGGCTCTACCTATTATGGGCCGTAAGTATACCGCTCATTCTTCACACTCTGGGGCCTAAATTTGCCTGCCAAACACGACCTTGACATTTTAACACATTTTATTTATTGCACAAAAGTAAAAACTTACAGTACAAAAGGCGGACTTAATGCCATAAGGCATTCTCTACCAGTCAACCTTACATTCACTGCCAGCGACCCTATGCGGGTTCTCTGTTCGTAAGCGTTTTTCGCTACTTATGGTTTTTCCCGTGTTATCGGCTACGCTCGTAGCGGGTATCTCGTGGTGGCACTGAATGTGTTATGCCTCTTCCACACTATCGGTGATGATCGCTGATAGTATCATCGGCAAGATCATCGTGCAAGCATCCATATGATCGCCTGTACAACGCAACAACCCGGCGATTCCCTTTGATGCCGAAAAACCGACAACTCACAGGTCGCAGGACTCGCAGGCGATGACCGGTGGAGACTGCCGAATATGCCCTCTTCACTATCGTGCACGCCAGTCATCGTCTATCATCGCTAGTGTAGAGGAGCCATTAAGTTTAGAATTTGGGTATATCGTCGATTAAGTAGCCGCATCGAACAGTTAAGCGGTTTGCTACTTTAGGAACTGTGGTCTAAAGTCGCAAATCCTCTAGCTCCTTCAAGATCTTTCCGACCTAGCGACATGTAGATGGTTAAATTTAACATCTTCATAATGTGTACTTATTTGTTACATAGCTAACCAATCTCAAATTCCGAATGGTAAGAATTAAAACCATTAGGATCCATGTATCCCCTCTATCCACCTTTTATTTATATAATTTTATACAGTTTTGCAAATTGCATCAGTCTCTTCATGTTATTTAATTTTACCTATTTTTGTATGCTACAAGTGTTAGTTGGCTTCCATAATATTTTTTTACTAGCCACCTACATTTTGTTTATAGCAGGGGTCCTCTAAACTAGCTCGCAAATCGGATCCGCAGCTCAATTCTATACAATTTTGTTCGCGAAAAGAAAGCGGTGACAGTGACGGATTTGCAGTCTTTCCCTCCCTAGGCCCCTTGCCCTTTAGCCGCCCCTGGGCCCGGGCCCTTAGGGCAAATCCGCCACTAAGCGGAGACCCTGGCCGTGGCCCGTGGTTCAAGAGGGAAGACCCCTGGTATAAGGCCCAATGTACATTACAATGTAAACTCATTTTCAATATAATTAGAAGCTTTAAAGCCAAAATAAAGTAGCTTTGCCTTTGTTTCATTGCTTTCTCAAACAAACGAAATTTATTGCAATTTATTATACAACTAGGTTCAAATAAAAAAATAATGGTGGGTATTATGAGGATAAGGTCCACCTGTCCAATTTATTGGTATAATTTGCAATGCGTCTCACTCTCTCACTGAGCAAAATGTGTGACGGAAATACACATTAGACAAATAAATTGGACAGGTGGGACAATACCATAAAACTCCCGTGAGACTCAAACATATTAAAATTATTTTAAAACTTACGTATTATTAAGTCGAATAGCTCGACATGTTGCGGCGTATGTACACGGCGCGCCCTCGACCAGTGAAGACTTGTCGTTGCCCAGTGAAGAGTATCCTCGTAAATTGGATCGAAACATGTCCAGCTATTCGACTTAATAATACGTGAGTGACCCGTTTTCGAATACCACTTTGCGCCACTTGCACCATCCCACTAACCCGGGGTTACCGGTGTAACCAGTTACACCTTTTTTTTTTGACGCATTGGTTAAATGCATTTACGCATCTCACCCGGATGGTATGGGGGACTCGCTCCTCCCAAGGCTCCCTCTGCTACTCAGAGGGAGAGGAGTAGAATACCCACTAACATCCCCTGCGGCGTTTCCGTCACCTGCCGTTGACGGGAGGCGCCATGTGATCGCTAGCATTCTAACTACACAATTTGACACTGATGTAACGATTTAACCGGTTAACCCCGGGTTAGTGGGATGGTGCAAGTGGCGCAAAGACATGGAAAAAAATGTTCAGTGTTGATTCTCAGTATTTAGTTTGGTACGTATAATATAGAACATAATGGCACGAATGAGTGTATATTTCAGACATGGAAGACGTGGACCACCGACTCCTGCCCCTACCGCCGCCCCCCATGCCCGTCACCACCGCGCCCTCCCGACACCCGGTACAACAAGGTACTATAGACACTTATATATAAAGGAGCTAGCTTCTACCCACGATCTCGTCTGCGTGGGATGATGATGATTGATAAAAACTATCCTATGCCCTTCCCTGGGTCTCAAAGTATCTCCATTCCAAATTTCATCTAAATCGGTTCAGCGGTTTAAGCGTGAAGAGGTAACAGACAGTAACTTTTGACTTTATAATATTAGTAGGGATATAGATAATGATTTGTGTCGTTTTCAAGCAAAAAGGTACCACATTGTCGATTGCCATAAGGACGCTCTGACAGATTAATCGTATATATAGCGACAAAGTGGTACCTTTTGATTGAAAACGTCACATTTATTGATAAACAATAGCCAGCCTATAAGACCTAACTCGAGCTGTATGTCCCATATTGAGGCGCGAAATATAACGTCACGTTGGAATTGACGTCTCCTGTACGGTATATCTTTTAAAAAGTCGCTTTAATGTTGTTTTCCTTTAAATCTTACAAGATCACGCCACTGTTGCGCACACATCAATTACAGGTGTGAATATACGCATATATGTATATATAGTAGTATATACTATACTCATATAATAAAGAATCAAATAGACATAAACTATTCAAAACCTCAAGCAATTTTGCACTTTACGCATTTGTTCGTTATTGCACTTGATTGATACGACTATTAAGAGCCCGGTAACGATTTTAGCGCAAAAAATGTAAAATTGATAGATTTAGTCGGTGAAATTGTACCTTTTGTTACGTAATAGAAATAACAAGTACTGGTTTCTATTAGCACGTCTTCTCATCTTGCCTTTTAATAATGAGGTCGCGAGCGTGCGTCACCGGTAATATATGACGAGAAGGGGCAGTTTAAAAAATTCAAAAAATTAAACAAAAAAGGTGGTAAATTATACAAAATATGTTGTAGATTGTTTAAGAATCAAAATTACGTTAAAATTAAGTCGATTTTCAGAGAAATTGTCACTTGTCAATTGTCAGTAATTTCTGGACAAAATTGATTTCGTCTAACTTTCATTTACTCTACTTCAAAGTCATAATAACAAAAATATTGTGTATTAAAGTTTGAGTACAGGATATGTGTATTACAAAAATTACCATTTATAGCAGTCCAAACTTTGCGAAATTTACAAATAAGACCGAAAAATATTACCAATTTAGTAAGTCATTTTTCAAAAAAATTGTTCTATTAAAAGGCAAGATGAGAAGACGTGCTAATAGAAACCAGTACTTGTTATTTCTACTACGTAACAAAAGTCGTACAATTTCACCGACTAAATCTATAAATTTTACATTTTTGCGACTAAAATCGTTACCGGGCTCTTAAGTATCTCTTGAAAATATAATGTTTCAATGATAAGTCGTAAATACAATATTTTGTTTTTCGCCAGACGCAGACTATATACCGTTTGTCGGTGAGATCGACTTGAAAGACTTTTTTATGGGTGATGATTATTTTATTATCTTTTCTAATTACTTCATAAACAGATCTACATCTTTTACATCTTTTTTGGGAAAATAAAAAACGTGATAATTATTCATTTTGTGGTATGTATTTTATCGGTAACGGGTCTTTTTAATGATTTCATTCAGAAACACTATCTCACCTAAGTTTAAGAACATAAATTTTTTTGGGAATTGTGTATATACCTACAAAGGCGCTTTTATACGCCATACAACTCTTAAATGCATTTATTTTGCTCAAAATTAATAATTGTGTCAGTTAATTGTTACTAGATTGCGGGGGAAATATTAAAGCGCGCAGTTGTTATATGCGATAAACGCACCGTTGAACGCATGCGTCAACGGAATGTAGGGACAATGACAATGCGCTCACCTATGCGTTTATCGCGTAAAACAATATAGTGTGATTAGATTATCCAGATGTAAAATGGGTGTGCGGCAAACGCATTGCGTTTAACGCTGCGTTTATCGCAAAAAGCAACCGCGCGCTTTAAAAATCAAATACCCGTTTTCGCTGCTAAATCAGTGTTAGTTATTATGTACGCTGCATTTTACAATATGCATTTAAGGGTTAAAGTTTTTGTGTTGTGTGCGTGCACCATGGGTTTTTCACTTCTAACCAAACTATTAAAAACTAATTGCACGGTAAGTATCAGAAGTTGCTATATCACACTAGTAACATTCTACATACGGCCTTATTTCCTTTACCCATAAGGTTCGTTCATTTAACTACATCCATATCATAAGCTACCTATATTATATTCAGTAACGATAAGCTAACGGCCTATATTAAGAATTGCATCTTAATCTTAATGTTTACTTAAAAATATCGGTAACTGATACTTTAATTATAATTATATTCAAATTTAGAATATCCGAGAAACAAAGCAATTTAATTTATTCTAATATCAGTCAAGAAGACGTTTTTTTCGAAATGAAATGCAAAAAAAGTTGACAAATCTCGCATGTTACTTGATATGGAACAATATGGTAGTCGGCCCCCGACTAGTTTGTCTCGGCATTAAAAATATACATCAATCAATCAAACATTTATTCAGCAAATAGGCCACAGGGGCACTTTTACATGTCAATTTTTACAAACAATAAAATTAACCCAAAATTACAAAAAACAATTACATAAATATAAATGTCAAATTACACAAAAAAAGCTAATAAAAAAATATACAAACAACAGAAGTACTAACATTGTTTAGAGATGTAAAATGTCAGAGATAAAATGTATATAATAATAAAAAATATCATCAAATTATCCAGAGATGTAAAGGGTCTCCAAGACTTGAATTGTTATATAATTAATAAAAAGACAAGATATTAAATCAGACAAACAGACAAGAACCGAATGAAGTGCCTCACGTTAATGCCACTCAAAAGTAAAGTTACATAGGTAAAATGAAGCCCTTGTAAACTTAAACAGACCGGTCGCCACAGTATACTACGGATGCGTGAAAGTTTTCATTTACCGCCATTTGACGTTCAGTTTTTCTTTTAATTGGTTTGTTTTGTTGTTTATAAACTAACTGTAGCAAAAAACATCATGTGAAATAACCGATAAAGATATTTTGGAGACGGTCCCTCATATCCGTGAGTTCCGCGTGACAGCAACGTTGCCCCAACGCCGGCCGGTTCCTGAATACATCATAAAGAGCTTATAATATGTGTGTAGATAAAGCAGTGTTTGTAGCTGTACATAATTAAACATTAAAACATTCGTGTGATCCTTTTACAAATCCACACTCGTATTTTAATACCTTTCATTAGGTAGCAGTACCTTAACACAAACATAGTTAAGGATGTCCCAAAAAGAACGCAAGATTTGAATTTGCTGCCATTTTTGCATTTAAGTGCCGGCCAAGTGCGAGTCGGTCTCGCCCACTGAGGGTTTCCGTACTTTTTAGTATTTGTTGTTATAGCGGCAACAGAAATACATCATCTGTGAAAATTTTAACTGTGTAGCTATCACGGTTCATGAGATACAGCCTCGTGACAGCTAAACGGACAGCGGAGTCTTAGTAATAGGATCCCGTTTTTACCCTTTGGGTACGGAACCCTAAAAATGGCGGGTTATATGAAAGAACAACGCGTTTTCATTATTGAACAATATTTCAAAAGTAATGAAAGTTTGGTAGACAGTTCGAAAATTTCGGAATATTGATTTGACTTCGTCAACTGTGAAGAGTGATTGCAACATTCAGGGAGAGTGGATCAATTCATGATGGTCAAAAGTCTATGCCAACAAGCCCACAATCACCAATGCTTTGAAGGAGGAAATTCGACGCTGCATCGGTGAAATTCAGCTGAAGTGATGCAAAATGGTCACGGAAAATTTTGACAAAAGAGTGCGTGCGTGCCAGCAAAGCCGTGGAGGCCATTTGCCCGACGTGGCCACACATAACCCTATTTAGTGTATTTTATGATTTTATAAACAAATGATATATAACGAAAAGAAAAAAGTATTTTCCATTAAATTCAAATCTTGCGACATCTTTCTTTTGGGACATCCTTTACATATTTGAAACACGTCGCACAAATAGTATCCACGATTCTTAGCTTAGTAAATAAAAACTGGCCAAGTGCGAGTCGGACTCGAGGATTCCGTACAATTTTTTTTTTACAAATTTATTACTTGTCAATTTTTTTTTTGACGTTAACAGAAGTTTGAGCTTTAAGAGGCTGTAGACCTGACTATATGGTTTTAATTTCAAATTGATACCTCGCCGCGTTCCCGAGATAAAGGGTCTTGACAGACAGACGGACGGACGGATGGATAACAAAGTGATCCTGTAAGGGTTCCGTTTTTCCTTGGAACCCTAAAAAAACGTTTTATTACTTAAATATCGAATGCCTATCCGAACTCTGTACACACATGACACACATGCAAGAAAGGCTTCAGCTAACTTTCTTTGTTGGTGGTTGCACCAAACCGTCTGTCACCGTTAAAGCGTTCGCTACATTTTATTGTATGGGAAGTTTCATAGTTCACTGATGAGTGACGTTTGTTCAGTCCGCTATATATGGTTGGTGCAACTGATCCTTATAAGGGCGGTGGTACACTGGCGATTTGCGAGCGAGACGCCGCGAGCGCGCAACGATTTCGCTCCAATTCCAGTATGACAGTACGCAGCGAAATGGTTGCGCGCTCGCCTCGCTTTCAACTTTCTCGCAAATCGCCAGTGTGCCAGCGCCCTAAAGCTATAATTGTATTGTGATGTTGTTAAATTTTCAGACGTAGACCACAGGAACCTGATCTCGCTCACGCACCAGGCGCCGCGCGCGGCGGCTCCGCGCCAGGTGGCGCCACCTATCAACTTGGATCAAGTGAGTAACACTGACTTATCTCATCCAAACTCTAATGCCCACACTTTTGACTTTAATTACATTACGAAATGTTAGATAATAATGTAGGCAATGGAAAATTTATCAGGCATAGGTCTCAAGGAATTCCTTTGAGTGCCCTCGATTACCTTTTGCAACAATCAATCTGTCGTTTTATACCCCGTTTTCTCACCTCAAAATTAATGGTAATTAACTTTTTCAAAAAAATTAAAAATTCTGATCTGATATAGTTAAATTTATTCTAAGCTTAAATATAGCTGGTCAAGCAAATTTTGTCAGTAGAAAAAGGCGGCAAATTTAAAAAAAGTAGGTGCGAAGGGATACGTCCCATAGAAAATTTGAATTTCGCGACTTTTTCTACTGACAAGATTTGCTTGACCAACTATAATTTGGGCGTATCTGGGATATAAAAAATGGATATTACATTGAATTCGAAAAATAACTATATTTACTATAGGTAATATTGCTATTTTTAGGACTACAGAGTGCCGCCGATGGTTCCACCTACCGACATCGTGGAAAGCGTCGATATGGACTTGTCCGAGGATGAGGACCAGCGTAAGATTTTTCTTCAACTCTTATCTTAGACTCAGTAAAGTTCCATATCTTTGCATAAGGTTAGGTGGGATATGAGAAACATAGTTTATTTTGTTCAGGGCAAGAGAAACAGTAGACTCTGACCACGCTAACTTTGCATAAACTTGGCAGTAAGATTGCATACATATCCCTGTCACCTTCATACTTGACGTACATGTTGACATCAAAACAGCGTAGTCCGACTCTGAGGATTCCCTTCAAGTATTTTTCTTCCCCGTTGCTTCTCTCACGCCACCTGACCGTATAGATTTTTCTATCTTTTTCTCATACTTGTCAGATTTACGTTAATTCTAAACTTTAACCCGTAAATTTTCAGAGGGCATGTTCCCCAGCCAGCCTGCGAACGACCGCCGCAACAGCTTCAACAACAACAAAGTACTCGTCGGCGGCGACAACGGCAAGCAACACAACCTGGTCCGCATCAACAGCTCCGTCAGCGACCGCGGCCACAGGGACCCCAGCCCCCAGGGACCCCACCCCCCCCACCCCCCTCACTCCGCGCCCGCGCGCCCCATGCAGAACCCCTTCGACAACATGCCCCCGGACCTCAAATACAACATGCCCTTCCAAAAGTACCCGCAGGACTACGACGACAGAAACGCGGACTACGACAACATAAACACAGATTATGACGACAGAAATGCGGAGGGGGGCGACGCGTACGACGAGGACCTCCGAAGCCGGGGCCTCGAGAACCCCAACATGAGGAACCCCTCCCCGCCCCACGAGGACTTCAGGGAGGAGTGGAACGCGCCCAGGTTCCCCAACAACAGGTACCCCAGGAACTGGACCCCTCGAGAGATGAGGCCCAGGTTCAGTCCGCAGCAGTTCCGCGCGAGGCCGCCGGGCCGGTGGCCGGCTCCGAGGCCGCCGAGGTTCTGGTGATGCGCCGCACCAAGTGGTAGACGTTCCTTCAACTTTGGCGTGAAATTTAGCCGCGTTTTTGACGGTTGCGAGTAATACACTTGTGAGATGTAGTATTGAGCGAAATGACCTTGAATCAGTGAAAACCGGTATTATTGTTGTGTATCTAAAATTACAATGCGGTGGTTGTCAAAAAAAGAATTCGCCTTGCGCTGAATGTGGTTTTTTTAATTTATTAGGCTCCTATGTTATATTTTAATAGGTATCTCTCTCGAAAGTCTATAAAAAAATCTAAAGTTTTAAGAATTTGATGCAATCTTGTATGAAAATTATAATTTTATGAATTTTTTGAATAATTTATTTCATCATTGAGTTATGAGAAATTTGTTAGAGTGAGGCCACACTGGTGCGTTGCGTTGCATCGCAACATATAAACGTATTATCTATCTATCTATCGCGTTATTTCGTCGCAAGCGTTGACGCTGCGACGTTTTACATATATTAATGCGTTGTGACGATGCAACGTAAACGCAACGCAACGCACCAGTGTGGCCTCACTCTTACTTACGTTCGATCTATCTAATTTTGTCTAGCATAATACAGAATATATCGATAAATTTCAACAGACATGAAACATCAAATCGGTTACTCTACGAAATTCCAAATCTGTTAGTATATAATTGGTATTGTAGTCATGACGCAAATAATCGACTTGGTTCTGTTTTTGGAGGTTTTTCAATTTAATAATTGATAAAAGTTCAAAAATAACTGGAGCAAGTTGCATTTTGTAAATTTCTACAACAATTGTTTGGCTCTTAATTTTATTATTATTTACGTTATGTATATCGATTTTTTGTTTGAATTGACGACACTATGAACTCTGCGGTTACAATATTAACAATTCCAGTGGGCCGTTTAACAAACGCCTGCAACCTGTGATACAACTGAAGTTTCTTTCTAACAAATATGCTCGTTAGATAATACTTTTTCTGGTGTGACAATAAAACGGCTCATAGGAAAAACAATAACGTGTACAGATCTCATGGGGTAGTATCGGACCAAGCTAACTCTGCATAGACTGCGATGACAGTAATATAATAATAAAATAAATAATAAATATAAATGTCAAATTTCTATGAAAATATGACGTTTAGTATTGCAATTCCACACGTCACGTCAAAGTTGGTGCAGAGTTAGCTTGGTCCAACCATAGTACCCTTTATCTTATTGTCATTTGACGTACAATTTTGACTTAAGCATGTGTAAATACAAATTAGGCAGTTACTCGGTTTTGTGAAAAACGTGGTCTGTAAAATACGCGTCAAGTTTATTGCAATATATGTGTTATTGTTTATATAAGAGTGAATGTAAATAGTTATTTGAAGAGTTTATTGAAATCACTTCTGTGATTTTTGTAATTTTATGTATGATGAAACATACAGAACTTGTTTTAAACTACATGTTTTCTTCTAGTCTGTAACACCCGCTTTAGTTTTATTTTATGTTACCTATAAAGTAAATGCATTAGGTGTGGGCTGTATGTCGTTATTTTTAAAGCGTTAACAAACATGAAGTAAGATTTATGTAAATGGAATACCTAGTTGGTTAGTTTGCGAACTATTGGTTTGCGATATACCTATGCTTAATTTCTGATAATTTTACTTAATGGTTTCATGCGCTTTAATACTTAGATGGGGTTGATAAAGACAACAACACAAATTTTTCAGTTCGTTTAAATTACCGTTTTAAAAACCCAGTACGTTTTTTAAATAAATTAAGTAACTATTTCTTTGGAACGCGCCGCTATAGAATGTAAAATAGAAACTCGCTAATGTCTCGTAAAACATAGGTAGGATTTAAAATAAAGTTTGCTTTTGCTTATAAAAATAAAGCTTAACAATAAGGTTGTATATTATTTTGTCTCTGTAGATTTTTATTGGAACTTGGCCTGATTCTTCCGTACGTTTTTGTTTGAAATTTTCCCCTTTAAGGGGATCCCATGCCCCAATGACCTTCGATCTGAATCCCTTAGTTTTCTAATGTTTTTTTGTATCTTATCATATAACAGCAACGGATTTAAACAATATAGTATCCCATATTCACTTCAAAGTTAATTGTCTTCGAAATATTTGGCATCAAAGTTGAACAAGTTTAGGCCAAAAAACTGGTTTTCTGGCCATAACTTTTGTGTTAATTAGTTTTAATTTTAACCTTAGACCAGTTTTTAGAGATGTCAAAGACGAATTCAAATATGTAGATTTCGTATATGTAAGATCTTTCACAGCAATCGAGGTACGAAAAAAATATTTTTTTAGACAATCTTTAAAAAAATCATTAAAAAATAAGTATCAAGTTCTTTCAAAATCCGGTTGACAAAAATGGAAATAAAAGATTGACGAACCGAAAGCCGTTCGTCTTATAATTCTATCTGTATTGCAAAAGTAGAAGATACGAATTAAAACGACAAAAATTATTGAAAACCTCGGGTAGAGCCCCTTAAATTATCCTTTGAAATACTTGTTTAAATTTGTCGAAATTGTGGGTTAAATCTACGTACCTACAGTCAGTATTTAATGAATACTTTTTATTTAAAATGTAATTGAGTGGGCTTAATTATCCTAGTCTAACTATTCATTAATTGATTGTATTTCAATATGTACAGACAACTGCAGGGATGCCAAATTCCAAAACTCACTAATGATTAAAAAAATATTAAACAAAAACCTGTCTTATTGAGGTATTAATATGGTTCACTATGGCTATTAACTTGTGGTAGTATTTAGTGAGTTTTGCTTGTCACCTGACGACATTTGCTTTATAACATTTAAAACTTTCGCGTTTTGAACATGTATTAAGGTGGTTCACTTTCCATGATATACTCGTATAAAACAATTTTATTAAGTCAAAACAAAGTTTTTCTATCAATTAAGCGCACGAATATTCGAAAGTAGATAGATGCGCACATATTTAATATTTATGTAGTAATTGCGTGTAATGACTAATTAAAACGCGATTGTTTTTTGTATGGAAATCGAACCACCTTAAAACATAATTTTATCGCGTCTATAGCGAATTTATTTTCGTCGCAAATAAGCGCCAACGCAACGTCGGAAATAAAGGTAACAAAGGTGCGATAGACATGACATTGTGTTTTAACCCTTTTTCAGGCATAGTACGATTTATCGACCACATACGCGCCAATATAATTTCAGCCTTATCATTCCGATATAAGGTTCAAACTAGATTGCACTTTTGGGAAATGTGACCTTGAAATGAATCATCAAAGCTGGATTAATTTGAGTTTTTGGCAATACGTTGTAAATTGTTGCTGCCTGGAAAAGGGTTAATATGCATTCCTTTGCTGACTGTGCATTTACTAAGCTCTTTTTTATCGAATTTAAAGTTGTGAGACATGCTAACATTAAATAATTTTACGGCTTTTTTTATATCCCAAGATAATACAGTAGATATGTTATCAACAACTGTACTAGGTGCCTGTATTGTCTTAAAATGAAAGTGCTAATAGGGTTATCAACATACTCCGGGGTTTACATGCGGGAATGTTCTCCACTAGGCAAAAAATAACGTAATAAAAACAAACTATTTTAACATTTCTAAGCACATTTGGAGCTTACTACCCATTTTTAATTTATAGTTTGCTAACTATTTTACAATGAACAAAGTTATAAAAGCTCACGGTCCTACTTATAGTACTTTAACCTTTTGGACACCAATGGCCGATATATGCGCACCGTAGGTTCAACGCTAAAGACCGATTAATCGGTCATAGACCACAGAGCAACATAGACTTACGTGCATATGCATAAAGTTCAATTTCAATTTGACACTTCGGTGGCGTGGCGTCTGGATGACTGCTTTTGTGTTTGACACGGCGTGTTCGATTGGAACACTCGCATTTGTTTTGTTTCATTCAATTTTAAAACAAAACAAAATTGACTCTATTTCCTATATTCTAGGTTCAAATTTCATTGCATTAGGAGGTATTCTGATAACCCAATTATCCTAATCAAACTGTCATTTTAGGACATAACTAGATAAATGAGTACCTAGTAGATAGGGCAAACGAACTGTGATTTTAGTATCTGGGATATAAAAACCGGCCAAGTACGAGTCGGACTCGCGCACGAAGGGTTCCGTACTATTACGCAAAAAACAAGGCAATTATATCACGTTTGTTGTATGGGAGCCCCATTTGTTTTTAGTATTTGTTGTTATAGCGGCAACAGAAATACATCATCTGTGAAATTTTCAACTGTTACGGTTCATGAGATACAGCCTGGTGACAGGGACAGACAGCGGAGTCTTAGTAATAGGGTCACGTTTTTACCCTTTGGGTACGGAACCCTAAAAACGAGTTAAACAGAATAAGAACCGTACACAAGTCTTAACCAAACAAACGGGGTTCGAATTAAACTAACACTATTTTCACTCAACTGAATCGGGACTTAATCGCGTACTTACATTTCGCCAGTCTGCCTGTGACAACGGACGTAATGTCACGTTCGAAACGTCAGGCCAAAAAATAAGTGTAGAGTAAGACCAAGATAACTGCAACGATTTTTATAGCGCAGACGTGCAAGTGTTATTTAGACGTCATAATTTCATAGAAGTTTGACGTTTCAAATAACACTGCGTCTGTGCTATAAAAATCGCTGCAGAGTTATCTTGGTCTGACTCTATGCGGTTAAGCCCGGCGCGAGGCCGTGGGCGACGGCTACGCCACTGCATCTATTAGGCCATATCTTTGTTTGTAAAGATGTAAATAGCATGTGTTATACCATTTTAGAATCAGCATTAGATAAACTATTTTTTAGAAAGTTGATCACACATGGTCTCTAACCCATACATTTTTATAAATGGTAAAACTAATTAGTTTATATACCTACACCAACGATCTGACGAGCAAAATTTTATACAGAAGTATATTTTCAGAGTAATTGAAATAAAACGCAAACCCACGCGGTAGCCATATCTTCCGTCAAAAGTTACGCGCGGCGCGCCATATCTTTTCTTCTAAGTTCCTGGCTTAAATATGTCAGCGTATTCGAGAAGCGAGTTTCTATTTTACTAAGCATCTGTATATAGTTTAGATACGAATTAACAACAAACACTTGACCAACGGTGGACCTTATGTCTGCGTAATGAGGTTTACGAATAGTTATCCGCAAACTAAACTGACGACCGGAGTCGAAAAACTTCTCATTCGCGGTCGTAGCTGTCCTGGGAGAGATAGTGACATGACCTGACCACGGTCCTCAGTTTGGTTTGCGGCTACTATATATAACAGTGTGGACGATGGAACACGTCATCCTCACCAGCAACCCCACATTGCGTTTTATAATTTTTTATTGGGTCTCTATTGTTTGACATATTATTGAAAGGTATGTATTTAACAGATCACCAGATTTAGTAAAATTTATCACCAAAAAATTCGTTTTTACCACCAAAAATAATGAATTATCACCAAAATAAGAACTCCTATTTAATGAGAAATGATTCCCAAATTTGTACCATATTTTTATCCTTCTAAAACAAATAACACCAAAATAATAATTTTTAACCCAAAAATTGTACACGATCACCAAACTTAGAACACCATTTTAATGTGAAATTATAACCAAATTTATTAATCTTGTAATCCTATTAAAGCAAATGACCCCAAACTAATCATTGTAAACCCAAAAATAGTAAATGATTACCAAAATTAGACCTCCATTTTAATGTGAAATTATAACCAATTTTTTTAATTTTGCTATCCTATTAAAGCAAATTACTTGAAGTCGGTTAAAAATGTGCAAATAGTTATCATCTTGTTATTCCATTAAATTAAGTAATCCAATTCGTCACACTAGTAGCATTTCGTTTTTGTAAGGGTCGCAGTTCTAACCGAACCTAACCCACTTTTATAAAAGCATTTCGTTTCTGTAAAGGTCGCAGTTCTAACCTAACCCACTTTTCATGTAGCATTTCGTTTCTGTAAGGGTCGCAGTTCTAACATAACCTAACCCACTTTTCTTGTAGCACTTCGTTTCTATAAGGGTCGCATTTCTAACCTTACCCACTTTTTTTGTAGCATTTCGTTTTTGTAAGGGAAGCAGTTCTAACTTAACATAACCCAATTTTATAGTAGCATTTAGTTTCTGTAAGGGTCGCAGTTCTAACCTAACCTAACCCACTTTTCTTGTAACACTTCGTTTCTGTAAGGGTCGCATATTTAACCTAACCTTATCCACTTCTCTAGTAGCATTTCTTTTATGTAAGCGTGGCGCGTGACTGAATTGAGGATTGGGTCAGGCGAGCGCGGCGCGTGCGGTCGCAGTTCTAACTTAACCCACTTATCTGGTAGCAGTTCGATTCTGTGGGATCGCAGTTCTAACCTAACCTAACCTACTTACCTGGTAGCATTTCGTTTCTGTGACGATCGCAGTTCTAGCCTAATCTTACCCACTTCTCTAGTAGCATTTCTTTTCTGTAAGCGTGGCGCGTGACTGAATGAGGGCTAACGCGTATGAATTCGCCGCTAGGGGCGCTAGTGTAGATGGTGGTCTTTTCTATAGTTCGAAATGTCACTTCTATGACTGACAGCTTTTCTATAGTCTTTTGGACCACCATCAACAGAGGCGCCAACTGGTGAGCAAAAAAACGATAGCCCTCATTGAGGATTGGGTCAGGCGAGCGCGGCGCATGCGGTGCGGTGTACGGGGGATTGAGCGGGAGGGGCTAGTAATTTTGTCATCATTTTACTTTATTTGGTAATATGTATACATTTTTTGGTAATCATAGTGGTTTATTAAAGTGAAAATATCGCATTAATTTGCTCTTCAAGATTTGGTGATCATTAATTATATTTGGTGATCATTCATGATTTTTGGTGTTTGAATACAATTTGAAGTGCAGTCGTGATTTAAACAG
This sequence comes from Cydia strobilella, assembly GCF_947568885.1. NCBI lineage: Eukaryota > Metazoa > Arthropoda > Insecta > Lepidoptera > Tortricidae > Cydia > Cydia strobilella. Next base: position 26,359,761 of record NC_086042.1, read on the forward strand.
GTGGTAGTTTTGTAATTTTAGACCTTATTTTATTGGTGTTTAGTATTTTTTTGGTAAAAGCTATTTCTTTATTTAGGGTACCAGAGTATTTTTTGGTGGTCATTATATTTGGTGCCTTATTGAAAGTCATAATATAATGATTGTCATATTATCATTAGTCATAATTTGGTTTTTCTCAGAAACGCGTAACTTTTCAGGATTGCAATAAAACAAACCTAACCTAACCTAACCTTTCTATAGGATAACCCGAGGAAAATCCTGAAAAGTTAACGGTTTTAGAATGATGACTAATGTAATGATAATATGACAATCATTACATTAAAGCGAAGTTTAGACTAGCAAGAACTTGCATGCAATTTTCATTACATTACGGTATCTGATAAACATTTTGAATGCAGTTTACCTTAGTAGTCAGCAATGTAACGTAAATTGTATGCAAGTTCTTGCTAGTCTAAAGGAGCCCACTGACTATCAGTCCGCCGGACGATATCGGTCTGTCAGTTGTTCGGAACTGTCAAATTTTTGTCAGTGGGCCCCTTAAACCTCGCTTGACTCAATAATTATGTCAAATAATGGGACCCCTTTTTTATTAAGTATATGATTATTTAGTAGGACTTCCGGTTCGAGCGCCATCTTGATAGTTAGCATCGTGATTAATTACTTTGTTTTTTGCTTATTAATATTGTTTAAAGTGTAATATCGATAGCTTATTATACAGTAAACTAATGTGGTAGTGTGCAGTGAATGGAGAATTAATTTTGAAGCGCGTTTAACCACCATCTTGGAGTCAACGGCCGGTAGTCCACGTGCTTCTTGTAAAGACTAGCTATCGATTTACAAGAGCTAACAAATCACCGTACACTGTCTTGTACAACCGTACAATTTTTGTCGTTTGTAAACCTCTCAATACCTTGATACTGGCGAAATAGTCCCACTGGGCTGAAGCCATAATTTTAAAAGAAGAAGAAGAAGAAGATTATTTAGTACACAATTGGTACTGAATTTGGACTGTTCTTAAAATTGTACCTATAGTTTGGGAGTACCAGCCAAATGAAGTGATAATTATGATATAATGGGGTTGGCCTGTCGAAGTATTTAGCAGATGGCGCCAGCATAGCTTGCCCTGTCAATCCCTAGAATTGTGTCGTTTTTGTTTTTTTAATGGAATTTTAAGCCCTGGATGCCAGCTCTTTATGCCAAATCTCATAGAAAAAGGGGCAAGCTATGATGGCGCCATCTATGCAAACCTTTGACAGTTGCCAACCCCATTATTTCCTGATGAAATACCATTGAGGTCATTTTTTTCTTTGCGAAGTTGAGTACGCCATTTATATTGTTACCATGATTTTGTTTCTTTCATAAGCATTCTTTTCATATAAATGTTATGCTTATTTCGGGCCTTGGTACAATGATACAACCAATTCAAACCAATGCCGAGAGTTGGCTTTATTTACAAGGTTCCTGGCAACTACGAGGTATGAAACTAGACTAAATTTACTTATTTGGGAATAAAATCGTGCGTACAAAATATTCCAGTCACTTATTTGCTGGAAAAGTTGGAGCCTATGTTGGAATTCAGTAGGGTTTGCTGGAGAGATGCTCTACAGCAGGGGTCGGCAACCTTTTAGAAGCCAGGGGCCACATAGTAGTTGACAAAATTGAAGCGGCCGCACTTTGTTAAAAATGTGTACAGTGACATCACCTCATTTCACGCATAGACAGAGAGGATCATACTATCTTTGTCTTACACTAGTACTAGCACCCAAAAGAAAAGGAGTATAGTTTTTGGTTTGACCAACTATACCTAAATTGCGCCTGTATACTCCGATTACTCCGGTACGCCAGCTTTGTTAGTAGAGCAAGGCTCCAATGCTCCAAATTTGATAAATGTACCTATAGTGTAGTAAGTGTAGGCGCGAAGATCTCCCATACAATTTTTTAATTTCGCGCCTTTTTCTCTGATAAAGTTGGTTTGAAGCCTGAGTATACACGCCATAGACATAGTATAGTAGTTATAGACATGAAGCCGAGCGACCAGGGGTAAGAGAAAGACATTCATGTATTGGCAGGTTAATGTATGACAGCATAATTCTTTTTCTCTTTCACTTATAAATTTCGGTATTTCGCCGTCGCCTCCTACCTATGCTGCCATAACCCGACCATGAAAAAAAAAACCCGGTCGGTGATAAGGACAAAGCGTGGCACTATTTTCTCTTTTCTCTTATAGGAATCGCAATATGATTATCTTTCTCTATCAAAGAGAGGCCCTTGATACACGCGGAAGGTAAATAGCTAAATATGCTCACAATATAAAGGTGAGCTATAACTATAGAGCTCGGTCCAGACTACGCGGCGCGAAGCCGCGAACGCGAGTGTGGAGTCGATTTCGCTGATTAGCGAACTAGACTCCACACTCGCGTTCGCGGAGGGGTCTTAAGCAATAAGTAATATAAAAGCACTAATAAACGGGTGTACCGGTACCGGACCGTGCGTTTGGTACGACCCAATACGCCCATCTATTAGTACTATAATTTATGTCATTTAAGTCTGGTAAGCCAATTGTTTTAATTTAATATGGCAGCTACTTAATTTAAAAAATATTACGTTTGAAGCAAAGAGTAGTATAATATGGTTTGAAGATACAAATTTTGAATTTCGCGCCTTTTTTTTCTGACAGATTGGTTTCCAGGCTACCAGGCTACCTTTAGGCAGACAGGTTTTAGACAGTCTAAAGGGCTGTCTCATTTCAAACATAGACAGAGAGAATCATACTATCTTTGTCTTACACTAGTACTAGCACCCAAAAGAAAAGGATGAGTATAGTTTTGTTTTGTTCTTATTTGCAGATAATTTGGTTTGACCAACTATAATTTTGCTGGACTGGATTGCAACCGTACGGACCGATAAGCCAAACTATAGTCTAGCAAAACTATACTCGTCCGTTTCTTTTGGGTGCTAGTACTATCGTAAGACAAAGACAGTATGATTCTCTCTATGTTTGAAATAAGACAGTCCCTGGCCAAACTATATACATATATTAATTATTACTCGCGGCTGTGCTCGCGGTCAACACGGAATTCAGCCTAAAAAATTTGAAACACTACATTTAATTTGCGAAGAGTTCGAACTTTGCCGTTGTGCGAAAATGTGTGTGTTGTCAAGGCCGCTCCAGACTACGCGGCGCGAAGCCGCGAACGCGGGTGTGGAGTCGATTTCGCTGATTAGCGAACTAGTCTCCACTCTGGCGTTCACGGCTTCGCGCCGCGATTCGCGCACGAGTGTGGAGGGGCTATATATTACTGGTCAAGCTTTAAAGCTCTAATACACCAGCGCACCGCACCAAGGTCATTGTGCGACGCACCCATAAGTAAGAGCGAGAAAGCGATATCTCTTTGGTTGGTTTTTTTATGGAATTTTAAGTCCTGAATGCCATCCCTTTAAGACAAATCTCATAGAAAAAGGGGCAAGCGCAAGGCGCCATCTATGCAAACCTTTGACAGTTGCCAACCCCATTACTTATTCTGTGGTGTTTTGTGGATTGTACTCTAGATGTACTCTAGTGAATAGAGATTTCCGAACGCTCCCTGTAAATGTCAAAGTCAAGAAACGGAAGAAACCGCCGAAGCCCGAAACGAAATAAAATCAAAAATGTCAACCAAAGAACCGAGCTTGTTTTGGTAACAGGCTTTGTTAGTGCTCTTATTTTAAGATGAATATAATATAAATTATTATAATGTCTTATCTAACGATTTAAGAGGTAAGTGCACCTTTGTATTTTTATTGGTTTTGCTGATATCTCCGAATGATAGTTACCTACTCTGTCCAAAACTTACGACTAATTTGTCAAGTTCGGGAATTTTATTAGGCTTAATTGTATCGTTTGAATAAAATACTCATTAGTATCAATTAAAAGAACTTTGACATTTAAAAATATCAACTAATACATGCAATGTTAATTGTCTTACCATGAAAATCGTGCATGGTATTTATTTCTTTAGTCGACGGCATGCCTTTTTTTTCGGAGCATCACACTTTTATAGTAGCTATTTATTGTATTAAATGTTGCTCTTTTTTTTGTCAGTTAATTAATGTATTGCTCACAGGTACTTCCTTGCCAAAGATGATCAAGTTCCAAGGTAAGAACCTCTGTGAGAGGCATAAAGAGCTCAATTTAAAAGTTAATGAAGCAGCCAAAAGTGATGTGGATTTCCGAGTGTTGAAAACAATTAAAGAACAATCTGATGTTGATCGTCTTTTCAAGATAGACCTAGCATCAAAATGCAGAAACATTGATTTTATTATAGACCAATTGAAATGTGGCGACAGCTTGTATATCACTAGAGCTCTCAAATGTGATTGGATGTATGGCCATGAGTATGCTCCTATATTCAACCCAAATTATTTACATGAGAAAATATTCACCGTAATGTCTGTCAAAATGAAGCACAAGATATTGACCGCAATATCCATCCATGTTAGGGATGAAAGCAGAGCACAACTTTTTTATGAGTACTGTTCCAATCAAAACTTGACAAAACATGCTTATAAATTCCTGATGTTTACATCTGAGTCCTTCAAACAAAAGTTCTTGAGTAATGAAGAGAATTTTAAAAATGTACAGCATGAGCATTGCATAGCTTTGATCGGCAATTCATTTCTTTTGGCCGATACATATGGTAAAATGGGAGGCCATATTAAAAATCTCTCCTATTTGTACTCTATTGATGAGGACAAATACTTAGACCTTTATGAGAAGTACACCACACCTCAAAATTATATGGAACATGTACAAGTGGGAGCAAAGATAACGAGAAGTATTTTGAAAAAGCATAAAAACAGAATATTGAATGACCCTCCATTGTATTTGAGCATGCTTAAATCAAGTGAAGTAGCAAAGTTCAGTTCACCCAAAGATGCACAGGTCTATGCTACGGCTCTATTACCAAAAGATGTTAAAGAATTCTGGCAAATGAATTTTTATGTGACATACAAGTACATATTGGATATAATAAAAACAGATAAGTTAAAATTTATCAAAAAGATATTCACCAACAAATATCCCTCAGAAGAATTTGAAATGAGTAAAGAATTTTTTCTCTTTGGGTATTACGATTTATTGAATGAGGATGATAAAGAAATATGGGCATTAATGCATTTGGAGAAGCAATTAGGGATCATACCTGAGTATGAGTATTACCGCTGGTTTGAGTTTGTCAGCTTTTCGAAAACTTTTGAAGTGATAAAGAAGCGAGTTTTTGTTGCTTTGGATTGGGGTAAAAAGTTAGAATTGTTACATTTTTTACTGAAGTCTGCAAAAACTCATAAAGAAATATCAAAAGTACTAATTTATTATTTTGAGACTCATGCCAACGAAAAAAAAGAGATAACACAAAGTTTTTTAGAATATGTTGTTGAGCAGCATAATGTGCTTGATTTTCCTGATACTTGCTGGAGTGCGTTTGATAAACTAGTGAACAATATTGGGTTATATGCGTCCTTCTGCAAACACAATATACTCCTTGACATTTCTATTCTGTACCACATTATAACAAATCAACCTTTTCCACATTTTGACCTGAGTGACTACTTGAGTGGCACTTTTTACTATTGTTTCGAAATGTTACCTTGTAATAACAAATTGAGTAAAGAGAGAAGAGAACAAGTGTATGATTATATGTTTAAATTTTACATTAACAAAATTGCAGTTTATGAAACACAGGATTACAATGAAGCAGTAAAAGTTGAAATTCGACCACATTTGAAAAATCTGGCAAGTTTGAAATATTATTTTGAGAATAAAGACGACTATCCAAGCCTTGTTATAAAATTTATGAAATTAGACATTGAAAATTTCAAACCGAATTTAGAAATCAAAGATCTAGTTTATACAGAGGGATATTTGATTAGGTGTTTGAAAAAAGATCCCAAAATGATAATTGACCAATTCAGTTTAATTCAGAATAACATAAAGTGGGAAGGAAAGACCATAGCCAGCACATTTTACGATAAAATGAAAATTTACTTTTCGGAAGACCTTGCGAAGCAGTATTTAAATTTGTGCATAAAGACACTTAATAATATCTCAAGAGAATATCCCAGGCTGGAAAAGAAAAAGTTTGTATTTGTTAATGTTTATGCGATATTTAAACTCGGCGACGAGCTTATTAAATCAGATATTATGGAGAAGCATAAACCTTTAGGCCCTAAAATAGGCTGGAGAACAGATTGTTACCAACATTTTGTCCGGATGGGTATTTGTGCTTTCCAGGGTTATTGTCGACCACCGATGCCATTCTCCAAAACTCGTCCTTATATCAGAGGGCAGTATTTGCGTCATAGTCAGGGGATAATAAACAAGTATCTCATGCAATTAACTCCGGACTCACTTGCCGCATTCATAAGATTATTATTGATCTCACCCTTGTCCATCCAAAAGGTAGGTTTACGCTTAGCTTTCCATGTTTCAAAAACAATCGGCAAGACAAACCTAGTCATAACGGTGTGGCTGAATACGAAATATGTTTCAGTGCGAAAAAATCTTTACCAACTAATTGTTGACAGAGTCGGGAGAAAAATAAAGCAACGTCAAGAAACATTCAACGTTCTACTAAAGCTTACGTCCAACGTAAAAAATGGCGACAATGATGAAATATTTAAATATTTCAAAGGAAATAAATTACCTGAATGTCTAAGAGGTTTGTATTTACAAACTGCCTGGAAAGCTGTATCGGCTTTGCCGGAATCTAGCCAGAATGATAAACGCAAAGTCCTGGTTATAAATGCAATGATATCTAATTTAAGATTGTTGGACGAAGTGTTTGTTGAAGCTTTGATCAAAGATTTCCTCCAAAAAATATGGACTAAGCTAAAACAAAGTCCAGGAGAAAACTGCCCCGATAATGATAAATTGGCTAACGCAACATGGAGATTTATAACCGAATATATTCTTGATATTCCGAATGATGGCAAAGAAAGCAAAACTATGAAAATTGTAGAAAATATCATAACTGAATGCTTCCATCATTGGAACGAGAAACTTGATGGAGAATTTCAATTCCAATTGTTTTTCAAAGACTTTGTAAACAAACTCGATAAAAGCGCTTCAAGCACCGAAACACAATATTCCAGGGTAACTCATATTTTCGAATACATGCTAAAATCTTTTGAAGATAGGTTTGGTATAACTGAAATGTACTCATACTTTTGGGATTGCCAGCTATTGCTGTTAACGAGGATAACCATAGACGGCAGAGAGCAATGTGACAGAGATGTTCATGTCCGTTTCGGATTAGAAGTCGGCAAGTTTGTAAAGAAATTGAAGGCAAAAAACTGTTACTATGTTTCATTCTTACGAAAAATTGTTGGCAAAATATCAAAATGTATGGAAATCTTGTGCAGTTTAAAATCTCCGCCATTGACTGATAGATACGTGAAGATTCTTGTGGCCTACGGACTAACTATTTATGGGATGTACGAGACAAATGTTCTAGCGCTTGAAATACTACCTGAAGACCTGTCAGATGGTCCTATAAATGAAGCAGAATTGCAACAAGTGATAATGACAATTAAAATACAGAAAAACGAAGAACTTAACGCCTTAATGAACGATAAGTTTGTGTATAGTAATTTAAAATCTAGCAGAATGACGTGATAAATATGAAGAAAAAAAAAACTTAGACATTAAAAATTTAAATCTGTGATGTATTATGTGATTTTCTACTTATATAGACGTATTTTTAATAATAAAAAGTGCTTCTGTTAATAATGGGTATAGAGAATGTGATTTAGAGATTAAGCTCTAATATTAAATGTTATGTTTTAACTCTGACCAAGGTAAAACCACCTATTTAATTATTAAGATTATGTACCTACCAACTATAACTGCATCGACAGATCATTATCTGATTTATAAACGAATACTCCTTTTGTACATCTTATCTTTTCCATATGTTGATTGTTGTTGATTTTTATCTGAGATAATTGTAATAGGTATAAGTAGGCATTGCATTAAATTGATTAATGTAACATGACTTTCATTTAATTAACATCCTTAATGATTACCCAAAGTTAATTAATTCAGCCTATTTACGTTCCACTGCTGGGCACCGGCCTCTCATGCACGTGAGTTTTTACTACGTCGTGTAGGGTAGGACGGGGACGTTTGAAACACTTTGTTTAACCGCCTGTAACTATTTTTGTACTGCCGACTTTATGACGTCACAGTAACTACCCCCACCACTTTCGCGCTTGTCATCTCATATATTTGTATTCAGGACATCATACTGAATGTACTGACCCCAATTATACCCATGTCCGAGACGACATGAGCGAAAAGTAACCTAAGCTTGTTTGGCCACCCTACAAATCTAAAATACCAAAAGAATTCGTAGTCAAAACACATAAGTATACGAGCACAGGTCCTTTACTTTATACCGCGAAATTTTTGAACGGCTCCTCAAGACTACTGCGTTGCTCGCGCGCTCGAGCGCTATTGGTCCAGGATTTAAGAATGACTTACCGCATAGCCTGTGTATTGCGTCACGTGCATAGGTATTTTGTATTGTAATTTTCAAGAAATTTGACTTGTTTCAATCATAACGTATTTCACCTGTCCCCGTCCTACCCTATCTCCATGGTGCGAGGCTGTAAATTTCTGCGTTGCCCCGTCGTTAGTTTAAATTAAAAGTAACGACTTTTGTGAATTTCTTACTCCCCGAACTGTGTCCAGCGAAAATATAGATCTAAGGATATATTCACAATTTGCGACTGTAGTACCTGTCAGACAGACTAAACTGTAGCCTTTTCAGGTCGCACTTCATTCCTAGTTGCCAAGTTGTTATATACAATACAATACATAGCGTTATAATATCGACTTGAAGCGAATAGGCAAATGCTCTACAAGACAGCCGAGCAACTCAAATAGCCAGGCTGAACTCCTAACACAGTTATGGACAATTTCAATGGGCGCTATTAAACGGTAGAATAGCTAGCGAGAGTTCGGGATTACTGCGATCTGAGATAACTTGCTGACATTCCTAAAGTAAATTCAAAAGTAGGTTTGGGCATATTATATTATATAGGTATTATAATTTTGTCTCCTAATTAGTGTGATAGATTTTGATTAGTGTGATGATAGAGTTTAGCTGACTATCATCCAGGTGCTCAAATTATGGTAGATTTGTACACCAAGGATTGGTTAAAATTTTAAAAAAATACTAAAAAGCTTAATAAGTAGGTATTATAGATGGAATCATATCAATTGAGCTAATGCACTTACCTGTTTACTCAAAGAGTCCCAAGAATACAATGCCATTGAGTGGTAAACCACAAATTAGGATAACTACCTCATAGTAAAAGCAAATTATAACCGCCTTGAAATGTTAGTATAGATTAACGACTATTTTTTAACAATAGGCTACAATATACACTAACTAAATAATGGCTAACATAACTTTATTTACATTTTACAACCGCCGACACCCAAAACGAATGCACTCTGTAGAAAACCATTTGTTACAACATGTTCCATTTTAACCCCATTCAACAAGGAACAAGGTTAAAAATTAAATATACATGCAATGCACTTCTAACTTAGTTTGTAAGTAACTAGTTGGCGGCTACGAGAACAAAAGCAGATATTAGGATAGGTATTGTAATAATACAATGCCATTGTTAGTACAGGTAAGTGCATGATAGTGATGGTGATGATGAGTTGATATGATTCGATCTATACTAAGGTATGCACGTTTGCGTTCGAGGCACTAGCAAACAAGACGGTCCGACGATCTCCTTTAAATGAACTGCGAACATTTTCGAGCATGTGAGCAAAATAACTTTCCTAATATGACGCAACCCCTTTCGATGTTCGTGCATGCCGGTCGCGTAGTCTCACTTTTTTCATCAAAGTTCCAACTACCCTCGTGGTAACCATAATGTTTTTCTTGGAAAACTTTTGATACTTACCTAATAATACAGGGATATTGGCAAGGTCGCAGAGAACCCATACTCGTACATACAAATGAGATATTTGTTAATACTTTATAAGAAAGTGCTAATTTAATAGCGTAGATTAGATATAGATTGCGTAGATTATTCGCGTAGGTTAGTGTTAGGACGCGACGTAGTTACGCGTCCTTACTAGAGAAATATTCAATGGCCGCACCATGACCGCACCTAACTCAAATTTATTTGCAAATTAAATGAGGCCTTGCAAGAGTTGTGACTCGTCCATAAATAAAATTAGACAAAAATAAACTGAAAGATTGGTATTAAATACAAAGACAAACCTACGCCGAATAACACCAAGGTTGCGAAAAATATAAATATACGTAGGTACCCTCATTAAGTTTGATTTGGAAAGTGAAGTAAAAAAGTCTATTTGTGCTAGTTTAGCAGGTACTTAGGTTTATTTACAAGGTATTCATTCCGGCAAGCACACTGGCTCCTGACTTAGCGTAACGTGCAAGTTAAACACTCGTTCCGTGTAGGTGCTTACGGTGTGGCCACGAAACCAGTTCTTTTAAATTTGTCCATGGGTATAAACTAAACTTGTCATTATTTTATTCAGTCTTTATTTCATAATTCAGACTGTAAAAATGGTTTAGAAGTTTGACATTCTATTCTGAGTGTTTACTTTCTTTCTATTCTAGAATAAAACACTCAGAATAGATCTACTAATAGGTACTAATCCTGATTTGTCCTTGGTGTGTTATCATATCTCGCACTTAACCAAACACTTAACACTAATTAATGTGTAAATGGGATCTAACGAAACTGTTCTGCGGAACTTTGGATATTTCGTTGTACATGGTTGTTTCGTTTCGTTGTATTTGGTTGATTCAGATTCAGATTCAGATTGTATTTGGATGTTTCGTTTCGCCTGTAAAAATTCTCATAGCAATCATTCAATTTGAGCATATTATGCACACAAATTAGCAGGCACTTCATTAATTATCTCAATTCCACCCCGCTTTTTACTTTCTTAAGGGATGATTTTCGGGATAAAAACTATCCTATGTCCTTCTCTTTGTCTTTTAGGGACTCAACCTATCTCTATGACAAATTTCATCTAAATGGGTTCAGCGGTTTAAGCGTGAAGAGGGAACACACAGACAGAAAGACAGACAGCATTTATAATATTAGTATGGATAGTATGGATTCTAATATTAACCAGGCCCCGCAGACAACGTGACAATCGCTAACACTCTGTAGCGAATGAAACGCAACTGTCACTGTCACACTAATATGGAAGAGTGATAGAGAGACACAAAGGGATTCGATGGCGAAGCGCAAGCGATCGTCACCTTGGCTAGGCCGCCTGTTTTGTGTAATAATAGATTCTACGGAATGTATTGGCAAGATGCGAAGTCGGTGAAGGGAAAAGTGGCGCTGATTGTCACAAACACGTAATCTTATGGAATGTCACACATTAATATTAGCGGTAGATGCGTTAGAACTAATTTTACTCTAATAAGATTTTACGTAGAAAAGCCGAAAAAATGAGAAGCACCAGTTGTAATTAACCTATGTACCTAAATCACCTTTTATAAACAAAACACACTATTAAAGGGATAAATGATATGAATTATGAAATCAATGCTTATCCATAATCGAGCCGCTAATTCCGAGGCCCCTACATAATTAGCACCAGCATATCATACGTACTTTGCAAATGTCTTCCAATTTTGCCTCAGCAGTCTGACGTATTCTCGAGCACTGACTCAACTGAATAAAAGCCATTTTATGAATTACTGCCTTGACTTTAGTCAAAGGAGACAAAGTCTTTTGAAAAACTGAGTAAGTGCGTTGTTTGTTTAGCCTGAGCTTGCATTTATGTAGACTTAGTGCGCTGTGACGTGCTTAGGTGCTTAAGTTACTTAGTTAAGATTCTAAAGTAAAATGTGCCTTTACAGTCACCTACGCCTGAGCCTACGTACCCCTATACTAAAGTAGATAAGTTTTAATTAAGTTTCTCTAAAGTTAACTAATATCCTTTCGTAGAGTGGAAGATTCAATGAGATGCAACTATCGTCTAATGAAGTGGTCTATATATGAATGTTAGGAATAGGTATTTAATTATGATTATGACTTTTGTGGCTAATTAGGCTTATGTTTTTACACATAAGAAGTTACTTTATATTCCAAAATATATACATACACCACAGGGCATACTTACGAAAACTCGAGATAATTATCTCTCATGGGATGATGAGAAAACCCGCTTTTAGATTTCTGCAATAGTATCCATTACCCCGCTTGATTTTAATCAAATACCTACTTAGGATGCATTATTTTGTTGTTTTAAAAGGCCGAACAGAAGAGCCAATGTCCTTAGACTGGAAAATATAAAGTTACATTTGGCAAAACTTCGAGATTCTCAACTGGGTACTAAAACAAAACAAAAAGGTGAAGGAACCCCGATAAAGAACCAGAGAAAAGGGAAACCCATTAAAACATTTTACCACAGACAATTTATACGTCTAATCTGGGAAGCAGTTAAGGTGAAGTAATTAGTGGTGTTGAAAAACACTTAAATTCACCGCTTAATGTGTTTTTGTGACACCCCTAATGACACGGGTGAGGGTGCGGATGTGAACGAACAAACATCTTATGTTTTGCGTGCTACAGATGTTGGTTTCAAAGCTCTGTAGGGTGTCGTTTGGTAGGATATGTGCTTGGGATATAAATAAGTTACGATTTAACATGGTTTGTGTAACTGCAAACATTGATGAGATACTGTTTGACCATTGATGATTAGCCTTTTGAAAATAAAAGAGCACAGGATCAAAGGGTAACACTGATTCGGCCTTATTATAACTACTAGTTTTTGCCCGCGACTTCGTCTGCGCGGACTTAGTAACAGGAGCTAAAGTAAGTAAAGCGCCTGAAAAAATTCTTATGGCAATCATTCAATTTGAGCATATTATGCACACATATTAGCAGGCATTCATTAATTATCTCAATTCCACCCCTCTTTTCATTTTCTTAAGGGATGATTTTCGGGATAAAAACTATCCTATGTCCTTCTCCGGGACTCAAACTATCTCTATGTCAAATTTCAACTAAATTGGTTCAGCGGTTTAAGCGTGAAGAGGTAACACACAGACAGACAGACAGACTTTCGCATTTATAATATTAGTATGGATTTAGTCGAATAAAATCTGCAATGCATCTTCGAATAAATCCCTCGGTAAAACGTCTGAAAATCGATAATTTCCTAAAGGTCGGGGAATCATTACCGGTATCCGGGCTAAGGACTAAACGTATACTTAAACTAATATACTTCTTTGTACCTGATACTATAGCAAAAATGTTTCGTGGACGCAGCAGCCATGCATCTTTCGTTTCCAAAACCATTCAATAAAACATCAGCATAACAAGTTAACATTATTTGCGGATCTAATCCTTAACCCATTCAGTAGCGATAGGTATACAATATCGAAGCCAATGGGGTTCACAACTCACAACAATGCATTTAATTACGACCTACGAACCGGATAATCCGTGGACGTAGACGGGTCTCGATTGATTCAAACCGTTATATCCCACCGACTATAAATCGTTATTCGCAAGGGTTATGGATGCTTAGGTGAGTTAGCAAAAGTGTGGTCTCGACTTTTACTTTTACAGGATTTCCTAAAAACGCGTTGACAATTTCTACTGCGGCATATTGTTGATAATTTTAACAAACGTTTGCGTTTGTTCGAAGAATATTTTAAAGATATATGTTTTATTTTAGTTAAATGTTTTTATTATTAGCCTACTTTGACGTCCCACTGCTGGGCACAGGCCTCCCCTCGTTTTCTCCACTCGACCCTGTCATCGGCATCGGAAAGGTGGGTCAATATGGTTAATGAGTGGGACCCACGGAACACCATAGACGGTGCAGGTCGGGGTTCAGGCAGACCGAAGAGGAGATGGCGGGACACCTAGGACGCATTCTACCCCAAATTAAGTTTTTTTTTTAATGACATTTAGTAAAATACTGTTTTTTTTTGTCAACGTACTTTTGGGCCAGGTGGGGGACTTGAACCATTTTATTAAAAATAATGCCAAAATTAAATAAAAAATCTTATTAGCACTCCGGTAAAACGTCCTCCAAAATAAGTCTACAACGATTTTGATAGCACACGCAGTGCAAGTGTTATTTATACGTCATAACTTCATAGAAGTTCGAATTTAAATAAGCAAATAGCGATTTCTAGCAAGAAACTAAAAAGATAATGCGACGTTACATTACAGTAGCTTAATCGTATCACTAAACGAATTATCTCTTACCCACGTCACGTTCTGTCACATTCTCGAGTTAAATAGGGTCCCTGCGTCACCTTAGGCGATGTGTTTGCTGCGATTGGAATCGGAATCTTAAGACTACCCGTGCGTTCATGTCGTGTCCGTAGTACATGTATGAGGCATTGAGGCCCGCCATTACACGTATATACAATCGGCAGAGCGAGCACAGATCGAGTTAACATACTCTATGTTAACTCGGGGACTGTTACTTAAATAATTCGGGGATCTCGGAACGGCTTTAACGATTTCGATGAAATTAGCTATATTTCGGGGTCGGAAAATCGATCTAGCTAGGTCTTATCTTTGGGAAAACGCGCATTTTTGAGTTTTTATGTTTTCCGAGCAAAGCTCGGTCTCCCAGGTACTGTTATTATAAGGGGCGTTAATCTTCGAACATAGTTTTTACGGTTCCGTACCCAAAGGGTAAAAACGGGACCCTATTACTAAGACTCCGCTGTTCGTCTGTCCGTCTGTCTGTCACCAGGCTGTATCTCATGTCATGAACCGTGATAGCTAAACAGTTGAAATTTTCACAGATGATGTATTTCTATAACAACAAATAATAAAAAGTAAGGAACCCTCTGTGCGCGAATCCGACTCGCACTTGGCCGGTTTTTTTAAAGACATTTAACTATCAACTAAATGGCGTTACTATGTATAGCGAGTTCACAGTCATTTAAACGGTGTTAGATAAATATTTGATACATCCGTAAACTACCTAGTGCATTATTAGTACCATCTCATACTTCTAATAGCTAGATTTGGTAGCTGGCTTCCAAATGCTTTGAATCCCTTTTTAAAAATGGAAAAAAATCAAAAAGGAGCCACGCTAGCTACGAAATTCGACCACGAGATGGGAATGTTTTCCCATTTCATAAATGGCTACAAGGCTGGAAACTAGGTACATTTTCCATTTGGAAGCAGGCTACCAAATCTGGCTAAGAGATGGGACTAGAGGGTATTTTACAGATTTTACTAGCTACACACAATATAGGTATCTGGCACCAAATACATATATTTTATAACATAAATATTTACCGTGAAGTTTCTGTTTGGTTGTAAATAAAACCGACATAGCCATATTTTACATCCTATACCTAGTCACCAACAGCTTGAAAGTCAATCCTAACACCAGTAATTTAAATTAATTATATTAATTAATTAAAATGAAATAACTTTTAGGTAAATGTTGCTATTACCATATTTTCCGCGCCGCCTTTGGTGTAAGCTCGGTTGATGTTGATACCTTTATTTTTATTAGAAAGTAATTATGATTACATATGTATATATGTAGGTATTTTTATTTCACTCTAGCAGATAGCTGCCTCCTGCTCTAATAGAATAAAGTACCCTGAGTACTACCGTGAGGTTGTGCGTTAGCTTAGTATTAGCTAAATTTGGCGACATACACATCAAGCAGAGTGGCGCAGTGGAAGCGTGCTGGGCCCATAACCCAGAGGTCCGTGGATCGAAACCACGCTCTGCTAGTTTTTTTTTTTTTTTTTTTTATTAATTAATTATATATCCAACGAGATGGAGCGACGACCTGGTGAAGGTCGCGGGAATTCGGTGGTTGCGAGCGGCACAGGATCGGTCGGAGTGGCGAGCCTTGGGGGAGGATTATGTCCAGCAGTGGACGTCTATCGGCTGACATGATGATGATAATGATGATGATGAATTAATTATATTAGTCAACAACATGTAGTTTTTCCACAGAACCAATTGGTAAACGTCCGAGTGCTCGACGCGTAGTATATACCGGGTGTTTCCAGTAACAGGAGCAATAATTTAAACTGGAGGCTGTACGCCTCAAACTGACCAACATTTGTATACTACTTAGTATATGGCATGGGCACTCTGTGTCAAAGTGACATGGCTGAAATTCGAAAAAAGACGATTTTTCTTCATTCGAATTTAAGCCATGTCACTTTGACATAGAGTGCCCATGCCATATACTAGTACCGCGTCGAGCACTCGGACGTTTACCTTATTCATAGTTTTAGTCTATGTATTTGTAAATGGCTAGTATGATATCATATTAAGAAAATATATCCCAGCATATTTTCATGACCAAAATTCAAGAAAGCCTGCCTCAAAAAGTAGTCTGAATTTATCAAAAATAGGTATTCGATATAGGGGGTATTGTCCGTATTGTCTAATTAGACTAAGTTTACGACACTCCTAGTAAAGCCACATTTGTTAGTACTGATTTATATACATAAGATATAGAGTAGAAACCTAGGTGATTAAGCATTATTTTTATTTGTGGTTTCGTAGTTTCGCCACTAATTATCTGGCCAGAAAAATAAAACAGTTCTCCGCTAAAAATATTTCCAGCGCAGCGCAGTGATGTTCACTTGAAAAACATATAATGTCGCTATACAACTTGTTTGTGATTTGTACCCAGCTCAGACTTTCATCTGGAACCAGGGCTGCCTCTTATCAAAACAAATTATATTTATTTTACTTTAAAAAAAAGTTTTTGGCAAAAAAAAAAACATTTTCGACGCAAGCTTTTATCGCTGACTGTACTTATCTTTCCACAGGTAATGCTCATCGAGATAATTCAAACAAGCCCAAACATAATTAGGTTGCGTTGTTTTATCACAGACTTGCTACGTCCGCCTCCTGTCTCCATCATCAGATCAGCTCGATGGTACCATAATATTGCATTGTCACCCGACTCACATCCCCTCAGAGCAGCTGTGGACGGGCCCCCCGAGCAATTTTGAATTTTATATACCTATGTCATAAATAATATATCAAAGTTGATCAAGCCTGTCGGGCTTTCCCACAGCCGAGGGGATATATATGAAAATTTTCAGCTTCATCGGAAAACGGGAGTGGACCGAATTTCGAATTAACTTGCAAGATTTGATTATAGACCGACAGGCAGACAACGGGACAGGTAAATAAAAGCTTGTAAAAACGTTATGCAGTTGCTAAGTAATAAATAAGGGACCACTTGGGAGGGTATTGTTTGTGATTTCGTAGTTTGTCGACTAACTATTTGTAAAAACTATAAAAGGAGAACGCTAAATATATCAATGTTAATGAGTTGTCTGTCGCCGTCCGCTATCTGTCGTGAACTGGTCTTATGATTGTCATGTCTAATTTTGAATTCAAATGTCGTTCCAAATATGTATGTCTACTCAGTCAGCCGGCCTTGTCAGGTCGCCACGGAGGTCGGAAGCCAGGACAGTTAGGTAACGTCAGTATATGTAGGTACCATCTGTAAACGAAAATATTTGCGGCAGCCCTCGCAGTGTCGCCACGGGCCACTGATAGCACGCATCCACCGCTGCCCTGTCACTCGCGTAGCGCACCTTCGCTTTACGTGAGCCAGTATACAGTTGACCTGTAACAACTGTCATTACAACACCTATCTACTACCATCTGTAAACAACATGTTTGTGACAGCCCTCGCTGTGTCGCCGCGGGCGTCGCTGAATACAAACATCCGTCCTGACAACACGCATCCGTCGCTGCCCTGTCACTCGCGTAGCGCACCCTCGCTTTACATGAGCCAGTATACAGTTGACCTGTAACAACTGTCATTACAACACCTATCTACTACCATCTGTAAACAACATGTTTGTGACAGCCCTAGCTGTGTCGCCGCGGGCGTCGCTGGATACAAACATCCGTCCTGACAACACGCATCCATCGCTGCCCTGTCACTCGCGTAGCGCACCCTCGCTTTACGTGAGCCAGTATACAGTTGACCTGTAACAACTGTCATTACAACACCTATCTACTACCATCTGTAAACAACATGTTTGTGACAGCCCTCGCTGTGTCGCCGCGGGCGTTGCTGAATACAAACATCCGTCCTGATAGCACGCATCCATCGCTGCCCTGTCACTCGCGTAGCGCACCTCGCTTTACGTGAGCCAGTATACAGTTGACCTGGAGACCTGTAACTGTCATTACACCTACTACCATCTGTAAACCAACATGTTTGAGGCAGCCCTCGCTGTGTCGCCGCGGGCGTCGCTGAATACAAACATCCGTCCTGATAGCACGCATCCTTCGCTGCCCTGTCACTCGCGTAGCGCATCTTTGCTTTACGTGAGCCAGTATACAGTTGACCTGGAGACCTGTAACTGTCATCATAACAACTCGGTCGGCAAACTTTTGAGAAGAAAACAGCTGCAGCAATAATCAACTCTCAGAATTAAATATTATTTACAAAAACGGGACTTAATCGCGAATAATTAAGTTTTCAAATTTACCTCCGACGTTTCGACGATGGCGTTGTTGCCGTAGTCTCAGAGAAGACTGGCTACAGTTGACATCAACGTCTTCTAGCCTCGCGAGTTTGACGAAAAAAAGCCGCTTCCATACAATCGAAGTTACGCTCTCATTTTATAAAGACATGCTTAAATTACATGAAACTAGACATGAACATTAAAGTAACATACGAGTATATATATCTATGTCTGGTACTAGTCTTCGTTGCTAGAAATTGCAATACAAGGAAATTAGAGCGGGTACAAGTTTTACATGCAAAACTTCATCTAGCTCGATTTTGACTCTGAGCACAGAATAAATAATAGTACCAGGTACAGAAGGTTCACTATCTAATGAACGCGTATATTACGAAAGACATGACCGCAAGGTGGCGCAAGCGTGCGCAGCAACTACTACTGCTAGACACCAAAATTGGTATGGGCCGCATGTACTTGTAGCGACGCGACGAAATCGTGGAGTGAGCCACGCCTGCTCTGAGTCTTTACTTTCTCTTACTCTGAGATGAGATCACACAAACTTTAGACGATGCGTTCAGTGTATTCCGTAAGCTTTGATAATAGCGCCGGCCCCACATTACTATTAAAATATGTAACGTACTCAAATACGTACATATTTTCCTAACGAAAAAGTAGAATGAATATCGCCGCTATACTTACTCAACTTCGTATCTGCAACACTCATTTGATGACAAAAACACCCGTATTCCGAATGAAAGAAAAGCGATATTTCCATCAAATGATTGTTGCAAATATGAGGTTGAGTAAGTATAGCGACGATATGGAAGATACAATTCTTGCTCTTATCGTGGTTACCGTAGCAAACGAAGTATTCGTTACTTGTTACTTGCTACCTACAGAGGAATATGTTCAAAGATGTGGTTATTTACATACGTAACTAGTACTTACTTGTTGATGCATATCTTTTGCGGGCTGTGCGGAACTAATTCCACACGGAGCCCGATCCAGATTTGACATTACGGTTTTGGTCTTATTTTGACCTTGAAGATCGCTCACGCTAATTGCTTGTATATATATGATAACTTTATGTTTTGCGTAAGATAACTTAATCCGAGTAAGTAATAAACTTCTAAGTTCTAACATAACTTTTAATATAACTTCAACAACACACCACTCACATAACTTTTAAGTTCTAACATAGTTTTTAAGTCTTATTTTATATACACTACTAACAAAATGAGATCACTTTTGTATTAAAAAGTTAATAAACAAATTGAATTGAATTGAATAAACGCGCAAATCGTAAGACCAAGGGCCAATTCGCAATTACACATATATATCGTGGCGTCGATTATGATTACGATTAAAGAGGGCACCCTAGCGATGTTACGATTCGACTTCAAAAGTCGGTTCAAACCGATTTAGGCCTGAAGTCGACTAAATCGAGGTGAGTATTCTGTAAATCGACTTAAGATACGTTTACCTCACCCGCTCTAAACGCAACCTTTTCGATTTGTTGCTGCGTCACTTTCGTTAGTTTCGTTTGACATATTGAGGAATAATATGTACGCGAATCGACTTCAAACCACGAAAACTGTTGCCATGCACATTGCCGCCATTATTGAGTCGTCGAAACTTCGTATCTACTAGTAAAGTAAAATGAAACTTATTATTTGAGTAGTAAGGTTCAATTTCGAATGAGCTCGAGAGATCGATTTGGCCGTAAACTTGGATCGGTTTGGCAGTTTTGGGCCGCGTCGATTTGCGAACTGTACAAATTCGCGGCAATGACTCACGGAATCGCACGCTCTTTCCTGCTTGCTCGGATACTGCTTTCCCGTTTTAGCTTTAGCAATGAATGAAATTGTGATCTACGGCGCAGCGGAAAGTAAAAAAATATTACAAAAGTTTTTACGTCATAGTTTTCGCTGTCGTGTGTCTAGATCCTGTCCTAGCTAAGGATTCTAAGGGTCAAACATATAAAAGGTAAAATTGACAAATCGATTTCCTCGACTCAAAACCAAGTGACTACGGAGCGGTTTGTACTGATACTTAAAAACAATAGACGCTAAATCGACTTGGCCAAACCGACTTGGGTTTAAATCGGAGTCGACTTATTCGGTTTGAATTTTTTTCGATTTGACACATTACTAGGGCACCCGGAAACGGCGCGAAAATTTCATCGAAACAATGTTTAATGTCACCTAATTAGGGACAGAGAGGCGTATTTGTCAAAATTAGATAAAATAATTAATATAGCAAGTTGGTAACTTCAGTATTTAGCGCTTGAAATACTAGATTAATTCCGAGTAATTCGCTACGTTGCTGGCTTGAGTCACTCGAGTCTTCAGTTTAATTTAGTTCGTTCTAGCATTCCTATTCATGTCTCACGTTAGCTACAAGTCTAGAGTAATTTTACCTCCATTCAAGGGCGATATTAGTGATGTTACATATATTTATAAGATGTTCGTTTTACAAGGACGTACAGCATCACATGTAGCGAATCAGACTACGCGTCAAAATCTATCTATCATTCTATAACGGCCTATGATAACGGCTTACAAAAAGCGGTAGGTATATATTTTTCACCTCAGCAGCTCGAACAAGCCTACTTTCGTCACTCTGGAGTGAGGAAAGTGCGACTTTCCTCACTCCAGGGAGTGAAACAATGTAGCTTTTTAATTTAGTGAAGGCCATGAACTTCATACTTTTATTACATTTTTTTTATGGTATGGTACGGTACGATACGGTACGGTACGGTACGGTACGGTCCGGTCCGGTCCGGTCCGGTCCGGTCCGGTCCGGTCCGGTCCGGTCCGGTCTCGTCTCGTATCGTCTCGTATCGTATCGTATCGTATCTTATCGTATCGTACATATTATAATACTTTTTTTTTCTGTTTATTCTGTGTAATTCGAAATACATACCTTTAATATGTTCTCACTACTGAGGTGAAAAATTATGTGTGCAACACGAGAGCAAAGTTATTTTACATCTCGTGTTTTTGAGTCCCTCGCTACGCTCAAGATTCTACCTTAGAATCACTCGCTTCGCTCATGATTCAATTATAGAATCTTTCGCTTTCTCGATACTCAAAATAAACACTCGCAAGAAAAACCAACTGTCCTCTCTTGTTGCACAAATAACTATTGTAGAACAATTAGACTGTAAAAGATAGTTTTGAAAGCGAACTGTAGAGCAATTAAGGCAAAACAATTAAATAAAACGTGTATAAATTACTTTGCATGGAAATCCTATACCAAGACCTTCACCGAGGAAGAGTTTTGGCCGAAGGGTGTCAAGTTTCGGCGGTTACGCGGCCGACGCCCTGACCCTGCGAGGTTGCGTAATGCATCTCAACCATAATGTGATTAAATTTGTAGCGCTTAGTTTTAAAATATATTTTTTTCTACTCGTCGACTATAATCTGTGTATTACAACTTCATGTGCAACACTACAACCTTACTCTTTTCAACGTTGGATAGTCTATGGCACTTCCGACTCAAGCATAAGAATTTTATCGATACGGTTTAGTCAATTATAAAATTTTTGAAAATAGAACTTAAAACTAACTATTACTTAATAGTGATATAGTCAAGCTTTTCAACCTCGTACGTTACCAACACGGTACTCGACTGAAAAGCTCTCTATTATATCACGATTGTATAAAATACTATTTATAATATGTATGCTAGTTTTAAGGTATTTGTTTATGGGCCACTAGTTGCCTGAAATAAAGATTTTCATTTCATTTCATAAACTTTAAGTGAAAAGTAAATACAGTAATTTAAGAAATTCTCTTTGCTAAACATCTAAAGCCATTTGAATATACGAGAATATCATATAATAAATAAATTACAGCGTAGTGTAAACAATTTGTCAGTAGATAAAGCTCAAAGTCAAAGCCAAAGTCAAATGCCTAATTTATTTGCTGTATATATAAGTATACATGTACATATACAAGTATACATGTACATATACAATGAAATAGTATTCATATTAGGCACAATAGGTATATATATATGAGTTTTATTATATTACCAAAGATAGATATAACTCCGTAATAGATGGATACAGTCTAAGAAAAAAACGTGCCTCGAAAATCTTGAAAATTTGATTCTCGATCAGATGGCGCCACTAGTTTTGGCCTACTCTCGTATAGAGGGCGTTGATGGTTTCGTTTGTTATTTATGATTTTATCGCATATCCGTTAAAGAACATGGGTCAAAATCATATAAAAATTATTAATGCAAATAAAAAAATCATCTAACGTACAACGTATTTTAACGTATTTTTATAAATCTTCATTTTTAGTTTTAAAGTATGTCGATAGATGGCAGTGAATTTTCAGTGGTTACAAAATTTACTATGACAGTACCGCTTTATCTTATTATATCCTCTTTGATATTACTTACATTGCACTTGATCGGTCAGTTTAACTAAGTAATTAAGGTGCAGTAGGTTCAGAAAACGGAGTTTAAAAAAGTCTTAGCGCTCTTTTGGATTACAATACGGTTGCCAAAAATTTAACTAGCGTTCTTGAGGTATTTCTAGGGGGACTGTATCGATACGAATCCTGTTTTTGATTTTCGATCGATAAAAATAAATTACAAACATAGGGCTAAAATGCACTTTAAATTTAAAAAAATTTAAACAAATTATGCACAAAAGCTAAAAATATGAAAATTGCTTCCAAAAATCGATAATGTTAAGTTTGAGGGAACGTATCGATTACTTTTTGAAACGTACAAAAAAATAAAATTATTAAACATGGTATCCGCACTCCCGGACACGCACTTCCAACTCGCTTACGCTTACTATACGCTCAGTGAGAGTGAGAGTAGAACACGAACTTACTGGGCCTTTAATAAAAAAAATACTTATAAAAAAGTACCAATATATAGTTGGTCAAACCAATTTGTCAGTCAGTAACAACCAGGAAAATTATACTCATCCCTTTCTTTTGGGTGCTAGTACTAGTGTAAGACAAAGATAGTATGATTCTCTCTGTCTATGTTTGAAATGAGACAGTCCTTTGACAAACTATAGTACCAATGAATGAATAAAACAAAAATATAATAAATAAAACACAATGAAAATAAGGTTAAAATTTAAAATATTTTAATTAGGTATGGAATTCTTACAAATATTCTTTGGGAGATCGCCCCTTCGCGCTTTTTTTTTACCTATTGCCTCTTTCTACTAATAAATTGGTTTGCCAGACTACAATCACAATTTTTCTGAACCAATTTCAAGTTTCCTTTTAAATATTACCAACAGAAAGGATAAATCATTATTGCTTACCAATTTAGCCAACACAACGCCAGAAGTTACCAAATAAACGAACTTTCCTTTTTAATTCTGAGTCTGACACCGCTCGGGCAAAAGTCACGTCGGGTCGCGCCTTCGAAATTCGAAATACGCCTTCGCGCCAAGAATATTCATTTCATTTTTCTTTGTGCGATCGGAAACCGTTATTCCCAGGCCGACATTTCTAAATTGGAATATTTTGAATTGCTGAATTCCGACCACAGGTGCTTTCCAGAGAATCTTAATAAACCATTTGCCTACAAAAAATGTAAGCGAACGCATTCAGGTATTTGGGCGAGACCCGATTTTCGGAATATAAATTGGGAAAATGTAAATTGTTGTCGCGAGTCGTCAGACGAGACGTGGATGAGAAAGTATTCGATCGTATCTTTTAATTCGAACAGGCTTCGAGGTAAGGTAATGCATATCAAAATATTATTAAAATTAGGTTCAGCATATATCGCGTTAGGTACTGTTCCTTAGAAGTAGAATTTAGATAAAGTAAACAGTATAAATAAGTATGCATATAGTTAACCTATTCGGGAAGAGCGGTGCCCCCCAAGTCCCCCAACACAGCCAATTCTTTGTAGAGATACCTTTATAAAACACATACCTACGGTATAACGCTCGGTTGTGTTTTATTTATTTTCACAAGAATTCAAGTTCTAAGACGAAACTGTGCAATGTATCTTGAGATTCGAAATAATCACAGAGTAATTAAATTTATAAGCACTGAATTGTACACCCTGGGCACTGTAGAAAAAATTCAAAAACCAGCCAAGTGCGAGTCGGACTCGCCCACCGAGGGTTCCGTACTTTTTAGTATTTGTTGTTATAGCGGCAACAGAAATACATCATCTGTGAAAATTTCAACTGTCTAGCTATCACGGTTCATGAGATACAGCCTGGTGACAGACAGACAGACGGACAGCGGAGTCTTAGGGATTTTTACCCTTTGGGTTGGGTACGGCACCCTAAAAAAAACAAAAATAGATTTTCTTGAATAAACACCAGGCTGCAGAAAATTTTATGCAATATGCAACCGTTCCAGCTTGCAGTTGCATAAATCGAGCGGGACGTAAAAACCTTAACTTTATGTGAAAACGCGTTTTCACTAGTCAAAACTAGTTTCCCGTAATCCTGGTGTAAACCTAACATAATACATATTACATACATACATAATATTATAGGACATTATTACACAAATTGACTTAGTCCCACTTTAAGCTCAATAAAGCTTGTGTTGTGGGTACTTAGACAATGATATATATAATATATAAATACTTAAATACATAGAAAACACCCATGACTCAGGAACAAATATCTGTGCTCATCACACAAATAAATGCCCTTACCGGGATTTGAACTCAGCACCATTGGCTTCACAGGCAGGGTCACTACCCACTTAGGCCAGAGGCCAGACAGGTCGCCAAATAATATGTTAAGGGGCCCCCTGACTATCAGTCCGCTGGAAGATATCGGCCTGTCAGTTGTTCGGAACTGTCAAATTTTTGTTCTAACTGACAGGCCGATATCGTCCGGCTGACTGATAGTCAGTGGACCCCTTTACGTAATATTATTATTCTTATATAATCCGCCTCTAGTGAATAGAAATTACAAGTTATATATAGCTTATATATTATATTAGATGTAAAATTAAGAGATCGAGTCCGAAACACCACGCTGCGCTCTAAGACTCAAATAATAGACGTAGCTCGGAAAGCGGCCAAGTTGAAATGGGACTGGGCTGTTCATGTCTGCCGAATGCCGGATGACTTGTGGGCCAAGTTAACCACGGAGTGGGAGCCCCACGAGTCTAACCGGGGATCCGGCAGACCTCGTCGGCGATGGCGGGATAACTTGGACTCCTTCTTGACAGGCTGGCCGGATATAGCATTAAACAGAGACGAGTGGAAAAAGAGGGGGGAGGCCTTTGCCCAGCAGTGGGACACAGTGGGCTCTGAATAATAATATAGCTGAAGAACATTGAAATTTGAAAATCATTGTGACGAGGACTACGAACTAACGGGGTAAGTCGCATGCGAGTACAAAATTCCTATCTTGAAACACCGCAGTAAGTATCGGCTCCAACTCCCTTGATTATATATTCAGTTAGTTCATCAAAATTCTAAAAGTCTACGATAATCTTCATCATTTTGGTATTCTCTTGTTCATTATATTACGTAACATAATATAATATATTAAATTATATAAAAAGTCGCACTTAAACTATCGTGAGACATATTTCAAAATATTTATCAGTACGGTTTTTACTCACTATTATAATAATATTATTTGTAATAATGGTGAGTAAAAACCGTACTGATAAATATTTTATATAAAAAGTGTTCAGAAAGTTATACGTTTCTGCACTAGACCATTTTACTTTCTAAGTACGATTATTTTCTTTTTTCTACGATAAACAACTGAAATTTAGTTCGAAACGGACTTGTTAATCAATTTCCATGTTTTTTACTCCCCATTCCATAAATAACGATACTTTTACCTAAATGGTTAATTGAAAGTACCCTCAAGAAATGCTATAAATAATGAAACTAGTCATGTTTAAAAAAAAACATGTAAGTATTTTACTCTCCTCGTATTCGAAATGAAAAGTAGTGTTTAACTCGGGTGAAAGGCATCATTTCAGCCTCGGACTATTACCGGCAGAAATGATTGCCTTTCATCCCTTGGTTAACAATCTACTATACGACACGCAATCAGACGTAAACGGAACAGAAATATCTGGTAAGAATAAGTTTTACTACCTATAATCGAAGGCACTACATGTTGTCAGCCGCCGAACATAACTATCGCGGCCATAAACCCAGTCATTTATCCAATAGCGAATAATAGTTTTCTGAGAAAAACAGTTTTTTGTCGAAGCGTAAATGTAACCGCCTGCCTGATGCCCGTGCCTGACTTGATGGTTTTGGAAGCCGCTTATAGATATGCATTTGAAGTGAACATATAAAAATACTAGCTTCTGCCCGTGACTTTCTCTGCGTGGGATTGACAAAAACTTCCTCGGGCCTCAAACTACCTCCATACCAAATTTCATCTAAATCGGCTCAGCGGTTTAAGCGTGAAGAGGTACCTAACAGGCAGACAGACAGAGTTACAGAATATAAGTGGGAATTTTTATTCCCATATGTTCGGAACACCAATGTTCCATGATGGGAAAGACATACCTAAATAATAAATTCATAAGATCATAACTCTTTAACTCACCACAGTAGTTTAGTGCCCTTGCATGGTATCATGTTCCTATCCTCAGCTTGTAACTTAACTATAAACATGACTGCAAATACAATCACTATCACTACATAGTATAAAACAAAGTCGCTTCTTGCTGTCTGTCTGTCCTTATGTATGGTTAGATCTTTAAAACTACGCAACGGATTTTGATGCCGGTTTTTTTAATCGAACGAGCGAGCGATGCGAAGTGAAGTTCTTACATTCAACATGGATCTCACAGCTGGCTAGGGGCACGTCCCGGCATTTCGATGTTTTTAAGCTAGATACAGAGGATAGTCAGAGTTTTATCAGAGGATAGTTTGATGGACAACTTAAGTAAATTTGTTCTAACTTAAATGAAATTGGGTAAAACTAAACGTGTAGTCGGGCATTATATTTTAGTCATTAAATTATGAGCAGGCTCGATGAAAGGGTTATAGAGCTAGTAGAGCCTAGAAGGCCAAAAAGCTATTTGTGAGGAGTCTTGCTATTCTGGTAATCTTATTTGCAAGAAAGTATGGTCGAGTTTCGTATCAAATGAAAGTGCTCGGTTTACACATTTATTAAAGCTGTTTTTAGGGTAAAAGTTGAATTTTGGGCAACGTTTGATTGATATAGAACGTAATACAAGCGAAGCGTTTACAAAAATTGGAAACAACCCTTCTTCAAAACAACAAATCTATCTATAAGGTTGTTTTGATTTGATCTGATTTGAACCGCGAGTTCTCAGTTCATAGTAGATAGTGATTCAAGAGGAAGGTTTATATGTATAATACATCAGCATTGCACCCGTGCGAAGCCGGGGCGGGTCGCTAGTAAATAATAAATTCGATTGGTTTAAATAAAATCTTGTGTACTAACACAAGTGTGGGACTGGCGCAGTGGGCCGGCGATCAATTTTACGGTGGCGGCGGAGGTTTTCGGTTTATAGCCGCCCTTAGCACGTCGCTCGATGGACGCGCCCGTACGGCCAGGAAAGTAGCCAAGATTTTTTACTATTGGCGTTTTCCACAGCGGCATTCAAACTTCTGAAATCTAAAACTTTAAATTGTACACATATTTCGTGATTATAACGGGTCTAACGCGATATAATTTCATTATTTTCAGCACGGGTGACGGATGAGTGTCATCCGTGACCACAGCTGGTGTAGCCCAGCTGAATCGTCAGTCAAGGTAAAATTAATGAAATGATATCGCGTTAGACCCGTTGTATATAACGTATAGTCACTTCTAAAATCCTCTAAAATCTGTTCAAAAGCAGCATTGGTAGCCTCTACGCATATCGACCAATACGCAGAATGAACACAAAGTACCTACTACGTAAAATGACATACGTAAATTGACCAATACGCTTTATGCCAACACGAGCGATCAGTCGCAAAATGACCTACCTTACCAATAAAGTTCTGTATTCTGTTAATAATACGCGAAATGACCAAACGCAAAAAGTACAAAATAGCTAATCATGGTCCCACCGCACTGTTTCTTTAAAAAAAATTACATTTCCTTCACAAAGATAACGCATTGGACCGGCAATCCAAGGATGTGGGTTCGAGTCCCACGTTGGCCAGAGTTGATTGATATTCGTTGATTTTTTAATTGTGATTTACATCTGTATTTACAACTTATAGATTTTCCCTCACATTTCGTTACAATTCGTTAAGTTTTGGAGGGAGAACATGCAAGAACAACACCTCCTTTTTTGCGTGACCAATTTACCGATTCCATTATTATATTTTATGGCAGTTGGCCGCAATCAAAAATGTACATCTGCTTCGTGGTTCCTAAGAACAACAAATCCTCTATTAATTGAACAAACAGATATGCGAAGTGCATACTGACAAAGTGTTTAAAAAACCCTTGCCTGAACTTACCTGTAACTAAAGAAGTTATTAAGCGAAAAACAAATGTTAATACTCCCAACATCACTTTTCGTGGCCACATCCAAAGCTACTACCAGTACTTACAAAGATGGGTGACGCTTTATGACACCAAACTTCGGCGATATGTAATCGAGCTTACGTTGTCCGACCTCCAGTGCAGAGTATTTTGACACTTGTATTTATGGCCGTAAGGGTGATAATTCTTGGCTTGGGCCTTGATGGATTTCTTGATTGAATTATGCAATTAAGGGATAGGCTAATGGCTCTGGAATACGCTGATGGAAATGAGAAAAAAGACATTTGAAAGAAAGAAGTCATTATTGCAAAATCTGATTTCTATTCGGGGCAATTAAACAGTCTGGTTCGGTATCGGTATCTGACCATCATCATAGCCAAAAGACGACGTCCATTCGGTCCATTGGTTAAAACAGTGGTTGAAAACTTTCGACAAGACCCATTGATATTTTGGACCAGAATATATTACTTTAGCGTCACGGATGTAACAAACGCTACAATACTGTATACCATGATAAAGCGACTCCGACAATAATAATGAATGCAAACTGCCACTTGTCTCTAGCACTCTCTACTACAGGTTAGTTTATAGAGATACGCAAAATGTAAGAGTTTTGTAGTTGTTCCAGATTAAACAACAGCTTCCGTTTGAGTGACATCGGAAGATTACCTGTCATCAGGTGTTTCACGGACCAATAGCTCCTCCAGGCGTTTTCAATCCATCTGTCGACCTCTTTCTCCTGACGCGCTTGGAAGGAGACTAATTGGCCCATATAGTACCAACGCTTAGTCGAAAATCCAACAACGCTTCATAAAAAGCGCCGCTGAAATCGTGTGAATCAATAAAATTCCATCCATGTATCCATTTGTGTCATTCAAACGCTTTTTTAACGCGCGTCGCGTCGCTCGTGCGAATGGCCTAAAACATAAACACGACCACCTTAAAGTCTGAAGTCGATTACTTTGTAACCTACCTAGCAAGCGTATTATGGATGGCTTTATCACAGATTATATAATACTATACTAGTAGCTTTATCCATGTGATGAAATAACTGTCACTTTTTAACACCGCGGTATAGAAAGTGACGGACACCATTTTATCACGCTGTCACGAAGACAAGAACGGCCATCATATCCGTACAGGCTATAAAAGCTGATTGGAGTTGCACGATATACATTTTGAGGCTGTTTGTGGTCATGTATGTGCAACTTTGTACACGAATAAAGGATGACTCACGTTAGACGGGGCCGGAGCTTACGGCTCTTCGTTTTCTATGGAAAGCATCACGTGATCACCGGTCATCTATCATAGAAAAGCGGCTGAAGCTCCGGCCCGGACCCGGCCCAGTCTAACGTGAGTCATCCTTTACGTGGTAATACAAATAAGTGTGGCTGGCCTTCACATTGGGGACACATTGATTAGTGTTTATTGCGAGTTTTATACATTTGCTTTGTTGTCGTAAGTAGAAACGTGCTAGTGATAATTTTACTGTTTTCTAAAAAATATAAGTACACATACCTTCACACACACACACACACACACACTTCAGGCTCTAAATACATAATTAGGAATTGTTACTGAAGTAATTAATAAGTATTAAATAGTAAAAAAAAAATTAAAAAAAATTTGTAACCATCATGCTAGTACTACTTTTTAGTATAAAAGAAGTATTTAGTTTTAGATTTAAGTGTTAAATACTAGATTTAAAGACACAAACATAATGGTTTATACACTAGCGATTTCGGAAGAGCGGGGTTTTCTGTCACAAGCATATCTAATGCTTAAAAGAAGATCCCATCCCATGCTGTAAACTACTTGTAAGGAACCAATAAACATTTTTTCATTTTTTCATAAGTGATTATTACGTTGAAAGTCACGGTGAAATCATCAGCTGTTATAACTAGACGTATATCGATCTTCACCAAGGAGGAGTTTTGACCATAATTGTGTGTATTTAGTTAATTTTATAATAATATGTATGCAATTTTTTTGGTATTTATGTTTGGCCATGTTATTTATCTATGGGCCAATAGTTGTTGCCTGAAAATTGAGATTTTCATTTCATTCCATAACTTTGACAGATAAAAAAATGAATTTTCACTCGTGTTTTTTGCTGCAAAAACGTCGATCCAGTAATGCATGCTGCAGTTAAATTAAAGGTGATTTGCGTGCCAGCAGCCCGTTACATGGCGCGGTATCACCGCGTTATCGCTGCGAGATCGCTGCGGTATCGCCACGGTATCGCTCTAATCGCTTGTTACGGGTAATGTAGGTTATTAATTCAGTACGGTTACGAGTTAGCTTTTTACTATGAACGTGCTTGGTATATTATAAGTTTATGTTGTTTTGTAAATGATTCATTTGGTCGGATAGAGTAAACGGTAGCGAGAGCCGTGGCAGGTAAAACTTAAGGTGCAGTGGGTTCAGCCGGCAGAGCTTTTAAAAAATCGTGGCGTTTTTAGATCATAAAACGGTTGCCAAAAAACATGAATAGATTTTGAAACCTTTCTCTAGTGACTTCATCTATTCGACTCCAGTTTACCGCTTTCGCTCGATAGGAAAAAAACACGAACATAGGTACACTATTAAAAATTTATAACAATAAAAAAAAAGTCATTTATTGTCGCAGTAAGTATACAAAAAAAAAACAGTAAAAAACAGTAGTAGGTACAAGCTTAAGTTACAGCAGTATTATTATACAATTGTTGCCCAAGTGACAAAAGCTAAGAATATGAAAATTGCTTCCAAACTCGATTACTTGTTTTTGTTTAAAAGTAACTATCTGTGATCCCTTGCACGCACATCCGTCTCGCACACGCTCACACTCAGTGAGAGTGAGAGAAGAGCCTGAACTCCCGGCGCCTTAAGGAGATTGACAGTTTCCCGTAACATAAAGCATCCAGTTATGGAGCGAAGTAATGCTTACTCGAACTTGCTTGTAATGTTGAAGGTTGTTCGGGGTGACTTTGTTTGTCATAATTATTGAAAGTCATAATGTAATGATTGTCATATTATAGTCATAATTCTGAAACCGTTAACTTTTCAGTATTTTCCTCAGGTCCTATAGATAGGTTAGGTTAGGTTTGTTGTATGGCAATCCTGAAAAGTCACGCGTTTCTGAGAAAAACCAAATTATGACTAACGAAAATGTGGACAAACAATACATTACATTATGACTTAAAACTATATGGGAAACAATAGAGAACCAGGTTGTTCAACTCCATTTTTCGGAGCTTTCGGAAATAAGATCTCAATGTCGACGAAACTTTTTAAGCCGACACGCACCAAAGCCCAATTTTATACAAATGAACGTAGCATTTTCTTCAAAATTGCATATCTTTCTCAACCGTGGTTTGATCTTATTAAGCAGTCCATTTCACAGATCCTATTAAGAATAACACAGTTTGGTAAAGTAGTAAAACTCGTTCTTGATGTTTCACTTAGGACGTTTGGGCACGGAAGTGCAGCGGCAAGTTTGGAACTTCGCGGCCCGCGGGCTTATGAAACTTGGCCGCGTTCGCACCTGCGCTTGTAGATAGCTCTAATAAACGACATAGGACTTATTCTCGAACATACACTTGTAGCAACAGTTGCTAGAAAAGGCGGCTAGAAGTGCAATTTCAAGCAGCTGAAAAGGTAAAAGAAAAAGAAATTAATCCTAGCTAGAACGAATTAATACCTATTACTTATTCTGTGAGAAATTCTTAAACTGTATTGATTTGTAAAAGAGGTGAGGCCTACTTACAATTTTTTTTTTAATTTGGAATTTGAATTTTTGAATGTTAAGTTGTTTGAGTATTGAATGTTGTTGTTCTTAATAGGTTGTCTCTACGGAACTACGTATTTTTATTCGTTAGCCGTTATATTTTAGATTCCATTTTAAAATCGATCGTTAAAAAAAAAAATTCTAGAAATAATTTACAAATAATTGCCCATTGGATAATGTAAAATTCTCCGTAGAATATTAAACCTGCGACCATAATTCTACGTTGCCCGCCTACGGTCTTGTTTTCGTAAGTATTATTTTAGCCCGCCCACAGCTTCGTCCGTCAGACTTTCTTTTACGGAAATTGAGCAATTTTGTAGTGCCGTGAATAAACTGATAGTTAATTAAACTGCCTTAACCTTTACCTTATAACATAGAGTTCGTCTTTAGCTATCTGCAACAACTTTGTGATGAAAAAGTGTGAAATATAGTATATCCGTCATAATTTCGTAGGAAATTCACGTGCCGAGCACAGATCTACGATGTTCAAAATTGCCTGTCAAATATTAAAAGTGCCACCCAAGGGCCTGACACTATTTGATAGAGAAAGATAGTCTTATTGCGATTCCTATAAGAGGAAATAGAAAATAGTGCCATGCTTTGTCTTTATCACCGACCGGGTATTTTTTCATGGTCGGGTTATAGTATCATAGCAAGGAGGCGATGGCGAAATACCGAAATTTATAAGAGTGAAAGAGAAAAAGGATTATGCTGCCATACATGAAACTGTCAATACATGAATAATATTATGTCTTTCTCTTATCCCTGGTCGCTCGGTTTCATGTCTATAACTACTTGTATATACTATGTCTATGGTGCCGCCAAAATCGGAATGATATCAAGTGTCAATGGCAGTATTGAATTCCGAACAAATATGTGATTGCGTAAATTATTATTGTTACACTTCCTTTCCTAGGCTTTGTTTTCTATAATTTTTTTATTAGTACATTTTATCTACTTACCATGAGGTAAATGCCACTTCTAACTGAATTAGTAATTTTAATCAACGAAACTGAAACAGAGCAGTGCAGAGCAAACAGAAGCAAGAAGTATTCATGCAAATATGTAAACAACTCAATGCAAACTACGACCTGCGTTTGACACAATTACATAATTACTGTTACTGATTACATATTGTAGTCACTTTACGCAGTATGGTACACTCCGCATATTATATTTGCTTACTGCAAGAGCAGTGCAGAGCAAACAAAAGGAAGAAGTGTTCATGCGAATATGTAAACAACTCAATGCAAACTACGACCTGCGTTTGACACAGATTACATAATTACTGTTACTGATTACATATTGTAGTCACTTTACGCAGTATGGTACAATCCGCATATTATATTTGCTTACTGAAACAGAGCAGTGCAGAGCAAACAGAAGCAAGAAGTGTTCATACAAATATGTAAACAACTCAATGCAAACTACGACCTGCGTTTGACATAGATTACATAATTACTGTTACTGATTACATATTGTAGTCACTTTACGCAGTATGGTACACTCCGCATATTATATTTGCTTACTGAAACAGAGCAGTGCAGAGCAAACAGAAGCAAGAAGTGTTCATGCAAATATGTAAACAACTCAATGCATACTACGACCTGCGTTTGACACAGATTACATAATCACTGTTACTGATTACATATTGTAGTCACTTTACGCAGTATGGTACACTCCGCATATTATATTTGCTTCGTGTTTGACAGTAGCGCATCCCTGGCAGGTTAGGGCACACAAATCATTTGATAGTTGATAAAGTTTTTTACATCTGTCCTATAATTTGATGATGAACGATGATTGGATATTTTTCAATATCCATTACGTTCTTCGCACGTAGTCAGTCCAGCAGATATGTCAATGTTCAATGAAAGGAGGGATTAAGGCACAATGTGTCCACAAAACTACAGACTAATCTCCGTTGGATATGCATGTCTGCAAGATAGATCGACAGACCCATCCGTACGTAGGAATATGGGTGAATTAAGGGTAAATTACGGTCAATTTACTACCTTTATTGCTGACCGATATCACAAGATAAATATTTCATTTTATACAAAAAAAAATATTGTTTTTTATTTAAAATAATTTCTGTATGTGTTTAAATGCATAGTAGAGGTGGATGCTTTATATTACAGCTATCTAAAAGACGAACGTTCGTTCTGAGCGCCCGGCTCAAGTATGCTCCATTCCAAGTCAAGCGTTCACTTGCACTGACTGATAATACAACCCTCAAAGGAATTCGCGATAACATGTGCATGTTATCGTGAATGCATACCGTAAACCACACGACTGTAGTCCAAAGGCTTCCTACTAACACTATTTCGTGGTAAACATTGCAAATATGTTTTTAGGGTACCGTACCCGAAGGGTAAAAACGGGACCCTATTACTAAGACTCCGCTGTCCGTCTGTCAGTCTGTCCGTCTGTCTGTCTGTCACAAGGCTGTATCTCATGAACCGTGATAGCTAGACAGTTGAAATTTTCACAGATGATGTATTTCTGTTGCCGCTATAACAACAAATACTAAAAACAGAATAATATAAATATTTAAATGGAGCTCCCATACAACAAACGTGTTTTGCTGTTTTTTTCCGTAATGGTACGGAACCCTTCGTGCGCGAGTCCGACTCGCACTTGGCTGGTTTTTTTTAATTCTCCTTGTAATGCTACTATGTAAGTTTATAACGATATAAATGATTTATGATTTTACTATGGTCAAAAACGAACTCTAATATCTTCGTGTTAATATATAGTCCTCCTCATCGTTTTCGATGACGGCGACCCCAAATAAACATTATGGACGTTGTCTAGCGTGAGCCCTAATGTGGCTGGCCAGGCCGAACTTGTTCTTAAATGTTCTATTGCACGCGTGACAATAAAGTACTTAGATTAAGTAGTATGTACTTAGATTACTTAAGTATGAAAATGTATAAATTAAAATAATAAAATTCCGTTTTTAATAATAAAAAACAACAATTCAGTACCTACTATTTTTGAAGTTATTTTTGCATAAGTGTATCTACCATTCTATTGTGTACCTTACTATATGGGAATACGGTTTACAGTATTATTAAAGTAAAACCGTTAAATGAGAGACAAAGATAAAATAAAGAATGGTTGTCTACATACAGACTTGGCCGTTACACATATTTATTTGATGCTGACCGTACCAACAGTTTACGTAATGAACTTTGTATAGAATTGACATTCATTCATTATTATCATTGCTGTGGCGCGACGACGTGAAGTGTAGTTTAAGAAGAGGAGAAGAAAGACATTTATAAAGCACACATACACAGGACAATAAGATGAAAGAAATAAGAAAATGATAAATAATAAGAACAACAAAACAAGATAGAATTATGTACATACACATTAAAAACAGAAAAATTACACACGGGTCCAGCAATGTGTGCAGTAGGGAAAAGGCCATGTCTCAGCATATTGTTGCAATTCGCAAACGAGGCAAATTCCAACGCTGTTATTCTGCCAAGGCCTTAGGGACTGACATATAAAAATTAGTTAAAAATAAATATAATAATAAAGTAAATGAGAAATAAATGAATAGTTATTGAAGATTAAAATTAAAATATTAAATGTTCGATTTTAGGCTCCGACACTACCGTTTCAATGTCCAAAGCCGTTTGTGTCCAATCTTCGGCGCTGAGTTTGCTAAGGTCTTTTTTGCACTTCGTCTCTCCAGCGGAAATACAGTCTCCAGTGTAGAATTGACAGTCTATTATATTTATTAGTCTCTGAAACTCACGTAGTTCAACCGGTCAAACGCAGTGTTACTGCCTTGTTGTTCCTTCTGAAGTTTATTGAATTTGTTTAAAACCGGAATGGTTGCTCTTTGGACCGATATCGATAAAATGGAAGTGGGGTAGGAACGGAACACAGTCGTGTTCCGAGGAAAACGAACTATTTTACATACAGTGCGTTTGATAATATATAGATTTTAGAAAATCTAGTACTATCTGGATTCGTGTTTTAATATTAGCCCACACATGTAAGTTGTAAGAGTATGAACAACACCATATAACATAGTGATTTTAATTTAATTCAAAGTACCAGTGGGATACATCAGAAAAGTAAGCTAAGCTAAGTAAGATATGAAGCGTAAATCAGAAGTCAAAAAAATCCGGGTCTATAAGTTTTGTTCTTAATATTCGAGTGACAAGGATACAGATTAGAATCGGGTCAAGATAACTCTTTTTTCACATTTTTTCAATCACAAAGTGTGGCAATGTCTTAATTAATGTTAAAACTTTCTTGAAAATATATCGTTTATAATGACACTCCCTCCCTTTGTTCTATTCTAATCGGTGCAAAGTTAGCTTAGGCAGACTCTAGACAGTTTTGATTCTCGATGTGCATTTCGATCGTAATGTATTAGCGCGAGAGGAACGCCCGTGCCCAACGGTCCCATTCGAACTTTAAGATACGTCAAATATTAGGTCTAGAAACGGTATGGATTAAATGTGTCAGTGTCAAGTGCCGTTTTTGTTTGAAACGTATAAACGAAATCCATATCGTTTCTAGACCTAATATTTGACGTATCTTAAAGTTCTAATCGGGCCGTAATACTCGTACGTGGCATATCGAACGGCGCGCTGCAGCCGCTGCGCACACGCAGTGCTGTAGACGCTCTACGCCGTATTTAATGAACTACGGGTTACGACTGCTACGAGCTACGAACATCAAAAGCTGTTCGGTGTCGTGCCTCGTTTATCGATTAGTAGAGCGGTATTCGAACTGATACCAATTTATATACTTTTGACATTATTTGCAATGTATCTCGCTCAAACATATACGGGGTGTAATTGTTATGTGATACAAGACATACATATGCACGCGACTGATACTCATTACTGTAAATATATTTTTAAATCTATTTCTATAAAAAAAAGTACCTACTGTATGTAATTGCATGAATTATATAGTAATTTGAATTGTATT
The DNA here is from genome assembly GCF_947568885.1 of Cydia strobilella. NCBI lineage: Eukaryota > Metazoa > Arthropoda > Insecta > Lepidoptera > Tortricidae > Cydia > Cydia strobilella. Next base: position 26,397,439 of record NC_086042.1, read on the forward strand.
TTTTTCTTATTTACTCTTAATGCACGTTCATTATAAATAATGCCGCCCATGATCGTTAATCAATTAGGGTTATGAGCTTAAAAGCGTTTTCACATTGTCCGATCCGATTTCGGATGTAGGATCCTACATCCGCGTAGTCCGGACGCGAGGGTGCGCCCGGGCGCCGTCTTAGCGGTCACGCACACGCAATATGGCTACACATACTCAAACAAATATTATCCACACGACAGCTAACGCGGGGCTCCGATATGGCTGAATTTATCGGAAGTGCCTTTCCGATACCTGATGTCATAGGCGTATATGACTAAAACAGCTGCAGAGCCAGCCATTAGCATTAAGTCCGCCTTTTTTTGCGTTATTTATCGTTTTTTAGTAATCATGATTTATTAAATGCATAAACAAACACAGAGAAACACATATATCTTACATTCTACTTCCTACCGACATCCGATATCGGATCGGGCAATGTGAAAACGCTCTAAGAATTATCGTTAAATGCACTACAACCTTCAGCTGTAAAAATACTAAAAATCCCTCCTTTGTACTTCTATAAAATATTTTGTTAAAAGAAGCTTAAAACTATAAGGACTAAAATCTATCTTTCTAATCTTTCTATCGAATAGATCCCTAAACTTCTAGAAATTCTTCTTGGAAATGTCAGAAAACTAAGTATTTTAAACTGGATGCGACGCCTTTTCCCTGTCCTGATTCTGTTTGTTAAAATAACCAGTTCGTTTAGTTATCGTTGTATCTTTTAACATTTTCTCGGAGATGCTGGCGCATTTGTATTATAAAAGAGCACGCAAAGTTGAACGGACGAACTATTTTTACTATTTTAAGTAGGAGACTAGTGAATGCATTTCTCGTATATTTATAAAACGGAGCCAGAGTATTTCAAAACTATTTACTAAAGTTTTACTTATATTTTCCGACTACTGAGTATCTCTTATCTACTCACGGTTTTAAAGCGATTAAGACGTATTTGAGCTGATGATGATGTTTATGATAATGAAGCGTGACATAAAGGGGTCATCCGCTCATCTGTCATCTTTAATGACCACTTTGCGGTCTACGTGCTATCCTGGGTTCCGTATTTTAAGGTTTCGTTAAATAATTTCACGGTTTAGACTCACTTGTTTTAGTCACTCGCGCAACAACAAACAACACAACAACAACAACAACAACAACAACAACGACAACAGTTTAAATTCGATTAAGGTTTCGTGTTTAATTTCAATTTTGAAATATAAAACCACTCTTGGTTCTTGGAATTTGTAAGTGGTACATATCAAATATAACCAATAGGGTACCTATTACAGTCATGTATTTAAAATAAATTATTTTACATCATGCAAGAAATAAAGCACCAGAAGATGAATAAAGAAACGTAGACAGCAGTTATTTTTTTTACAGAATTTCTATTTTAAAACCCGTATAAAACTATAAAGAGTAGGTAATTTGATTGTGACGTCACATGCTAGTGTTTCATATAAATTCCATAGTAGCAAAATCTTTTTTACAGTTCGAAAAAAGGAAACTGATTTGACTCGTAGTCAAATACCCTATTGTATAGTCCGGTGGCCAACTGCATGAAACCCTACCTGATAATATAATAGAAACTACCTACACTGTAGGGGTAGCTTACTTTTAGTAGCTTCAACTGCTCTTAGTTAGCCGCGGCTTAACTTGGCAAATTTTGCACAAATGGCAAAAAATTGGTACAAAAATTTATTAAAGTAAACATCGAAAAATATAATGAAACTTGTATGGTAGGATAGCTGCCTTTGAGAAGAGTTTAAAAAAAATTGTCGATCGAATCCTATGTTGGCAGGTTCCTGTGTCCGATCGAATTTGTAAAAAAAATATACCTGTGAAAGCTACACTTTACGAAAAATTGCAGAATGAAAAAAAAAAACTGATTATAAGTTAAATAAGCAGTTGAAGTTACTAAAAGTAAGCTAGCTACAGTAGTACATACTAGTAGGTATTATCTATTTTTTTATCAGGTAGGGTTTCATGCAGTCGGCCACCGGACTAGTAGCTGTCTTAAGCTGGTCACATTTCGATGATGAAAGCATAGCAACACAGCTGAAGAAAAATAATCGCGACAGCAATGCGCCAACGGCTGATTTTGAAATAATTGTAAGTTCGTTTTTCGTGATTCGTGTTCGTGAGTCGTGGAAATCAAGGGGAGAGGCCTTTGCCCAGCAGTGGGACACTTAAATAAATAAATATTATAGAACATTCTTACACAGATTGACTAAGTCCCACGGTAAGAAACAACGATATTATCTATATATATAAAGTCCTGACTGACTGACTGACTGACTGACTGACTGACTGACTGACTGACTCACTTAAATCAACGCCCAGCCCAAACCGTTGGACCTAGAGAGCTGAATCTTTCACAGTGGCATGCCCTCCCATCCCGAAGGCGTTATAATTATTTTCAAATCGATATCAATAGATGGCGCCAACTGTCACGATCGACCATTACGAAATTTTTATCCTACAGATTAAGACTTAATTAATGGTATTTAAAGTGTCATTAATTCAAAACATTATAAATTAAATACAAACATCAATAAAAGCACGAATTCAATGCATTATTTTAGAAAGTTATAAATCACAACTATATGGCGACCGTCTTCGACGTAAACACACATAAGTAACAGCACGCGACAGTTTTTGGGCTTTCCAAATAATATTGAATATTGTCACTAGATGGAGCCGACCTGCGCACTGAGAAACGCGGGTCGAGATTTTGTTTGAGTGTGCGTGCGGCGACCATAGATACAAGTCGCGCACACATACAAACCGCGCGCGGTGCGTTGTATCACGTTGCATGAAGATAACATACTTTGCCCTGAGGGCCTACCGCGAACCACGTTCGACGTGTTGCCTCCCCGTCACACTTACATACGAATTTACAAGTGCGACAGAGAGGCAATACGTCGAACGTGCTTCGCGGTAGGCCCTCTTTTTATGTTCATCAAAACGGGACGAGTGTGTTCGTTCCGTTTCATCCATCTATCCTGCGTTTTGTTTCTCGTTTTCTCTTTTTTAAGGTGTGATGTTATGTTTGATTTCAAAGAATTACGTATAAGTTATAAATTACGAAAATTATCACAAAATGTAAAAAAGGGACCGGTGAATACATACGAGGGGCGTTCAATAAATTCTCGGTATGTGAATGAAAACAAACAAATACGATAAGTTTAATATTTTTATTTTTCAATATACTCCCCCCCTATGTTGATACACTTAAAAGATCGATCTATTATTTTTTTTAATCCCTCATAAAAATAATTTTTATCTTTGGTGTCAAAATGCTCCTCCACTGCCGCCTTCAACGCTTCATCGTCAGAAAATCGATTTCCACGCAGATCCTTTTTAAGATTGGGGAACAAAAAGAAGTCACTGGGGGCTAAGTCCGGACTATACGGTGGGTGAGTAATAGTTTCAAACCCAGATTCAAGAATAGCCGCCTTGGCAATATGAGCAGTATGCACAGGGGCGTTGTCATGCAGAAGCAGAACACCTTTGGTTAATTTTCCTCGCCTCTTGTCTTTGATTGCACCCCTTAATTGACGTAGAATATTAGCGTAGTACTGTCCTGTGATATTTACACTCTTTTGTTTGTAATCGATCAGTAATATTCCTTCACAATCCCAAAATATTGTGGCCATGACCTTGCCAGCTGAAGGGATGACCTTGAACTACTTGGGATGAGCTGTACCCTTAACGTGCCACTGCATGGACTCCTGTTTACTTTCTGGGTCATAATAATGAACCCAGGTTTCATCTCCAGTAACTATCTTTTGCAGCACCTCATCAGGATTTTCACTGCACAGGTCAATAAAATCGGAACAACAAGCTACTCGCATATCTTTTTGAACCGGTGTCAGCATTCGCGGAACCCATCTCGCACTTACTTTTGACATATTAAGATGGTAATGGATAATATCATGTATGGTACCAACAGAAAGACCGGTTATTTGAGCTAATGATTTTACCTTCACTCGGCCGTCTTCCAATATAAGTTTTTCCACTTTGATAATATTTTCTTGTGAAGTAGCTACTACAGGCCGGCCTGGTCTAGGATCATCTTCAATACTCTCTCTCCCACGTTTAAATTCACTTGACCACTTTTGAATGGTAGATAAAGAAGGAGCAGACTCACGGTAAACACAATCCATTTCTTCTTTTATAGTTTTTTGATTTTTACCCTGATTGGTCAAGAATTTTATTACGGCTCGATGCTCTAATTTAATTAACATTGTTAAATCGCTCATGGTGCTCACGTTTGTTCGGCAATTGCAGAAAAACAAGAACATATCGGTTTGAATTTTACTTTTTTTTTTAAAGTCTATGAATGACTCTTAGTGGCCAGTAACAAAAGAAATACTCAAAAAGGTTGTAAGATATCAATATCGAGAATTTATTGAACGCCCCTCGTATAATCTAAATGGGTGTTTTAAAGTAGGCCTGATGTTAAAATACAAATTAAAAACGCAAAGCGCAATGTCTTTCACAACTGCATTATCAAAACGCAAGAATACTTTGTAAACAGAATCCAAGTTTTTGGAGTTTTCACTTCGCTTGGTTTCCGAGTCAAACGCGCACCTTAGGTACCTTTTTATTTACTAATTTCCTGCAACCAATAATTGCAATCGACGACCTGGCATTCAAACGGACTTTTGACGGACATTCCACATACGCGACTGGCAATTAATAGGACTCCGACAATTACTGCAGCACTCACGACGACCTGGCTTGGATTTGGACTCGAAAATCTGCTACGATTTGATACGCCGTACCGTACGCTTTCGAAAACAGAAGTAATGCAGAAAAATGTCGCCCACGTGTTCGTATTACCAATGCAAGGCCATGACCGGTCAGAAGTCGATGTTCCGCTTCCCAACTGGCGACAGTGCTCGATTGCAAACTTGGATTGACAACTGTGGTAAGTCTTTACTACTTTCTTAAAGCTTTCTTACATTAAACTTTCCTCTAACCAATTCAATAATTGATTTAAGACGAAAGTGGAGGACCCGCGCGAAATCGCCTTTTTATACAAACGGTCCTCATTTTCCTCTCTGGATATTAACATTATTGAGAATATTTTGACACAATTTTTTGTATATAAACCACAGCTATGTTAGATTTTTTTGGAATTTTTAATTATTATAAGAGTTAAAAGCTTTTAAAAATTTGTATGAAATCTGTTTTCGCTCCTAATTTTCAAAATAGTCAAACATAGGGGCATAGCTATGGTTAATATACATATGTACATCCAATTATGTAAAAATATTTTCCATAATGTCAATATCCAGAGAGGAAAATGGGGACTAACATAGTATGGAGATACGGCCATCCCCTTTTCTCTTAAAAAGTGTTTGCAGTTTAGGTATGTTGTATTGACAATGTACATATTTGTCTATTGATATAAAATATACCTAAACAGATTTTGTTTCAATAAATTATATTTTTTTGTGTAACAGGTATGTTACATATTACAGAGATACAGTGACAAATAATGTTATTGTCACAGATCATACAATCCTAGTGTATCGTTGTGTTCCAATCCATTGCATTTTGAAATTTTAGTTTTGTCTTTTGTCTTGGAAAGTATTAATTATGGGCAGTTAAACTTTAAGTATGAAACATAATTCAACATGGATAGATGTTTAGGAAATCAAGTTTTCCAAATACCCACCTACATCATTTTACAAGCATCTAATTTAGCCTTAAAACAATGGAAATTATGTACATTTGGCATCTAATTCTAACTATTGGCATAGGCACTAGTTTTAATGAAAGTGATTTCCCGCTGATTTTCCAATCCCGCTGATTCTCATAATATTGTCACAGATCACATAAATATTGTCCTTCAACGAAGAGCTAGTTAGTTACATAACTTATAAAAAACTCATTGGTACAAGCCGGGGGTTGAACCTGCAACCTCCGGATGGAAAATTGCATGCTCTTAGCGCTAGGCTACCAGCGGTTATTTATATGGAAATAATATTAGTTGATATTTTGTATATTATATGTAAAGTATGTAGCCATATTTTAGTTGGTTTATATTGATATTTACATATACCAGTGAAAAGTTCTTGTTCTTATAATTTAATAATTGTTTGCTGACACAATGTTTGCCTTGCATAAGTAGTAGTAAATACCTTTTTGCATTAAATCCTCTTTAATACAAGCTTTTAGTTTCACCTGTCTTGTTGCTGCCTGTGTAGTGTAGACACAGACAGACGTCTGGTGGACGTCTGTATTCAAGTATTGCAAGTTAGGCTTAGGGCCAGGCCCACTTCCCGGTTTCCAATGAAGCTGAAAATTTGCATACATATGTAAGAAGGGTGACAATGCAATATTGTGGTACCATCGAGCTGATCTGATGATGGAGACAGGAGGTGGCCATTGGAACTCTGAGATAAAACAACGCCACCTAATTGTGTTTGGGTTTGGGCTTTCCACAGGCAACGCAAGAGAAGTACTTACAGTCAGCAATAAAAGTTTGTATCAAAAATGAAATTTTTGACAAAAAACTAAAAATAGAGTTTAAATGAATATAATTTTCAGGTAACATTATGACCATTGCCCACTTGTCTCGAGATGCTCTTCGACACAAATATATCTGCATTGATCATTTCGAAAAGCGGTTCATTCAACAGGAAGATGGTAAACATAAAAGATTGAATAAGTTAGCCGTACCTGTCCATTACAAAGGAGATCAATCGACAGAGAACTTCCCAGATTCACCAGTTGCATCAACATCAGAAGGTATGTGATTACCTATAATTAATTAGATCGTGCATGTCGTTACCTATACCTATCGTATGTATATATTCAGTGTCTTTGTTGGTGATGTGAAAAAAGATGCCCGTTTGCGAACTTCGGTGTTCGGATGCTGGTTAAAATGCTGCAAATGGTGTTAAAGCTATGAACATCGGCATGATTGATATTTAGTCTATACAGGGTGACCTTAGCCATTCGACAGACCCTGAAATCCCACGTAGGGTTACTTCTCAGGAATGCTCTATAACTTCCAAAACTTGTTCATAGATGGCAGCACCAGTCTCTCTCGCTACAACGTAAATCCGTAAGGAGTTCGTTTAGGAGGTGCAAGCGCGCACTGCTTTCCCTTAGAGCAGGTTAAAGACGCCTAGTCTTACTAAGATGGCATATAGTCGAGAAATTCGGACGGGCACCGCCGTGGCGGGGTGGCCTAGGGGTTCATGGCGTTAGCCGCGATAGCTAAAGACGCCGGTTCGAATCCGGCCTTCACCACTGGAGGGCTTCGTCACTTTTTCTTAAATATATGACATCTATTACAGTTCTTAATTTATATATAGTAGTGTGACTACTTAAAAAAACACAAAATCAAAATATTTAATAAAATTATTTGATTTGTTCCCAAAACTTGTTAATGCTCTATAACGTTAACATTTTTTTAATTAGAACAAAAATAAAAAAAATAAATGTTCAAACAAAAGTTATTTCCAATAATCGACAACAAAAATAAACATACTGTATTATATTAATCATTGGCAGTGCTGTTGCCAATTTGTTCGAAAATGTGCGGCAATGATGACATTTGTCAAAAGTCAGAATCGTATTAGTGTCATAAATAAAAAAGATAATCACAAAGGTCGAAGAAGGTTTCATACTATTTATTACCTCAGGAGCTACTAACACATACAGGCTGCTCCAAAGTAAAAAATCGTAATTTGTTAATTTCTTCGTAACTGCTACACCGGTTGTTATGATACCTACTTTGTATACTGGTTCTAAATACCCTAATGCATATGTATATTTCGGCTGTGTCCAATGGCTAGGGACACCCTGTATAAATCAATTTGACTCGAAGCACCAAAAAAAACAGGAGAAATTTGTGTTTGTTTAGAAACCTATTATATCGTGTATTAAATGAAAGGGCATTCTAAGCCGGTTCTAAAAATATGTCTCATTACATTTTAGTCACGTGTTTTAAATAAAAATAAAAATAATTTTCAATACCTACCAAGTCCTCCTCCTCCCAGATACGATACGATACTGCAGATACGATATGGCAGATTTTTTTTTGTATAATATACTACAAATCATACGTGATACCCTCATATCTAACCCCAAGAACGCAATTTTGAAAATAATTTCATTGTTTTTTTTATTTATTTTCAAAATTACAAAGTAACACAGTTCTACTTCAGTACCTATTTTACGAGACTTTCCATAAGCAGGGGGGATGTCACTGCGCAGTTTAGGTATATTTGGCCGGCGCACCGCCCGGGCAGGTGTATGGCAGTGGGATGCCGCTCGGCTCGCACGATAGTCGTGTCACGTGCTCAACTGGCGCTCGCGCAAAGTTGAAAAATTTGAAAATAGGCAATGGCTTCGAAACCTAAATCGCAATCTAATCTGTATAAAAGATAATGTTCTGTTTACGGATGTCTGAATAAACGGAAGAACAAGGAAGCAGAAAAAATCATTTTTTTTAAATTCCTGACTATATTGACCGACATAGTTTCAAAGGAATAAGTACTTATGTGGCATACCTACTTCCGTGAGAATCAGACATACTATCCCCGGCTAAAAATTTTATGTTTACAGAATCAACGTTTGTAATTCCTACATATTTATCTTAAAAATAATAAATCAGTAGGTATAGGTACAAAAACTTGTCAAGTGACAACCCCGTGCCGACACTCGCAGCTCGGTCATAAAACTGCGGCGCGCAAAGAAGATTCACGGTTCGTGCGCGGTTATAAGTTTCAATTTTGCTTGCAGGCGGCGAGTGTAGGTATAATTTTATACCTAAATCTGGCTTTTGTGAAGGAGTGAATTTTCTGTACGGTAGTACTATTAGTTATTCTGTGCCAAAAGTCTCGTTCCCTATTACTAAGACTTCGCTGTCTGTCTGTCTGTCCGTCTGTCTGTCACCAGGCTGTATCTCATGAACCGTGATAGTTAGACAGTTGAAATTTTTACAGATGATGTATTCTGTTGCCGCTATAACAACAAATACTAAAAAGTACGGAACCCTCGGTGGGCGAGTCCGACTCGCACTTGTCCGGTTTTTTAAAATTAGGTAGGGATATTTTTTTGACATACCAGTTTAAAAAAAAAAGTTATGAAATTATTTTCAAAATTACTTTCTTGGATATTAGGTATTATTTGAGATACATTTTACAAAAAAATTATTCAACGCTATCGTATCTGAAGGAGCCCAAACTTGGTATGTTTTGAAAATTATCGTCACTGCAATGTAATGATGTAATATATTTTTAGAACCGGCTCAAGATGCCCTTTTATTGAATACTACACGCGTTACGATAGGACTCTACTCCTGTTTTTTTTTTTCTGGTGCTTCGGGTCTAATTTATTTATATGGACTAAAGATCAATCTTGCCGATTTTCATAACTTTAACACAATTTGCAGCGTTTTGGGGAGGCCTTTGCCCAGCAGTGGGACACTAAATTACGCTAATAAAAAAAAACCGGCCAAGTTCGAGTCGAACTCGCGCTCCAAGGGTCCCGTACATTACACAATTTAAACAATGAATTTTTAAAGTGAAATGTCTTTAAAAAACCCGTAGGGGTCGGATCAAAAACTAAGTAATTAAGTCCGACTCACGCTTGACTGCACATGTATAATAGGTTTTCCTATGCGCGTGTAAAGATCTATTTTGTGTATTTTTTATCAACATTTTTGACCCAGTTGTTTCGGAGATAAAGGGAGGGAATGGTCGTTTCTTGAATAACTTCTAAACTGTTTATCTTAAAATTATAAAGAAATATATTTCAGATTCTCACAATGAGCTCTTCCATTTGGTATGTAACACGATATAGTTTGAAAACTTTTTATTTTTATTTTCTCATTTACCCCCCAAAAGCCACCGTGTTTAAAATGTATTTGTTTACGTTTCATGCCCGTCTTTGGGTCATAAACTTCCATATGTATACCAAATTTCAACTTAATTGGTCCTGTAGTTTCGGAGAAAATAGGACAGACGGACAGACAGACGCACGAGTGATCCTATAAGGGTTCCGTTTTTTCCGTTAGAGGTACGGAACCCTAAAAAATAGTAGGTATATTATTATAAAGCAGTTCGTTACAATATTATGTACCTATTTTTTTTTCTAGGCCAAGGACCGACAGAATTAAAAGTATTAACACCAAAAAAGTTTACCCTGGTGTTAAAAATCAAGAAAAAAATGAGGAGGAAGGCGATTTATATGACACAGAAATATTTACGACACCGAAAAAACGCAAGCGACTAGCCGATAGCGACACACCGAATTGTAAAAGATTAAAAACTTTTATTGAAGATACCAAAGAAAGAAAGAATGAAGCATAGGCGATTGCAGAAAAAAATTCAGAATAAGAAATTAATAAATTTAAGCGCTAAATCTATTCCTAATCATTCGACACCCTTCCTGTGGAAGGGTGCATGTGAGAGTTCTCGTCCGCATTTCTGCTTTGGAGACTGTCGCGCCTCACCGTGTAGGGCGATCATCCGTTGTCGTGTCTTGGCTATGGACAGCTGTGCGTCTGTGAAGCGAGGCCCAGTTCCTGACTATGCCACTGTCCCACCTACCCGCTACTACGCTCAGGAGGCTATGAGTGTGGCGGCTGACGCAGACTTTGTAGAGCGTCGCGGCGCAGCGCTTGTGTGGCGTCGCATGGAAACCGTCCAGCCGTCCACGTGCGCGTGCGCAAACATGCCAGACGTTCAGGGTGCTGCCGCGGCAGCCGCAACAGCACCCTGAATGCGTCATTATATTGAACCTGCAATGTATTCAGTGAGCGAGCGAGCCTATAACACAAATAAGGTAATCAAATGCTTATAAGGGATTTGAGGCATTAAATGACAGGTTGTCTTCTCCACGGTTATCTTTAGCTATCAAAAATAAACATATCCTCCTTAACTTCTTGTTGTTGTTTTTATTTAACTCTATGTTTTAGCAATTTACTTATAGGAATACAATTTGTGTTTATCTTTAAGAAATAAAATCACACAGAACCTGATATTATCATGTTTTGCTTTTTTAGGGTTCCGTACCCAAAGGGTAAAAACGAGACCCTATTACTAAGACTCCTCTGTCCGTCTGTCTGTCACCATGCTGCATCTCATCAACCGTGATAGCTAGGCAGTTGAAATTTTCACAGATGATGTATTTCTGTTGCCGCTATAACAACAAATACTAAAAAGTACGAAGCCCTCGGTGGGCGAGTCCGACTCGCACTTGTCCGGTTTTTTAAAAGTAGGTAGGGATATTTTTTTTGACATACCAGTTCTGAAGGCTCTATATATATTTAAGAAACATATGGGACAGTTGTATTTTATTTATCTACTGAGCAAAGTGGCAAAGCATTTGATGCAAATTTTGAGTTGTTTCCTCATGTTGGCTAACTGGCACCGTGCGAAGATTATGGTGGGGGTAAGTAAAACGATCGCAGCGCATAAGGTGGTAAAAATTGGCAACTAACGGACGTTAGCGTCTTTAACATTTCATACAAGTTATACTTATGGGTCGAAATGAAACTTTAATTTACGATTACTCCTGAGATATTCATTTTAATTGTATCTTGTAAGGGACCATTGTAATCTGTATGAAATGCTTAATAAAACTAACGTATTTAATTTGATAATTATTAATACTGTATCCGTGTAAATAGCTTTGCAAATACCACATACTATGAAATCTGTTTCTGTTTGTAGAAGATAAGAATGGGTATACTTAGTAAGTTATCCTTAAAAGATAGACATATATCATCGCGTGCCATCGCGGACTTTTTAGTAGATAAACCAATGAAAGCTGACTGCATTAGCAAATATCTTCATATTTCAACCAATTTACACAAAACCTTAACAAACTATACGCCATAACCACCCTTAACTTTCCTCGAGAATCACCCTACTTTTTCATAGGTGAAAACCGCATAAAGGCTCCGTCACACACGCGCGTTTTGCGGGCGGAGCGTGAGCGGAGCGCAATGAAAGCGCTCCCGTTGCGCCGGCGTCCGCTTCGTCCGCAAAACGCGCGTGTGTGACGGAGCCTTTATAGTACATTTCGATGCTAGTGCGGAAAGTATGTCATTACGAGTACCGAGATATCTTGCCAAGAGCCGTAGGCGAGTGGCAAGACTCGGGACGAGTGAAGAATGACATTTCCGCACGTGTATCGAACGACGTTTTTTAATACAGTTGCGATAAAATGTGACGTTTTCAACTAAAAGGTACCACATTGTCGGTTGCCGATAAGGTTGATTTCAAATTGAAGCTTTATGGGAAGAACCAACGTTATTGACAACCGACAATAACTACCCTTTTGGTTGAAAGTGCAAATAAGAAAAACAACAAGTAAGGAATGAAAACAATATCGCATGTTGCCTTTGGAAACAGTAAGAAAAAACGCTTCTTCTTTGACAGGCGTTTCGGCAGCTATTCCTACCTCTACCTTCCAGAGCTATTCCGTTCCATACAGACAACTTATAAAGAACGGATTTTCAATTATCAATATTAAAAAATAAACGTGTTATAATGATAAAGAGGTAAGTAATGAAATATGTATATTTTTCGTATTCTTACATTAACAGTAGGTTTTTATGTTGGTTACGACGTAGGAAACTAATATTAACACTCATCAATAAGTAGTCATGAATTAAAACAAGTATTAATTTCAAAAATTGGAAAAGTAAAAAGCGAAGCGAATACCAACTTTCCGCACGCTAAACAGCTACGTAAAGTAGCACTTTTTGAGCAACTGTATTAAAAAATATATTATAGGGGTACGAGCTTAATAGACTGCGATCGGCATAAACTTCTAATGTCAACTCATGGTAGCCGCACTGAATAAGCCACAAAACACGCTTAGGTAGTAGTCCATAAAATCCATAAATCCTGCGAAAGTTTTCTGCGTTTCATTTTTTAATGCAATCTTAGAGTTAAAACCACGCAAAGCAACACCCGTTCGTCCAGTCGCCCAGCGAGAGCGAGAGCGGCAAGTGCGGCGAGGCCCGAGGCTAGCACAATATTCTATGGCGCGAGTCACGCTAATTGACTCTCGCGTGTCTACTGCACAAATTAAGACGATGAAACGATGGGTAGGTAGTAGGTACCGACATCGACCGATAATTGGGGCATTTTCTATGAAAAGGGACCTTATTGTCGATGGCGCTTACGCCGCACAGCGTCGCGCGGCATTGCATTTATATCGGAGCATCGTTAATAATGGCGTAAGCGCCATCGACAATAAGGTCCCTTTTTATAGAAAATACCACAATTGTAATAGTAGCGAGCGGCCGACTCACTTTATGCACAGACTATGCTCAGTTTGTTGTGTAAACTTCATGCTCGAATGACATTCACGTCATACGTACGCTCGTCTAACAAAAATTTATACCTAATTCAATTTAAAATGCCATATTGTGCAGTCTTAAGCTGCAGAAATCACAGCGGTTTAAAAAAATCTTTCACGTGGAGGTATTTCCTATCACCGGTGGTTATTTCTTTCAATATAATCCGATAAATACGAAAAATCTGTTTATTTTGCATTATTTACGAATGTAAGTAAAACTATATTTTATTTGTTTGAACTTAGAGTTCATAATCCTTTGTCACTATTCTTTACGTTTATCTGGAATATTCGCTATCCTAAATGTCAAATAACTTCGCTACTTAAATGCTGCGCAATGTCGATATTTATATCGATAAAGTTAAAGCTTACTGTTACGATATTTCAAGTTTGATGTTTGGTTAGTAGGTAATAAATTATTATTTGGGATAATCAATGTCTATAAGTAAATATGGCAGCTCTGGTCATCAAGCACTAAGTTAAGTCGGGGTCATTTCATGGCAACCTTTCAAACCTTTGTATTCCTTTATATACATTTATTTGTTCTTGTTTTTTACACCCATCATATTTTCATCGTTAATATAATTAGACTAGGTACTTAATGTACTTATGCGTACAATGCATGCAACGTGCCATGAATAAACGATTTATATTTTCCATTTCTTTATTATTAAATGTTTTAGATTTCCAAAAGATGCCGATATTAAAAATAAATGGATTAATTCTCCTGGGCAAGAAAATTAGTTTCCCCAAAAATAAAGCACCATTTGCTCGCAGCATTTCTTAGAGAAAGATTTCTGGGGATAAAATTGACATACATCTGATCTCATCTAGCGTCCACACGCCTAAAACTTAATTATTAATTTAGTAATTATTAGTGACATTCGGGCTCACTAAATTAATAAAAAGTGTATCTTACCACGCAAACTAGCGTCAAATATTGAAATTTTGCAGCGCCCCTTCCTGATTTGATAGGCATGGGATCGACGATCCAGTTTAATGTTTGCTTACACACCATACAATTAATTTGACAATTGAATTAGGTTGTCCCGTCTAGATTGCGCTTAAATGCTGCTACAAATTATTAAAGACGAATACTGACATAGGTAATTGCAGATTTGTGATTGCAAAATAACAACAATACCGAGTTAATAGACTTTAAAGAACTATGATTTTATCTATTTAACCTTAAGATATATTTAATGTTTCCATTAACAACCTAGTTGGTCAATAAATAAGAAACACATTTTTAGTTAGATATTTGTTGTACTGTACTACATATTATTTTTCATACAATCACGATTATCACTACCTATATTATAATCATAAATAAAATATAATCTAAATGTTATAAAACATACGGTAATGAAATATCAATTCCTAACCGAACACACAAATATCGATAAAACACTCGGATTACACTGTCCCCTCCCTACATCGAATGAAAGAAGTTCCCAACGGTTAGCTACTCGCAGGCGTGTAGAGATCTCGAAAACACCAGTGTAACGTGACCGTGAGATCCGTAACAAACCATGCGTAATTAGATCTTACTTATACTGGTTTCTTTAGCCCTTTTCTCGCCTATAATAAGTAAGTGATTTTAAAATATTTAAAAAAATAGCGCCATCTGGTGTTCAGTAGTTGTATTAGGTGAACGATGAGCGAGCTTTTGTGAGATGAATGAGATAATTAAAGAGTCGTATGTCTTATAACTTTGACATTATATCTTAGACCGTCGCTCGTGTAGCCTACAGTTGATAACCGTTCGAGAAATGTCAACCGGTAATAACCTATTGGTATGGAAAGTTGCTACGAATCAAAGCAATTGTGTAAGTGTGTAACGTATTTTAACGTGGCTATGAATGTGTGAGTTTAGCGACACTGGTTTTTATACTAAAAGCAGTCATTTCGCATCCACTAGTTTATTAATTAGTGTTTGTAACGAAACTTTGACGCCTTACTAAAGTACCTAATCAAACTTCAAAATCATGCAAATAAATTTTAATTTTGTCGCTGATATCTGAAACGCCATCTAGTAATAATTTACCTTAAAAGTGAATGTGACGTATTGGTTTATTGCGTGGAAGCTACAACAGATGTCGCAAGAGAGGTGTTTCAACGCATGTTAGTCGTAAGAGTTGTATTAGCTCCGTGCGCCATCTAGTTCGTTACTGTGAACTAAAAAATAGCCTACAAGTATATGCTACTTAGGACGGTGCGCTTTTTTACTATGGGATTGGGTATCTGTACTAGTATTATATAATCTGTGACAGTGGGTAGATTATATAACGTTAGTATTTACTAAGAAGGGGTTTTTCAAAATTCATCCCCCAAGGGGGTGAAATGGGGGTCCAAAGTTTGTATGGAGATCATAAATTTTTGTGAGTACGGGACTTGAAACTTCGTATAAAGGCATATTATTAAAATACAAGGAAAGTGATTTCAGCGTTTTTAAAAATTCATCCCCTAAATGGGTTAAAAAAGGGTTGAAAGTTTGAATCCATTACAAATGCTTTGAAACATCCTAGAAAGGCATAATAGCCGTTTACAAAAAAAAGTAACATAAAGACGTTTTTGGAAATTCAACCTCTAAGGGGTTTAAAAAGGGGATGTAAGTTTGTCTTGGGATTCAAATTTTATAATATAAATGTTTATTAACTATAATAAAAAAACAAGAAAACTCGTTTCAGCGTTGTTAAAAATTCATTCCCCAAGGTGGTGAAAAAGGGGTTGAAAGTTTGTATGGAGATCAAATATTTTTGTGAGTGTGGGACTTGAATCTTTGTATAAAGGGATATTATTAGAATACAAGAAAAGTAATTTCAGCGTTTTAAAAAATTCATTCCTTAAAAGGGTTAAAAAGGGGTTGAAAGTTTGTATAGGGTCCAAATTATATTTTAAGCTAAGAGTTGAAAACTTCTTAAAAAGTTATTTTTTTTTATACTACGTCGTCGTGTATTTCATTAAAAGAGAAGAAAGCTAATTTCAGCGTTTTTGGAAATTCATCCCTTAAGGTGGAGAAAAAGGGGTAGAAAGTTTGTATGGAGGTCAAACATTTTTTTGAGTGCGGGACTTCAATCTTTGTACAAAGGCATATTATTAGAATACAAGAAAAGTAATTTAAGCGTTTTTAAATATTCATCCCCTAAAAGGGTTAAAAAGGGATTGAAAGTGAATCTATTACAAATGCTTTAAAACTTCATAGAAAGGCAAAAGTTCTTAAAAAAGTTATTTCAACGTTCTTAAAAATTCAACCCCTAAAGGGGTTAAAAAGGTGATGTAAGGGGATAGGGGATAGGGGAAGGGGTAAAAGGGGATATGTGGTACAAATTTTCTTTTAAGCTAGGAACTTGAAACTTGGTAAAAAGGGCATTATATTAAAATAGACGAAAACTGATTACTTACACCGTTTTTGAAAAGTTTGTATTAATAGTTTCGGGAGCGATTTTTTTTTAAATAGTGGACTTGTAAATCTTCTAAGAGGGTCGAGAGGGATTATACCGGAAACAATTTTTTTTGTTATGGTCTTGAAACTTCGTACTTTGTGAAAGACAAATTTCATGCGTTGTATAATTATTAACAAATGAATAACCGTCCCTACTGATATCTTTTGCTGCATAATGTTCTATATTATGCTCATGTAGAATATAATAACCACTAACATACAAATCCACGCGTACGAAGTCGCGGGCAACAGCGAGCATAACACAACACAAATAATAAATGCCCTTACCGGGATTCGAACCCAGGACCATCGGCTTCACAGACAGTGTCACTACCCACTAGGCCAGACCGGTCGTCACTCAAATAGTTTAGAAAAAAAAAGGTATCGGTAGCGACGGAACCGTTAGCACAAAGTACTGCCCACACAAACCGCTTACTTCTGACGTGGGGGCATTAGGGCAAAAAAATAAATGTTTGTACAGTCTGCCCCATCCCTAATTACACTGTTCTTTGTGCCTAATGCGACCGCTAATTGCTCAGCTATTTATCAACGCAACTGTACTGACGAGCTTTAAATACAATACATTTTCTGAATTAGTGTAGGCTTTTGATCTTTTTAGGGTTCCGTACCTCAAAATAAAAAAACGGAACCCTTATAGGATCACTCGTGCGTCTGTCTGTCTGTCCGTCTGTCACAGCCTATTTTCTCCGAAACTACTGGACCAATTAAGTTGAAATTTGGTACACATATGTAAGTTTATGACCCAAAGATGGACATGTAACGTAAACAAATTAATTTTAAACACGGGGGCCACTTTTGGGGGTAAATGAGAAAATTTAAAAATAAAGTTTGTCAAACTATATCGTGTTACATATCAAATGAAAGAGCTCATTGTAAGAATCTCAAATATATTTTTTTTATAATTTTAAGATGAATAGTTTAGGAGTTATTCAAGAAAATATGCAAAAAATGACCCTTTATCTCCGAAACTACTGGGTCAAACATTTTGAAAAAAATACACAAAATAGATCACCGGTTTTTTTATTAAAATAGGCTTCAGAGGTTTTGAAGCGTAGAAATTGAATATGACGAATTTTAACAAAACGAGGCTTATGTGTTTATTTATGATCGTTATTAGGCTAGATTAATTTTTAATTTGTGGAAAAATAAATTTAACAAATTAATTTCTGCTTGCTAATGTCATTTTTTAATTGTTCCATATAAACGAACATTGTTTTCTCATATAAATTTGAAACATATTCGATATTCTCTCAAAACCAAAATTGCCGGTGAAAATTGCGAGATGCAACCTTCATTATACCCGTCCCCACTTGGTATTACATGGGATTAATCAAATATTTCAGGTAGGCACGTAATTAAATCAATATCAACATAATACAATACCTAATTAATTTCCTGGGCACGCACGGGTACTAAACTCCTAAAGGGGCCCACTGATTATCAGTCCGCCGGACGATATCCGCCTGTCAGTTAGAACAAAAAGTTGACAGTTCCGAACAACTGACAGGCTTTTATCGTACGGCGGACTGATAATCAGTAGGCTCCTTAAGCTCACGGTCCTGCCCGTTGTACTAATTACCTCAATGTAATTTAAAATACTTAAAAGAGTTTCGTTCTGATTTTACAACTACGTGTTGGATTGTAATGAAACTCTGCACATACAATGACATGAGGTATATAAAAAAAACTAAATAGAGCAAAAACAAGTTTTGTATGCAAAACTTAAATTCGCTTTATTATGGTATCTGAAGCTACATAAACTAATTACTTACAGGCATAGATATACCTTCCGTACATAAGAATTGGCCTAATGACCGTTTTGTATATTCGAAGCTCCGTTCGTCCGTCTGGACGCCCTAGGTACCGCTGGAGAGACGAAGTGCAGAAAGACCTCAGCGAACTCGGCGCCGTCGACTGGACAGAAACGGCTTTGGTCAAAGTAGCATGGCGGTCTTTGGTGTCGGATCCACTTCGGGTCGTCGCGCCACAGCAGTAAGTAAGTAAGTATAGATATACCTTATCCTACTGTAAGTTTCAAAGCAATCTAGCAAGTCGTTTTAAAATGAGAGCGTAACTATAGGTACGTTTGCATGGAGAACCGAGCTTGCAGCGGACTTTAAGTTATTTAGTAAATTAGGATTAATTTTGTATTTCATAAAAACTTGAGAAACGTACAAGTAAACATTTGAGTTCAAGAGCCGTTAACTTAATTAAATCATCAGTATCCTTAGCACAAGTTTGGCACTGACATATTCTCTAGCGACTGCGTAAACTACCTCACCATGCATATCCCTCGTACTGACATTGGCGCAAGCAAGATGCACTGCGTCAGAGTTGAAGGCGTTTAAGGCCGCGTCAAACTCATGGTGAGAGTTCTGATCGCAGAATCTTGTAAGTTTACTAAAACTAAGTTTAAAATGTTTGTGGTCGGACTTAAAACACGACTACATGTTAACATACCTACTATATCTAGAACTATCCCGTTTTATTCCGTTTTAAGAACGTGTTCTATTTATATATATATATATATATATATATATATATATCTCATACAATTCTGATCTTGGGCTAAGTATTTTATTAGCCCAAGATCAGAAGTGTATGAGAGATATACAGTGTGGAAAGAATGAATGAGCCCTGGAGGGAAAGTACCTCAAAACCTTAAGTTACCTTATTTTGCTTAAAGGAAAGATTCTTTTATTTTTTAAAACAAATAAAACTGCATTCAAAGATTTTTCTTTTTTTTTAAATTTTGCTTGTCTAAAAATATCCTTGAATACTAAATATCCGATTTTATGGATATTTTGGACGACAGACGAGTGTAAGGCATAATGTTTCTTGGAGAAATGTTATCATTAACATTAAGTTTATCGAATAGTAGAATAAAATAGCGTTTTTATTTTTTTATTTTTAGTCGGTTCGATTCCCGGGTGAAACAAGCGAATTTCAAATATCTTTAAATGCAGTTTTGTATCTTTTTAAAAATAAAAGAATGTTTCCTTTAAGCAAAATGAGCTAACTTAAGGTATAAGGCACTTTCTCTCCAGGGCCCATTCATTCTTCCCACACTGTATTTGACTGTATCGTACTTGAAACGGGCCTAGTGTATTACAAAATAATCCTTAAATTTTTCCCTTACCGCCGCGCCGTAAATAATTTCAGCCAGCTTAACTATTTCACGGCACGGAGCAGCAATCAGCAAAAAGGTTTTACAGAGAACTGTGGGTCGCGGCAACGATAACAACGTATAATACGTTGTATCGTAAAATAATATAATACACTCAATAACCGTAGAGGGACCACCCACAGCCTCGGATTTTTTTTCCATTAGTTCATTTTGAAGTTTATTCCAATTACCATAGAGTCGTAATTCAAACGCGACCCAACCATTTTTTTATACAGGTAATTTAGCACGTGCCGTTTTACTTAACAATAGACAAAGGATAAGCCGTTCGGGGCCAGTTACAACTCGAAAACTATAGTCGCAGTATCGAATGAACAATAGCGGAAATGAAATCAAATTCCTAATTTTGTGTAGGTGGGTGAAAAACTTTCAGGAAAGAGGGTGCCTTCTGTTGACAATATAATTATTAACGTTTTGGATAAATTTTACTAAGGTTTTTATTATAGGTACAAAATAAGAGATTTAAAGAAAGATAATGTTTGAACAGTCCATTTAGTTTACTCATCCTAATAGGTTAAAAACCTTTATAATGGTCCGTATTTCGTCTGGCTATTTCGGCTGTTAAAAATGCATTGCAAACAGGAGGCCTAATAACAAAAACGTCACACATCACACACATGTATAATTATTGGGTGCAAATTCTAAAGTCAAACAACTTATCAATTCAACTTTTTATTATCAAATATTAAAATCTAAAACAAACGCGTACATATAAAACTAAATAAAAACACTAAAACTAACTAGAAATTAACTACCTACATTATCTATATTATAAGCCCCATTGCGACCCCCACCCTGTCCAAACGTGCCAAATATACTTACAGCATTGCCGCGCTGGATAGCAAGCGATATTTGTTGGACCAAGTGAACTGAACGGGGATCGCAACCTCTATCACATAAACGCCGCCCCAAGTCTCTTGCCAACTTCTTCGCTTCCAAACACCACGGCCAGCCGTCTCCACCGCGGCCGGAACAAAGTCGTACGCCGGTTCCAGATTAGCGTATTTGGAGTCCTTGAGCCTCGCGGCATTTTCAGCGGCCGCGCCTGTTAGCCTACTTTTTATTAGAGTTAGACCAAGAAAAGTCTGCAAAGATTTTGATAGCTCACGCAGTGCAAGTGTTATTTAAACGTCATAATTTTATAAAAGTTTGACGTTTAAAATACTTGTAATACTTGCACTGTATGTGCTATCACGTACTTTTCTTCTTGGTCTAACCCTAATTACAATTTCTTGTATTCGACATAAAATAATTTCATAAAGATAAAGATAGTTTATTATTCAAGTAGTTATATTACAATGAGCTTAAGAGCGTCAAATAAAACTACGCCGGCTCTAACCCTCTGCCTCGAGACGGTTAAAATCCCCCCTCAATTGGAGGAGGGTATCCCAATATGGATCTGGCAACAAACTCGGCGAGACACATATTTTCAAAACATTACAAGTAAATAAGAAAAAAATACAATTGAAATTACTAAACAATTTATATTACATATGATAATATTTCCTTTGTGTCGTCATGTGCGATCTCTTATAAATAAAAGCGTTGTGTTACGTCTTAAGCTAGGAAGTTTGCTCACTATGTAAATAACACATTCGTTGCCGTGAGCCGTCTGTTTGTCCTACAGGGATTACACAATCACACACGTTAAGCGTTTCATTGTACTTCGGCGTCCGCAGAAAGGTTACTTGGATCAGGGCTTTAACCGCGAAAATCGATGTTCGCAAATTGCGGGCATTTTTCTCTCTCACTCTAATTACGCCTACATTGGAGTATAAGAGAACGATCCCCGCAATTTGCGAATTTCGTTTTTCGCGGTAGCCCCTCTGATTTACCGATAAGTTAGTGTTATAATATAGTCCGTCAACGGAGAACGTAGCGGGTCAAATGAACTTCAATACGTTCACGGAGACGGACAGTGGAGAGACGTAAGTGGAGAGCTTCGTGATATGGCACCAGTCTGTAGCCGATGATTTTTACTTTAACAAAACCACATTCCTTTACCAGACGCCGAGATAAGATAAGATAAGATAATATTTTATTGTCAAAATCGTGACAAAAGTATAACATGTTATAAATATAAAGGTATCAACAATTTTGCCTATTTCGAGCGTACATCAATATATCTTATAAGTATTACTAAATTTAATGACTAAGAAATAATTAAATATACCTAATTGGTCTAAATTACAAATAATACTCATTTAAATCAGAGTTTTCATAGGAGAGGTAATAATGAAGTCAAGTATCTTGTGCCGTTATGATGTACACGAATCATCATAAATGTGTCCATAGTTTTTGAAAAGTTTCGATTTCACAGAATCCTGACTGATGTATCAGATCCTGGCCGTGGCCTGATGACAGTGTCGTGATGTTTCCCCTATAAACTTTTAAATAAAAGAATAATAATTTTCCAAATTGATCTAGCTTTTTTCGAAAAATCGAAAAAAATACATTATAACAAATACGAATTAAATTTTGCTTTCAATTTTGGAAGTCTGTTTAAAATTATAGGCTATTTGTAGGGTAGCCTGTGTCTCGCGGTTCGAAGCTGTAATGCTCCAGAATTGCAAGATTAAGCCAAGGTACGCTCTTAGCGACACTATCTTAAAACGGCAAATTGCCTGACATTTTGTTGCCTGTTTACCGTGAGAGCACAGCCTGCAAGAAGCGAGGACTTGGTAATTATATGCACATTCGTTTTTGTCTTGATTGTTGCAAGCATTTTGCAGCACAATGATACATTAGAACGCAGTGAGTAGGTACGGGTATATGATTTTAAACATAAGGTCAACCGGGTTAAATGGGTCACTTGAGGTAAATGCGTCTTTTAAAGATTTCATCTAAACGAAAAATTTTAGAACTATTGCAACCATGGAGACTATATAAAGGAGCCAAATCTCTATGTATGAAAAGTGTCCATCAAAAAACAGTAATTAGGCGGCGCCACCATACACCGAAATACTACCAAAAACAACCTACGTAATTTGGTCGGGTTATTTGTTGGTTCATGTTATACTCATGTCCCAGAGCCTAACTAGCGCCACCGGAGAGATTATAGGAACTATTATTTAAAGCTGAAAGCGGTCACTTTTGCAACAATTCTGCCATAAGAGATTGGCATCCTTTCTATACCATCCATAATTGCAACCCTCCCTGTTCGAAGTGTGGTCACTGAACTTTTAATGCAGACTACTATTAATAGTTATAATAATTATGTTGCGTTTCGAAGATATCTTCAAAAACATTTATCCCGGTTGACTTACAGGCGAGTTAATATTATATTCAAATGATTTTATTTATAAAAGAGTTATTTTAAGAGTCACATGAACCTATCCGCCGCCATAATCGTCTATATTAGTTTCCGCATTTTCTGACCAAGTATCTATTATCGTAATTAAATGTCAATTGCATTGCATTCTTATAAACAATTATAGGTAGGTACTACTTATATTTAATATTTAAATGTATAAAGTAAACAAACATTTGTTAATAAATCAATATAAATGACGATGAATGTTTAAAATATTAGAGTACTTTTATTATATTATATATTGCAGGAAGAAAATCTTACAAAACAATACCCCCTGTGACCTTGGGAGGGGAACTTCTCAAGGTCACTAAAACGTTCAAATACCTTGGTCACTGGGTTACCGAGGACCTCAAGGATGACCTCGACATAGAGAGGGAGCGTAGAGCGTTGGCCGTGCGCGGAAATATGCTGGCGCGCAGGTTTGCTAGGTGTAATAAAGACGTGAAAAAGACACTGTTTAAGGCATTCTGCCAATCTTTTTATACCTGCAGCCTGTGGGCCGGCTATACGCAGCGAGCGTACAATGCTCTACGAATACAGTACAATAACGTTTTCAGGATGCTGATGGGACTGCCGCGTCACTGTAGTGCGTCCGGAATGTTCGCGGAGGCGCACACGGACGACTTTTTTGCGATTATACGCAACAGATCGGCGTCACTTATGCGGAGACTGTGTGGCAGTAACAATAGTATCCTGAAAACGTTGGCAGGTAAGATAGATGCACCATTACTCAAACACTGGAACAGTCTACACGTGGCCGCAACAGATGTTGAGAAATGGTGCATCTAGATTGCCTAGATTTTATACTAGCTGTTATTGTATTTTATTTTATAATTTATGTGTGTGTTTTGTGAATTGTAATTGTATGTCACTAACCTTATTTCATTCTAAGTTTTTGTTGTATTTACTAACACTATATGGATCAAAATGATTCGAATCAAATAAATAATTGAATTGAATTTATTCATTTAGTTTCACTTTTTTAAGGCCGTTTCAACATCGCAATTTAAGATCGGATTTTCTATGGTTCTAGATTTTTTCCGATCAAAATGTAAAAACGCCAATTCCTTCCTAATTCTCTTAATCGTCATAATATTTTCTTGTGTTTGACTTTCCTCATAGTCGAAATGAAAAGTAGAGTGTTCACCAAGGGAGGAAAGTGGGCATGGTTCACTTTCCACTCTGGTGAACAATCTACTATTGTAAGTTACTCGAATTTAACCGTAATTTATAATAGTTTACTATCCAATGCAATGCTGGTCTCTATTAATCATAATACAACTGAGAAAATTAAACATAACAATTTGTAATGTAGTTTTTGTATTAACTAGGAAATCTAAAAACATTACGGAAACATCCATTATTACTCGACTTATACATTGACTACAAAATAAATGAAATCACGAGGGCTTATTATATGTGTGTCTTGCTTACAGACTCGGTGGCACGATGTAGGAATTATTCAGTGAAAGTGTAGATTTTCAGGGATTTTCGTATTTTTCATATAAAAGGCGGATTTCTTAGAAATATTTCTCGCATGGTAAATGAACAGAATTTCCAACATGGAGAATATTACGAAAGTAAACCTTGCATTTAAAACTCAAAGGCTAAGGTAAAGATTAAGGTGACGGTGGGATGCGTAACGTATCGCTAGTTGCAATGGCAAATAAAAAAACCTTATTACTAAGACTCCACTGTCCGTCTGTCCGTCTATCTGTCTGTCATGAGGCTGTATGTCATGAACCGTGATAGCTAGACAGTTGAAATTTTCACAGATGATGTATTTCTATAACAACAAATATTAAAAACAGAATAAAATAAATATTTAAGTGGGGCTCCCATACAACTAACGTGAATTTTTTGCCGTTTTTTGTGAAATGGTACGGAACCCTTCGTGCGCGAGTCCGACTCACACCAGCCGGTTTTTTCCTTAGGACTTACTTGCAATCGGAGAATTTGCATGTCTAATAGCGATAAATATTTAGATTGCTATATTTATGAAAAACACATATTTAAGCATACTGCAGTAATTTTAAAGACATTATTAATTCGCAGTAACTTTGTTAATTTTAAAGTATGAATATGAGCGCGATTGCCTCAACTTTTTAAGTTTTTACTTTCCTTTCTAAAACTGCTAAGTATTAAATAACAATTAGATAAGTAAAATAAGCAAATTATAAACTGTAATAGATGTCATATAATAAAGAAAAACAATACACTCCTTTTTTGGGCAGTCGTGTAAAAAAGTGACGAAGCCCTCCGAAGTGATGGCGTTAGCCGCGATAGCTAAAGACGCCGGTTAGAATCCACCACTGGAGGGCTTCGTCACTTTTTCTTTATTACATGACATCTATTACAGTTTATAATTTATATATAGTAGTATGACTACTTAAAAAACACAAATCAAAATATTTAAGAAAAATAAGTAGTAGTAGTAGTAGTAGTAAATCACTTTATTGTACAAAACAAAAATTGATAACATGAAATTCATATAAATTTAGGTACAAAGGCGAGCTTATCCCTATAAGGGATTTCTTCCAGCTAACCTTAGAGTAAATGAGTGGAAAATTCGAATTAGATAGATAGACAAACTTACAGAACGTACAATAATATTTAAGAAGGAAAACTACAATATTAACGTCTACGAATAACTAAAATACATCAATTGCATTATGCAATAAAATAAATATGTACTAGCATACATAAATATATAGTACTAAATAAATATTAAATAAATATATATATATATATATATATATATATATATATATATAATATATAAATAATATATATTAGCACTCAACCAAATCACAGTTCGTGGGAAAGCCAAAGCTTTTTCAGATTAACTTTGAGTGATGCTACAGACCGGGACCGTTTGAGCGACAGGGGCAACTCGTTCCACAACTTCACCGCGCGCACTGTGAATGAATTTGCGTACGTTCGAGACTTATTCGAAGGGATAGCAAGCGTAAGATTAGCACTAGAACGTAAGCGGTGATCACTTCCTTCAGCCAGATAGTTAAATCTCTCGGTTAGGTAAGATGGGGAACAGGGGTTGAAGAGTATGTTGAAAAGCAACGACAGAACATGCACATCCCTGCGCTGGCGGATCGGTAACCACCCGAGCTGCTTACGAAAATTAGAAATGTGGTCGTATTTACGGAGGCCATACACATACCTGATACAGACATTTTGTAAGCGCTCAAGTTTATTCAGCAATTCCTCATTAAGATCCAAGAACGCAATGTCACCATAGTCTAGTAGAGGGAGCAAGAGAGAGCGGGCAAGAGTCAGTTTGGTACGAAGAGGGAGGAAATTCTGAAGTCGTCGAAGAGAGTGTAGGGAACCAAAAATTTTTTTACTCACCTCAGCCACGTGGGGTTCCCAGGAAAGCGTCTGGTCCATGATGACACCCAAATTTCGGACAGTAGAGGAAAAGGGGATTTTAGTCCCATCAAAAAAAATGTCAGGTATCACCATGTCTGAGAGCTTAGCTACATAGTAAGGGCCACCAATGACAATTGCCTGCGACTTCTGGGCATTAATCTTCAAACCGAATTTGCACGCCCAATCCCGTATGGACTCTAAATCAGAATTGATTTGAGTAATCATTGAAGCAAGATCATCTATATTAGCCGCTGCATAAATCTGTAGGTCGTCCGCGTAAAGATGGTATGATGACGTAAGTGCTTTCGTGATACCATTAATGAAAATAGAAAAAAGAAGTGGCGAAAGTACTCCTCCTTGCGGGACGCCAGCGGAAAGCTCACACCAGTCGGACAGCTTGTCGTCGACTCTGACACGCTGGCGTCTGCCAGTAAGGTAGCTACGAAACCAGGATAAAGTGGTTTGGGATATGTTAAGACTGCTGAGTGTGCCCAAAAGGATGTCAAAGTCCACTGTGTTAAAGGCACTACTGAAGTCGAGAAGAACAAGGACAGTTAGCATTTTGCACTCTATATTAAACCGGATGTCGTCGGTGACTTTAACTAAAGCGGTGACTGTGCTGTGCCCGGGGCGGAATCCAGATTGGAATGAGTTAAATAACAAATTTCTATTAAGATAGGATAGGAGACGGCGATTAACATAATGTTCAATAATTTTTGATACTACAGGAAGAATGGAAATAGGACGATATTGGGAGAAAGAAGCAGGAATGGAGGTTTTCGGTAGAGGGGTGACATGGGCACACTTCCAGGAAGCCGGAAACGTGCCCGTGGATAGGGAAAAATTTATAATGTTGGAAATGATAGGAGAGATGAAATCCGCCGCGAGCATGAGCATATCTACACTGAGGTTATCGTCACCGACGGCTTTCGACTTGATAGTTTTGAGGATTGCTTGTGTCTCTTGTGCAGAAATACAGCCGAGCTCAAAAAATTCTAAATTGGAGTTAGATGTAGTAGTCGCAAGAAGCGATAAGGTGGAACTTTTAACTGACGGATCAAGTGTTACCGGCGAAATACTGAAAAATTGATTAATACCGTTTACATCGAGAAAACTAGAGCAACTTGATTGAGATTTGCCCAAGCCAAGGGATTTTAAAAACTTCCATAACTTCGCAGGGGGACAGTCTTCAATTGAGCTGTGAATGTATCGACGCTTTGACTCCCTACAGACTTTGTTGCAGCGGTTACGCAGTGACAGATACTTCTGGCGATTATCAAAAATCAAATCAAAAATAATTTGATTTGTTCCCAAAAATTGAGTAAAATAAGCAATTTTATCTTATATTTTACTTTATTTATATGCATAATGCCAAATAACTTTAAACACCCATTTAATGTCGTAATAACGTTTAAATGCAGCAGTAATAGTATAGGTAGGATATAAAAATAAGTTCTTTCAGTATTACATTCAGCTTCAAAAGTAGGGCATCAGACTACGCGTTAACAGACTTATCTAATATTCTCAAGTGGCTTATCATAAAAAGATACATATCTCTATGAAGAACATTTAGACTGTAACAGATACTTTGCACCGCAAACTAGAGATTCAACTCTATTTAGAATAGTTATCCCAGTGGCAGATACTTTTGGCGCATTGTTTTATCTCCTACTATTAATGCTGGCTCTACTAAATGCTAATGAATGCTGAATGTTGTTATATTATTTCGATTAGTCAAAATTTCACGTCTTCAATATTTGCTCCTCCATTTTTTAAACGGGAAAGTCTATCCGCTCTCCGCTTTACGAATTTCGCCGCCTGCCACTTTGAGCGTGGTCTTATCCTAGGGTTTGCTTGGCGTATTTATATTTTATTTATTTATTCGCTCGCAGACAGTCGTTTTAGATAGAGTCACTCATGCTTTGCAGGTTGGAATAGTTAGAATGATGGAGAAAATGTTGAATTAGACTAGAAAGCTGCATCTTGTTGCATTGTAGTTGAAACTGTAACTCTTTAATAAATACAGTGACCTAAAAATTCGTTGACAAAACTTTTAAACCGGTTTCAAAAAAAGGAGGTTCTCAGTTTGACATGTATGTATGTACCTATGCTTGTCCGCGATTAACACGCGTTTGGCTAAACCGATAAAAAATCATATTCTTGATAATTTTAATTTTTAATAAAATTTTAAAAATTATATGTTTGGTTTCAGTTAAATAATTGTAGTTTAATTTTAAATTTTAATGACATTTTTAAAAGACGTGTAACAGAAAAATATTTCAAAACATTTTTGTCAACGTATTTGTGGGCCACCTGTAATAAATAGGTAAATAAATATGTGCGACTTAATGTTTTATGTCGCACGCTCAAGGTCTTATGTGCTAGATGGAGTGGTGACCCATTAAAAATCAGAAGGTTTAACTTATTACTTTATTTCACGTATAGTTACAGCGATGGTCTCTAATGAAGTGGCGGGGCCCGTGAGAACATACCTGACGCTTACTCCCCGCGCGTCCCGCGCCCGATCCATTTTCGCTGCGTAGTGGGATTAGCTAACCAAGTGTGCTCCCACAAATAAATATTAGGGGGCATCTTACACAGATCAACCTAGCCCCAAACTAAGCAAAGCTTGTACTATAGGTGCTAGGCGACGATATACATACTTAAATAGATAAATACATACTTGTATACATAGAAAACACCCATGACTCAGGAACAAATATTTGCGTTCATCACACATACCGGGATTCAAACCCAGGATCATCGGCTTCACGGGCAGGGCCACTACCCACTAAGCCAGACCGGTCGTCAAAGGTAAAGGTTAGGAATTTAAATGGGACTTAGCCAAATGGAAGGTCATGATTTTAACAGTCTAATTTAATTGATTTTCAATAAGGAAAGGTTGCTTTATTTACATAAAAACTGCGGTTAGGTTAGATTTTATTCGGTGAGTTAAAGGTCAAAAATTGTGTATTGTGAATTGATATTTTAATCTTAGTTTGAATAGTTCAACACGTTTATAAGGTTTATTTTCGTTAACAAAACCACTAGGTACATAATGGAGTAATATATTAACGCCAACACTGGAATGTAAACGAAAGCCAGCTTTATGACATTCCCATGACCAGCGCAACATAATTTATAGCCATTTACATGTTTCCAAGTGCTGACCCTACCTTCTGGGAGCCGTGGGTCCCTTTTTAATTTAAAAGTGAAATCGAAAACCCGCATAATCTAAAAGGATTTCAAATTTCTAAACTGAAACAACAACCTCTGACAGATATGTTACTAACTCTATGCTCTAATTCTTTGTTTTTGGGTTGATATTTGTTTTAGTGTTGTTACAACGTTTTTCGCTATTGATGAAAATATCGAGGTAGAATGAGATGTCAAATATAAAACATATCAGTTGGGAATATGGTGTGATCTTTGGGAATGTCATTTCGGACGCCGTTTGGTTTGTTTTATCATAACCTACCTACACAAGACCTGGAGGGCATTTTTCGAATAAATTAAATGTACAACGATACAGATACAACATGAAGGTCGATTGTCGATTCCAATTTAAAATTTTGTTATGAATTTGAATTGGCTTTGATATGACAAAAAAAGAAAAACACATGAATCGGGGGTCTTAAACTAGGGTTTTTTGTTCACGAACAATTTTTACGTATACGTTGACATTTGCTCCGATAACTCTCGCCAAAAGTGGTATACTTTCACTATATTATTGTATTAGCCTGGTCACAGTAAATGAGATGAGTTTTCTTTTTAGGGTTTCGTAGTCAAAATGGCAAATCGGAACCCTTATAGTTTCGTCATGTCCGTCTGTCCGTCCGCCTGTCTGTATATAAGTTGTGCAAAAGCGGTCACTTTTCCTTGAGAATGTGTAAGTAGTAATCAAAATTGTGTACAAATGTTTTTTTTTAAACAAACACTAATGAAAGACGACCTAATGAAAAAACAAACAAATTATAGCGTTTATAAATATTTATTTAGGTTATAAAATAATATGAAGTCATCCATTAACAGCAAACCTTAATCAGTTAAGTCAACCGTGCGTCAGATTAAAATCTTGTTAAGGCCAGTTACGGTTAACTAGAAACAGGTAATTAGTAAATTAGTAATTAAGGTCCATCAGTTAGAAGGGCATAATCAATCACGACGCGTCGGCCAAAGGTCCCGCAGATTATGAAATATTACGGAAATTAGCCGTGTTCCAATATTTAAGGCTGAAAAGTTTGCGTCAGTTTATTTTAGATAAAAATTGGTTAAGGAAGCCATTGGCGAATGTTCCTGTTTTACTTAGGAATTTTAGCAGCTTGAGTATGTTTTTTTTTTTTTGTTTTTTTTTTTTTTTTTTTTATTACAAAAAGGCAAGCATTTGACCGCAATCTCACCTGATGGTAAGTGCCGATGCAGTCTAGGATGGATCATGCTTACCTAAAAGATGTCTATTCACTCTCGATTTGTGTCGTGTATTCCGTGGCGTCAAAACTACTGAAGCGAGTGACGCGCTTATTAGATCTAAACATTCTAAACCGTCGCCTAGCACTTTTGTGGGGAGGTCAGTCAGCGGATGCTACCAACCTAGTTAGCATCTTAACAGCAGGTTTCTGTTCCACGCCATGTCAAAACACCAATACCAATATACTTGAGAATAATTTGGGCTCTTACCTGGTCCAGCAAATATCGCTGGCCGTGCAACGCGGCAATGCCGCTAGCATTTTTGGCACGTTTGGACCAGGTGACAGTCGGAACGGTACATAGGCCTTTTATATACCTACGTATTCATAAGTGCCTGTTAGTTTGCGGTAATTAATTTTATTTTTAGGTTTACTTCTAGTTTTAATTTTATAATATTAGTTAGTTTTTAGTATTTGAATGAATATGTATTTATTGCCAAACAAGCGAATACAGAAAACACAATATCAAAAAGTTACTTAACCTATAAACATTATATCTATAATCTATAATCTTAACCTAATATCTGTAACTTAATAACTAAACATTTGCTGTGACAAATGGTTTGGGCGTCAGCATAATGCTGCCAGCATCAACTCAGCGTGAGTGACACTGCAGCGCTGTTTTTCAGCCCAGACCAAGATACCAATTAAAATAAATTAAATTAGCTCCGTATTTAACTACACAACACAAATACAATTCTCACTTAGCCAAATCTCAAACTTCAATTTATATAAATAACAAAGTGCTGAAAATCTCTAAGACTACTCATCTATTTTTATTTATTTATTTATTTTATTTTTACCTAGGTACGCAAATTTGCCGTTTCCAGTTGTTTATTAAATATTAAGCGTTTGCAGTGTTTTTTAAATGTAATCAAACAACGTTTATATCTAATCGGTGGTGGTATATTGTTCCATATTTTTGAGGCAGCGTACCTAAAGCTACCCTTAAACCCTGCATAATTATGCTTAAACACCATTAAATTTAGCTTTATTGTCTCTCGTGTGGGGTATCGATTTTCTTTGTGGAGGGATAGTTGGATAGTATTTATCTGTACTTTTATGAATATCTTGTTTCTTTAATAAATATACTTGAGAATCAAAATAAATCTACTTCGAAAATCGACAATACTAGATGAATTTATGTAAACATATGAAACATTAGATATTTTTTACATTTCAAGTATTCTTTACGATTCAGATATTTCGTGAAAAGGAAAACTTAAACCGGACATCGGAAATCTATGGTATGGTACCTACACGAGCCCCCTTCGAAAGTGACTTATAAAGGGTCTATGTAATGTGATGTAATAATCGCTTGAGCCGCTTTTGGTGATTGAGGTGTTAGTCAATTTGTTTTTATGACGCGAATGCCATTAGCTACTTTTTAACAGACTTCAAAATGGTCTGTTTTTTTATAAAAACCGTATTCAGGTTTAAAAAATCTTAACATTTAGTTTTTATAATCATAGTCCTAAAAAAGAAGATTTTTTGTAAAGCGATCCATTCGTAAACAAAGTAATAGCAATACTTACGGTACGTAAAAATAGATACTAATATTATGGAGATCTTTTTGACCAAGCAACGCCTACATTCTACTTAATGTTTTGGAAGAAAGTAAATATCCTGAAAGCCGCACAATAATCTTGCCTCTTTGTTCTAAAATCCCCACAATCTTTAACTTGAAAAGTTATAAAACTGCCATACAAAGCATTTTAATTCAGTACACAGTAAATCCGGCTTGCGAGCACCAGTCTTTCTCCATCGCCTCGGCGCTTATAAATGTTTAAACTCTTTTATCAGGGTCCTCAAGGCAGGACGATTGGACGCTTTTCATTGTCAATACGGGTAAATGTGGAATATGAGTACGTGTGGCTGGCCTTCACATTGGAGACTGTTTACACATTGATTATTGTTATTGCGAGTTCGTACATTTACAACTTGCTATGTGCGTTTAGTGGCGTATGTTTGAAATCGCAATAAATACTACCTAATCAATGTGTAAACAGGCCGCAAAGTGAAGGCCACCCTATCTCTCAGCACATCTTTCCCATATATTGATACCCATACCCATATAATGATCTTAGATATCTACTAGATTTGCAAACGTGGACTTATGTGGCTTGCTTGGCTTAGTTTTAATGAAGTTCAATTCGATTTCTAGCAAAAGTTCGTCATGCTTTTGTTCTTAATTATATTTTACTTATATTTATAGACTATTGCTTGTGTGCTGTCGGAATGTTTCCGAAAATGCGAAATTTACACATGTTAAAATTTCAGATACGTCTCCTTTGTATTGGAATGGAAATGATCTATTATCTGACTTGGTTCGGCGGTTTAAGCGTGAAGAGGTAACAGACAGACAGATAGAATAAAGGTAGTTAAATATAATTAATCAATCTCATAAGATTTATTAAACGGGGGAACCCTGCATTGTTCTACCAGACTCCAGGTGCACCGTTCGTAAATAGCGGTCCTCTCAGACTCCGAGATTTCAAGCACTGTTTATATTTTATTCAGTAAACTTACGTCCATTCACAAAAGTTTTTTCTTGATGTATGTCCACAACAGGGCTGCCACCTGAGACGCCCAGTAAGTTTGTCTTTGATATAATATTTAATCTTGCTTCACTTCATTGGCATTTATTTTGTTAGTTTCCAAATTAAGATTCTTTGATTATATTTTTTGGATCAAAATATGGGAAACGTATTTTCTTAACTGTCAAATTCTAATGACGGCTATTTCAGTGCAATTTAAGGTAAATATCCTATTTTTCGACATGCCTAATAACTCACCTTGTTGTCGCCACTAATAACTAACAACAACAACTAATGACAAGTATAAAGATAAGATGACATGTACAGCGAGCTGCAATAAGTACATGTACATGCACATATTATGAATAATATCCATTCATTCATTCAACTGTGTATCTACTGAGATAGTGATGAGCATTCGGACGTTTACCTTACCTTTTTGTTTTAAATAAAAAAAAAAAACATTTATTTCAGGTCTTACAAATCCATATTTTAACACATGTTTTATTTATCCATTTTCGTTTTATTTATCCATACAATTTATCCATTTCTGTTTTATTTTTCCATTTTTGTTAAAATGAAAGAGTATTTTTATAACATTGATTTGACAACTTAGCATTTCTATTTTAATTTAGTATTTATATAAGTCATATGGTTTTCATACTCTTTTTTAGGAAACTGTAGGTCTATAAGTCTGTTACCCTATATTGTAACAACTTATTAATATAAGAGACTGTTTGTTTCTAAATAAAGAAAAAAAAAAGAAAAAAAAAAGAAATTCGTTCGTGTGATCTTTATACATAAACTAAATGAAAAGTATTCTATAGAGGTTGTAATAATAACCTAGTCATCTTTGTCCTAATACTAATAGGAGGCAAACGAGCGGACAAATCGCTTGATGGTAAGCAGATATCGTTGCCCATGGACACCTACAACACAAAAGAGTACGCTCTTTTTGAACAGGTCTTCTCTTACAGGTCGCATCGGTCCGGATATACCGCTTTACCGGTGCTTTCAGTATGCAGCACAGTGCAAAACTATTATCACCACCAACCATGTGCCACGTACTACTTTGTGGAACCCAGACAAGCGACAACCCTAGTTGGCTGCGCTTCGAGTTCCAAGTTATTATGAAAGTTGTTTCCACATTGCACCGTCAGTGTTTGTGACAAGCACTGCGTTTCCTAAAACTTTGTAATTAAACTTACTCGTGCTTAATTTAGAGTACATCTGTCTTCATTTAGAATCTTCTAATGGTCAGTTGTACCATTCACTAACCCGGAGTTAACCGGTTAAACCTGGAGATACCATGGTTACCAGTACAATTTGACACTGAGTTAACGGTTTAACCGGTTAAACCCGGGTTAGTGGGATGGCGCTAAGAGTATCTTCTGTACTTCAGTACAGAAGTCGTTGAAAACTTTCAATACTTTACTTGAAATAAATGAATTATTATATTAAGGAGGTCCTTAATGTAATAATTCATTTATTTCAAGTAAGTTACATCATGTTACACATAATGTGGTAAGTAAAACTTAATTTTAAAACCTGGTCATGGAATTAAGATACATTTTGGCATTGTGGCAATGAAATCGCGATTACTCAAAATGTTACTAAAGTGACTAAACATGTTCTTTCCGTGTACCCTTCATATGGGAAAACTTCGCAAACTTCTCACAATATTGTATGAGGAAACGATTTTACGGAAAATTTCGTTAACTTTTGTACCTTTTCGATACTTTCCGCAGCTTTTTCAAGTGTTAATTACAGGTTTAATTAATTAAATTTCTATTCTACGTTCAGTTTAAAGTGTTTGTTTCCTTTTTCTGTTCAAATCAGTATAAATGCGTTGTTTTCGCGGCACGCAATTTAAAGTTAATCCCCGCTGAGCAATGAGGCTTAAACCATTGTTTATTAGTTCCAAATAAAACTGGCGCCAATTGTTGAGGTGGGTCGTGGGTGTTAGCGAAAAAAATAAAAATACTTTTTTATATACAAAACACAAACAAATCAAATTATTTTAATAACTATTTTTGATTTGTGTTTTTTAAGTAGTGACACTACTATATATAAAAATATAAATTGTAATGTCATATATTAAAGTGACTGGTGAAGGCCGGATTAATTCGAACCGGTGTCTAGCAATCCAGGCTAACCACTGGAGGGCTATGTCACTTTCTCTTTAATATATGACATCTATTTCAGTTCATAACTTTTTTATATGTTGAGTTTTTTGAAACTCCTTCAGCACACCTAATCTATACAAAGCACACAGCGAATAGATTTCATGCCTTTTTTCTTATGATTCTTGTGACGAAGTTTGATATTTGATATTGGCTGTCAGTATTGTGACCTTAGACAATTTAACAACCGGAGTCGCCTTGTAATTTTCTGTACAAAACAGTCTGCCGATTTTTGCGAGGAAGGGGCACGTCAAATGTATGGGTATTTATACTGTCCGCGCGCCAATTCCGTGCATTCAGAGGTCGAGGAAGTGGGGGGAGGGGGGACGTACGTACGTACGTACAAAATGACACCACTCTCTCATGACGCCCAACATTCCTAACATTCCTCAGCCGTGCACGGAATTCGCGCGCGACCAGTACGTAACGTACAAATACTACAAATAGCCATGTCAGATAAAGGTCAGTCCATAGGCGTAAGCTCTCCTAAAGGCGACTCCGGTTATTAAATAATAAATAAAGGTTAACTGGAAGAGATCCCTTAAGGGATAAGTTCGCCATTGTACAAATGATGCGTTTTTCTCGTGTTTTATGTTTATTTTTGTACAATGAAGAGTTTTACTACTACTACTAAATTCTCTAAGATTGTGACGGTCGCTAATCGGCTGTTTAAGGTTGGTTGCAGGAAACTACCTACATATATTATGCAGTTAAGTATCGATGCGATACCAATGTTTATTTGGGTTTGATCGAGTTTTCTTTAATTTATAAAAAAATATTTAGCCTTAGAATTACGACGTTTAAATAATAGTCGCACTAGAATATACATTTTCGAATTAATTTTGAACCATAGTCGGGAAATTTTTGACTATAGTTGGGAGTTTTGGAGTACAGTTGGGTGGTTTCACGGTAGGTATATACGAGTAAGTATATCCCCAGCGTTTCCGAAAAAGTCTAGTTTGCCGCTGGCACCGAGGCCCCGCCTGAGCCCGGGCAATTGTTTTTGTTTCGTTACTTGGCCCATGTTATTGTTCCTAATTCTTGCATTAGGCCGCTGGGGGAGATAATGTTTATTTTCGGTGTCAAAGTTGGCCGTACCCCAACCGATGGGGTGGATTTTAACAAGTACGTTCTGGATGATGTTCTTTTCTGAAAGACACTAGTTTTTTTTTCTGTGGACAGTATTGACAATTAATGATTATTTTTGTAAAGCTTCTAAAAATGCCTGATCAGGAATATAATATAATCATTGTCAAGAAGGCGCTGTTATTTTCATGTATAGGGTGACAGTTCAGTATAGTATGAAAATATTAGTTCCAGTGAGATTCCGCAGATGTCATTTTCAAAAAAACCCCGCTTCCGGAATTACCCCAATGGACCTTACTAAGCAAGTGTATTTTCTTTAATCCAGAAATAAATAATGAATGATAATTTGAGCGTCCATTGACTACAGTATTATTCAAAACAACATTTTCGTCCTATAATGGCGCCGTGCCTTCCGTGTTTCGCCTAAGAAGTAGGCGCAATGGTTTCGAGATTATGGCAAATCGCCGTCGAAACAATATCATTATTATAATGGCGGTCCTTACAAACGATGCCCTGTCTAAATTTCAATTAAGGTTTACGTGACCTGTTTGTAAATTTGTGTAAACCTGACGGACATAATCCCTACTATATAATAAGTTTTATAAATACGAAAGTAAGTGTCTGCCTGACTGTATGTCTGTCTGTCTTTTTTTTATACTACGTCGGTGGCAAACAAGCATACGGCCCGCCTGATGTTAAACAGTCTCCGTAGCATATGTACGCCTGCAACGCCTGCCGACCCTAACACTCCTCTCCCTCGTTGAGCTCTGGCAACCTTACTCACCGGCAGGAACACAACACTATGAGTAGGGTTTAGTGTTATTTGGCTGCGGTTTTCTGTAAGGTGGAGGTACTTCCCCAGTTGGGCTCTGCTCTAGATCTGGAATGACATCCGCTGTCCTGTGCCCTACCACACAAAGCGAGAGGTCATTCACAGTGCCCATGCCTCTCTTTTGGACGTAGTTTAAGGACATACCCGGGTCCGGAAGTAGTTTAAGGACATACCCGGGTCCATGGTCTTGTCTGTAATTTGTTTAAAACAATCACACGTCATATCTTATTTCACCCACTAGTGCTGTTCATTCACCTCTGCTTCACTAACCCTAAAATAGGTTAAGCTTATAACTTTGGTATAGTCAATTCTTACTTACTACTAGACCTGTACGGCTACCATCAGTTCGGCACTGACATAAGCGAGCGTAAACGT
Organism: Cydia strobilella; assembly: GCF_947568885.1. Classification (NCBI taxonomy): domain Eukaryota; kingdom Metazoa; phylum Arthropoda; class Insecta; order Lepidoptera; family Tortricidae; genus Cydia; species Cydia strobilella. The sequence goes on from NC_086042.1 coordinate 26,435,639, forward strand.
AACTTACTTTATATGCATCTCGCTCGTACTGACATATTAGTGTGAGCGAGATGTATAGAAAGTAAATTACGTAGACGTTAGAGTATATGTCAGTTTTGACACTGCCAGTGACTCATGGTACGGGTACTGGTTCAGATTTAACAGCTTTTACGGTATTGATTTTGATACGACGTAAACATTCCTCAAGCTAACGAAGTGAGTCGTGAGTGAGATGCGTGCCAATCATCAAGACCATATCAAGACGATAGCCAAGGTCCTATCTAAACCAAAAAAAAAAACAGTTAAATTAGAATTGACCTCCAGTGTCGCATCATGAATGATCAAAGGGTCAAAAAGTCCCGAATAAGCTTCCAACCAGCCTTCAATATTGCATCTATCAGACTAACGTGTATTGATAGCGCAGCGCAAGCGTCACCACTCTTGTAACGAGTTTGTACCACAGCAGGGACGAATACCGATCAGTGCTGTCCAAAATAAGAGATACTAGCGATTTTTAGTAACATTTTGCTTAAGTCTCACCTCGGTAGTCAATTACTGAGCACTAGGGTTGCATCATATGGACGATCGAATGATATTTATAATGTTTAAAACAGCCACTTCAACTTTGCATATATATATGAGTGACAGCCGTGACAGGCGTGTGAGTTCGACTTCTACTTTGGTATAATACTTACCTACATTGCTGAGTACTATGTTCGTTCGCGTTAAGAATGCAGTAAAATCATCATTGTCCGCCGGCCTAACGATGCTCACAACCAAACAAATCATTCCTAATCAAATGCCTTCAACTGGTCACTGTGAACTTGACTTTTTAATGAGAAGCGATTGGATTGGTTATGGGCGTGGCTTGGCCGGTCGACAATAATGATTTTACTGCATTCTTAACGCGAACGAACTATAGGGTCACATTCATTCCACAATTTAGCTGTGCTGTGCGAGGCAGGAAGTCATAAAAACGTATAGTTAAGGACTGCCAACCATCTAAGCTAAGTAGCAAAGATAAAAATGTTGTCGCGTAGAGCGATGGCAGAAAGAAGCGGTAGGGAATAATTCGAAAAATCTACACTTGTCATTAACCTGATGATTGCTTATGTTAGTAGTCTGTATGAAAGAGAAGTCGTGAAATGTATGAGACCCAATACATTCGACGAATCTTCTCTTTCCACACAGACTCTACAGTATTGTATTCCGCTACATGTTCTAATTCGGGCCACGAGTGAGAGTAGTTAGCGGAACAATGCGAAACAATAAAAGTCGCGGGCGCCTATCATCAACCCCACATAACAGATCAGCCGATTCAACGGAGCCACGCCGTTTTGTCGTATAAATAGTGTTTAGTTTTAAGTTTATTTATTTATTTATTTATTTTATTTTATTTATAATACATATGTATGTAAGTCTGTAAGGTATTTGTAAGGTACTTGGTGCCTGATTAAAATTTTAAATAACTAAATAATTAATGATAATGACTGTTAAAGGGGCCCACTGACTATCAGTCCGCCGGACGATATCGGTCTGTCAGTTGTTCGGAACTGTCAAATTTTTGTTCTAACTGACAGGCCGATATCGTCCGGCGGACTGATAGTCAGTGGGCCCCTTAACGTGTTTAACCTTCCGGGCAAAGTCTACACGGAATATCCCTAACGGGTACCTAAAAGACATAGGTCAGACAGGTAGCTACTATAGTTTTTTTCGTTGACCACGAATGCTGTAAAGGGACGGGAACGACGGGAAACGTTTTATTTCAAGAGTAACTATCGCGGTAACCGTAGACAATATTCTACTAATAGTATTTTGTTTAACATTTATGTGTTAAAAATTCAATTAACCAATTACTAAATAAATATACATTCTCAGGGGCAGGACGGAAGGTTTTAGCAACATCAACACAGAAAATGTCGCGTGCAGAGATAAGCAATAATAAAATACTATTGCTTTATCAAATTATCACAAATTGTGACCATGCCCCGTTCCCGCCATTGCCAGAAACGTGGAAAATGCGTCAAAGGATATTCTGCAAAATTCTTCTCGCTTATTCCAAATTAAATCATGTCAAACAAAGCCACCCTACATAATACTAAAACGGTCTTTATGAAAAACCCGACAAGGACTCCGTTTTGATGGAAATGGCTTTAAATGGGGACAAAAAATCGAGTTAGTTTGCAATGATAGCAGCCATATTATGAGTTGCTTGTTATAATGACGGCACTACGTAACTGTTAGTGATAAGCAAAGTAAGCCAAAAATAAATACACAATTATATAAAATAAAATTAGTTGTAACTGACCGAAATGCTACAAGAATATAAATCTCTAATTTGACATGACTCGGCCCATTATAAGTTTGAACTTTAGAGTGCTATTTCGTGCTTGCCGTGGCCAGAAATGTGTTTTACTTTTTGGGTTTCGATTAAAAGAAACCTCAATCGAAAGATTTACCGGAAAGTGTTTAAACTAGATTATCATGTACATAATATATGTATATTATTGAACTGGACTGAATGGAGGATTATCCTTGCTAATATTATTAATGTGAAAGTATCTCAGTCTGTCTGTCTTCACGAACCGCTGAACCGATTCAGATGAAATTTGGTATCGAGATAGTTTGAGGTCCCAAAAAGGACATAGGATAGTTTTACCAATCATCATCATAATATTTATCAGTACGGTTTTTACTCACTATTACAGGTGGCAACATCCAGCCTCCGTCCCGTGGATGTTTCCACCTGCATGGAATCCTATAATACCTAGGGTCAAGCGGCAAGTGTGTTGTGACGATCGCGGGGACATAGTGAGTGCAGTGTGCTTGACTTCGTTCGATACAGCCGCCCTACCAGACCTTCACTTGACGACTCCATCTGCAGACTGCCCCGCGCCCCCCGCCACCGACCCATCAGCGTGTGTGCAACGAGCGACGAGGCGGGCGGCGCGGGCAGTGCACGACGTACAACCGCCGCGGACACTCGTGCCTGCGGATGGATTCCCAAAGAATCCGAAACATGTCGCCAAAAGCGACTAAAAATAATAGTGAGTAAAAACCGTACTGATAAATATTTTGAAATATGTCTCACGATAGTTTAAGTGCGAATCATCATCATCATTCCACACAGACGAAGTCCTTAGTTTGGTCTCTTCAGTACTTGATAGATATTTCGTTTTGTCAATCCCCCGTTTTTGCTATAAAGTTCTAGGTTTATTACTACCCTATACTTAGGTACCCTACTCCTATGACGAGTTACAAAATTTTAACATGAAACATAATAAGAGGCAGATGATACACTTCCACAGCTTCCAGATCTCGGGCCTGGCTTGAGGGCTCATTTGTAACCAGTGCGCGCGGATTATTCCGCTGTCCGTCCGTCTAATGCTGAGGCGAGCGACAGGTGAATGGAGGCGGCAACGCTACTCACTATTACTCTTTCTACTGTTACGTACTTACTTTTAATAATAATAATAACAATAAGCTGTAAACATCAGTCACTGGGTAGAAAGCGGCGCACACCTCTCGACACCCCTGAGCCGCTCACACCGGTGTTGCTCCTGGTCGTCTTCACGACGGCAGTTTCAGGGGCCCATCTAGTCAGCGGCAAGTCACCACCTGCCTCGATAACGTGTATTAACATTGTTATGGCAGGTGTCCGGAGTTCTTTACAATAGCCCAGTCTCATTGTCCACCCAAACTTCAATCCATAGACCGGTATACTGTTCACTTTTTCTGCAATAGTCCCAATGCCTGCTGCGACCGGTTCATGGGTGTCCATTGTTGCGCCTGTGAACGGGTTCCAGCAGGCGTTCTACATGACATTAAAGCTCTCCAAGGGGCCTCTACGTGTTGGATCTATATCCCCACGCAAGCCTATCAAAAGATTTATAGGCCCGTGATATCCAAGGATAACAATAATAACCCCGTGGGGGCAACTTGTGGCGAGCTGACGGTGAGTGGCGACACGATAGGGATCCGCTATGCCCTTTCATCTGGCCCTCGCCTCTGTGCTTGCCTTCACCGGCCGGCCAGAGTGGAGTCGTAAGAGCGGGACCTATGCTCCGGTTGGAAGTGTAAAAAGTCATACCGCCGGCGGCTTGCTGAATGTATTACCGGGAACTGGCTACCGCAGACTCACCTCTCGACAACCTCACATCACAGCTCACAGCCGCTCTGAAGTGTTGCTCTATTGTCGCACTGTGCCTGCGGCCGTTGTAGGGCCCAGTAAATGAGCTGGCGAGTCACGACCTGTCTTTCACAATTTTGAGACTGATTGTCACGGCAAGTATCCGCTAGTCTCTCCCATAGCCCATTATCCAGTCCATCCCACATTCAAATCTATAGCCTATGACCTTAGTTCCCATCGCAGCACAAATGTGCTGCACTGCACTAATGCAGTGCACCTGGCGGGGACCATCTCCGGATGTATCACATTGTGCGTTCGGGGATGATATCCGCCACGGGTGTTTTCTATGTATTTAAGTACACGACAGTGCACGACGTACAACCGCCGCGGACACTCGTGCCTGAGGATGGATTCCCAAAGAATCCGAAACATGTCGCCAAAAGCGACTAAAAATAATAGTGAGTAAAAACCGTACTGGTAAATATTTTGTATTTAAGTACATATTTATGTATTATATATACCTATCGTTGTCTGAGTACTCATAACACAAGCCTCCTTGGGCTTACCGTGGGACTTAGTCAATAATATTTTATATTTATTTATTATTATTTATTACAGTACGCAGATTTCCGCTGTCCATCCGTATAATGCTGCGCCGAGCGAATGGAGGTGGCAATATTACTCAGCTCACTATGACTATTTCTACCGTTACGTACTTACTGTTACGAGGATTATTTCGCTGTCCGTCCGTCTACTAGCTCCATCCGTCCTTGCTCCATCATAGGAAAAAAACTGCGTAATAAAAAGGAAAGGTCATAAATGAAGAAACTGAGTCTTAGTTCATTCCTATTCATTCCTGACTTTAAAACGGATATCTCGGCAATTTCACGTTTGGCTGCAGACTCAGCCATCCAAAAAACTTTGGTTATATTCACCAGAAAATTTACCATGGACGAAAAGTTTTACAATTGGGCGCCGGCTAGTTGCAATGTATTTGAGACCAAACTGCCCGGCTTGTTCACGGAGTCATAAAAATGTTTACGGGTGCATAAATAGTTGCATTGCACTTATAAAGTGCGTAGATTATCCGTATCATATCTAGATCGGAGAATATAAACGGCCTCCTAGACCGACTAGGGTATTTAGAGACCTTGCCTACAAGGCAGGAGGTCCTGGGTTCGAATCTTGGTAACTTAATCATTTATTTGTGAGTATATCACTATTATTACATTTGTATTTATTTATTTATCTGCTCAGTAAATCCATATTCTGTTCCGTAAGGTAGTTCTTTTACTATTTTGAAATACTAGGTCAATGAAATTAAAATCGTTTTTGCCATCATGTCACGTGATAAAACGCAAATTGATATTTACTCATGTTAGTCTCAATTTATTAACCATCCATTAAAAAAAAGAGTGCAATTAAATATGTAATCGCGTAATTATATGCTTTGAAGGTTACATTTCTTTGATGACCGCATACAGTCCGTACACAGATGTCATACATGCTAACTTTAGCATATCAATTTAACCCTTCGTAACTTCTGCCCCCAAATAAACTCTAAAAAACTCGTTACACCCGGATTTCGAGCGACAATGTTAAGAATTCATAAAATGTGCTCCGTGGATGACGGCCATTAGATATTATAAAAGATTCAGAAATAATTCAAACAGGAGTGGAAGCTGAAATCGGTTCCACGTGGGTACAGCGAATGTTGTGACATGGCCATCATAATGTGAAAAGGTGTGATTTTACAATGTTTTTATAGATAGCGCCAGCATAGGTTTTACCTGTCTCTAGTTTTGTTCTATGAGATTCTGGCTTAAAGGGACATAATTTGACACTATTGACATATAAAACCTATGCTGGCGCCATCTGTAAAATACTTCGACCGGCCAGTTTATACTTCTAGTTTCGCTTGATATGACAAGGTACTAGCTTGCGGTTTTTGTCTGTCTTTAAAGGTTCGACCTCTTTATTTACGAGTACTAACTGCAGCACTCTTTCGTTAGTTATTCTATCCGTCCATGATATTTGCTTATTTTATTTATTTATTAAGAAACAAGAAACAAACGGTTATTTGTAAATTGTAATAAAAGTGCATGGTAATCATACTTTATTCGAGATTACATGACAATGTCGTAAGTTAACGTAATAACGACTCGAATATGCGTCCTGCCTGCCGTTTTGGTTATGCAGAGCATACCCCTAATTTAAAGAGATGATCAAAAGAGATTTTTTTAAGTAGAACGGTGGAATTTCCTGATTGGCCGTCTGTGAAATCTATAGGCTAGGTTTTTTTCCTATAACGTTAAAGTCGAATTTGAAGGCTTTTTAGGGTTTCGTATTCGTTACCCTGGGACACTATTTTTCTCCTATTTAGGATCGGGCTCGTGATTCTGAGTAGAAATAACATAAAAGTGTCCAAAAAATGTGTTGTTCTACTGTAAACATATTGGCCCCCTATATTAGGGAAGATGATTGGAGACGCACATTACTAATCAATTCCTGGTTGATTGAGGTTTTGGTGTCATAGTAACATTTACTGTACTAAACTGGAAATGTAATATTGTTGACTTGTTTGAAAACTCCATTATTTTATTTGCTTTGTGCGACAGATTAGATTACCGGTCGGTCGGTATATTTAATATGTCTGTGTCTCATGGAAGTTCTGTTATTAAAATTGCATAGGAAATTAGGAACTTTACAATTTTTGAAAATTCTCTTGGAACGTTGCTATCTGTGAGTCGCCATTTCTAGGTTGAAGGATAAATTCCCCGGTCTATCCTACCGCTAATTCGTCTCGAAAGAGATATATTCTGGCCTTTATCTCTAATCGAATGAACGAGATTGATCGGGCCCGGAGGATACGTGTAATTATTTATGCTCTGATGTCTGCCGAACTCGATATCTCGATATCGATATCTCGATTCTGAGTATCCACACAATAGAGTAGGTACCTAGACAACCTTCATACCTACTACGGTAAATTACAGCCTTTCAAACAACGAACTAGAATAACTATAGAAGTATGTGTAAAATGCATTGTTGGGGTATAAAGCGATCGCAGCACATGCCGTAACTTTTAATCCTGAAACTATTTTTATATCTCTTTAGTTATTTGCAATATGTTTAGGGTTGTCAAAACAACAATCACAGAAATTTTAGTCATGTGATGATAGTCATGAGATTAAAAATAAATAGAAACCAATCATTTAACGAAAATGGGACCAATATTTGAATGTCTGGGCAAAGATGATTTCAATCACAGCTTTACACGTTTACAAGTAAATAAATGAAGTAATAGGAGTCTGCTGAGGGGAAAAATAACATACCGATTTTTTTTAAAGATGTTTCGTAAATTCCACAAGGCGTTATCACAAGACATTCAAATTATGTAGGTTCTCATCTGTATTGCTATCTTTACATATTGTATAAGGTAAATAGATCAGCCTGAAAGCTATAAAATGTGAAAAAAAGCAGTATTAATGTACCTCTATGTACTTACATGATTTTTTCATCTAATAAAGTAGGTGTCGAAGACGTCGATACAAAAACCATTTGAAATACAAATTTACCCATATTGATGCCCTAAGTCGGTTTTTACAGACACCTAATAGATAACCACCTACAATAGGATCGATTGTTTCCTATAGATAAATCAAATTGTTCCACACTGGTCATGGAATTCATATTTATGGAAATACATTAAAAAAAGATCAAACATGTTACTGCGCGTTTTATTATTTTGAAGTCAGCAAAACCTCATCACACGGAGACAAATTCTTTGAGCTTGGTTCAGATTTAACAACTTGATACGGTTTTGATCTTAATTTTTATACGACCTTGAAGATCTCTCACGCTGATTGGTGCGTACGACGCCAATCAGACGGCCGTCAAGTTCGCATCAAAACCAGTTCAAAACCGTACATCTGAATTAGGCTCCTAGTAACTACTCCTACATAGTATGCTTTCTGATACTTTCATGTAGTTAGTACAGTCGAAGGCAAAAATATCGATGCAAACAAATGGTTAAAAAAAATGTGAACACGACTTAATTGTCTAAGGTGTAAGAGCGTACACATATTTTTGAAACTTGACTGTACACCCTATACAATTCCCATACACTCGTTTTACCTTGAAATCATATAAGACGACAAGGGTATTAGAAAAGCCCGGAGGAGCTCGTAAGCTGATTTAATTTTGTATGGGTAATAAATCTACCCTTTTCCTTCTCCCGTAATACGAGTAGGTACAAAGGTGTGGGTACTTTAACGAACTAAATATAGGTACTTATAAGTTGTATCTTTATACTGCTTGTAAGATAGAAAGGGAATCATAGAAGAGTTGTTCTCTAAGAAAAAATCATGATTCGTGTGTAGAAGGCGTATATTATATTATACAGTTAACACTAAAGTTAAATAAATACCTACAGCTAACACAATATGGCCATTACAGACGCCATCGGATACATCGGAGCAGCCAAGGTGCACAAAAATAAAGGCTGAACTGTACCTACAACAGACAGACTTTTCTAAAGTTGACGAGTAATTGATCTCTGATTGCAACTAAATATACTAACCAATAGTGTGAGTGAAATAAATAAAAGCTTGCAAAATACTTACAACACGTAGGCAATATGTGCACTGTGAGGGACTACATTCCCCTACAAGTGTGATACAGTGGTAGTTAAAATTGAATAGTTTGGCTACCACTGTATTATACCTATTTGTAATTTTTTATTTTTTTATGTTTTCATGTGTTGAATGTTTAGTGTCTTGTTTTTCTATGTGTGTAACACACGAAATAAATAATTTTGAATTTTTGAAATATTGCGAGCTGAAGAAAATAAATAAAAAAGAACTTTTTATTACATACACATACTAAGTTAAGAATGAGAAAAAGCGTAAATATAAGTTTTCGTCCACGTCTGAGGTTGCAACGGTCAGAGAAATGGAATCGAGTTAAATAATGCGCAAAGTAACGTTATTGCTACAGGCATTTACGATAAATAGACTACGCATGCATCTGCGAACCTAGAAAATCGAAATTTGTGTTTTATCATCAAGATTTTAAAACCGTAACGAGTGCAGCCATCACCTACTTGAACAAATGTAGATTTAGATTATAAGCTAGTTAATAAATGAACAGTGTAAAATATAATTTCCATACGATAAATAAATAAATCATCAATTCATCACTGTCACTCGAATGAAGGATGACTCACGATATACAGGGCCCGGGGCCGGGCCGGTGCTTCCGGCGCTTCGCTTTCTATGGAAAGCACCAAGTGATCACCGATCAGCCGTCATAGAAAATGACATGTCGGACGCCTCGGCTCGGACCCGGTCCGGTCTAGCGTGAGTCATCCTCGATCCAAGAGCGGTAGCGGCAGTTTCAAGAGTCAATAGGCTACGATAACTGCTTACCATCTAGGTGTGATTTGCAACCAAAGTATATACTTGTAAACTATAGGTATAATATATTGATTTCCATTTATTGTTGTCATTTTCCATAATTACTTAGAAAATGGAATAGAAAAATCTATTTGTAAACATGTCTGTGGCTACTACGTTTACAACCCTAGTGAATGGAACATTAAATTTAATTCAGTAAATCCAACGTTACGAGCCCCACGTAATTCCTCTGAAGCGCTATGAATTGTTCCTCTTTCAACCCCGTCCTTTGTCCTTGCAACTTTTATTACTAGCGACTAGTGTTGCGCCAAGGGTAAAAGGAGAAAATAAGTAATCAATGCCATAAAAACGGAAAAAAGAATTTTGAGTTATTATAATAACATGTTAAATGTATATTCAATTGAATTAAATGTATTAAACTTAATTAATAATTAATTAATGCCTACTAAGGAATTTATCAAAAATTTGCATGACAGAATAGGGAGATATAGAAATGTACTGTAACTTTTTACGAAGCACCTTTGACTATAAATTTAATTCTATGAGTGTACTTTTTCTTATATCTGCGAGAAATAAAAGGCTTTTTTATTTAATTTATTTATTTATAAATGTATATTTGTGTAAGTGTGGAGTTTTTGGTATTTAACATAGTTTATGTTAATTTGTTTTAAAGTTAAGGGTAGTTTTGAAATGGAAAAAGACGGTTATTGGTTGGGTATAAAAAGAAACGACACTCGACCAACGCCCTCAGTTGATTTGGAATCGTGGTATCAAACGGTTGTCCGAGTCGACAAATACTATTATAATTTGGAATGAAGAAAATAAAATATATTAATAAGTATATATTAATAAATATAAATTGCTTTTATAGACTGAAACTTCTATATAAAATAAGATCCTTCCTTAGTGTTCAGCTTAGGGTGAGGTTATGCGATGCACTTGTTCTCTCACGATTTGATTATTGTGATACAGTTTACGGGCCGCGCCTCCTATCGCGTACTCAGAGATTAATACAAAGAGTGCAAAATGCCTGTGCACGGTATTGTTTTGATATCCCTCCACGCTCGCACGTAACGCCATATATAAATAAGAACTGCATTCTGAAGATGTCCACGCGTCAAAAGGTCCATTTAGCGTCGCTTATGTTTGGCATTGTGTACCACCAGATACCCTCGTACCTTTACGATAAGCTAACCTGGGCTCATAACTACAGATCCTCGGAGGTCAGGTCATCTAGGTACCTGCAACTTGTCTGCCCTCGTCACCACTCAGCGGCCTTTCGTGGCTGTTTCCGGCACGCCGCTGCGAAGATCTGGAATGACCTGCCTCCACCAATCCGTTCGCTGAATTCGTTAAGTGGCTTCAAATCGAAATGTCGTGCACACTTGTTACAAATTCAATTACAGACATCACAGTAACATATCAGTCACTCACTCGCACACTTATCACACACACTTTTACATTTCCGCGGCAATTTGATGATTTGTTTTAGTTTTAGTCTTTGTTTTAGTTTTAGTCTTAAGTTTAGTTCGTTCTGGTGTTGGGGTTTTCTGTAACTTTCGTTATAAATATATTTAAAAAAGGCGGTTATTAATATTTTGTTTGTCTTAATTTTCTGTTTAATAATGTTTGTATTTTTATGTCAATGTAAATTTTATTTGTGTGTCGTTGGCGTACGTGTCGCCATTATTATTTTTTAGATTAAGCCAGGTCCCCACAGAAAACCAGCGCCACGGTTTGCCGCGGCACTATGCTGAGTGGGGATCCTTTTTGGCGTCCAAATGTTTTTTTTGTCTGCATGCTTTTCTTTTTTTTATGTACTATGTTGTGGCGTCAAATAAATGTATTTTCTTTCTTCTTCTTCTTCTTCTATCTGCAAGAGTTGTTTGTTATTTTACATAAGTAATAAGTACGAGAATATTATCATAGTAGTCTCGACTTGTGGATCCCAGGTAGCAAAATGACGTAAAATGACGTCAGTGACGTCATAATGACGGCATTATTACGTCATTACGACGTCGCTGACGTTATGCTATCTGGGATGTTCTCATATCCACTCTCTACAATCCTGCACCAAACTATTTCTGTTTAGTCCAATGGTTGACTGGTAGATAATGTTTTCAGGAGTTAAGTCCGATATTTGTACTTTTGTGCAATCTTTTCATTTTTGCTTTCATTTAATTTCACATGCGCCAATTAGCGTGAGCGATCTTCAAGGCTCTTATTCTGTTATTGAATCAGTTGATTGACGCAAGCTTTGATTAATTAACCCGTAACTTAAAAAAAAAAGTCATTATAACTTTTTTAATAAATTTTTGCTTATATTGACCGAGCGTTAGCGAAGGTCTCCGTTACTCCGTTGCAGCTTGGGCAAAAATGCTTTCGTATGTCCGGATGTTTTCCTCTACGGGTCACAATTTTAAACCGATTTTCTTTAAATTCTGTGACCAATTTCGATGATTAAGTTAAGCTCAAGGTACTAGACTTATATTGACCGGGATATAGACCGTGATTACCTTTTGTATTATTTATGAGCTCCCGATATTTCGACGCAGTTACATGCATCATGTTCACGGGTGAAAGGTAATCACGGTCTATATCCCGGTCAATATAAGTCTAGTGAAACTAACCGTGAATCATTCAAAGCTCAAGTTAAGCAGTTTTAAGTTATGCTCGCGAGGTTTACAGCTCACAGAGTTAAGTCTGAGATTGCTAGTGAATACATCAACACTATTTATAATAATTTATTCTAAATTGCGCGTCCCTTTATGCCATAGTTATTTACGATACAAGTGCGGAAAAGTGGAAATTCGAAACGAGTGGCGATAAATTAAAATCGACACGAGTTGCGAATTACCTATTTGCACGTGTATCGTACAACGTTTTACAGTACATATGGCTATTTACACTTTCGACATAAGCACGAAAAGTGCTCTTTTACGCACATTGTAATATCACATCCCTAGCAGCGGCCACCACGGCTCTATAGAAAACCGACTTTATTTCATTTGAGTCCGCTTTTAGTTTTATTAAGTTGCGACCTAACTAACCTTACTTGGGAACTCTGAGCTGAGTGCTTTCTTAGCTCTTGTAAGATGTAAAAACTTGGATTTTAAAGTTTTAAAACTACATTAGGTATTCAGTACAAGGTCATCGAGGGAAAACTACGTCTGTTATCGTAGTAATGTGAGATTACTATTAATGAGATTTAAAAAGTTAGGATGAACTCTCAAATATGTTGTGTCGTTTTTGCTGAAAAATATCAATTGACATTGGAATAGGCGTAGAGTAACTTATACTAGAGCGGTACTGTCATAGTAAATTTTGTAACCCCAGTAAATTCACTGCCATCTGTCGACACACTTTAAAACTAAAAATAAATATTTATAAAAATACGTTAAAATGTATTTAAATATGGATAAATGAGTTTTTTTATTTGCATTAATTATTTTTATGATTTTTAGCCATGTTCTTTCACTGATATGCGTTAAAATTGTTAAATAACAAACGAAACCGTCAACGCCATCTATACGACAGTAGGCCAAAGCTAGTAGCGCCCTCTGAACGAGAATCAAAATTTCTTAATTTTCGAGGCACGTTTTTTCCTTAGACTGTATCCATCTATTATGGAGTTATATCTATCTTTGGTATAGGGTAAAGGTTGAGTTTACTAATAGGGTTGTTGACACATGTTGAGTTTTATAACTAAATCGAGTTAAATAAAGCCTGACCAGAAATATACGATCATTGTCAAGAGGGCGCTGTTATTCTCATGTATAGAGTGACAATTCAGTATATTATGAAAAAAATAGTTCCAGTGAAATTCCGCAACATGGTGCGTGATCTATTCCTGGTCAGGCTTTACATAGATAGAAAATGAACAATTTATCACAATAAATTAGAAACTTAAGAAAATATATGGGAATAATAAATAAATACAAGACCTGTCAAAAAACATAACTTCCATAGGAAAAAAAATATGGTACCATTCGATTTCTTACATTTTATAAAAAATATATTGTATTGCAACAATATAAAAGTAATATTAAATAGTTAAGAAAAAAAAATATGGAAAAACAATTTATAACACACATGTCATACAAAATAAAACATTACAAAAATCTTAACCTAAACTAGAACCTAACAAACACAAAAACTATTCATAAAATGCGCCCCGCGCCCCTCCAGATGCAAAGGAGCCCATCACGCTCGCCGCGTTGCCGCGTTGAACAGCGATGGACACCCTTTGCAAAAGGAACGACCCGGAGCGAGGGTCATGACCACTCTCCCGCAACCGTCTGCCCACTTCCCCAATAAAAGTCTTGGCCTCAGAACACCAACAGCCAGTGGTTTCCACGGCAAGAGGGACAAATAGGTAGTGCGTCAACACCGCATACTTTTCCCGCTTCCGAGCCGCCGCTAGCTCAGCCGCTGCCCCCGCCGAACGCACGGTGCGGCTAATATGCGAAGCAGCAAAAGTGTTGACGCACGTGGCGTAGTTAAGAATGTAATTATTGTAACCATCCATCTAGTACTACTTTTTAGTATAAAAGAAGTATTTAGTCTTAGTTTTAGATTTAAGTGTTAAATACTAGATTTAAAAACACAAACATATTTACAGAGCGGGGTTTTCTGTCACAAGCATATCTAATGCTTAAAAGAAGATCCCATCCCATCCCATGCTGTACTACTTGTAAAGAACCAATAAACATTTTTTCATTTTTTTCATAAGTACATAAACGCAATATTTCACCGACAAAATCGCAATTTCCTTTTTTTCCGTACATCGAAGCGGCTTCTAAGCAATAGCGACGCTACATCGTGACGTCACGATGTATTGCCATTTTGTTAGGAGCGTTTCGTCAGCAAAGTGCGGGTGCCAAAATTTAACCATCATTTGTGACTTGTAGTTTTGTATTACTTTAAAGGGGCCCATTGACTATCAGTCCGCCGGACGATATCGGCCTGTCAGTTGTTCGGAACTATGAATTTATGGATGGTATAGAAAGGATGCCAATCTCTTATGGCAGAATTGTTGCAAAAGTGACCGCTTTCAGCTTTAAATAATAGTTCCTAATCTCTCCGGTGGCACTAGTTAGGCTCTGGGACATGAGTATAACATGAACCATATAAGGCAACAAATAACCCGACCAAATTACGTAGGTTGTTTTTGGTAGTATTTCGGTGTATGGTGGCGCCGCCTAATTACTGTTTTTTGATGGACACTTTTCATACCTACATAGAGATTTGGCTCCTTTATATAGTCTCCATGTATGAATTTTTTGTTCTAACTGACAGGCCGATATCGTCCGGCGGACTGATAGTCAGTGGACCCCTTTAGGCAATGGGTCCCATACAGACATTTGCTCCTCAAAACAAACCTGATCGACTGATACCATTCATAACTCGGAGTGACGGTGCACGTTACTATAAGTCGATCTCGATAAAATTATGACGTAAAACAGTACTGTAAAGTAATTTTTAAATATTATCATCACTCATTAATTGTATGTAATTTTAATTATTGCCAGAATGACTAGGATCAATGCTAGATACTTGCAGTTGCAATAAGAATGAATCAAAGAGGTTTCGCAAATACAAAGAAACTAATACTCTTAGCCAGCGTACTACGTAGGCGAACAAAACGCGAACGCGAAGCGAAGTGATGCGGCGCGGAGTGAATCAATCCTTTGATACCTATAGAAGTGTTCTACGTGGGCGATCGCTTTGCGAACGCGAACGCCGTGAGCCCGCCGCGCCGCGCCGCGCCGCTTCACTTCGCGTTCGCAAGTTGTTCGCTTACGTAAGGCCCGAGATACATTTGTAAATTTTACTTACGTAAGTAGGGACAAAGCTATTTGTTAGAATGAGATAACAATATTTATCTCTCATTCTGTAGTATAGCTGTGTCCCTACTTACGTAAGTAAAATTTACAAAAGTGTATCTTGGGCCTAAGACCAGGGGTGCAAAACTCCTTGCTTCGGGCAAACTCGGCTCCGTTCGGCTCAGCATTGCTCCGAGCAATTATTAGGGTTGTCACAATTTGACGTCCCTTTGAGTGCACGACCACAGATAAGATAATGACTTGAATTTTGGCAACCCTAAATAGCCGAAAGGGATAGTGCCATATATTAGAAAGGGACAGCATGATTCAACCCTGAACCGCTGTCAAACTTCGGTTTTGTAGGAATTTTCCTTTCTGTACGGTAGTACCATGGTAGTACTATTATTTATTCTGTGGTAAGACGCAGCGTTAATTACTTAGAACTAATATTGTTTTCTTCAACGATGAGTCATGTTTGTTATTAAGATTTAAAAAATGCTTGCTATCGATATCGATAACACTTGTCGTTATTTAATTATAATCACTGACACTGGTACGTTTTTGCCCCTGAAATACCGGGGTATGGCGATAAATTTGGTGGAAAATGAAATTCGCTGAAACGCCAATACGGCGTATTACACTTGTAGGTATTTTAGTGAAAACTCGTTACCTCTTAACAAGTTTCACAATACAAAGTTGAGTCGCTTAACTGCAAACTCGAGTAAATCCATCTGCCAGATTATGCGATTTTGGGTTTAAGAAAAGGTACGAGTAATAGGGTAGATATTTGCTGAGAGGGTCGAATGGTTCCCCGAGTTTGAAGTTAGCGACACAGTTATTTTTACGATTTTCCTGTAAAGAAAGAGTAAAATTGAAGGTAAAAATGTACCTTACTATTACCTACTCACAAAATAAGTCAGCTGAAGTTAAAAAGAGAGAAGGCAAAGTCCACAAAGCTTTAGAATAGAAGCTAGAAGGTATTTTCTGATTTATAACACTTAAAACTTTCACGTTTTAAACGCATAAAGAAACGAAACGTCTTAACGAGAAATGTGGGCATCCAAGGTAAACAAATTAATTCGCAAAGTACCGAGGTCTCGGCCCACAATACCACTTTGTGGCATTTGGTGTCGAGACACTGGGGCCGTGGGGTCCAAGCGCAAAAGATCTTTTTAAAGAACTTAGCAAAAAGCTCGTCGACGCAACCGGTGACCAGAGAGCTGGCGATGGCGGCTTTCTCTCGCAGCGCATAAGTATTGCCATTCAGCGAGGGAATGCTGCCAGCATCTTTGGCACAATGCCGCGGGGGCCTTATTTAGATGTTTTTTAATTAACAGTAGTTTTGTTTTTTTAATTTTTATTATTAATAAGTTGTTATTCTTGACTTATATTGACCGGGATATAAACCGTGATTACCTTTTGTATTTTGGACCAACAAGTGTGAATGCGACCGTTGGTAACGTTGAAAGTGAACGCAGCCGACGCGCAAGAATGAGGGTAGACAGAGCGCTGTCTACACAACTTTGACACCCACCCGCTATCTTCAGTCACCCGTGAACATGATGCATGTAACTGCGTCGAAATATCGGGAGCTCACAAATAATACAAAAGGTAATCACGGTCTATATCCCGGTCAATATAAGTCTAGTGAAACTAACCGTGAATCATTCAAAACTCTAATTGTTATTCTTGGTTAGTTTTAGTTTTACTTTTAATTTACGATTGACTTGGGAAATCATAGTAGGTACATAGTGTATATATTATGTATAGGTATACAAGGTGGAAAAAAATTATGGGCTGGAGGGAATGTGCCTTAAATCAAAGTCTCAAGTTAGCTCATTTTACTTAAAGGAAACATTCTTTTATTTTAATTTATAATATATTTTAATTAAAGAAACAAAGGTGCATTTAAAGATTTTTAATTTACCTTGCCTAAAAATATTCTTGAGTACTAAATATTCAATTTTATGGATATTTTGTACGACAGACGAGTATAAGACCTGTTTCTTGGAGACATGTTATGTGCATGTTATCATTAACATTAACTGTATCGACTAGAATTGTCTTTGCTTAGAAGCCGTTCCGATGTAAGTATGGAAAACAAGGAAATTGCGATTTTGTCGGTAAAATGTTGCGTTTATGCATGTATGTAATATTGTTGCCGTACAATATTTTTTTAAATAAAATGTAAGGAATCGAATGGTCCCGTTATTGTTTTCCTATTTGAGTTTACAAAAAGTTTTTTTTCGAAACTGAGGTCTTGTTTTTTTTAATAAAAAAAAAAAGATTTATTCAGTAACTTATTAACTTAACAATATGCAGGTTGGTGTCTCTTTTGAAGTAAATAGGATACTTGTGTTAAGATACACCGCTCTTACAGGTTTGCTTAGTAACAATATCAAAACCCCCCCCACCCGTTGACCACGAACGCTGTAAAGAGTTCGAAACGTCGGGATGTATTATAAATTCAATATACGCGATATAATCCGTTTTCATAGTTTTATTTCATGAGTAACTATCGCGGTAACCGAAGACAATATTAATATCAAAACAAACAAAACAACACTAAAAATTAAAATTAAAATTAATATTAAAATTACTTTAGCTTTGAAATTAACGTTACAGGAACAGGGATGAATTTAGTTAAACAGAAAACGTGTGTGTGTGTGTGTGTGTGTGTGTGTGTGTGTGTGTGTGTGTGTGTGTGTGTGTGTGTGTGTGTGTGTGTGTTTTGGTGTCATAGTAACATTTACTGTACTAAACTGGAAATGTAATATTGTTGACTTGTTTGAAAACTCCATTATTTTATTTGCTTTGTGCGACAGATTAGATTACCGGTCGGTCGGTATATTTAATATGTCTGTGTCTCATGGAAGTTCTGTTATTAAAATTGCATAGGAAATTAGGAACTTTACAATTTTTGAAAATTCTCTTGGAACATTGCTATCTGTGAGTCGCCATTTCTAGGTTGAAGGATAAATTCCCCGGTCTATCCTACCGCTAATTCGTCTCGAAAGAGATATATTCTGGCCTTTATCTCTAATCGAATGAACGAGATTGATCGGGCCCGGAGGATACGTGTAATTATTTATGCTCTGATGTCTGCCGAACTCGATATCTCGATATCGATATCTCGATTCTGAGTATCCACACAATAGAGTAGGTACCTAGACAACCTTCATACCTACTACGGTAAATTACAGCCTTTCAAACAACGAACTAGAATAACTATAGAAGTATGTGTAAAATGCATTGTTGGGGTATAAAGCGATCGCAGCACATGCCGTAACTTTTAATCCTGAAACTATTTTTATATCTCTTTAGTTATTTGCAATATGTTCAGGGTTGTCAAAACAACAATCACAGAAATTTTAGTCATGTGATGATAGTCATGAGATTAAAAATAAATAGAAACCAATCATTTAAAGAAAATGGGACCAATATTTGAATGTCTGGGCAAAGATGATTTCAATCACAGCTTTACACGTTTGCAAGTAAATCAATAAAGTAATAGGAGTCTGCTGAGGGGAAAAATAACATACCGATTTTTTTTAAAGATGTTTCGTAAATTCAACAAGGCGTTATCACAAGACATTCAAATTATGTAGGTTCTCATCTGTATTGCTCTCTTTACATATTGTATAAGGTAAATAGATCAGCCTGAAAATGTGAAAAAAAAAACAGTATTAATGTACCTCTATGTACTTACGTGAATTTTTCATCTAATAAAGTAGGTGTCGAAGACGTCGATACAAAAACCATTTGAAATACAAATTTACCCATATTGATGCCCTAAGTCGGTTTTTACAGACACCTAATAGATAACCACCTACAATAGGATCGATTGTTTCCTATAGATAAATCAAATTGTTCCACACTGGTCATGGAATTCATATTTATGGAAATACATTAAAAAAAGATCAAACATGTTACTGCGCGTTTTATTATTTTAAAGTCAGCAAAACCTCATCACACGGAGACAAATTCTTTGAGCTTGGTTCAGATTTAACAACTTGATACGGTTTTGATCTTAATTTTTATACGACCTTGAAGATCTCTCACGCTGATTGGTGCGTACGACGCCAATCAGACGGCCGTCAAGTTCGCATCAAAACCAGTTCAAAACCGTACATCTGAATTAGGCTCCTAGTAACTACTCCTACATAGTATGCTTTCTGATACTTTCATGTAGTTAGTACAGTCGAAGGCAAAAATATCGATGCAAACAAATGGTTAAAAAAAATGTGAACACGACTTAATTGTCTAAGGTGTAAGAGCGTACACATATTTTTGAAACTTGACTGTACACCCTATACAATTCCCATACACTCGTTTTACCTTGAAATCATATAAGACGACAAGGGTATTAGAAAAGCCCGGAGGAGCTCGTAAGCTGATTTAATTTTGTATGGGTAATAAATCTACCCTTTTCCTTCTCCCGTAATACGAGTAGGTACAAAGGTGTGGGTACTTTAACGAACTAAATATAGGTACTTATAAGTTGTATCTTTATACTGCTTGTAAGATAGAAAGGGAATCATAGAAGAGTTCTTCTCTAAGAAAAAAATCATGATTCGTGTATAGAAGGGGTATATTATATTATACAGTAAACACTAAAGTTAAATAAATACCTACAGCTAACACAATATGGCCATTACAGACGCCATCGGATACATCGGAGCAGCCAAGGTGCACAAAAATAAAGGCTGAACTGTACCTACAACAGACAGACTTTTCTAAAGTTGACGAGTAATTGATCTCTGATTGCAACTAAATATACTAACCAATAGTGTGTGAAATAAATAAAAGCTTGCAAAATACTTACAACACGTAGGCAATATGTGCACTGTGAGGGACTACATTCCCCCTACAAGTGTGATACAGTGGTAGTTAAAATTGAATAGTTTGGCTACCAATGTAAATACCTATATTATACCTATTTGTATTTTTTTATGTGTTCATGTGTTGTAATTAGAGTTGTGCCGTTCCCGGTAACATTACCCATTTTGTATGGAAAATGTTACCGAGCGAGAAATTTCCCCATACAAAATGGGGAATGTTACCGGGAATGGCTCAACTCTAGTTGTAATTATGTTGAATGTTTAGTGCCTTTTTTTTCTATGTGTGTAACTTACACGAAATAACTAATTTTGAATTTTTGAAATATTGCGAGCTAAAGAAAATAAGTAATAAAAAGCTTTTTATTACATACACATACTGAGTTAAGAATGAGAAAAAGCGTAAAAATAAGTTTTCGTCCACGTCTGAGGTTGCAACTTTCAGAAGGATGGAATCGAGTTAAATAATGCGCAAAGTAACGTTATTGCTACAGGCATTTACGATAAATAGACTACGCATGCATCTGCGAACCTAGAAAATCGAAATTTGTGTTTCATCATCAAGATTTTAAAACCGTAACGAGTGCAGCGATCACCTACTTGGACAAACGTAGATTTAGATTATAAGCTAGTTAATAAATGGACAGGGTAAAATATAACTGCCATACGATAAATAAATAAATCATCAATTCATCACTGTCACTCGAATAAAGGATGATTCATGATAGACAGGGGCCGGGGCCGGGCCGGAGCTTCCGGCGCTTCGTTTTCTATGGAAAATACCACGTGATCACCGATCAGCCGTCATAGAAAATGACATGTCGGACGCCTCGGCTCGGGCCCGGTCCGGTCTAGCGTGAGTCATCCTCGATCCAAGAGCGGTAGCGGCAGTTACAAGAGTCAATAGGCTACGATAACTGCTTACCATCTAGGTGTGATTTGCAACCAAAGTATATACTTGTAAACTATAGGTATAATATATTGATTTTTTTTTTTTTTTTTTTTTTTTTTTTATACCACGTCGGTGGCAATCAAGCATACGGCCCGCCTGATGGTAAGCAGTTACCGTAGCCTATGAACGCCTGCAACACCAGAGATATTACACGCGCGTTGCCGACCCTTTAAAAACCTGTACACTCCTTTTTTGAAGAACCCCATACTGTAGCCCCTCGGGAAAACCTCGGCAGGATTTCCATTTATTGTTGTCATTTTCCATAATTACTTAGAAAATGGAATAGAAAAATCTATTTGTAAACATGTCTGTGGCTACTACGTTTACAACCCTAGTGAATGGAACATTAAATTTAATTCAGTAAATCCAACGTTACGAGCCCCACGTAATTCCTCTGAAGCGCTATGAATTGTTCCTCTTTCAACCCCGTCCTTTGTCCTTGCAACTTTTATTACTAGCGACTAGTGTTGCGCCAAGGGTAAAAGGAGAAAATAAGTAATCAATGCCATAAAAACGGAAAAAAGAATTTTGAGTTATTGTAATAACATGTTAAATGTATATTCAATTTACTTAAATGTATTAAACTTAATTAATAATTAATTAATGCCTACTAAGGAATTTATCAAAAATTTGCATGACAGAATAGGGAGATATAGAAATGTACTGTAACTTTTTACGAAGCACCTTTGACTATAAATTTAATTCTATGAGTGTACTTTTTCTTATATCTGCGAGAAATAAAAGGCTTTTTTATTTTATTTATTTATTTATAAATGTATATTTGTGTAAGTGTGGAGTTTTTGGTATTTAACATAGTTTATGTTAATTTGTTTTAAAGTTAAGGGTAGTTTTGAAATGGAAAAAGACGGTTATTGGTTGGGTATAAACAGAAACGACACTCGACCAACGCCCTCAGTTGATTTGGAATCGTGGTATCAAACGGTTGTCCGAGTCGACAAATACTATTATAATTTGGAATGAAGAAAATAAAATATATTAATAAGTATCTGCAAGAGTGGTTGTTATTTTACATAAGTAATAAGTACGAGAATATTATCATAGTAGTCTCGACTTGTGGATCCCAGGTAGCAAAATGACGTAAAATGACGTCAGTGACGTCATAATGACGGCATTATTACGTCATTACGACGTCGCTGACGTTAGATTAGATTAGATTAGATTAGATGATTTATTTCATGAAAGACAATTTACATAATAAGTTTGCATTAATGTCAAAAATATAAGAATTTCTATCATGATCGTCAAAATAAAAATAAAAATAAAAATGAAAATAATAACAATACTAATGAAAATAAAATTATAGCTCCAATAAGGATTGTCAACACAATTACAATAAGAGTAAGTAGATATGATGCTATAGTATGCTATCTGGGATGTTCTCATATCCACTCTCTACAATCCTGCACCAAACTATTTCTGTTTAGTCCAATGGTTGACTGGTAGATAATGTTTTCAGGAGTTAAGTCCGATATTTGTACTTTTGTGCAATCTTTTCATTTTTGCTTTCATTTAATTTCACATGCGCCAATTAGCGTGAGCGATCTTCAAGGCTCTTATTCTGTTATTGAATCAGTTGATTGACGCAAGCTTTGATTAATTAACCCGTAACTTAAAAAAAAAGCTAATTATAACTTTTTTAATAAACTTTTGCTTATATTGACCGAGCGTTAGCGAAGGTCTCCGTTACTCCGTTGCAGCTTGGGCAAAAATGCTTTCGTATGTCCGGATGTTTTCCTCTACGGGTCACAATTTTAAACCGATTTTCTTTAAATTCTGTGACCAATTTCGATGATTAAGTTAAGCTCAAGGTACTAGACTTATATTGACCGGGATATAGACCGTGATTACCTTTTGTATTATTTATGAGCTCCCGATATTTCGACGCAGTTACATGCATCATGTTCACGGGTGAAAGGTAATCACGGTCTATATCCCGGTCAATATAAGTCTAGTGAAACTAACCGTGAATCATTCAAAGCTCAAGTTAAGCAGTTTTAAGTTATGCTCGCGAGGTTTACAGCTCACAGAGTTAAGTCTGAGATTGCTAGTGAATACATCAACACTATTTATAATAATTTATTCTAAATTGCGCGTCCCTTTATGCCATAGTTATTTACGATACAAGTGCGGAAAAGAGGAAATTCGAAACGAGTGGCGATAAATTAAAATCGACACGAGTTGCGAATTACCTATTTGCACGTGTATCGTAAAACTTTTTACAGTACATATGGCTATTTACACTTTCGACATAAGCACGAAAAGTGCTCTTTTACGCACATTGTAATATCACATCCCTAGCAGCGGCCACCACGGCTCTATAGAAAACCGACTTTATTTCATTTGAGTCCGCTTTTAGTTTTATTAAGTTGCGACCTAACTAACCTTACTTGGGAACTCTGAGCTGAGTGCTTTCTTAGCTCTTGTAAGATGTAAAAACTTGGATTTTAAAGTTTTAAAACTACATTAGGTATTCAGTACAAGGTCATCGAGGGAAAACTACGTCTGTTATCGTAGTAATGTGAGATTACTATTAATGAGATTTAAAAAGTTAGGATGAACTCTCAAATATGTTGTGTCGTTTTTGCTGAAAAATATCAATTGACATTGGAATAGGCATAGAGAAACTTATACTAGAGCGGTACTGTCATAGTAAATTTTGTAACCCCAGTAAATTCACTGCCATCTGTCGACACACTTTAAAACTAAAAATAAATATTTATAAAAATACGTTAAAATGTATTTAAATATGGATAAATGAGTTTTTTTATTTGCATTAATTATTTTTATGATTTTTAGCCATGTTCTTTCACTGATATGCGTTAAAATTGTTAAATAACAAACGAAACCGTCAACGCCATCTATACGACAGTAGGCCAAAGCTAGTAGCGCCCTCTGAACGAGAATCAAAATTTCTTGATTTTCGAGGCACGTTTTTTCCTTAGACTGTATCCATCTATTATGGAGTTATATCTATCTTTGGTATAGGGTAAAGGTTGAGTTTACTAATAGGGTTGTTGACACATGTTGAGTTTTATAACTAAATCGAGTTAAATAAAGCCTGACCAGAAATATACGATCATTGTCAAGAGGGCGCTGTTATTCTCATGTATAGAGTGACAATTCAGTATATTATGAAAAAAATAGTTCCAGTGAAATTCCGCAACATGGTGCGTGATCTATTCCTGGTCAGGCTTTACATAGATAGAAAATGAACAATTTATCACAATAAATTAGAAACTTAAGAAAATATATGGGAATAATAAATAAATACAAGACCTGTCAAAAAACATAACTTCCATAGGAAAAAAAATATGGTACCATTCGATTTCTTACATTTTATAAAAAAATATATTGTATTGCAACAATATAAAAGTAATATTAAATAGTTAAGAAAAAAAAATATGGAAAAACAATTTATAACACACATGTCATACAAAATAAAACATTACAAAAATCTTAACCTAAACTAGAACCTAACAAACACAAAAACTATTCATAAAATGCGCCCCGCGCCCCTCCAGATGCAAAGGAGCCCATCACGCTCGCCGCGTTGCCGCGTTGAATAGCGATGGACACCCTTTGCAAAAGGAACGACCCGGAGCGAGGGTCATGACCACTCTCCCGCAACCGTCTGCCCACTTCCCCAATAAAAGTCTTGGCCTCAGAACACCAACAGCCAGTGGTTTCCACGGCAAGAGGGACAAATAGGTAGTGCGTCAACACCGCATACTTTTCCCGCTTCCGAGCCGCCGCTAGCTCAGCCGCTGCCCCCGCCGAACGCACGGTGCGGCTAATATGCGAAGCAGCAAAAGTGTTGACGCACGTGGCGTAGTTAAGAATGTAATTATTGTAACCATCCATCTAGTACTACTTTTTAGTATAAAAGAAGTATTTAGTCTTAGTTTTAGATTTAAGTGTTAAATACTAGATTTTAAAAACACAAGATCGTTACGTAACGTGGGAAGACGGAAATTGTCAGCTTCATCGGCGACCGGTTGAACTGGGGGTCCCTCAGGGTTCTGTCCTGGGGCCCACGTTATGGAATGTAGGGTTCGACTGGCTATTACGGGGCCCAGTCCTGCCTGGAATGAATGTGCTGGCCTATGCAGATGACACTCTTATCACGTGTCGGGGTTCCTCCTATGAAGATGCAGCGAGGAAGGTGACCATTGGGACCTCAATTGTGGTTGAACGAATCCACCAGCTGGGTCTCCAGGTGTCCCTTCCAAAGACGGAAGTTCTGCTCTTCCACGGTCCGAGGAGAGGACCCCCTCGTAATGCGAGCATTAGAGTGAATGGGGAGGTTGTGGCAGTTAAGGCCCAAATGAAATACCTTGGCCTCCTTTTAGATGGCCGTTGGCAATTTAAGGCGCACTTTGCCAGTCTTGCCCCTAGGCTGATATCTACAGCTGCAGCCCTCGGCCGGCTGCTTCCCAACGTGGGCGAGCCAAACTCTACATGTAGACTCCTTTACTCTTGTGTTCTGCGGAGTATGGCCCTATATGGCGCTCCCATATGGGTTGACGCCCTCTCTGCCGAAAATAGGGCTCTGCTCCGCGGACCACAGAGGACAATATCTTTGAGAGCAGTGCGTGGGTATCGTACGATATCGTTCACAGCGGCAACGGTCCTGGCGGCAGACCCTCCCTGGGACCTTCAGGCTCACATTCTTGCGGAGGTTCACCGCTACAGAGCTGGAAGAAGAGCGGCGGCAGAGTTCCCAGATGGAGAAGAAGTCCGAAATATCCGGGCATCAGCGCAAGTGGAAACACTTCGCCGATGGAGGGCAGAGCTCGACGATGCAAAATATGGGCTGATAACGGTAGACGCAGTACTGCCGCATCTGGAACGTTGGGTGGAAAGGAGGCATGGTACGCTAACTTTCCATATGGTGCAGATACTTACTGACCATGGATGCTTTGGTAAGTACCTGCGCCGCATAGAGAGGGAGGAATCCCCCATGTGCCATGAGTGTGGCGCACCGGTAGACACGGCGCGTCATACTCTCGAAGAATGCCCTGCATGGGGGCCCCAGCGGGCCATCCTTCAAACTAAAGTAGGAGCAGACCTTTCGTTGGCGAGCATTGTTAAGGCCATGCTCGACAGCGAGGAGGCATGGAAGGCGATGGCCTCCTTCACTGACGAAATTATGTCGCAGAAGGAGGCAGCGGAGTGTGCGCGTGAGAACGACCCTAACGCGCATCCACTCCGCCGACGACGGGCTGGGGGCAGAGCCAGGCGCTATGCGCGCCTGCTGCCTCCACCGTAGCGGGCTGCGCAGGGCTCCGGGGGAGTCCCTGCGGTTTTTCTAGCTCACAGGACGGGTCACTCACCAAGTGGCACCCAAAAATGCTAACGGCCTGCGGGCCGCCCGCCGGGGCGCTTGCGGTCGAATGCTTTTAGCGACCCTGCGGCACCCCATCTAAGGCGGATTCGGCACTCGTTGGTGGTTTTAGACGGTAGTCCTCTGGTTAGTCCGTCATCCCTCCTGGTTCCCCCGGACCAGGTGGCATGCGTAAACGCATTTCCCCAACGTAAAAAAAAAAAAAAAAAAAAAAAAAAAAATATTAAAAACAAACATATTTACAGAGCGGGGTTTTCTGTCACAAGCATATCTAATCCCATCCCATGCTGTACTACTTGTAAAGAACCAATAAACATTTTTTCATTTTTTTCATAAGTACATAAACGCAATATTTCACCGACAAAATCGCAATTTCCTTTTTTTCCGTACATCGAAGCGGCTTCTAAGCAATAGCGACGCTACATCGTGACGTCACGATGTATTGCCATTTTGTTAGGAGCGTTTCGTCAGCAAAGTGCGGGTGCCAAAATTTAACCATCATTTGTGACTTGTAGTTTTGTATTACTTTAAAGGGGCCCATTGACTATCAGTCCGCCGGACGATATCGGCCTGTCAGTTGTTCGGAACTATGAATTTATGGATGGTATAGAAAGGATGCCAATCTCTTATGGCAGAATTGTTGCAAAAGTGACCGCTTTCAGCTTTAAATAATAGTTCCTAATCTCTCCGTTGGCACTAGTTAGGCTCTGGGACATGAGTATAACATGAACCATATAAGGCAACAAATAACCCGACCAAATTACGTAGGTTGTTTTTGGTAGTATTTCGGTGTATGGTGGCGCCGCCTAATTACTGTTTTTTGATGGACACTTTTCATACCTACATAGAGATTTGGCTCCTTTATATAGTCTCCATGTATGAATTTTTTGTTCTAACTGACAGGCCGATATCGTCCGGCGGACTGATAGTCAGTGGACCCCTTTAGGCAATGGGTCCCATACAGACATTTGCTCCTCAAAACACACCTGATCGACTGATACCATTCATAACTCGGAGTGACGGTGCACGTTACTATAAGTCGATCTCGATAAAATTATGACGTAAAACAGTACTGTAAAGTAATTTTTAAATATTATCATCACTCATTAATTGTATGTAATTTTAATTATTGCCAGAATGACTAGGATCAATGCTAGATACTTGCAGTTGCAATAAGAATGAATCAAAGAGGTTTCGCAAATACAAAGAAACTAATACTCTTAGCCAGCGTACTACGTAGGCGAACAAAACGCGAACGCGAAGCGAAGTGATGCGGCGGAGGAGTGAATCAATCCTTTGATACCTATAGAAGTGTTCTACGTGGGCGATCGCTTTGCGAACGCGAACGCCGTGAGCCCGCCGCGCCGCGCCGCGCAGCTTCACTTCGCGTTCGCAAGTTGTTCGCTTACGTAAGGCCCGAGATACACTTGTAAATTTTACTTACGTAAGTAGGGACAAAGCTATTTGTTAGAATGAGATAACGATATTCATCTCTCATTCTGTAGTATAGCTGTGTCCCTACTTACGTAAGTAAAACTTACAAAAGTGTATCTTGGGCCTAAGACCAGGGGTGCAAAACTCCTCGCTTCGGGCAAACTCGGCTCCGTTCGGTTCAGCATTGCTCCGAGCAATTATTAGGGTTGTCACAATTTGACGTCCCTTTGAGTAAGAATTGAATTTAAGATGACTTGAATTTTGACAACCCTAAATAGCCGAAAGGGATAGTGCCATATATTAGAAAGGGACAGCATGATTCGACCCTGAACCGCTGTCAAACTTCGGTTTTGTGGTAGACCATGGTAGTACTATTATTTATTCTGTGGTAAGACGCAGCGCTAATTACTTATATTGTTTACTAATATTGTTTTCTTCAACGATCAGTCATGTTTGTTATTAAGATTTAAAAATTGCTTGCTATCGATATCGATAACACTTGTCGTTATTTAATTATAATCACTGACACTGGTACGTTTTTGCCCCTGAAAAACCGGGCTATGGCGATAAATTTGGTGGAAAATGAAATTCGCTGAAACGCCAATACGGCGTATTACACTTGTAGGTTTTTAGTGAAAACTCGTTACCTCTTAACAAGTTTCACAATACAAAGTTGAGTCGCTTAACTGCAAACTTGAGTAAATCCATCTGCCAGATTATGCGATTTTGGGTTTAAGAAAAGGTACGAGTAATAGGGTAGATATTTGCTGAGAGGGTCGAATGGTTCCCCGAGTTTGAAGTTAGCGACACAGTTATTTTTACGATTTTCCTGTAAAGAAAGAGTAAAATTGAAGGTAAAAATGTACCTTACTATTACCTACTCACAAAATAAGTCAGCTGAAGTTAAAAAGAGAGAAGGCAAAGTCCACAAAGCTTTAGAATAGAAGCTAGAAGGTATTTTCTGATTTATAACACTTAAAACTTTCACGTTTTAAACGCATAAAGAAACGAAACGTCTTAACGAGAAATGTGGGCATCCAAGGTAAACAAATTAATTCGCAAAGTACCGAGGTCTCGGCCCACAATACCACTTTGTGGCATTTGGTGTCGAGACACTGGGGCCGTGGGGTCCAAGCGCAAAAGATCTTTTTAAAGAACTTAGCAAAAAGCTCGTCGACGCAACCGGTGACCAGAGAGCTGGCGATGGCGGCTTTCTCTCGCAGCGCATAAGTATTGCCATTCAGCGAGGGAATGCTGCCAGCATCTTTGGCACAATGCCGCGGGGGCCTTATTTAGATGTTTTTTAATTAACAGTAGTTTTGTTTTTTAATTTTTATTATTAATAAGTTGTTATTCTTGACTTATATTGACCGGGATATAAACCGTGATTACCTTTTGTATTTTGGACCAACAAGTGTGAATGCGACCGTTGGTAACGTTGAAAGTGAACGCAGCCGACGCGCAAGAATGAGGGTAGACAGAGCGCTGTCTACACAACTTTGACACCCACCCGCTATCTTCAGTCACCCGTGAACATGATGCATGTAACTGCGTCGAAATATCGGGAGCTCACAAATAATACAAAAGGTAATCACGGTCTATATCCCGGTCAATATAAGTCTAGTGAAACTAACCGTGAATCATTCAAAACTAATTGTTATTCTTGGTTAGTTTTAGTTTTACTTTTAATTCACGATTGGCCTGGGAAATCATAGTAGGTGGAAAAAAATAACGGGCTGGAGGGAATGTGCCTTAAATCAAAATCTTAAGTTAGCTCATTTTACTTAAAGGAAACATTTTTTTATTTTAAAAAGAAACAAAAGTGCATTCAAAGATTTATAATTTTCTTTGCCTAAAAATATTCTTGAGTACTAAATTTTATGGATATTTTGTACGACAGACGAGTATAAGACCTGTTTCTTGGAGACATGTTATGTGCATGTTATCATTAACATTAACTGTATCGACTAGAATTGTCTTTGCTTAGAAGCCGTTCCGATGGTATGGAAAACAAGGAAATTGCGATTTTGTCGGTAAAATGTTGCGTTTATGTATGTATGTAATATTGTTGCTGTACAATATTTTTTTTAATAAAATGTAAGGAATCGAATGGTCCCGTTATTGTTTTCCTATTTGAAAGTTGACAAAAAAAGTTTTTTTTCGAAACTGAGGTCTTGTTTTTTTAATTATTTCCATATATTTTTAAAGTTTTCAATTTATTGTGATAAATTGCTCATTTTCTATCTATTTAACTAGATTTAGTTATAAAATTTAACATGCGTCAAAAACCCTACTGATGAATACGTTTATATAGAGAAGCGGTCGTCCACTTTTTTTTTTATACCACGACGGTGGCAAACAAGCATACGGCCTGATGGTAAGCAGTCACCGTAGCCTATGGACGAATGCAACACCAGAGGTATTACATGCGCGTTGCCGACCCTTTAAAAACCTGTACACTCCTTTTTGGAAGAACCCCATACTGTAGCCTCTCGGGAAAACCTCGGCAGGGAGCGGAGGTTTAGCGATTTTCTATTTTCTTTTACTTTCGTCTTAAGTGCTAAATCAAACGGCTAAGTATGTTGACACTACAGATAAACGCTAGGTTTAGGTCGTAGACTAGCGTTACGACAACAAAGCCTAGACGTCGAGTATTTGCGGCTCGCCACAAAGCGCTTTGTCGACATTTGACCCTTGATCTAGGTATCAAGTAAAAACAGCAAGTACTTTAGTTGAAGCTAGTTTAAAACAATTTTATTTTATACAAATATACTATTTCAGCGAATAAAATGGACAGATTGACGGATAGTTTGGTTAAGAGTTAGTACTTATTGGAACAAAAGTTAAATTGGTATTAAAAAAATCTCATTCATATAAAAGATTTACACTATTATGCATGACCACTTTTTTTCGTGACAGACTGTAGGTATAATGTTGAAACGAAGGGTTTTTAGGGTTCCGTACCCAAAGGGTAAAAACGGAACCCTATTACTACGACTCTGCTGTTTGTCTGTCTATCCGTCTGTCACCAGGCTGTATCTCATGAACCGTGATAGCTAGACAGTTGAAAATTTCACAAATGATATATTTCTGTTGCCGCTATAACAACAAATATTAAAAATAGAATAAAATAAATATTCAAGTACCCATCCCATACAATAAACATGATTTTTTTGCCGTTTTTTGCGTAATGCGTTTTTCTTTTGATACCGAATATATTACACATTTCATATTTTATTTTTGATTTTATGTAACCCAGTAAGTAACTCTTACGCATTCTAAATATTAATAAAGTGACATTAATAGACGCACATGATTCGCAAATAATGAAAACCCACCGAATTCATAATGGGAAAAAATCTAAGAAACGAGAAAATTTCCCATGTCGGTTCGGCGAATTTCCACTTCGTTACAAAGTGAATTCCATAAAGAAATTATTTATAAAACGGACCCCGTAATAACCTGCCACGAAACCGATTTAGTCAGCGATATGTCAGGCCGTGTTACTTCTTACCTTACATCGCAGACCGCTTGTCAAGTAGATGGACCATGAAGACTCGTGCTCACCCCACCCACCCTTGGCGCTCCCATTTTACTACCGCCAAAATCATCTGACAATTGAAGGATTTTTAATCTGTTTTGTGGCTTGATTAAGCATTCCATTTCGGTCTTATACGGTCAGACTTTCGGGCCAATTCAAACAATGATATATCAACTAGATATCCACTAGATATGAAACAGAAACGATGACGAGATATTTAAGAAAGTCATCTCAAATTTGACATTTCTGCGATTCCGAATGTCCTCTTGAACGATCTCTTTAAGATTTGCTTAAGATATTACTTAGACATCCAATGGATATCCCAAAACGTCACCATAATTGTAGCGTGAAATGACAATTGGTTTCTCGAATCGAACTGCAAAAGATAACTAGTTGAGAACTAAACTATAACGTATCTATTAGATCTCGTATTGTTCTCGTATCTAGTAATTATCACGTTGTTCAAATTGACCGGTTAGACTCGGGTTTAGATGGACCGAACTGATCGAATCAGAAACACGGAACTACGCTCCAGAACTAGAATTGTAGAATTGTAGATGTAGGTAGGCGTCAAGACCGCTAAGCTTAAGTGGGACTGGGCTGGACATGTCTGTATGTCGCATGCATCCGGAAAGGTGGGCCAAAACAGTTACTGAGTGTGACCCACGGAACACCATAGAAGGTTAGGGCCGGGGTGCAGGCAGACCGAAAAGGAGATGGCGGGACGACTTTGATGCATTCTACCCCAACTAGTGGGAAAATGCCGATGGTAGGGTCGAGTGGAGAAAACGAGGGGAGGCCTTTGCCCAGCAGTGGGACACCAAAGTTAGCTATTTACTAGGCTAGGCTATTTACTTCTCAGTAATTCACAATCAAACACACAATCACACGTGAGCAGTAACCCGATTCATACTCAAACATTATGAATGTGGAGTCTAAATAGATTGTCTGTATATTACGCCCACGCAACAAAATAAGCTATCCATAATGCATGATGTGAGACGAGTCCTGGTTTACAAGCAGTAAAATATACATGTATATTTATGGTACGATATTAAGAAGTGTTATGAAATTGCATGTTTTAGGCTACCTGCTGCATTCGTTGGATTTCCTATTTCTCGAAGGCCACTCGCCATATACGCATTGTCATTAATGTCATTATACATTTAGCGTTGCACTTGAATTATATAATAGCTATAGGTATAGACAATTAGCCTTAAGAGCCTTAAGAGACTTGACTGACAGACTGACCAACGTAAATCCCTAGTAGCTAAGGTTATTATTAGCACCTATCTTTACCTTTAGACTTACTTTTTTTTCAATCTAGTTTTTAATTCACTAACTGGTCGCCCAAGATACAGGCTATGCCTAGTTTGGGGACCCCTGTTCATACTGTTAAAGGGCCCACTGACTATCAGTCCGCCGGACGATATCGGCCTGTCAGTTGTTCGGAACTGTCAAATTTTTGTTCTAACTGACAGGCCGATATCGTCCGGCGAACTGATAGTCAGTGGGCCCCTATATAAATGTACCGCTGTATGCGCGCAACCTGGACCTCATGTATACTCCATCTGCAAATTCCCATCTTTGTGTGTGCAAAATAAATATATTTTTCATTTTTCATTTCAAAACCGAATGTTTCAAAGTGAAGTTTACTTTCGTATCCATAACCCCTAGTGTACATTTTATTCGATAGCGTTCGCGTTTGCGTTGTCTATTTTTGTATGGGATTTTGAACAGCGCGCCAAGCGGCACGTTTTGGAAACTCAAAATCCCATACAAAATGACACTTAACGCAAAAGCGTACGTCACGTCACGCTATCGAATGAAATTTACACTAGGGGGTATTTATTACATATAGCACTAAGTAATAAGATTAATGAAACTTTTTAGCTATTTAAGGAAATTATATATGTAGTGTGTCGGCAACCATCTAACTATAGTCCCGAAGCTCCTAACTATGGTTCAAAACTAACTCAAATAATCTTAGTTCAGAGGGCCTAGCCAAGATGCCAATCGTTTGCGCCTTCTAATCTCTCTCTATCACTTTTCCTTAGTGTGACAGAGACACATTAGCGGTTTTACCAATCAACCAACCTTAATGTGATTTGTAGTGTTATTTGAAAATATATTTTTATTTAATATGTACCTAAATATGCTAATTTTAAGGTATCAGTTTATGGGTCACTAGTTCCCAGGTACCATTTATACGTCATTATGACGTCCGTTACGTCATTATGACGCGTACATGACGTCACTTGTACGTCGCTGACGTCACTGGTACCTGGGTTGCCTGAAATAAAGATTCATTCATTCATTTACGGTAAGTCAATTTATTTAAGTCGAAAAACCCGCCAGACTGATCTTATCAAAGAAAACAGACTAGTCTCTTAGAAGTAACAACTTACGCCTTGCAACATTTTGTAAACAATGTTATCACCGTAACTGAGACCCTTTCGGATCCCCGCTGCTCCATCAGTCACCGGAATTTATGGCCCCACCATACCCTTAGAGCGTTTTCACATTGTCCGATCCGATGACGGATGGAGGATCCTACATCCGTCTTTAGCAGTCACTCACACTACAACATACATTATGCCTACACAA
This sequence comes from Cydia strobilella, assembly GCF_947568885.1. Taxonomy (NCBI): domain Eukaryota; kingdom Metazoa; phylum Arthropoda; class Insecta; order Lepidoptera; family Tortricidae; genus Cydia; species Cydia strobilella. The sequence continues at coordinate 26,469,726 of NC_086042.1, forward strand.
GTACACATACGTGCAAACAAATATTATCGGTCCAAAATATTTAGATTAGTACGGTTTCACTCACTATTATTTTTAGTCGCTTTTGGCGACATGTTTCGGATTCGTCTGGAATCCTTCCTCAGGCACGAGTGTCCGCGGCGGCTGTACTTCGTGCACTGCCCGCGCCATTTCACCAAACATGTCGCCAAAAGTGACTAAAAATAATAGTGAGTGAAACCGTACTGGGGCCCTATTCGAGATGCACAACTGTCAGTTTCGGCTTCAACATCAGTTCAACAGTGGAATGAATCATTTGTTCATCAACTGTGGAAAGTATCATTTGGTTGTACACCAAAACTCATTCATTGAAAAAATTATGCAACAAAAATCAACTTTGTTTTCTTACTACTATACGGTTTAAAATGGCTCTGAACTCTGCGTGGTTCGGTTTGGTTTCGTTGTCACCTAACTGTGGATTGCTAATGTCAAATTTACCTATTTGACAACACACGATTTCTTCCATTCAACTGAAGTTCAACACGAAACGTCACTTAACGCATGTCGAATACCGCTCCTGGTCGAAATATTTTGTAACATGTCTCACGATTATTATCAGTCCGACCCCGAAGGAGGGTTCCGACATGACTGAAATTATAGGAAGCACCTTTCCGATATCGGATGAGTGAAGGCGCCTATGAGAAAAACAGCTGCAGGAGAGTGCCATATGATATGGTATCTAGTCCGCCTTTTTTTGCATAATCTATAATTTTTTAGTGATAATGGATTATTAAATAAATAAATTTTAATAAAATTAAGAACACATATGACCGACATCCGAATCCGATATGGGATCGGGCAATGTGAAAGCGCTCTTTCCAGAGTGATTATGCGAAATACCCGACAATCGCAAATGGAAAAGGAACGAATAGCAATCTATTTGCCCTTATTGCTTGTCCGGATGCCATTTACTTAACGCTTTGCACTTTCGATGCGTGGAAACGTTTTTTTAATCTCCATTAAGGGAACTATGTGTGCTTAGGCGTAAGCGATTGCTTCTTTGATTGAAAGGGGAAGGTGGGGAAATAGACGACGGATGACATTTATACTTAACGACCATTTTTTGGTGACGAATTACGCGTTGCTTGCAAGTACTATCACCCACATTGTCAGCTGACAGCACAGAATAAGTAATGGTATTATCATACAGAACGGCCACGCACCGCCCCGCCCCGATTCGAATTACCTCGCCCCGCGACAGCAGATTGACGACATTTTGCCGACCGCTCAGTACTGTTTTTAAGCAACTTACTCACACAATGACGCATGCCGCGTGTACAGACGTGCCGTTTCCAAATAGAAATGCAAGTGATTTTTGATGTAAAGCGTGTCCGCCCTGTGCTGACAGTTCGTAAGCCTTGTTGCTGTTTGTACGTGATAGAACTACATTGTTTACATACTAAATTGTTTTGTTTATTTTACAAGGGAGCAAAGTTGTTGTTCAACTCCTAAACAAGCAAAAAATTCCGAAATTGAACCACGAGCAGCGAACAGAGGATCGAAAAGTAGAATCTTGAGCGTTGCGAGGTTTGCAAGGCAAATCGAGGATAATACTAATTGTAAAACATTGCGAATGGAATTGAAAGTTAGGTATTAACAACAAATAAACTAGTTATAAATTGGCACTGTGGGACATTTTCATCTCTTGCATATGAATTAAAATGAATTTATTTGATTATTTGGAGCCTCAACAGAAATACGATTGTCGGTGATGAACTCGGGAAAAATGGGCAATGGAAAATGTTCCGCTATATTTTTAAATCTGCATAAATGCTAGGAATATGTCGTCGATTATTTATAAAACGTGGAAGACGAATACCTACAATGCTAGTCTGCTCGTTGAAGGTGTATTTTTGGAAATAATAAATAGGATATTTTGGGACTAGGATGTTTTGTGATTATGAGATATTTCGCCACTATCAAATGCAGACAAATAAAGTTAATTTGGAACTAGTTCGCAATGGAAAAGACACTGATACTACTAGAAGAACTACTACTGATACTACTGATAGAAGTTTTTGGGAATATTGAAATGTGGATCTCGTCTCTTATGAGCAAAGGTACTTTTAAAATATAAGAGTCTGTTGGCTATTAGTGTGTTTTAAATTTAGTGCATTCGTCGCCGGAAAGAACTTAAAGATAATGCATAAATATACTACACAATGTTACCCGAATAAGCCGAAAAGGCTTTAAATATAGGTAGAACTATTTTATTGCTAAATCTCTTCATATTTAATTGCGAAATAGTGCTAAAAGACTAGTCAGCCTATTACGACCGGCTTTAGCATCCATGTCGGATTTCTTAATTACGTCGCTCTACTAACAAACTGCGCTTCATTTTGAATTTCCCTTCGCTTCAAGCACAGAACTGGATGACAAGCATAAAAATTACAGGTCTGTGGAGGGGCCCACTGACTATCAGTCCGCTGGACGATATCGGCCTGTCAGTTAGAACAAAAATTTGACAGTTCCGAACATCTGACAGGCCGATATCGTCCGGCGGACTGATAGTCACTGGGCCCCTTTAAAGTGCTCTAGCTTCTTTAAGAAGGCGATTCGAAATTTAATATTTTCTTTTATAAAATGGCTGCCCTCAAATTTGTGAAGATTTTGTCAATTTCAGAAGTGTGTGTGTTGTATTGTATTGTACTCGTAGAGCACGAAGAGCTGGACCAGTCAAAAACGTCAAAAAACTGTTTAAGGCGTAGTGTACGAGTTACAAGTTACTCTATGGTTTACGATATGCGCTAGAGCTGCACTCTGGTGGCAGAACTTTGTGTCGTATATAATTTTAAACATTTTGTATTTATTTAACATAAAAAAAGCTAATCTAACTAATACTGATACAAAACAGTAGATAATCGTTAACTGATCCTACTAACGTCTCCACGGAGTAGGATGGAGATGGCAAGTGGGCGTTCCCGTCTATCCGACAGTTAGTAGCGACCGACTCACTTTATGCACAGACTATGCTCAGTTGTTGTGTAAACTTCATGCTCGAATGACATTCACGTCGTACGTACGCTCGTCTAACAAAAATTGATAATTAAATTTAAAATGCCGTATTGTGCAGTATTAAGCTGCAGAAATCACAGCGGTTTAAAAAATCTTTCACGTGGAGGTATTTCCTATCACCGGTGGTTATTTATTTAAATATAATCCGATAAATACGAAAAATCTGTTTCTATTGCATTATTTACGAATGTTCGTTAAGTAAATCTATATTTTATCAGTTAGAACTTAGAGTTCACAATCCTTTGTCAATATTCTTTACGTTTATCTGGAATAATCGCTATCCTAAATGTCAAATAACTTCGCTACTCAGATGCTGCGCAATGTCGATATTTATATCGATAAAGTTAAAGTTACGATATTTCAAGTTTGATGTTTGGTAGTTCGGTAATAAATTATTATTTTAGACACGTTTCTAATTATTATTTGGGATAATCAATGTCTTAGTAAATATGGCAGCTCTGGTCATCAAGCACTAAGTTAAGTCGGGGTCATTTCATGGCCACCTTTCAAACCTTCGTATTCCTTTACATACGTTTTTGTTTTTTACACCCATCATATTTTCATCGTTAATATAATTAGACTAGGTACTTAATGCACTTATGCGTACAATGCATGCAATGTGCCATGAATAAACGTTTTATATTTTCTATTTCTTTATTATTAATTATTGTAGGTTACCACAAGATGCCGATATTAAAAATAAATGGGTCAATGCTACTGGGCAAGAAAATTAGTTTCCGCAAAAATATAGCACCATTTGCTAGGAGCATTTCTTAGAGAAAGATTTCTGGGGATAAAATTGCCATACATCTCATCTAGCGTCCACACGCCTAAAACTTAGTTACTAATTTAGTAATTATTAGTGACATTCGGGCTCACTTAATTAATAAAAAGTGTTCCGTACCACGCAAACTAGCGTAAAATATTGGAATTTTGCCGCCCCCCTTCCTGATTTGATAGGTCACAATCTTACAATCAAATCAAGTGGGATCGATGAGCCAGTTTCATGTATGCTTTCACACCATACAATTAATTTGACAATTTAATCAGGTTGTCCCGTCTAGATTGGCCTTAAATGCTGCTACAAGTAAATATTGTTAAAGACGAATACTTACCTATGTAAGTAATTGCAGATTTGTGATCACAAAATAACAGCAATACCGAGTTAATAGACCTTTAAAGAACTATGATTTTATCTGTTTGACTTTGATATATTTAATGTTCACATTAACAACCTAGTTGGTCAATTAATAAGAAACAAATTTCTAGTTAGATATTTGTTGTACTGTACTACATATTATTTTTCATACAATCACGATTATCACTACCTATATTATAATCATAAATAAAGTATCATCTAAATGTGTTAAAACATACGGTAATGAAATATCAATACCTAACTGAACACACAAATATCGATAAAACACTCCGATTACACTGTCCCCTCCCTATATCGTCGAATGGAAAGAAGTTCCAACGGTTAGCTACTCGCACGCGTGTAGAGGTCTCGAAAACACCAGTGTAACGTGACCGTGAGATCCGTAACAAACCATGCGTAATTAGACCTTACTTATACTGGTTTTTTAGCCCTTTTCTCGCCTGTTAAGTAAGTGATTTTAAAATTATATAAATTAACGCCATCTGGTGTTGAGTAGTTGTATTAGGTGAACGTTGAGCGAGCTTTTGTGAGATGAATGAGATAATGAAAGAGTCGTATGTCATATAGCTTTGACATTATAATTTAAACCGTCACTCATGTAGCCTACAGTTGATATTCGTTCGAAAAATGTCCACCGGTAATAACTTTTTGGTATGGAAAGTTGCTACGAATCAGAGCAATTTTGTAAGTGTGTGACGTATTTTAACGAGGCTATGAATGTGTGAGTTTAGCGACACTGGTTTTCATACTAAATAGGAGTCATTTCACATCCACTAGTTTATTAATTCGTGAACGTCTCCCTAACCACCCTGTATTTGGTATGCAATGGTAATGGTAGCCCTGCCAGATGTATCTGAAGTCATTTCTCATATCTTTTGTTTCTCTCTAGTGCTTTTGTAGTTAGGAGAGATTTATTGGACGCTGTGTCGTTTACTCAATTCAAGATTTACAACAACGATTCAAGTCTTAATATCCAAGACACACGGAAGGACTATCTATAGATAGTCTTTTTATTTGCTTATTATAATAAGAAGCAAATAAAAAGAGTTTAACTAACACCTATGATGAAATAATTAGAATGATTATTTAGCACTTAAAGTCTACTTGTAGAATATTTTTGTAAAATTTACTAACGGTAATTGTAGTTATAGATTAGTATATGCTATGTCCACAGCGTTGCGGACGGCCAGGTGTCGTCGTTTCCCAGGCATAACCAAAACAAGCATACAATTTTAGTCATGTTATGAGAGTTTTTACCTACACTATCCACTGCCCCAAGTTTAAGTATTAAACATTGATTTAATTTTGCTCTTAGTAGCAAAAATTATGGACGTTTATAATTAAATTGTTTAATTAAATAATAACATACAATTACAAAAATCAAACGCACAGCGCACTCGTATGTTAAGCCGTATTTAGTATAAAATCCATTATTATGCTGTGCTACACATATTGCATCATGCAATTAATAAATACAAGTAAATGAATTTAATTCTGTGCATCCGCCAAAAGTTTTATTTTAAGTATAGCCATGGTTACGTGCCATTCATTACCAACCATGGCCTCATCTTTTGGGGTGATTCTACAAGAGTTTCTATAGCGGTTCGTCCTGTCCTGTACCTTTTTCAACTGTCAGCCAAGCCCGCCATTAAAAGAATGTTTATGAAGAGCTGTACGATGGACGTGTACAGCATGTATGCTCCCAAAGCGTAGTCTTCCTCACCCAATTCGACAGATTTTCCTCCTAACACCATCTGTAGCTCAATTATAAACATCTGAAACAAATTAATAAAACGTTGCGTCCAACTTAATTATAAAATAAAACTACATTAATTATGATTTACACTGCAAACTCAACTAAGTAGTCTAAGGGAGAACTATACTTTATATACATCTTAACCTCCATGCACAAAAAGTGTTAACTTGCACTCTAACCATCACGCTGTTTGAATGCCATAACTAATATTATGTTAACTCATAACGAGTGTTCAAGATTTTTTATTTCAATTTCCTTTACCAATAATGCGATATTTGTGATGTTAATTAAACAACTTCTATATCTATAACTACTTAAAGTCGTGGTTTGGATTCCAGAATCCGAGGCGTTTAAAAATGCAATAAAAACGACTATTTAAAAATATGTTCTTACCACGACATTGACTAAAGTCAAGACAAATATGAGTGCTAACATGAGAGGTTTCGAATACACATTGAAGACCAACATCATGATCACGACGATTAAGACGAGGAGGGACAATGCAACGGAGACAACTATTACATATAGTATGCATTTCGTGAAGTCGAACTGAAAAATTAAATGCTCAATTAAAGAAAATTATTCGGGTGGATTGTTAGACATACTAGACATGAAGTAGCCTTTCAGTAACTAACCTCTCTGTCATAAACGTTGCACAATGTGCAAAAAATCGTATAAAGACAATGAGTGATAATTATGTTCGTGTGCGTCAAAATGAGAATGTAATTTTTTTATTTAAATGTGCGTGTGTCTTTTCGTGTTTCGACACAGAACTTTTTTGCATGTGTCATTAATCTTTTGCATGCGTTACTTCTTCACCTTCCCGTAAAATTCGCCAGATATTTTTGAACGCAAAACAAAGGGTTCTCAAAATTACTTTAAGAGGCTCTTAAATTTATATTTGCGCATGTATGTGTTTTTCTATTTATTGGAGAAGGTACTAGATTAGATTTGATTGAGTATGAAAGTTGTATTAACTTAACTGCTTACATTAGTACACGCCAGTGCGACGCAGACCGCTACTACCCCGAGCGTTGCAACCAGCGCCTGGACAGATAAGTACATTAATATTGATAAGTATAGGTATCGCCAGGAGAGTTGAGGTCAATGATTACACAGTACCACTAGTTCACCTACTCTTTAATTATTCAAAGCACAAACCCACTTTCTCCCACATGTTAGCTTAGTTTTGTTTTATTTAATTTAATTGTGTTTTCCCTGGTTGCCCTGAAAACCAGCGCCATGGCTAAACATCTTAGTATGCTGAGTGGCACCCATTTTGGTGTTAGAATATATTAAAATAAGATGTAATAGGTTAAGTTTTATGTTTTAAACCAAATAAAATATTTCTATTTCTATAAAAATCGCAAAAACAGTATTGAATGAATGAATGAGTGAATGTGGCTTAAGTGCACGATATTAGGTTAAAAAAAAAAACATTGAAAAAACTTTTTGGTCCATCTTGCAGTTGGAGTTCAACTTAATATCGATACGAAAATACTAAATTTCAAAATCTCCTTGTCATTACATAACTTTATTGTTGTGTGCGCGACTTAAACTCTTAGTAGCTATATATGTGTGTAACCATTTACCTCAACGCTCTTGCCGATACCTACATAACATACGACTAATTGAGGCTTGTAAAGTTTGTTAGTGTTTAAAAATACTTACTATGACTATGATATGCGTGCGGTAGCGGGCGGTGTAGCAGGCGCAAAATAGAGAATACAATATTACCTGCAAGATAAAAATCGACGACTGAAGTTTGAATTGGCCTCTCGGCTAATTTCGTTTGTCACAAGTTGTTTTTTTTTTCGGTCCTCAGATAAAAGATTAAAGATTTACATGCTATCGATTCGATGTAAACTAATGTAGTCTATAAAGTGCCGTATTTATTTGATATGAAACAACACCCAATAAATACTATAATTCATTTTCTTTTTTACTTTTTTTAGTTACATGTATGGGGCCCCCCACTGAAACAATATTATTTTTTTATTCTTACTTCTTATAGGTATTTCTAGCTTTGATAGCTGTGATATGGAAGTAAGTGCGGTGTTTTAAATAAAAAAAATTAAATAAACTTCTAAACTAAGTAGCGGCTGCCAAAATACACCCAAGTTCCAAATTTTTAGTTTTTAACGAATGGTCTGACGGACATGACGTAACTATTAAAGTAATGACAAAATTTATTCCGCTAATATTATTAGATGCTCTGTGGGCCAAATCAACCACCCGTTGGTCCCTTAAATTGTAAGGCGTCACGGTAGACCTCGTTGGAGATGGCGGGACGAGCTTGACGCCTTTGACAGAGACTGGTGGGAGACATCAGGGGATAGGGATACGTGGAATAATAAGAGGGAGACCTTTGCCCAGCAGTGGGACAATATGGGCTCATAATGAATGAATTAATTATTAGTTACAATTTGTTATGCAATTGACCCCTTATGATGGACACAGAAGGTGGCCATAGAAATTCTATGATTATACGACGCAACCTAATCGTATTTGGGTTTGTTAAAATTGTATCGACTAGTATTAGTTGCCTGTTAAAAGAAAAGTACAGTTAGCGATAAAAGCTTGTATCAATAATGATATTTTTGACAGAAACCTGATTTTTAATTAAAATTAAACTTACAACTATTATTAAACATATGTAGTTTGTAGGGCTTCGCCGGCAACATTCCAAGGTTGACATACAACAACCCATTACCGCCAAAACAATGCTGTTAAAAACGAAAAAGAGTATATAATTTATGTATGTAGGTATAATATATAATACCGTAAAAAACCCGTTTAGTGAAAACGCGTTTTCAAGTTTTCCGTTACAACTAGATTTCTGAAACGCCTTGGTGAAAACTAGCTTTTACTATAATTTTTCAAACAATACTAGTTTTCGCAAAGTAGGTACCGAGGTAAAAACTAGTTTTCACTGTTTTTAGTAATTATATTATAATTCTTTTATGTAAGTACCCCATAGGAAACTAACCCACCCAAACCCACTGAAGACCCTAATTTGTTTCTTGCATAGAAAATCTATCGGTAAAAAAAACAGATATGTTTAAAACTAGTTTTCACGGTAATCTGACGGAGTCAAAAGATAGTAAATTTACGATCATAATGAACATTGAAAACGGGGTACTTTTTATAGAAATGTCCATCGCCTGTTTTCATTTCCTGTGCACAACAAAAGTAAAGAATAACTTACATGCAAGGAATCATTATATAGAGAAAATACTCTCTGAAGAAGTCTCTCAAGTCCTCGCTGAAAACGTACGAAAATAAATCGTGCATTAGAATTTTTAATTTAACATAATAGAGAGTAGGGTGACTGCTATATACCTATAATAGTTAGTGGCCACTACATAGTAATTGGCCACTATAAACTATAAGGTTTCAATTAGCTTGTTTCTTACTGTTTTGATAGGAGTGGTGAATTACTATAGCAGTCACTGCAATATTCTTAACATCCTATAGGTATTTTATTCGAAATAGAATGCTTTAAAGTTAGTTAGCGAGTAAAATTACTTTTTAAAGCAACTAAAACTAAAACAAACAATACCTTTTGTTTAACAAATTAGGGGTTTAAACTCAACTCAGAAAATTCCAACAATACCTACTGGGATAGTGACGACCATTAGGACTTCCTAACATCCCATACTGTACTATACTATACTATACTATACTATACTATACTATACTATACTATACTATACTATACTATACTATACTATACTATACTATACTATACTATACTATACTATACTATACTATACTATACTATACTATACTATACTATACTATACTATACTATACTATACTATACTATACTATACTATACTATACTATACTATACTATACTATACTATACTATACTATACTATACTATACTATACTATACTATACTATACTATACTATACTATACTATACTGTATACTTATTACTTACTGCATCATTACTAGTAAATTAAACCCAAAAGTGACGAGCAGCATAATAAACAAAATGATGAAGACTTTTCGGACGAAATCATTTCGATCCTCTTTATCTTCGCTATAGAAACCTGAAAAAAACATTAAGTCTTAGAATACTACCTACAGTATTTTTAGCATTTGGAACCTCTTCTTTTGGAAGTTTGAAGAATTTGTAGCCTAGCTGATGTCAAATATTAAAGACGAATCGATTGATACAAACATAACAGACACACAACATAAAATCGGTTTATTGATCACACATACAGACAAGATTCAAAATTTTGTAAAAAAAACCGGACAAGTGCGAGTCGGACTCGCCCACCGAGGGTTTTGTACTTTTTAGTATTTGTTATAGCGGCAACAGAAATACATCATCTGTGAAAATTTCAACTGTCAGACAGACAGACGGTCGGACAGATAGACAGACCGACAGTGGAGTCTTAGTAATAGGATCCCGTTTTTACCCTTTGGGTACGGAACTCTAATAATATATAATTAGCTTTGATATCATTCTTTAATCATAAATGAAAGAATTAAATTAATAAACACCACTATTTTGAAAGTTACCTATTTGAACTGTCGTGAGCCATGCTAATATTGAACTAAGTATTTTTTTTGTTCAGCTCACCTAGAAAATCCAAGCCAGCACAAAATTACAGGACGTCGAAAATGGCCTGAATGGCTTCGAGAAAAGGATGGTGTTACGGCCGTGACTCTTTGTTTTGCACGACTTGGCGGGGGCACTGCCCAGATAAATTATTTTAAATAAATAAAATAGAAGGATTAGGCCATTGGCGTGGATATGGCCCTTGTGGATAAAGTCCTTGTGGTGGATATGGCCCTTGCGGTGGATATGGCCTTGAAAGTGGATAAGGTGCATGCGGTGGATAGACCTTTGCGGTGGATATGGCCTTAAAGGTGGATAAGGTGCATGCAGTGGATAGACCCTTGCGGTGGATATGGCTTGAAGGTGGATAAGGTACATGTAGTGGATAGACCCTTGCGGTGGATATGGCCTTGAAGGTGGATAAGGTGTATGCAGTGGATTGACCCTTGCGGTGGATATGGCTTTAAAGGTGGATAAGGTGCATGCAGTGGATATACCCTTGCGGTTAATATGGCACTTGCGGATGATTTGGCTCCTTGGCTAGATTCTTTGGTTGCTCACCTGCGGGTTCTGGTTGACTTCCGAACCACAACACGACGTATTCTCGGTTTTTTACTGTAACAAATTTAATAATCTATGGTAGCCTAAATGTGTCTGGGTGCTGCTGCTTATTTGTTAAATCTGTGTTGACAATTTACGAATAAAAATTACCTACATCAGTTTTTTGTCTTTATCACATGATAATGAGGTGAGGGCATCATCAACTTTATAGCGTTGTTTCGTCATTAGGTTAAAATTTGTCAGCTGCAATAAATGGTGCTGTACTGCTCAGTACATTTAGTGATAATTTTGAGGTGTATGTCTATTTTAATAACAAAACTAATGACCCGTTATTAATGTGTTTAATATGTACGTCTATTATTTAAAAAATACTTCTAATGGCACATCATTTTGAACCTTTTACTATTATGTTTCAACTTACATTCAATAGGTAAATATCAATCTACCTATCTATGTATATAGACATATCTATGTCTGTATAGACATATTAAAGAAAAAACCCTTCAAGAAATGTAAGTCTGTAATATCTGTATCCTGTGTACCAAAGAAAAGAAGAACTCCTTACACACAAGCATAAAAAGTTTACTTACTAGATTCAGTATCTGCCTTTATTTTGTTTCTTCCCTTCTTATGTTTTTCTTTATGTAATACACTTTCGCGTACACTTTTTTCTTCATCTTCATTAGCATACATATCAAAGGAGGTATGAGGACCTGTTTGTTTAGATAAACTACCTTCCTCGACATCCTTAGCATTATCATTTCGAATAGGATTTTTGTCACTCATCTAGGGAATAAGACAATAATAGTTATTTTCATCACACTCGCTCAGTAAATATGGAATTGCACGCAGGCTTAGCGGGAACTATAGAAAAAGCTTTTTCCCTAGGGAGTTATGAAGTTTCTAGTACCATATTTAACAGTTTTTTGTCTTTATACTTCATTTTTGTATCGCAAGTGTGATGAAAAACATTGTTTGTAACTCGGGGCGTAATAATCTTGCAAACTCAAGTCTATAGACCCGGCAAGCCGTCGCGATTTAACTATACTCTTATTTGCAATATTTAACTTACACCCCATGTTGCACAATGTACTATTGTTTTACAAGGGGGCAGAGTTGTTGTTTAACTCTTCGTGCTAATATTTACTACTCTAATATTAGCTACGCTCGTTGTTAGAAAAGTAGTATTTCGAGCAGGGTTCATTTAGACGGCACGCGAACTCATATGCGATTTTAGTTACATAGATACTATTGAGGTTAAGTCTAATTTATTTAATCGTATGGAATAGTAAAACAGTTATAAATACAAATTTACTCCAATCAGCCACTCGATGGTCCCGTCGCTAAGCACGATCAGGTCTTCAGGAGGTCCATTGGCATAGCGCGTTATGGGGCAATCCTCTATTATAAATGTTTATTATAAATCCTCTATTATAAATATTATAAATCCTCTATTATAAATGTACAGCATCTCCGATTTTTTAACAGAATAATATAAAACGCTATGTTAACCAATTTTGTAATGTGTAGCTTAAGCTAATATATTTACATAAATGATCTCATTTAGAATTAAGTTTCCATATTGTACGCCTCTCTGAGGCAGGACATGAAGACCATTGTACATTAGAATAACATCCCTGTAACTCATGATCAACAATAAATATTTTGATTGATTGATTGATTGATTTAATTGTTCAGTACAATTCAGCCGACCGATCAAATACCTACCGTAATGTAATGAATCTCGCATGCGAGTTCTCTCACCGTCTAATTGAGCCCTTAAGAGGCTTAAGAGTCCCCGGAAAGCTCGCCGGAATTTCAACTTCCCATACAAACGGAGTTTCGTTCTCATTTTAAAACTACTTGTTGGATTGTAATGAAACTTTGCACATACAATGACATGAGGTATATCTAAAACAAACGAAAAATCGCTGTATTTTTATTTACTGTATCTGAAGCTACATAAACTAATTACAGACCTAGATATATATATACCTTATCCTATTGTTAGTACAAAGTTTCAGAGCAATCTAGCTAGTCGTTTTAAAATGAGAGCGTAACTCCGTTTGTATGGAGAACCGAACTTGCCAGGGACTTGAGATTGTGCGTAAATTAATAATTATTTATTTATCTTCTTGGGGAACTCCTACACCTGCTAACAGTGCACGTCTTTAGGATGATATGATGATGATATTTATCTTAAACAAGCAACCCATTGCAAATAGGAGAAACAAAGCAAACAGAACTTACATAAAATATACAATAATAAATCACAAAGCGTCGTAAAATAATAAAAATCGTAAATAATAGTCGTAAATAATCGTAGCTTCAAAATAAAAATAAAACATATAGAAAATGACACAAGACATGTCACGTTATTGACATGAACATGACATGAAGCAATAAGCAGAAATGTCAATATTCATAGATAAGTTTGTTAGTGATGCCATAGATGTATTATTTATCAAAGAGGATATAATATTATAGAGCGGTACTGTCATAGTAAATTTTGTAACCACAGTAAATTCACTGCCATCTATCGACACACTTTAAAACTAAAAATGAAGATTTATAAAAATACGATAAAATGTATTTAAATATGGATAAATGATTTTTTTTATTTGCATTAATTATTTTTATTATTTTGACCCATGTTCTTTCATTGATATGCGTTAAAATTGTTAAATAACAAACGAAACCGTTAACGCCCTCTATACGAGAGTAGGCCAAAGGTAGTAGCGACATCTGATCGAGAATCAAATTTCCGTGATTTTCGAGGCACTTTTTTTCCTTAGACTGTATCCATCTATTACGGAGTTACATCTATCTTTGTTATTTATTTATATTATACCTAGTGAGTAGAGTTAGACCAAGACATCTCTGCAGCGATTTTAATACCCCAGCCTATGGAAGTGTTCATCTTACCTAGTGAGTAGAATTAGACCAAGACACCTCTGCAGATACCCCAGCCTGTCCCCCGCGTATGGAAGTGTTATTTAAAACTTCAACCTTCTATGAAATGATGACGATGACGTATAAATAACACTAAACTTGCACAGTCTGTATTGTCAAAATCGTTGCAGTTATCTTGTTCTGACTCTACCTCAAAGAGTAGTATAATATATGACTACCTACTTTGCCAAAAAGTGTCCCCGAAAGAGTATCATTATATAACATTCTATTGTACTTACTTTTCCTGTATGTCTTTACAATATGTGCTTGCCAATATATGTTACATCAAGCAAATATTATAATAAAGTTGTTGATTAATGGCTACTAGAAAAGCAAACTCGATATAACAAATTATAGATATATGACCCTGTTTACATATTGATTATTGTTTAGTGTGAGTTAATACATTTCTAGCAAATGTATGAAGTCGTACTAAACATTAATCAATATGTAAACAGGCCCTGTAGGTATGAATATTGACGTTAATGCTTCTTGTTCAGATTTACAGATGGCGCTTCAAAATGGATACAAAAAAGTTCCAAGAGAGGGCTCTCTTTCTCCTATATATTATACTACTCTTTGAAGAGTATTTTGTGCTGTGAGTGAGTGTTTAGGTATGTACCTGTTTCACAATGCCGCATTGTTGTGCGATATCGTTGAACATATTGGAAATAGAAAATAAAACCATCTTCAAATTAAATAAAAATAATCTACTTTTATACTCACCTTTGTTCAGTATTTACCTTACTTGTCACTTTATAATATTTTGCTTACATTTACTTTAATGTAATATTGTACCTGTATTATATTTAGTCTTTAAATTATTTGCTTGTAAATGAAGGGAACAGACAACGTTAGGGCCTTGGTTACGAATAATTTTGACATTTAGGTATGCATCAAGGTGGTTTGTTTACAGATAGCCTACCGCGAAACGCGAAAATCGAAATTTCCTTATCTGCCTCTCTATTGCTCGAATATGCAAGCGATAGAGACATATAACGAAATTTCGATTTTCGTGTTTCGCGGTAGGCGCTTTGTTTGTGCTAGTGGCGTCCCCTACGCAGACTTTAGCCTAATATTCCCTATATGGTGTTTCACGTTTGTACGGGAAAAAACGCTAGTCAGAATGTGTTCTGACCCTCCCCCCTTCACCCCCTTATTTTGCTACATGTTGATAAAATACGCAATTTGGTAATTTTATCTCAACTATAAGCTATAAGGGGGTGATCAATTTAATTTTTAGGCGCTTAAAACATGGTTTAAAAAAGTAGGCTCTCTTTATCCTATAGGTATTATTAATTACTCTGTGCTCTCTACTCGAAGAGTAAGTAGTTACAAAATAAAACTATACTTTTAATACAATTTAAATTTATTAAATTATAAATAACTATGAACCATATGACGTATATCAAAGCTTTATATAAACTATATATAAATAAATAGGTAAAATTTTATGAAAATTCTATAGATACCTTGAACAACGTGAACAGGGTCATCATTTCCCTTAATAGTAAATGTCTTAACTTGAAAATACATAGGTTCCAAATGGACTGATATTCTAGAGTTAATTTATACATGTTATTTTTTTAGGAGTATTCTTGTATGGCAGCTATCTCAATCAAATGTGTATGCTGCCAATTTGTTAATAAAGTCATGAAATATTCATAGACCAAATATTGCTTTCTCAGCATTTTAAGATGTACTAGAAAAGAATTACATTTCGTCGGTAACCTAATCCCAACAATTGACATAATTCACCAGTTGTAACGAAAGTGACTGCCATTTGATCTTCTTAGTGTAAGGCCTGAGTGGACGCTGGAATGAGGGCTATCGTTTTTTTGCTCACCAGTTGGCGCCTCTGTTGATGGTGGTCCAAAAGACTATAGAAAAGCTGTCAGTCATTGAAGTGACAAGTACCATTTGACATTTCGAACTATGGAAAAGACCACCATCTACACTAGCGCCCCTAGCGGCGAATTCATACGCGTTAGCCCTCATTGGGCGTGCAGCGGGGCGGGGCGTGCGGCGTGCATGTAAAACAAATGCAAACGTATAGGAGCGGCCTTAGTGCACGCTGCTCACATCACTTGTGAGCCCGACGCCACGCTGCGCGCCCCGCCGAACGCTCCGCTTCGAGCGTCCACTCAGGCCTTAGACTTAGAGGGGAAACTAGGCCTTTATGCTCGGCCAGGGGCCAAGGAACGCAAGCTCCATCAAAACGAGCGTGAACGCTTGCCGACCGCCATGCATCTGGAGGGCCTATACTGCGAACCCCGAAGTTCGCAAATTGCGGGTATCTTTCTCTTTTACACCAGCGTAATTAGAGTGGCAGAGAAAGATGCCTGCAATTTGCTAACTTCGGTGTTCATGGTAGGTAGGTGTGACGTCAGCGTCGTGTGTGCTCCTGACGCTCTGAGCATGCGTTTCGCGGCCCTCGGGTCCTTCACGTAATACAATTACATACAAAACAATAATTTGTTATAGTTTTGATCTTGTTTTGATAAAACCTTGAGTATCGTCTTGATGATAGATGCGCATCTCTACTGATGTGCTGTCGGAAAGTTTCCTGTGAAATTGCCACATTGAAAAATTTCGGGAACTTCTCGATTTCTCTATGGGAATCGAAATTGTCCATTTCCAAAATTCAACTTTCCCTAATTTCCTCTATATCTTTCCTGAAATATCCCAAAATCTTATCCAACATTCTGCAACTTGCACATTACGCATCTCACGCGCGACTTTCATTACATTCCGCATGCACCAATCAGCTTGATCGATCTTTAAGGCAGTTTAATAAAAAAACCGTAACAAAAAGGACTAGGAATCAATAATCCCCAGAAGTTGTACAAGGTGCAAAAACAGATGTACTATGGAAGTGTACAGCATGTAAGCGCCAAGCGCGTAGTCTTCCTCGCTCAGTTCAACAGATCTACCTCCCAGCACCATCTGCAGCTCGATTATAAGCATCTGTAACACAATGATTTGATATGACGCTGCATGATAAAATCATAAACCTGGATCATTTCAAAAAGGTTATCGAGCGTATTTGGGACGAAATGTCAATGGAAATGGTGCGTGCTGCGTGTGGTTCATTCGAGAAGCGTTTGAGGCTGGTAAAAAAAGTTAAAGGAGTTATTCCGACACATTTGTTTTAAATATATTATACAAGTGTGGCATTAATAAAATATAGTTTTAATTTTAGTAACTATTCATACATTTATTTTGTTCAATATTAGTACTCTATTCGGACTTATTGGACACGGTGTAGTGCATAATCCTGCGCCGTCGTATTTTCTCGAAAAAGTTCGTATTTGTCATGCAATTTCAGTCAACGCCAATACTTTTTGTACTGAGACTGACTTAGCATAACACGTTCATGCGTTTCCGTGAAAATACGATAGTAAAGAATTATGCACTACATCTAGTACGTAACCACAGGGCGGGTACGCCATAGTATTGGAAACCTTTCAAGCTTTTAAAAACTTGCAAACGTTTATGTGTATGTTACGCCATTTAGGGTTCTAGCTAAATTGGACATTCCATAGTGTAAGTATGGAACAACTAATTTAACTAGGACCCTAAATGGCGTAACAATGGCGGAGCGTGATGGTACAGTTGCAGAAAGGTTCCAAAAAGTTGTAAAAATTCTTAACACAACACCTTGATTGCTCCGATATATAATGGCGACATGTACTGTCCGCGCGCCAGTTTCGTGTATTCGGAGGTCGAGGAAGTGGGAGGGTGTGCGCCGCGCCCGTACGTACAAAATGACATTACACTCTGTCATGACGCCCAACATTGGTAACATTCCTCAGCCGTGCACGGAATTCGCGCGCCGACAGTACTCTAGATATAAATAAAATCTTACCACAACATTAGCTATTGTCAACGCGACAAGTAGCACTATCATCAGAGGTTTCGAGTAGAATCCAAACACGAGGCGTGCGATCATAACCGCTAATACCAGGACGCCTAAAGCCATCATGACGCAGAGTACGATCAGTATACACTTTGTGAAGTCAAACTGAAAGAAAAAAGTATTAAGGGTACAGATTGTAAGGATCATTATTTATTAATAGCTTATATTTTGATCATTCCTCCTTTTATTTATGATGACTTGATTAGCTTATAAAGGAGTATCAATTGACTCTTACTTGTCACTGGTCCCCGCCATTTTGAATTGTTACAAAAAGACGGGCACGCGTGACAAGCGGGCAGTTCGAGTACGGATAAGTTCTGTTGAAGACGTCTTGTAATACTTATTGTAAATTGGTTGTTATTACGTTTGTAATAATAAGTATAGTTTTCATCATCAACCCGGTAATAATCCAACAACATGTAGTGCATAATTGTTTTACATCGTATTTTCTCGGAAACGTTCGTATTTGTCATGCTTTTTCAGTCAGTCTCAGTACTTTTTGTACCGAGACTGACCGAAATAGCAAGACACGTTCGTACGTTTCCGTGAAAATACGAAGGAAAATAATTATGCACTACATCTGTAGCGTCTCCCGAGCGTCGCGCTTATAGCCAACTCTATGGGTGATGTGATGCTCCACAAAACGTCGTTGGCGTAACTACGCAGCGAAATTTACCATAGCACTGACGCCGACGCTCGAAAGACGCTAGTGTAGGGTGGCGTTAAGACGTAAGTGGACGACTTAACTTTCCATACAGACGTAGTCCCCATTTTCCTCACTAATTATTAACATTATTGAAGATATTTTGACACCATTTGATGTTATGAACCACAGCTATTTCCAGTGGTATGTTAATTTTTGTTTTTGAATTTTTAATAATTATAAGAGTAAGGAGCATTTAACAATTTGTATTGAATTTATTTTACGCTCCAAGCTCTTATAATAATCAAAAATTCAAACGAAGGGCATAGCTATGATCAATATACATTAAATTATCCATACTAATATTATAAATGCGAAAGTCTGTCTGTCTGTCTGTCTGTCTGTCTGTGTGTTCCCTCTTCACGCTTAAACCGCTGAATCGATTTAGATGAAATTTGGCATAGAGATAGGTTGAGTCCCTGAGAAGGACATAGGATAGTTTTTATCCCGAAAATCATCATCATCATCACCTTAAGAAAGTAAAAAGCGGGGTGGAATTGAGATAATTAATGAAGTGCCTGCTAATTTGTGTGCATAATAACAATATGCTCAAGTTGAATTATTGCTATGAGATTTTTTCCAGGCGCTATACTGCTGTTACTAAGTCCACGCAGACGAAGTCGCGGGCAAAAGCTAGTATAAACATAATTCTTATAACATTAATATCTGGAGACTACGTTTGTATGGAGACTACGTTTGTATGGAGAAGCGGTCGTCTGCTTTCCTCTTAATTACAATACAATACAATACAATACAATACAAATGCATTTATTTCATTACTTTTTACAGCTGTTCTTAGTTATAAGAACAGCTAGTTATAGTGTGTATATATTAGTTAATTGTTCTAAAAATGTAATGTTTCTATTTATGTATAGTTTAAGATCTCATTCCCAGTCCTATTATACTTAGTCAACGCTAAGTACTCCATAATTGTCGTACTGTATCAGGTGAAGTACTTTGACACAATTTGAATGCAACATATGTAATAAATACGATGTGGCTGTAATTAATAAATAAAATAAAATAAGGTAATTAGTCCATCTTAGGTATAAAGAGCAAGTAGGTAATTAAGTATTTATCTAAGCATTGTGCAACAATTAAATTTGATTGTGTAAGTAATGAAAAAGGTGCGGATACAGCTGGAATACATTGAAATATGATAATAAATTTAAATGATAATTTAAATTTCAGATTTTTCGTAAATCTGACGCATTGGATGCCGAAATTAGCTTCTCCACAAACTAAGGTACCTGTGCCAAAGAAGACCCGGTTTTAAGCTTACCTGCTTTGAAAATTTTATACTTTTATTAAGTGCGAATGGGTTCAAATTTTGCATAATATATCATCGATGGAAAGCAATAATGCTGTAACCCGCAATACGATTGTAGTATGGCATTATTGCTTTCAAGCGACGAATTATGTTCTCTGCTATAGACAAAACTACAAGTTCATATTGAACATAAGAACAATAAAAATAACGATGGTCATTTTAAGAGTTCCGTACCCAAAGGGTAAAAACGGGACCCTATTACTAAGACTCCTCTGTCCGTCTGTCTGTCACCAGGCTGTATCTCATCAACCGTGGTAGCTAGACAGTTGAAATTTTCACAGTTGATGTATTTCTGTTGCCGCTATAACAACAAATACTAAAAAGTACGGAACCCTCGGTGGGCGAGTCCGACTCGCACTTGGCCGGTTTTTTGGCGAAGGTATACCTTAATCTGTGTACCATGCTAAGGGTGCTCGCATACCTACATTTGCATGAACGACACACGCTCTAGCTCAAGTAGCGTTACGTTCACTTAGTTCGTCGGTAAGTATATTGCTAACCTTTGTATAAGCTAATATCACACAGAGAGTCACGCATGCCAGCGTGGCTATAAACGCTAGTAGTATAATTTCAGTTCTGTATCTTGTGGTTATTGTAGCGGTTACCAGAGACTCCAATATCACCTGAAAGTCCATTGTTCTATAAGAATAATAATTAATAGGGAGTCAAATACTAAAACACACTTGCCAGGAATATATATATATTTTTTCTTGTATAGAGACACTATAGGCTGATACCTACCAGAAGAGCGCATTTATTAGTAGTATGTAAAAATTGTCTTACCCGGCCCGTAAAAGCTCTACTTATATCGTAAAAAAGACTAAAAAGGATAAAAACGTTCCGCTTCGACTCGGACGGCCCGAGTCGAAGCGGAACGTTTTCCGAGTCGGGTTTGACCCGACGTCGACCGGTAAAGAATGAAGTTTTAATTTATTTTTCTTAAATAGCCCGTTATAGTGTCCCACTGCTGGGCAAAGGCAGCCGCTTCATATTCGCAACTCCCGTTGTTGTGCTTTTTCCAGCCAGTGACTGATGAAGGTGTCTAACTGCCAGTTGCACCATACGCACTAGACAGACTGATCGACGTCACCCGACGCGCGCGGCGGTTTACTATGAAACTTTTCATACAATAAAATTTAGCGAACTCTTTAACGATGACAAACAGTTTGGTGCAACCGACCCTAAGTCATTTAGTTTTAACTTTACCTATCATAAAAGCTAAACCGGCACGCGGCATCAATATGTGCGGTGACATTATGTAATGTATTGTAGAAATTGTATAGCCCTAGTGATTAGGTAATAAACAATCACTTTTTATGACTTCTTTGTATTTATACTTGAACTTGGCGAGAGTAGTCTCACTTGTGTTTAAGATCTTCTGCCACGTAAGTACCTTGCCCAGCTATTCCGTGAAGGCCTTATTTTCTAGTTGACGCCGCACGCTACTTTAGCGTCATATTAGATAGAACAGGGCCTATCTTCCCGGATATAACACAAGGCCTAAATGCTTTCTGCCAGACTAAATATAGACAAGAAATACTTTCGAAATAGTTCATCATCAATATAATATATCAACCCTGAAATTTACGTTACATTCCAAAACAGGCATTTGTCGATGTTGTCAAACCCGCCAGGCTAAAGTGAAACTGGGCAGGCTATGGACGACTTATGCATTCACAGAGGCCTAAAGAAGACTAAACTAGCCTCGGAGTGGGTGTCACAACGTAACTCTGGAGTAGTTGGGAAGCTTGGAAGTTTATGGTGGAAGCCTTTGACCAGGTTTATATGCTATAAAGCTAAAAATTAACTCTACAAATTATAGTGATTATTAACTTACAACTATCACTAAGCAAAGGTAGTTAGTTGGACTTTTGCGTGCACACGATGCCGACGGCATAATGCAACTCATTATAATTAACATGATGCTAAATGAAAAATAATAAAACATACATTAGAACATTAGAAAGGGCCCCCACTGGTGCATCATATTGTTTTGTCGCAAGTGTCGTCGCAGCGTTAACGCAGCGATGCTTTACATGTATTTTTTATGCCGTTCCGACGACGCAACGCAACGCACCAGTGAGTGGGGCATGGCCCTTAGTTTTATGAATGACATTTCAAAAAAAATTAAGAAGTGAAATTTGAAAACGACTATTTTAATAATGAAGGGAATACTGTCAACCGGGGTAAATAGGGATGGCTGGGGTGAATAGGGCATTATATTCATCTTTTTACTTTGCCAGCTTTCTTCCTTTACGAACTGGTGTGGTGAAAAATTATTTGAATTTAGAATTTAATAGGCCCACTGATTACCAGTCCGCCGGACGATATTGGCTTGTCAGTTGTTCGGAACTGTCAAATTTTTGTTCCAACCGACAGGCTGATAGCGTCCGGCGGACTGATAATCAGCGGACCCTTTTATAGAGGGAATACGATCAATATAGGTAGATTCATTAGAGCTGACGCGAGATTTATACTGGACTGTCTACATTCTCATAGATTATCCGCGCCAGCTTCCGTGGAACAACCTATAATTGAATATTTTTTTTGAAGTGTACTAACCTACGCGGTTATACATGATAGGAGTGAGTAAGAGTAGACATAGTCTACTAGACAAGTGAAATCAATAATAAAAACTTACAAGCAAGGAATAAGTATATATAAAGAAAATCTTCGGAAGATTCGTCTCAATGGCGTCCTGAAAATAAAGAGATGCTTTGGATCATATAAATAATATAATTACTGGAGTAATTAGCAAATGTAAGGGGGAAAAACATCCCACCACATACCATCGGATGTCGTGAGTGTTGTGTGTAAGCAAAGTGACAACCTTAGCGTACAAGTTATTAATCAAGATCAAGTGCGGGTAGTTCGCAAAACCCGCGCGGCAAGATGATGTTGATATAATTCCTCGCCAGTCTGCCTGTGACCACAACCGTAACGTCACGTTCGAAACGCCAGGCTTATAAATAATGATCAGAAACAGGATTCTATTTCCCGCCATAAACGAAATAGTAGTCACTTTTTTAAAGGTAAGGTAAAAATTATATATCGCAGTTATTTTTGTAAAAGTCACACAGAGTAATGACACTAAAGTAAGGATGCTAGGCACGAATTCGTAAATTGACTCCTATTTCTATCGCACGCGCATAATATTAATTATAATTGCAAAAAAATACGTCGACGAATTTTATTAGGGATATTTTTCTTACTTCATTCGAAGTTATAACTACAATAGTTTAATTGAAACAAAACGTACTAATACGTGCTGAATGGGGTCCTATTTTAGCGTCCAATGTTTTTTGTCTGTATGTTTCCTTTTTTTCATATATGTAATTTGTTGTGGCGTTAAATAAATGTATTTTCTTTCTTTCTTTCTTTAATAAATTTGCCTTTGGTGTTTCACGTTCTGTTTGTTTGCTAAGAACTAAGGAGATTATGTATGTACTTACACCGACAATACTACCAACATAAACGCAGTAGTGACCAGTAGCATAACGAGCAAGATCAGCATGACTTTCCTCACAAAAACATTTCGATCCTCTTTGTCTTCACTATACTCTAGAGGCGGGCCTGATGAATACTCTGTAATTAGGTAAAATACAAACTTTTATGACTGTCAATGTGGGAAAGATCGGCAATATCGGCGTCATCATTCTCGCGTTGTCCCGATTTTGCCACGGCTCATGGGAGCCTGGAGTCCGCTTGGCAGCTAATCCCGAGAATTGGCGTAGGCACTAGTTTTTACGAAAGCGACTGCCATCTGACCTTCCAACGTAGAGGGTAAACTAGACTTTATTGGGATTAGCCCGATTTCCTCAGGATGTTTTCCTTCACCGAAAAGTGACTGGTAAATATGAAATGATACTAAATTTCATATTTATGTTCCAAAAAACTCAATGGTACGAGCCGGGGTTTGAACCCACGACCTTCGGATTGAGAGTCGCACGCTCTTACCGCTAGGCTACCAGCATGACGGACTCCCAAATGGATTAAACGGTACTGATTAAAGTTAACATCATCAAGGATTCTACGCTACATAAAAAAGATTTAAGAATTTAGTTCATTTGGGAGTGTTTTTATCATATCAGCTTGTGTTACGATATATTTGACCATTTGGCTGTCACTTTACAATTGATTCCGACTTTCCGACTGTACCTGTTTAACTGTTGGAAGATAATTAAATACCTATTAGATTATATTTGATCTTTATACCTGCATGCCGTGCACGATGACCATCATTGGGCTGTTCTTGCTCTTGCCCTTGTCCTTGCCCTTGGCCTTGTTGTGGCCCTTGTGGAAACCAACCCTGCCCTTGGCCTTGGCCTGGTGGTGGCCCTTGTGGAAACCAACCCTGCCCTTGGCCTTGGCTTGGTGGTGGCCCTTGTTGTGGCCCTTGTGAAAACCAACCCTGCCCTTGACCTTGTTGTGGTCCCTGTGAAAACCATCCCTGCCCTTGACTTTGATCTTGCTGCCAGTTTGGAGGTGGCTGGTTGTAAGCAACTATGTACTCCTGATCTATAATAAACGATGGAAATCAGTAAAAGTTATGTTATAACAATTAAATTATAACAATCTAGAGTCACACATTTACATTAGAAAGTCGTCTAGACCACACGAGGAATTACTCTGTACCTACCTACCTACTTACGTAGTATTTTTAAACTGAGTAAAATATTACGACTACAGCCTCTCTTTGCATAAGTACTTCAATAAAAGAAACACCTCTACCATATATTGTAATAGATGTAAAAAGAACCCTTATACAACCTAATTCATGTACATGAAAACTAAATATCTAGTTTCTATAAATTAAATTAAATTACCTAATCCATACTAATATTATAAATGCGAAAGTGTGTCTGTCTGTCTGTCTGTCTGTTACCTCTTCACGCATAAACCGCTGAACCGATTAAGTTGAAATTAGGTATAGAGATAGTCTGAGTCCCGGGAAGGACAGATCCCAGAAATCATTCTTAAAGGAGGCGAAAAGGGGGGTGGAAATGTGTATGGGGAATCGATGAAAAGCAGATTGGGTAAAAAATTAACCACGCAAATTACTAACTCCACGCAGACGAAGTCGCGGGCAAAAGCTAGTACAGAATAAATGGAAAAATTAAGCGATTAACCTCTTATTCTGAAAGTTAGCAAACCTTTGTTAAATCACGTTTCTTTCTAACAAACATAAACGCCTTGTTTAGACTTCACAAACTTTTATGAATAAGTTTTATGGAGAAGATGAGAAGTAGTAGGTTAGCTTGGTATGGGCATGTGATGAGGAGAGATGAACGCTTGGTATATAGGCAAAAAAATGTTAGGGATGAATGTTGATGAACGGAGAGCGAATGGTAAACCAAAAAAACGATGGATGGATTGTGAGAAAGAGGATATGAGAAAGAAAGGAAAGAGTGCTGAGCTGACGAAAGATAGAGGAGAATGGAAGAGAATACATGTTGTGCCGACCCCACATAACGTGGGGTAAGGGCAGGAGGAAGAAGAAACTTTTATGAATAACGTCATAAAGTAATCTCACCGAAAATGCCAATGATTTTATTAGATCTACTATCTTCTATATTTCTTAATTCGTCTCGTCCCGTATCACGTTCTTCTTTATGTAGTATACTTCTTCGTACATCCTTTTCTTCATCTTCATCAGCACGCATATCAAGGGAAGTATCCACACTTGCTTGTTCAGGTATATAGTCTTTTTCGAGATCCTTATCATTATCATTTTGAACTGTTATTTTGATGTCACTCATCTGAAAGTAAGTAAAAAACAAGTTACCGTCAAAAAAAAAATTTGACACAATTTTATTGCTGACTGTACTTTCTCTCGTTTGTATGTTAATCAAGTTCTCGAGATCTTTTAAATAAGCCTAAACTCAATGTGATTAAATATTGTTTTTCCATCGAAGAGTTCTTTTGGCTATCTTCCGACTGCATCATCAGATCTCCATGTTAACATATTATTGCATCGTTGTCGGATATACGGAAGTATGCCATAAGTGCTTATGCCCATTTTGAGCTCTAATTTAAGTTACAAGATTTAAAGCACATATACAACATAAATATACCTATAAATGGTACGTTATACTCACATATAATAATAACTGATTAAATCAGAAATGCACGAAAAATAAATTCAAATATTATCAAACATAAATCTTCTAGAAAATAAGCCACTTCAATAAGTGTGACACTGACTGTCAAGCATAGACATGTTTTTTGCTCAAATAATAAAAAAAGTACATTGAAATAAGGTTGTTAATATTGAGTATAGTCTGTACTGGATAAATAAATAACTATTATAGGGACATTCTTACACAAATTGGGAATATTACGAGAAACTCTGCGTAGGTGGCGCCACTACCACAGTCTGAGGGTATATCGCGAAACAAGCAAATCGAAATTTCGTTATCTAACATCTTTTTCACTCTTGCACATTCGAGCGATAAAGAGGCAGATAGCGAAATTTCGGATTCGTGTTTCCCGGTAGATCCTCTGTAAACAAACCACCATGATGCATGTGTCATATTTTATTATCTCTGAAAACCTGTTAAAGGTACAGTAAGTATAAGTTGGAGTTTTATATTTATTTATTTATTATGTATAAGTTACTCATTAACCATAATATGATCTTTTCTCAGACTAACCTATCTTTATCTATACTCTTACACAAATCATTCCCGCACCAAAAACACCGATGTATGATCTTACAAGCTTACATCCAAATAAAATCTATACTCTAAGGAAGTCAGATTGTCAGTAGAATGTAGGCACGAAGGATCGATTTTCAATTTTTTTTTCGCCCCTGGTCCTACTGATAAAGTTAGCTGGCCAGAGTATATTTACCCAGTCAAATATCTCATTCAGAGAGCACAGTTAACCGAGCCGGTTTGTTATACTGATAATCCTTGTGGAGGTCTTAATTCGCCAAGCACCGAAGTTGAAAAGGGTAATAAGAACAATTATTTAAGAGCGGATTGTTCCGTAGTCTTCAAGTTTACTTAGAAACAAACAGCTGGGTCATACAAATGTGAACGTTTCTATATTAGTACCCGCATTTGTGCGAATAGCGACCGTAAAAATTTCAACGTTTAAACGCAGTAAAATAAGACGTTTGATAAAAAAAAAACGGGCAAGGGTGAGTCTGACTCGCGCACGAAGGGTTCCGTACCATTACGCAAAAAACGGTAAAATAATCACGTTTGCTACGTGTGTGTGTGTGACAGTGGGAGCCCCACTTAAATATATATTTTATTCTGTTTTTAATATTTGTTGTTATAGCGGCAACAGAAATACATCATCTGTGAAAATTTCAGATAGACAGACACAGACGGACAGAAGGACAGTGGAGTCTTAGTAATAGGGTCCCGTTTTTACCCTTTGGGTACGGAACCCTAACAAGTATAAAATAATAAACATAAGTATGTAATGTGAGGTTCTGCGTAAGTATTTTTAAGTTTATTTTATTGAAGCATTAGTTTTTTTTTAAGTTTTTTTTTGTAGTATCATTTAATTTAGTTTTTAATATCTTTATGAAGCGATGATTGGGCCTTTGCGGACAATTTGTTACAACGCAACAAAAACTTTTCTATGGCGGCCGGCATTGGATAAAATTCATTTTAAAGGGAATATTTTATTACCGTATCGAGAATACGAACTTGAGAAGGTTAAAGTGGTTTTTCAAATTAAATCAGTGAAGAATGTAACAAGAGGATATAAAAACACGTTTTCTGCTTTTTGTTTCAACTTCATTTGGAGAAAAAAAAATTACGTGGATATTTAGAGATTTTTTATCAACCAGGCTAGAATCACGAAATTGAGTAATCGAAGTTTCATTTACATATCTCGCACGTTGAAATTCCTTACGCAGCGTACTAACGTAGGCGAACAACACGCGAACGCAAAGCGAAGCGACGCGGCGCAGGGTGAATCAGTTCAATCAATCCTTTGATACATATAGAAGTGTCCTACGTGGGCGATCTCGTTGCGAACGCGAACGCCGTGGGCCCGCAGCGTCGCGCCTTCGCTTCCGTAAGACGCAGCGTTAGAGTGTGAATAGATGTTCGTTCGTAGTAGCGTAATAATCGTAGATTTCTAGGGTTCCGTACCCAAAGGGTAAAAACGGGACCCTATTACTAAGACTCCGCTGTCCGTCTGTCCGTCTGTCTGTGTCTGTCACCAGGCTGTATCTCATGAACCGTGATAGCTAGACAGTTAAAATTTTCACAGATGATGTATTTCTGTTGCCGCTATAACAACAAATACTAAAAAGTACGGAATCTTCGCACTTGGCCGGTTTTTTCATACAATTTTCCCTACTAAAAATCTCGAAAAATTCCCTCTCTTCTGCCAATAAAATTGCATAGATCAGAGATTATACAAATTACTGTTATTTTCCTCTAGCTAGTTTTAAACTTCCTTTATCTAATTCAGAATACTACAATAAACATCGTAACATAAAACAGAAGAGATACGTTGTAGTAGATATTTATGGTTTAGATTTCTAAAGTACTTAATTAGGTATTAAATTATATCTACTAAGTAATTAAAGACGCCTAAATTATACTGTAATGGTAGCGTTCTATTTCCCAAGCGTTATCGTTACCAAATTGTAATTCTGGCTTAAAATAATAAGGAGTTAATTTAGTCCATAGAATCATTTGAACTGATAACCGTTTCTGCTTTAACAGTTTGATAAGGTTTTGATCTTATTTGAATACAACTTATAACTAACACAAAATACACACACACTAACACACAATACACACACAACAAAACACACACAAACTAACAAACACGAAATATGTAACTAAAAATATAACTTTTATTATTTTATTATTCTCTTTATTTATTCTTCTTCTCAGGTTAGTGTTTTTGTAATACGGATATAAAAGTATAATACATTTTTTTTATTATTATATTCTCTTTATTTATTCTTTTTCTTATGTTAGGTTTTTTATAATATGCATATAAAAGTAAAATATAAAAACACTTACAAAACAATACAAAATACATATAAACAAATTATAAAAAACCTAACCTAGGGTGCCGCCAGCAGCGGGGCAGGGCCCAAGCTGCCGGTGGTCAGGGCCGCAGAGAGAGGAACCGGCGGACTATCCGCGCCGTGTCCAAGATCACCGCCTTCTGCATCTGACCCTTGATCCAACCACCTAGCGAGAGTCTCTCAAGGTGTTGGTCGAGACTCTTCGCTATTTCTCTTCTTATTATTATTATTATTAAATATCGCTCACGTACTGATGGTGCACGTGAAATGAAGTGAAAGCCGTGAGATGCGCACCAATCATCGAGACGATCGTCGAAATCGTAGCAAAACCAGTTCATAACCGTAACAACCGGTTTCAGGTATCGCACGCGCAATATTTGCAACGCCTTGAGTCTAGGAGGATATAACCAAATGGAGACGCCGTCTGTAATTTTCTGTACAAAAAAGTCTGCCGATTTTTGCGGGGGAGGGGAACGTCAAAGATATACGTAACGTAAAAATAGCCATGTCAGATATACGTCAGTCCATACATTGTGTATGACCATTGGACAAATTTAATATTTTTGACAGAGGGGAACGCCTGTTAATGGCTACTCCGTTTGGTTATATCCTCCTAGCTTATGAGTAGACTATTCGATATTTAATTTTGTCAATCGCTCGTTTTTGCGAGAAAAAGTTGCGAGGAGAAGTCTACTTATGAGACGTCTAGTTATTGAATCTTTTGACCAATCAGCGTCAGCGGCTCACGTTGATTGGTGCAGCCGCGCACGGTCTCAAAGTAATATCAAAATATGATGAAAACCATAAGAAATTGCTTATACAGAATGGACTTCCCGAATTTATCTGTTTCTCCAACGTTCCAGCTGCAAATTTAAATGTATAATTTTGTATAAATTGAAATGTATAAAATTTGAATACATTGGCGTTAATCGTTATAAAGTAGTAAATATCACGTCAGGTGACGTGATATTTACTACTTTATTAGCGTTATTAAAATCGTGATGGAACTGTTCCCAGCCCTATTAAATTGATTACCTAATAATAATTATAAGCCAGTTTTAGTCAGTTTATATTTTAGATTTTGTTGCCAACTCTACAAAATACCAAAAACTTTTATAAATATTTAAACTTTTAAAGTCAAAATGTCGCTCATTCTTCGTAGAGCATGGCACGGTGTGAGCCAGAACCCCTAAATTTTCATTCGATAACGTGACGGACGTACGCGTTTGCGTTGTGTCTCATTTTGTATGGGACTTTGAACAGCGCTCCAAGCGGGACGTTTTAGAAACTCAAAATCCCATACAAAATTAGACAACGCAAACGCGTACGATCCGTTGTGACTATACGCACATGAAAACGCGTCATAGCTCCCAATATGGATCCCCATGGATCTACGATTTCGTCAAATTCGCAGTAATCCACCAGAGCCATCCATATATAGTGACAGCGCCCACGGTAACACTGAAGTAGAAATGCTGCGACAGCAAAGGTCACATTATGGATGGCAGCTGCTGCTTAATTACTGTTGCGACGTTATTTACGTTGCATGATAAAGTGACTGACGTATTGAATGTCATAATAATGTGGGTTGTTTCGTTCGTTCGAAAGTGATTCATTTAATCAAGGAAATTAAGACGAAAGTGGAGGACCCGTTCGAAATCGCCTTTTCATACTAACGTAGTCCTCATTTTCCTCTCTGGATATTAACATAATTGAAAATGTTTGACAAAATTTGTTGTATATCAACCACAGCTATGGCCCCGCACGTTTGATTTTTTTCGAATAATTAATTAGTATAAAAGTTAGGAGCATTTTAAAATTTGTATGAAATCTGTTTTTCGCTCCTAATTTTTACAATAGTCAAAAAATCCATAAAGTCAATCGTAGGGGCATATAGCTATGGTTAATATACATCAAATTATGTAAAAATATTTTCCATAATGTAAATATCCAGAGAGGAAAATGGGGACTACGTTTATATGGACACGAGGCCGTCCCCTTTCCTCTTAATAGATTCTGCGGCGACTTCAACGGCGCTGCAGTATTGTCGCAATGGTAAGGCAGCTGCAGTTACATTTCATGACAGTCAAGTAACTGATACGTATGTGCCATGCGAGTACTGAATCGTCACGGGCTACAGCTATTTGCCTGCAGAGGGATACCCGAACTGTTCATTAACGTCGGTGTTATTCCGAACGTCCCTGGGCAATATTGCAACTTTGTAACTAGGGAGAATTACTTCAGCAACTAATATGGAGTTGTAGAAATTTGATGCTAAACGAAAATTTAAAGTTCGAGAAGTGCATAGGCAAGCGCGATTACAAAATCAGATTTCTCCAATTTGGGAAGCATTGGCTGTATTTTCTGGATGTTTATTAAGAAAGAAAAGTGCTTTAGGGGCCCACTGCAATGATTACCAGGCCGTCGGCCGATATCGGCCTGTCAGTTGATCGGAACTGGAATTTTTTTGTTCTGACAGGCTGATATCGTCCGGCGGACTAATAATCAGTGGGCCCCTTTAGAATTACCAACGTCACTTTAAGCATGCGCCTAAATTAAGACGTCCCGTACCTCGAAAAACTTATTAAGCTATAATAAAGAATTAAGGTTATCGCATGTGCAAAGTATTTTGAAAGCTCGTTCGATTGTAATACTTACCTAATTGTTTCAATATGAGTTTTCATAATATGTTATTGATATAGGTAAAAATTGCTCATAATTTTATCAGTATCTGTATATGTCAGAATAATCCCTCTCGGATTGCAGTTGGATGTTTGCCCCACGTTCGGGCCACGTTCGCGGCGCTAATACCGTTGATCAGCCATGCCTCGTGCCTTCTGCCTCGTGCCTCAGATCGGATGTTTAGCAAATTTTACTCATGCCCGCAGCCGCTCGGAGATTGCAAACCAATGACAATTCGTAAAGCTAATTGCAACTATATCAGGTAGATCAATCGTAAAAATCATTGTGTCGTTCCCTGGGTCATTCATTCATTTTGACATCAAATTTTGTTAACGTTTGCGGACAAGTATTACGACTGAGATACACGCGCAAATGATAACTACTTAAATGACATCATTTAGATATCAAAATAGTTCGAATAGTTCGTAGATAGAAAACGCTAATCGAAACTTAGATAATGTACAATCGGGGACATTCCCGGTGATCCACTTTAGAATTTTTTTCACCTCGATCCTTACGAGCGAGCTAAACTTCGCATCCCATAAAGATAACTAATTACGATGCATTTAGGATTAAAGAGTAATTAAACAGGTAATGAGACAAACAATAGGTAGTAGGGACAGTTTATTAGTTTTTTTTTTGTTTAGGCTAAGCTTCGAGATAACCAATTAGGATGCATTTTGGATTCCTTATCTTAGTTTGCAAATGCCGGCCGTCACAAAGACAATGTCTGGCAATAAACTTTACCTGAGCTAACCTTTTTTTTCAACACCCACATTTTTAAGTGGTACTTATGAAATCGATTAGGTACGTACGTGACTTTTCGTTGCATTTGCCATCCCGATACATTTTTTTCTTTTCTTTCGGCGTTTGTCGATGCATGATTGTCATCTTGAATAGGCCCCCAGAACAAGCTAATATGTGTATCCTCATAAGGCCCACCATACACAATTTTCCTATTTTTAATTTTAACATTGTTCTACGTAAATTGGGGTGAATTTCGTTTGTTTGAGAAACCTATGAAACAAAAGAAATGCAACTATATTTGTTTTATAAAGGGTCCTAATTAGATTGAAACGGTGTACATTATAATGCACATTGGGCCTTACTAGGGTCTGTAAGTAGGTACAGAAATATAACAGATTATTTTGCTTCAGTAGTGACTACATGAGAGTTGAGAGAGCCCAAAGTTTCCAGAACACCGTCCCAAACTTTCGCTTAGTGAAAACTTAGATCCATATAATGAACATTTAAAACACTGAACCGGAACACCCGATCCCCACAAATCTTGTGAAAGAGTGGCGGTCTTAGTAAAAATACATCGAGTTTGCTGAAGCCACAAACTCGCCCTAACAGATGGTGGGTTGGCAAAAACGAAGATTTACTCCGCTGCGGGCGGAGACAACCCAAACCGCGACAACCTTAACAGACAATCCAGTCACACTTTATGTCAATGGATTAAAGACTAATTTTACGTAATCTAAAACATATTTTATTTTGTATTGGCGAGTACTTATTACAGATGGTCGTTGAACTATAGGGGAATTGACAGTGACTATAAATAAAGTCACATTAAAGTTTTTGCAGCTCTAGTTAACAATGTTGATGTGTAAACAAAGCAGTGTCCGCGGACTTATGTACAAATTAATTATTAATTATTATACCAGCTGCTTTGGCGAATAAAAACATCGTGATGAAACTTGCATAATCTGCGAACAAAACCAAAAGCGAGTGTGAATTCCCTAATGGCGTATTATGACAGAGAATGGAACTAAACCATGATGTAAACATGTCGCGCGAGTGACTAAAACAAGTGAGTCTAAACCGTAAAATGATTTAATTAACCGTAAAATGATTTAAGGAACTAAGGCCTAAACCATGAGAGGTATATGACCCGAGCAGTAGGACATGTCGAATAGACTAGTGATGATGATGATAAAAATAAATAAGACACCTATGTGTATAGAATTGTCACGTTACATTTCGTTGCATCTTTCCGATACATTTTTAGGGTTCCGTACCCAAAGAGTAAAAACGGGACCCTATTACTAAGACTCCGCTGTCCGTCTGTCTGTCACCAGGCAGTATCTCATGAACCGTGATCATCATCAGTTGAAATTTTCACAGATGATGTATTTATTTCTGTTGCCGCTATAACAATAAATACTAAAAAGTACGGAACCGTCGGTGCGAGAGTCCGACTCGCACTTGGCCGGTTTTTTATTTATTTAACTGTTTGGCATTTATCGATATACGATTTTTATCTTGGCTACGGGCTACGGTCCCAGGTCCATTATTACTACAATACAGTTTAGTTAGCAGTTGGTGTCACTAGAGAATTGGCAGACAGCATAATACTATCTTTTTATTACGCCAGTATAAAGGAATGGCATATGGGTTTTTTGCTCCTAATGATACTACACAGATGGTCAGCCAGACTATATTAATATTTGCATAGAAATTCAGCGACATTCTCTCTTTATATTTCGGGTATGTAGGGAAGCTGGTCTAGGAGTACGCACTTAAAGTCCTAAAAATTCAAAAAAAAAAATGTGATAAATACGTAATCAAATTTTTCTGTGATAAATCAGCAGCTAGCGTGCAAGAGTACGCGCGTACTCTAACACGATACATTACTGCGGACTCGTGCACACAGTGACCATATGGTAAACGTGTGGATGGCAACATCCTTGGATATTCAACTATACTTCTTTGTTAGAAAATAATTAGTCTTGTGTCAAAAACACTTCCAAAATGTTAAAAATAAATAAGATTGTAAGAAAAAAAAAATAAACTTACGTAACTTTTGTATATTCATTGGTTGTTTCATTATTTTCCGCACAGCACTTCTAACCTTTGTTCAAAATACAACATAAATTAAGCGCGTACAGCTTCGTGGATTTTGGTGTAGCGTACTCTTATCGGATGCGTGCTCTTAGATCAGCTTACCCTATGTATGAAGCGTAGATAGAATATGTTTCCATATTGAAAGCCTTCATAGCTTCTAGCATATTCTTTTTTTTGCCTGTAAAATTCAATACCAGGCCGTGAAATATAAGGAACGAAATGAAATTTTCGACTCACGAATTAGATTTTTGTACGTAACTCTTGTTCTAGAATATTTCTCGCTTCTCGATTTATGCCCCGCAGCTACGCAATAAAAAATGAACAAATGTTACGTATTTTGCCACTGCTATGTACGGTACTATAACGTCCTATAAATTCTAAATAAAATGTCCTTAAAGAAACATTTCATATCGAATGCTCGCTTGGTTTATCGACCTTTTACTTCACGGTAGCTAAAACAGCAATGTATGAGTAACATAACGATTTGTGCTTTCAATCTAATCGAAAGGTGGAATAGAAATGATGAATGATGCTTATGAAATATCGCAGCCGGATTTGAAAATGAAACTAATCAATCATATATTTTCGGACACCGACTCATATATGAGTAGCGGGAGTTCAATTTATATGAAAGTGCAGAATGACGTCAAGTTTTAACGGCGCTATGAGCTGGTTTTGATTTGATTTGTGTAAAACTTTAAAATATTAAAAACTTCATAATTTTAAACCCTTTTAAAGATATTTTAAATACATTGTGCTGTGTACGTCCCGAAGTTGCCAAGCCGCTCCTATTTAAATGTTTAGCTGATTAGCGAACTAGACTCCACACTCACGATCGCGGCATCGCGCCGCAATTCGCGCACGAGTGTGGAGGGCACTTTAGAAAAATAACAAGAAAATGAAGAAAACGTTGTGAACATAGTGGTTTTAACTATTTATAATACTTTGCGATGACTAAACAGTCGTTTGAAAGTATGGTTAAAATTGGTCGGGTAACTTTCCCATCACAGAACTATGGTGTTCCGGACATTTGGGAGGCGTGCGCGGAGCCGTAGAGATTGGTAGGGTTACTAATATTTATTATTATACTGGGTGATTTTAAGGTAGTGATCCTGAATGTTTAAAACGTGTACTAAACAAAGTTCCCCATGGCACTCACCAGTCTCACCACAACATCGCGAGAAAAATCTAATGGACACAGTAAAGGCCTCAAGAAGACGAAACTAGGACCAGAGGCAAAATTTTTTCACGATTTTGATACCGGTCCCATGGAAAACCTTGTTCAGGATGACCATCATAATACCTTGTGACATTCGTGATCACGACCCCAAAATTACCCTGAATAAAGTTTAAATAAAAATGGTTAATACAATCCCAACCTCGTTTGAGTGTCGCATTTTCTTTACTTCGTACCCGTACATTTTTGTTTATCGCACTTGAAATTGAAAATGTTTTCCGCCAATTCGCATTTCACCTTTTAATATTAACGAATTATTGTTTTAATACTCCTGTTTTCTTATTTGCCTTCTTACTTTAAACCAGGGTGCTGAACTGTGATACGGATTCGGCAGTTACTTATGAAATATGAGGTCGGAAATTGAATTTGAAAATGGCGGCGCCGGCCATACCAGAAATGCAGAAAAGCATACATTATTTACAATGGTTTTGAGACAGCTAGAACTAGAAGCTACTGTGGCGAAGGGGTATTCTTCCAAACATTTTTTTCTTAAAAAACAAAGGCTAGCAGAAAATGTTAAAAATCATAGCAGGTTCAAATTGTTCAAACTTTTTAGTTATTTAAATACAACTTATACAACCAGTAGCACAGAATAAATAATAGTACTACTACCGTACATAGCCAACATGCCAATCGCTTACGCTCCGTAGCGATCGAAACGCAACTGTCACTGTCGCACTAATATGGAAGAGTGATAGAGACACAAAGCGTTTCGTTGACGTAGCGATAGCGGTTGTGACCTTGGCTAGGCCGGCAGAAAGGAAACTTCCTACAAAACCGAAGTTTGACAGCGGTTCAGGGCCGAACCATGATGTCCATTTCTAATATATAGCTCCC
Organism: Cydia strobilella; assembly: GCF_947568885.1. Lineage (NCBI taxonomy): Eukaryota > Metazoa > Arthropoda > Insecta > Lepidoptera > Tortricidae > Cydia > Cydia strobilella. The sequence goes on from NC_086042.1 coordinate 26,506,349, forward strand.
TTCCCCTTCCCTTTCCTTCTTTCTAATATATATCCCTTTCGGCGATATAGGGTTGTGAAAATTCAAGTCATTATATCTTATCTGTGGTCGTGCACGCAAAGGATCGTCAAGTTGCGCCAACCCTAATTGCTCGGAACAATGCTGAGCCAAATGGAGCCGAGTTTGCTCGAAGCGAGGAGTTTCGCACCCCTGCCAGTAGCCTTTATCACGACTGCCTTAGCAGTGTCAAACTGACATTATATATTCGCTAACGTTTGCATCTGCATTAATATGCGAGTACGAGCGAAATGCATAGATAGTAAGTTACGCACACGCTAGCGAATATGTCAGTGTCAAACTGGTGGTAGCCGTACAGAAGCCCTGTAAGAGCTTTTTCACATTTTCCGATCCGATATCGGATGTCGGATGACCTTTGGAGATAAACAGTTGCTAGAAAGTGCCCTGTGGCATCAAGTCCTTTTATTTTAATTTATTTTGTTATCGCTATCTTTTGAACAACAAACAATAATTAAATAAATAAATATTATAGGACTTTCTTACACAAATTGACTAAGTCTCACAGTACGCTCAAGAAGGCTTGTGGTATGGGTACTCAGACAACGATATATATAATATATAAATACTTAAATACATAGAAAACACCCAAGACTCAGGAACAAATATCTGTGTTCATCACACAAATAAATGCTCTTACCGGGATTCAAACCCAGGACCATCGGCCTCACAGGCAGGATCACTACCCACTAGGCCAAACCGGTCGTCAAATTATCATTAAATGCATATTAAATATATTAATAACGGGTCACTCACGCATTTTAAGTCGAAAACGCACGACATGTTTCACTCCGTACCGAGTGAAACATGTCGAGCGTTTTTCAACTTAAAATACGTGAGTGACCCGTTATTAATATATTTAATATGTCTGTGTCTCAAGGAAGTTTTGTTATCATTAAATGCATAAAAACATGAGGCACTTTTTAAATTTTGGCTTCTTTTTAGTCGTATCCGACATCCGGTATTGGATCGAACAATGTTACGCTGTAAGGGTTAGTAAAAATATCCTAGTTTCCCTTTTAATAAATTGTGTCACTAAACATCTAAGTCTTAAGCAAGCGTGTTAATATGCTTTATAGAGCGCGGTATTCAATCGAGAGCCCCTCGCCGGCGAGGCCCCTCCTTCGGACAGGTCGAGAGATTCAATCAAATGGAACTAGCGTTGCGTGCGATAAGAAAATGACGACTGACTGAGTTATTTACAGCCTTCTTTTCTTATTTTTAGCCCTTTTTTAACTAACTAGAATAACTAAGTATTGGAGTCTGAGTAGAGCTTAAAAATTACCCCGTCAAATATTGTAATGTCACGCAAGACGTTTGATAGGTATTAAATTTTGGCGCCAAATGTCACAATCAGCCATTACGAAATTTTTATCCTACAGATTATGGATGGTATAGAAAGGATCGCAATCTCTTATGGCAGAATTGTTGTAAAAGTGACCGCGTTAAGCTTTAAATAATAGTTCCTAATCTCTCCGGTGGCGCGAGTTAGGCTCTGTCTGGGACATGAGTATAACATGAACCATATAAGGCAACAAATAACCCGACCAAATTACGTAGGTTGTTTTTGGTAGTATTTCGGTGTATGGTGGCGCCGCCTAATTACTGTTTTTTGATGGACACTTTTCATACATAGAGATTTGGCTCCTTTATACAGTCTCCATGCTACAGATATTTAAAGTGTCATAAATTAAAAACATTATAAATGAAATACAAACATTGATAACAACACGAATTTAATGCATTAATTTACAAAATTTTAAACCACAATTATATTGCGATTGCGACTGACTACGTTTTAGTAATCAATCACAACATTATGTTGTCATGTAAATGTGTAACATGATTAAAAAATCATTATGATGTCAGTGTACGCTCGAATTGGCCTAAGAGGTTTTGAGAGAAATTCGACACAAAATGCACCTCCCCCGCTTCGCTTGTAATCTGAGCCACACCGTCAAGCGTTCGATGAAGGAGAATCTAATATTCCGCTGCTATAACCTAATAAACACGGCCAAAGGGAAACCGCTAGCGTAACGCCCTACCTAAGATATAGGCTCGATATTGCTACCTCATACCAAATAGTCTAGCAAAGATTCATACCTTTGCCATGTTAAAATACTTAGGCCAATTTGCACCATGCCACTAACCCGGGGTTAAGCGGTTAAATCGTTAACTCAATGTCAAATTGTACTGGTAACCATGGTAACTCCACGTTTAACCGTGGGATAGTGGAATGGTGCAAGTTTGTTGGCGGATAAAGCGCTCTCTAACATTTTTGTGTTCTACCATAGTCAAATTTCTATGGTTCTACCCATTTTTAACCACCTTTAAATTCATGGTATTCGGTATTTTAATGAAATTAATGGCTTATGTTTTTATTAGTTCTGCGGGCCAAGCCGAAATCACAATCGTAGATAGAAAACATGTATGGAAATTGGAAATAGTCACGTCCTCGTCGTATTCGTTTTATTACTTTTTACTTACTGCCACGCTATTGCCAATAGACTCCGAATCTTCAAGTTAAGTGCTGCAGGACCAGTGAAGCTGTGTTAGATCTGCTTTAATAGCCGCTCTCAAGATATTGCAGTAAAACGGGATTTACTCTTTAACTGAGCTCATGCATGTTAATGTTAATGCTCTATTCTTTAGAAACCTCGTCTTTAGAATGACCTAGTTTGAAAGACCTGAGATATAGAGTAATTTTTAGGGTTCCGTACCCAAAGGGTAAAAACGGGACCCTATTACTAAGACTCCGCTGTCTGTCTGTCACCAGGCCGTATCTCATGAACCGTGATAGCTAGACAGTGGAAATTTTCAGACACACAGATGATGATGATGATGATGTATTTCTGTTGCCGCTATAACAGCAAGTATTAAAAAGTACGGAACCCTCGGTGGGCGAGTCCGACTCTCACTTGGCCGGTTTTTATCAATCATCACCATCGTCCCAAGCAGACCAAGTCGCGGGTAGAAGTTAGTAAATTAATAAGTGGATACGCATACATGGTGGAGCTTGTAGCTGTGGATAAATATTTATTAATACCTTATATTTTGATCATTCTTACTTTTATTTATGATTTGATTATAAAAGAGTATCAATTGACTCTTACTTGTCACTGGTTCCCGCCATTCTGAATTGTTATAAAAAGACGGGTATGCAGTGACAAGTGGCCAGTTCAAGTACGGACAAGTTATAAGTCATAAGTCATTTATTCATAAAGCTAATTTACACGTTATAAAAATGGAACATATTTACATATGCCGTTAACGTCACATAAATCACATTATTCGTAATAATATAGAAATAAAAGAATTAGCTAGTTAACATCCCTTTTGTGGAAATTTAGGTACTCGTCATAGTCATAAAACGGATGCTCAACAAGCCAGCGTTTGAGGCGACACTTAAAACTGCCCAAGCTCAAGCAGATGTAAGTGAAGACGTCTTGGAATATTTATTGTAAATTGGTTGTTATTATGTTTGTAACAAACGAATAAGCTTAAAATATTGGTACAAGTATAGTTTTCATCATTAACCCGGTAATAACCCAACATAACAAAGGATTTTTATACCAAATTATAGGTATTAAACCAATTATGTAGTAATAAAATCGGTAATATTAATGCGGCCATGTGGAAGTACAAAAAACCGGCCAAGTGCGAGTTGGACTCGCGCACCGAGGGTTCCGTACTTTTTAGTATTTGTTGTTATAGCGGCAACAGAAATACATCATCTGTGAAAATTTCAACTGTCTAGCTATCACGGTTCATGAGATACAGCCTGGTGACAGACAGACGGACAGACGGACAGACGGACGGACAGACGGACAGCGGAGTCTTAGTAATAGGGTCCCGTGTTTACCCTTTGGGTACGGAACCCTAAAAAAAAACGTCTTTTTTTCCATCTAATATTTAGTTAAAGACATTGGAGTAACGTATAGAAAAATATTGACTAAGTATAAAACGAACCATAAAAATTACCTCCCAAAAAGGCGTAGTAAAAATCCATGCTCCCCACACCACTTCCTAAATGACATACACAAAATTAAATACACATGTATATTGTATATATATCGCACAAATAATTGTTCATACAATATTCAACACCCCCACACCGACCGACAACTTTCGAATCCTCACATCTTACACCAGATTCCACAGCAAAATACACCTTATGCACCTTATGGCTTATAGATTTAAGTTGATTTTACTATAAATTTGTTGCTACACTTGCGAGGTTGGGGGTTAAAGTGTGGGTATGTATGTTTTCCTGTTGATTTTGGCCGACACCGCCATAGAGTGTATGTTTTATTCATAGTATGTTTTGTACCTTCCCTGCAGTGTGAATGCTAACGATACCGTGTGATAAAATTAAATATACTCCAGCCATGTTTTCTATAGGTGCAGTCAAATTGATACTGCTACCACTTTTTCGCGGAAGTACGGGGTGTTTTTGCCTGCTCCTGTCCGCCTTGAATTTTACGTTATAACCTATTAGCTTTTGCCCGCGACTTCGTCTGCGCGGACTTAGTAACAGCAGCTAAAGTAAGTAAAGCGCCTGGAAAAACTTTCATGGCAATCATTCAATTTTTGAGCATATTTTGCACACAAATTAGCAGGCACTTCATTAATTATCTCAATTCCACCACGCTTTTCACTTTCTTAAGGGATGATTTTCGGGATTAAAACTATCCTATGTCCTTCTCCGGGACTCAAACTATCTCTATGTCAAATTTCATCTATATCGGTTCAGTGGTTTAAGCGTGAAGAGGTAACACCCAGACAGAAAGACAGACAGACAGACAGACTTTCGGATTTATAATATTATAGTACATTTTACAACTAGTGTGAAAAGACATTTCACACGTGTTGTAAACGGCGTTTTTTAATACAATTGCGAAAAAATAATAAATTAATATATCATTAGTAGAATCATACCACCAAACCAAACCAAAACCAAAAGTACCTATACAGCTAAGATACGCGAGCTGCCGCAGCCCGCGATACCTTCATACTCGTGCGCGCCCCGGCCGCGGCCGCCGCGGGCCCGGCGCGGGTTGGTCAACGACACCTCCTCATAACTCATGAGGCCCTGGTACCTGCTCCGCGCTAAATTCAATTTTAACTGCGTTTCGAAAGTATAGTTTGGAACTAAAAAGTAAAAAGCACTAGTTCGAGAAATTGAGCTTCTCGCACGCTACGCAGCCACAAAAAGTACCACTTTTTGAGCAACTGTATTAAAAATAATATTATAGTATGGATTAGGCTAGACATTGACACTCTACGCGCGAACGCCCCTTACTAAACGGTACTTGATCTTGACGTCAGTTATAAAACTGCCAGTGTTGGAGCACCATCCCTGCAAAACTGTTCCAAGTCTACATACATACTTACGATTCATTTGCGACGACAAATGCAAATTGCCAACGATCACAACGAAGCGGTCAAGCCCCGTGGGCTTTCTAATTAAATAACGATATATGAAAACTCCAGATGGTTCCCCAATGCCTTCTTTTTTAGGGTTCCGTACCCAAAGGGTAAAAACGGGACCCTGGTAATAAGAATCCACTGTCCGTCTGTCTGTCTGTCTGATTCTGATCTGCAGTTGACATTTTCACAGATGATCTATTTCTGTTGCCGCTATAACAACAAATACTAAAAAGTACGGAACCCTCGGTGGACGAGTCCGACTCGCACTTGTCCGGTTTTTTAAATACGCGTAATCGCCAAATCCAATAATTTATGTGATACGCAAACCGGATCCTAAACAGGAAAGCGTCAGACGTGACTGCAGGCCGACTTTCCGGATAAAAAGACACCCCTTAAAATACTTGCCGGAATAAGGACTCCATTTAAACGAATCTCTTTTTCATATGACAAATTGAAAGCGTTTTATTCAACTACGTTGCGTTAGAATTTTTCAGAGACAGCTTGTCACAGACCGAATGTACTTTAGAACAAATGGAACTGAAGCGTCTTCGATTTTATTTTATACTATCACTTGATATCCATTGTGTTTCCACTTTTCACTGCATATTTTAGAAAAACACTGAATTCTCGCATTATATAGATTAAAAACACACAATCCTTGACAAAAATAGGTCAGGAGGGTATCTCAAGATCTCGGATCGGAAGTATCAAATATTCGCACGATAACGCATGGGTCAAGATTTTTTTCGTTGTCTTGTTTCGGACCACTCTGTCATGCTTGTGTTTCTGTATTTTATCGAATAAGATTACATTTTACATGAGAAAAATTAAAAACTAAATTTCATCTCATACAAAAAGCTTCATCACAATTTTTGGGGACAAAAAAATAAGATAACGAAAATAATTTTGACCCACATACGTTGGAAGTATATAGCGATGTCCCTCTCGCAGACCGGAGCGAGGACGCATGACGCATCCAATGTGGAGACCGAGTAAACATATAAACTATGCATACGCTGTCCTGGGAACGATAATGTATTAATGGCATACTAACTTATGCGGTAGGTATGTCTCTGGAGTGATGTTTGACTAACGCTGCGTCTTACGTAAGGCCAGGATTACACTTGTAAGTTTTACTTACGTAAGTAGGGACAAAGCTATTTGCTAGAATGAGATAACGATATTCATATCTCATTCTGTAGTATAGCTGTGTCCCTACTTACGTAAGTAAAACTTACGAGTGTAATCCTGGCCTAAGGGACACTCGCGAACGCGAAGCGAAGCGGCGCGGCGGGCCCACAGCGTTCGCGTTCGCAACGAGATCGCCCACGTAGGACACTTCTATAGGTATCAAAGGATTGATTCACCCCGCGCCGCGTCGCGCCGCTCCGCGTTCGTGTGTTGTTCGCCTACGTAGTACGCTGCGTTAGCTTTTAATAGTTCAATATTACTATTATTACAAACGTATAGGATCAGTGTTTTGTGCCATGAGTTGATGTTGTTTTGACAACAAACCATAAGAGCGGAGCGTGAGTTTCGCGACCTAAACGATTAAGCGCCATTAATTTTACGGCGCTTACGACGTTTTGGTCGCGTGGTACAGGTTGTCGTACGTGTACGTGGTAAAAAATGTCAAATTCAATATAAATTTCTCGATAAAATCTTTTTGACATTTCCTACAGTAATGCGGTCGACTGGCAGCAATATTACAGATCGACATTACTGCAGAATACATCAAATTAAATATGAATTTCTCGATAAAATTACCTTTTTGACATTTAGTAATGCAGTCAACTACAGCTTTATTCGCAATGAAATGTCAATTGCAAACACAATGGCGGTCGTAACATGCGGTTTTTGAACATACCATAGAGAACTTGTCATTATTATGTGTGTAGATAATGCAGTGTATGTAACGTACAGTCAGATGCATAGAGGGGTGACCTCCTTGCATAGACTGATTACTAGACATTCAAACACTCGTGTGATTTTTTTCACTCGTATTTTAATTCCTTTCATTACGTAGCAGTCATATACACCACCAACTATAAAAATGCTTCGGTATTTATTTCCATTGTATCCAGACTTTCTTTTGTCATGCAATGATGAAAACGCTTCCTACAATATACGGCGAATAAAGACCGCTGTACTGCAATACAATAAAATTAAAATTAATTTACGAAATATTCGAGGTATAAAAGTTGCCAAAAAGGGCTTTTGTGTGAATCACTATTAATTTATCGGTGAAAGCAGCGATTGTGAAATTATTTTCCAAAATGATCACTTTGCTCACAGCACCGTTCTGTGGTATTGTTTGTTGCTCATCTTATTGCACATTTAAATTGATTTAAACCCGTTAACAATGAAATTAAATAGACCGATTAAATAATTATTTAGTAAAATTACCACATGGACAAAGATGTGAGAAAAATATACCTGACCCTACTGATGTGCGACTTGGAGTTTCCAAAATTTCGAAATTTCCACATGGCAAAATTTGCTATGGTAATTAACTAATTATACAATTAATTTGTCTAAAAATATGTTCTATAACAACCATATAAGGCTGCGCATACAGTAAAGGGTTAAGTAGGTAAGTTTAGGTTTAAGATAAAGTTAAGTTACATATCAACAGCTAACACAAACGCAAAAGAGCCTCGTCTGCCAACAAACCACTGTGTGGTTTGGCAGAAGAAAATATGTATTTAGTTGTAAGTAAGATCTTTGAATAAACGTTTTTTTTTTTTTTTTTTTATAATGTCAATATCTTGGGAGGAAAATGGGGACTGAGTTTGTATGAGAAGCGGTCGTCCAGTATTCTAAGTGGGTGTGCATTATCGTTATACGTATACTGTATAATCTTTATTTCCCTTTGTCACTATTACTGTCTTTATTATTGCTTACATCAATAACTTTACCGATACTGTCGTTTTATTAACCTCATAAAAACAACCACAAAACATTAAATCAACTCGCATTTCGATCGGTCAACAATGCTTAGAATAACGATTCAACTCGTTCGGTGAAAGGGTGCCTTTAAAGTGCTATTACATTAATGAAATGAAAATAGCAAGACAACCCTTCAGGATCAGCTTACACCGTAACGCAGCGTACGTAGGCGAATAACACGCGAACGCGAAACGACGCAATGCCTAAAAAAAAAAAAAAAGACGCAGCGTAAAATGAGTGACGTTCACCAAACCAGTTCGTAAAAGATCTCTTTATTTTTCAAAAACTGATGAGAAACAAGAGTGGCAAAGTAATTTGATGCTTCTGATGTGTTTTCATTACATAGTAATTTAAATATATTTGTAACTAACAAAATATGGATTGTATCGTCAATTTTTTTTTTTATTTTTGTTTTATTTTTATTTATTTTGTTAGCTCGGGCTCGGTACGGAGTAGCGTGCGGATTTAGAGCCATTTCGCGTGCTTTTAGAGCGATTGCCGTCTGTTATTTTTATTTCGAGATAGCTTTGATGTGTCAATGACTCGAATTTGCATAGCAAGGACAAATGGATTCTTGTAACGATATACGGGCCACGGGGTCCCTTTGAACTTGGGGCTCTAAGTTAATTCGGTACTACATTTCAAACGTATAGGTTCTATTGGAAAAACATACAACAGGTTGTTTTATGAAAACAGACGGAATCAGTTAATATTTATACGAATTCCGTCGAGTTTGAAATATACATATTAAATTAAAATTAAAAAATTAAAAAGTTTTTTTTCTTCAGATTATACATCCATAGAAGTACATATTATTAAAATTAAATTCAAACTAAAATTAAAATAACTTACATATTTAACTAAAAGTTACATACTAGTGTAGTGTAGTGTAGTGTAGTGTTTAGTGTAGTTTATAGTAGTAGTGTAGTTACTTTTCATATATAGTCCTCCACATCGATTTCGATGACGGCGACCTCAACAATCAAGGTTTTTCCCTCTCATGAGCTCTTATGTAGCTGGCCAGGCCAAACTTGCTCTTAAAAACTCTTTTACACTCACGACAGTAGAGTTGACCGGCCGCATTGTACGTATACACGTAGTAGGGCTTAGGTCTTTCCTTGCGCAATTGTCGTTTTACATCTAACGTCGTACTTTTCATAGTGGGCATATGGCGCGTGCGATTTCACCCAGTGGCCAAATATCGGGCTGTCATTGGCCCCTGAGACCAATTACATTACAGATTAGCTTAAAAAAGCTAAAGGTACTTAATAGTAACTTTACCCATGCATTTTGGATGACTACAGCAGACCGGGCCGGGGCTTCCGACGCTTCATATAAAATAACATCGGACGCCTCGGCCTGGGCCCGGCCCGGTCTAGCGTGAGGCATGCTTAAATCCTGAAGACCGGTAGTCACATCAACGAACACAAGTGACTTTTTGGTAGTTTAGTTTAAAACGAAATATAGTGTAGGTAAATATGTATTTATTTTTAGCTTGCGATGAAACCTTTCAATACAAAGTGCAGTAAGTTGCAGAGATAACCGACCCCCCCTGCAAACAAAAATTTCTATGCAGGACGGGTAAGTTATCTCTGCAGCTTATTATACTATAATGAACTTCTCACAAACCGCTTTAAAGGGTTTTAGGTATAATCAAAATACCAACACAGACAAAAACTCCTTCCAAATCGTTTTAATTAAATAAGTAAATATTCGCGGAAACCGAACAACATTTCAACGTTGTAATTTGAAACATTTCACAAAATTAATCAATACAGTCTACTGACATTAACAAAGGAACTTCTTCAATGTTACTGACAATGAACTTAGAAATAAGCTGACAGTGAGTTATTTTGATGACCTAGTTAAAATCCTTAAGCTCGCTTTGACCTGACTAAGAGCCTTAGGCATTAAGCTAAATAAGTACGAAGATAAAGTCTCAAATATCATAAATTAGTTCATAGCACAGGGACGATAATAGCTAGTTCACTTAAAAAATTAAGCGTTCTTTAACCTTTTGAACGCTTTTCCTCAAGCGTCAAGACACGCCAATATCGCCTAGTGAATAACGAATATAAACCTTCTGTCAGCAGGACAATTGCTTTGACAGCGTCCGCCATGACCACTTTAGTGGTCGCTGACGTGGCAGGCACGACGGCACACGACCTATTTAGTGGCTCTTGACGTCCAAAAGGTTAAGGTCCGCGGCAGGATGAGTAACGGCCCGGCCACGACATTGCGCGATCGGCGGTAGCGGCGGCGGCAACCATAGGTGGGAACAAAAGGTCCGATCACTGTGTCTCGCTCAAACTGCCGCCAACAGTCTCACAATGTCGTGGCCAAGCCGTAAAGTTACCGTTGGCTCTGTTAGACTAATTTGTTCCGTGTTGTACGAATTCCACCCACCGGGTGGCATCTGAACGCATTTTACATTTGTACGGCCGCAAGTCGGTCGGCTTCTTGCGGACGCGGACGGCTCCGGACGGACTCAATCGCATCTGCTATACATAATGTAGGCACATTGTGAAATGCCGTTCTGGCGCGGCCGACTCCAGCCCGTCGGTGGAAATCGTACATTAACTAGTGCGTATATAGGGTGAAATTGTTACTCATTATCACAGAGCCTGTCTCGTTATCGTCACGCGCTGATAAAATTTTGCTGACCGGTACAAGCTCAAAAAAAATTATTGTAAACATTACCTAGTGTAAAATCTTTATACGCCTAGTCTTGGCAACACTATACATGAAATGTTTTTGGTGGGAAAGTAACCTGTAACCTTATTTGCCGACCTACTATAACTACATTTAAACAAAATTAACCAGATTTTATGAACAAGTTTGGGAACAAATCAAATTATTTTATTAAATTTTTTTTTTTTTTTTTTTTTTTTTTTTTTTTTTTTTTTTTTTTTTTTTTTTTTTTTTTTTTTTTTTTTTTTTTTTTTGTAAGTAGTCACACTACTATATATAAATTAAAAACTGTAATAGATGTCATATATTAAAGAAAAAGTGACAAAGCCCTCCAGTGGTGAAGGCCGGATTCGAACCGGCGTCTTTAGCTATCGCGGCTAACGCCATGAACCCCTAGGCCACCCCGCCACGGCGGTGCCCGTCCGAATTTCTCGACTATATGCCATCTTAGTAAGACTAGGCGTCTTTGACCAGCTCTAAGGGCAAGCAGTGCGCGCTTGCACCTCCTAAATGAACTCCTTACGGATTTAAGTTGTAGCGAGAGAGACTGGTGTACTGGTGTAGTCTTACTAAGATGGCATATAGTCGAGAAATTCGGACGGGCACCGCCGTGGCGGGGTGGCCTAGGGGTTCATGGCGTTAGCCGCGATAGCTAAAGACGCCGGTTCGAATCCGGCCTTCACCACTGGAGGGCTTTGTCACTTTTTCTTTAATATATGACATCTATTACAGTTTTTAATTTATATATAGTAGTGTGACTACTTACAAAAAAAAAAAAAAAAAAAAATTTAATAAAATAATTTGATTTGTTCCCAAACTTGTTCATATATGGCAGCACCAGTCTCTCTCGCTACAACTTAAATCCGTAAGGAGTTCATTTAGGAGGTGCAAGCGCGCACTGCTTGCCCTTAGAGCTGGTCAAAGACGCCTAGTCTTACTAAGATGGCATATAGTCGAGAAATTCGGACGGGCACCGCCGTGGCGGGGTGGCCTAGGGGTTCATGGCGTTAGCCGCGATAGCTAAAGACGCCGGTTCGAATCCGGCCTTCACCACTGGAGGGCTTTGTCACTTTTTCTTTAATATATGACATCTATTACAGTTTTTAATTTATATATAGTAGTGTGACTACTTACAAAAAAAAAAAAAAAAAACACAAATCAAAATATTTAATAAAATAATTTGATTTGTTCCCAAACTTGTTCATATATGGCAGCACCAGTCTCTCTCGCTACAACTTAAATCCGTAAGGAGTTCATTTAGGAGGTGCAAGCGCGCACTGCTTGCCCTTAGAGCTGGTCAAAGACGCCTAGTCTTACTAAGATGGCATATAGTCGAGAAATTCGGACGGGCACCGCCGTGGCGGGGTGGCCTAGGGGTTCATGGCGTTAGCCGCGATAGCTAAAGACGCCGGTTCGAATCCGGCCTTCACCACTGGAGGGCTTTGTCACTTTTTCTTTAATATATGACATCTATTACAGTTTCAGATTTTATGAAGTTGTATCTCTTTCTTTAAAAACAAGGACCCTTTGTATGAGAAATTCCGCTGTTCCTTCCTTGGATTTTGCAGAAACTTCTTTTAAGAGCGTTGTTCTCCGGTCCCTTTATCTCAGTTTTCACTGACCTACATAAATTACCTTTATTATCGTGAAAGTTAATAAGGTTTTCAACATTTTGGAATATTAATCTTCAAATTGTCATAATTTGATTTAATAAAAGTTTGGGTACTCGTTTCAATAGCATAAAAATTAAACAGTAAAACAAATTTTATGGTTTTTTAGTCACTTTTCCCGATTCGAACTTCAAAATACGTCAAAGCGTATTATATATAAAAAAAAAATGGATTAGATGTGTCAGGGTCTAAATTGATTTTTTTGTTTGAAGAAACGGAAACGTCACTTCTGACAGTGATATCTAATCCGTACTGTTTCTAGACTTAATATTTGACGTATCTTAAAGTTTGAATCGGGCCAACTGGCTCGATAATAGATTTACTTACATACAGAGTAGAACTAGAGATATTCTCCAGTCAGTAAGCGTACAGTCCAGGGATCGGAACCGGTTTTTTGCAAAAACTTCTAAATAGCCGTATTTTTGGAAGACTTGAAATGTAGGAGTCTCTTGTGTTTTTAGGTAACGACTTCGTATTATTAGATTACCCATCTAGAAATAAAATAATTAACAAAGAAAGAAAAAATACCGTTTTCGTTGCCATACAAAAAATACCGGTATCCGACCCACAGATTAATAATATGTAGCTATCCGAACCTTGGTTCAGTCAGCATCAAAAGCAGCGTATCAGACTACCCGTGAAAAGTGTCTACCAATATCTAAGTAATAACTTAAAAAAAGACTCTCTGTACGAAGAACAATAAGACTGTGACAGAAACTCTTGAACGGGAACTGTTAAGTATATCTCTATTTGGAAAAGTATTTCAAGATGGCAAATACTTTTGGCGCGTTATTTCATCCGCTACTATATGCTGCCTGTACTATTTGAGATTCCAGCCGCGCGGCTGTATCACCCTCTGAATTGACGGCTGTCAAAGCTTGTTGCTTGACATTTAATTTAATAGTGCCCCTTGAATGTTCACGCCGAGCTTCGCCTTTTGTGGGTGATTAAATTCTATCCGCGACGTTTATAAATATAAACCATTAAATGCGCAAAAGTCGGTACTTAGCTGTGTTTAAAGGAAAGATGAAAATGAAAGTTCCGTCTAGATCTTCCAAGTCATGGAACTCTTAAGACATTAAATATATGTTCACATTTGCTGCAGGTATCGACTTTGTAAATATCTAGTTGAAACGTTGTATGAAAGCAATTGTTGAGCTACTACCAAGAGAATTACCTCCTGGCCATCTTACTCAACGGAATGGCCGAGACGCAAACTCAAATTTTAATGGAGGTACCTAAAGGTACAAAAAAGTAACAGCTTCAAACCAAATAATTTTCTTTTGGGTAGTTCTCAGCGATAAATTAATTCAATCTAGAAGTTATCGAATTGGCTTGTTTGTGGAAGAGTAATCGCATCGTATACATTATCTCGTATTTTCGCTAATTAATATTCGGAGCACGTTTCGAAGAGTTGGGGGCAACTATTCGCTATCGATAATGTTGACAGACGGAATCAATAGAAGCTAGAATGCTGTTTTGATTAATAATCTAGTTTCAATGCTTGGATACAATAATTCGGATAGGGTAAAGAGATACATTGTACCGTTGTTCTTGTCTTAGGCAAAATGGTTACCTATAATCTCATCTCCGAAATTTTTTAAATCTGATTATTATAATCCCGAAATTTTCATTTGACGGAACGTCTCAAAACCGTTGAATTTTTAGAAGGGCCACCAATCTAACCTAACCTAAACCCATGGCTTCTGCAGGATGCTATTTTCAAAAAGTTCAGAAAATTTAATGGTTTTTGAAAAAAAAACGCGTTCGGTCAAATGAAAATTTGGCAATGTTTCATTTGCCGAATTTTCATTTGACCGAACGCGTTTTTTTGAAAATTCGGCAAATGAAACACCGAGCAAACATATTTTGGAGTTGAGATATGTTGCCGTTGTGGGTACTAAACGACGATATATTTAAAAGAATATATAATTGTAATCGGCCAAGGCAATCATGAAAAAAAATCTAGTTACAAGCCTTAAACTCCTTGAACAGTCTCAAATCGTTGACAAATCCAAATTCCAAGCCTGACAATTAGCTCCCGGAAGCCATCAATCCGGGTCAACCCCGGACGCTGTCCGGACGCGCCCCGGATCCGGAAACGGAACTGCCCAAATCTATGGCCCGTAATTTGTACTATTTACTGACCTAATTGTGTGGGGTGCGATTTCTGATAAAACGCTTCTGAAGATTGAAGTTACTGGGACATTTGCAGCAACAGAGGTTCGGAATTTAAGTTGATGCGAATGGAATCAAATAAACGATGAATGAAACTGACGCAGGAGTTTTTAATGATCAATTTTAATCGAATTTAAACTATCGTGAGATTCGTGAGACGTACAGTCACCATCAGATATATCGATCGGCCAAGGCGCTCACAAATATCTGAACACGCCTCTATTGTCAAGGCGCTAGAGTGCGTGTTCAGGTATTTTTGAGCACCTCGGCCGCTCCGATATATCTGATGGCGATTGTACCAACATTAAGCAGATTTACGGTTACTCACGTGTTTTTAGTCACTCGCGCGACATGTTTCGGAGAGCCTAGTCTTATTTTACCTACCCAGTACAATTTGACGTTAGCCCAATGTCAAATTGTACTGGTAACCATGGTAACTAGGTTTAACCGCTCAACCCCGGGTTAGTGGGATGGTGCAAGTGGCCCTTAGTGTCTGTTAGTGCTTGAAGAGACCTAGGCTCTCCGAAACAGGCACTACATTTTTGAAAAATATTTTTTTTAAACCGATTAGTGTCAATTATAGCATATTTTATGTTATTTTAGGGATCATTAAAAAAAGGTTTTGCTCTAAAATGGATATGGCACAAACGTGTTCTCAGCCGACGAGTATAGTTACTAGCGTCTTTTCTGTGGACATTCAAAAATAAGCTGATTTTTAAGCCTAGTTTTCTTCCTGGAGGTGGGTTTTTAAAAGCTGTATAATAAAAGCTTTCAGGAAGTATGCAAAATGCATCCAAATATAGTTGGTCAAACCAGATTGTCAGTAAATAAGAACAAAAAAAACCACTCATCCTTTTCTTTTGGGTGCACTATACTAGTGTAAGACAAAGATAGCATGATTCTCTCTGTCTGTGTTTGAAATGAGACAGTCCTTTGACAAACTATAGTTTAACGTCCATTAGATTGGTTTTCCGTAATGTTTTTGAGCCACTAGGAGCAGTATTCTAATTTTGAAATCTGGTAAGGTTTTGATACAATATGCAAGATCGTTCGCGCTGATTAGTGTGCGCGAAATGAAAATTCGTGTCAATAGGTATCTCGTTCGTAGGTACTTACTGGCACGAAGGATGTACAGGGAGTCGTATCAAAGTCGTATCATAACAATATCAAATCATTTACAAACTCTAAAATCAGAATACCGCTCCAGCAGAAAGATGTATTGTATCAGTGTATCGAGTCGTTAATAAGTTATCCTGACTTTATTAAAAACCTATAAACCGAAAACAACGAGTTTCAGTTGCATTGTGCGGATCCCTATTGTAATGATTCGTATTGTCCGACATTGCTTTGTTTCGCAACTGTTGATGTCATATATACTACTTGGCAGCAACATTGGCTAAAATATTATGAGTGGCATGAACCTAGGCGCCGCCACACAATAGAAGTTACGCTCTCATTTTAAAACGACATTCTGAAATAATCGAAATTAAACTATCGTGAGACATATTTCAAACATAGTGAGTCAAGCACACTGACTTCGGTCGATACAGCCGCCCTACCAGACCTTCACTTAACGACTCCGGCTGTGGACTGCCCCGCGCCCCCCGCCACCGCCCCATCAGCGCACGCGGGCACTCGAACCTGAGGAAGGACTCGCGACGAGTCTGAAACAGGCGAAACATGTCGCCAAAAGCGACTAAAATACTAGTGAGTGTAACCGTGGTGATCTAATTATTCTGAAATAACATTTTCGTTGCTAGAAATTGTAATACAAAGAAATTAGAGCGAGTAGATGATTTACATACAAATCTACTCATCACTTTATTTTCTTAGTATAGGTAACAATGTTTAACAACTACAACTAGCACCAGACATAAATTGCTACCTAAATGTTCATAACAATCATAACTTTGATTGTATGGGAGCGGATTTTCGGCGGCAGGTCCATGTGACTCTTGAGTTTCTACGAAATATTTGATGGATGATTTCGGTGGTTCTTCCAAAATCGCGTGATGCTTTGTTATATTTCTCTGGCTCACGCGCGGACGATAGCCACACTACACGTTCCAATTGCGTACTTAGTTTCGAAAAAACATCCACGGCACTAAGCTTTCCAATATCGTCCCTAATAGACTCCTATTGTCACCAATAGTTCTCATAACATTAGGCAGTCCATACACGGTATTACCAGGGATAATTCTAAATTACGAGTTTGGCGATCGCCCAAATGCTATCACTATCACAATATGCACTAACGCTAATGCACAATAAAATGGTTCGAATATCGAGTTTCAATTTGCGTACTGATTAGCTGAACATTTTAGGATCGGGACAGAACTGCAACAAAGCTGCAATATTATAAGGTATTTAATCGTGTCCGTTTATTAGCTCGTTCATCCGTCGGTCTGTTTATCTGTATAGCCATTTGCCTCGAAAATAATAAGACATTTGTAAATAAAAATTTGGAACATAACCTTATGTTCCAAATTTTTGTGAGCCGCTACTTAGTTCACTTATCGTCAAATTCGCCAATGATAGGCGTTATCCTAAGGATATAGATTCCCTTATTTTTATCTTTCTTGTAATAAATATCTGCTCCTGATATTAAAGTGGCATTGTGACTTGTGTGTCATGACATTGTGAAAGTGGAACCTCCTTTTTACCCGACTTCAGTAAAGCCAAAGGAAAATTGTTTGTTAGCGTCATGTGTCCAACATTGACGCTGATGCTACCTATACTAATGCGATTTTAATGAAGGAAATGGTATTAGGTATAAGTTACATTTTGAACCGTCTTCCAAAAAGGAACAGTATCTAAACAACAAAAATTGTGGTAAAGTTTCTAAACTTTTTATTTAAACTCGTCTTTATTGGAAACGAATGTCATCAACAATTTTTTATATGACCTAGTTTCCTTACGGTAGATAAGTCGCTCAACTTAAATATTTATGTGAGTTCAACCATTGAAATACTTCGATTCGCAAACCCATTAATATTCCAAAGCCTCTTCATGATCAAGTCAAGTTCTAACGTACATTATACCCCCGGCAATGGAGTACGGAAATTTCTTTACGAAGAAAATGGCGGAAAAGGCTTTAAATTCCGCCGTTGCGATTTTTATAATCCATTTCCCTGGCGGATTGCCGGCAGAAATCAAAAATCGTTAGGCAAACGAGCTGTCTTATTGGGTCATCCTCAATTTATTTGTTCGGACGGGGTGTTAGTGTGAGGGGTTTTTAATTTGTCTAATTTTGATATCACTCGTACATATCAGAAAACTGTATCACCAAAATGATTTTTAGCTTTTAAGTATTTTATTATTATCTGTATGTTAGTTTGTAAGGTGTGTATACCTGAAAATAAATGATATTTAATTACATATAAGGTGTAAGCGATGTCAAAATGTAATCAAATTCAAACTACATTATTTCGCATTTTTCGAATTATTGATTCTCGTCTTTGTGAAACGATCGATACTTTTCAATAGACAGACCGATATTTATATGACGAAAGTTTAAAAATCTGATAAAAAATCGAATTCAATAGTGTTAGTAGGTCTTATGTCATAGTTAAGCGAGCGAGTGCAAACCGTGAGCGAAGCGTCTCCATTTGGGATTTGGCAAAAATGCTTTTGTATTTTGTATGTCCGGCTCTTCTTCTCTACACACTGATTTCTCAACTGATTCTCATAAAATTTTGTGACCAGATTTGATAAATGACGGAACCATATAGGGTTAGAGGTCTACAAGTGGTGATAGAGTCCACCACTTGAAGTAAGAATACGCACCTTATTTTTCTGTATCGTGCGTCTATATTGTATGTTTGAATCTCTATTACCGTTGTGGTCTCAAAATCCATGTTTACTTCTTTTACCCGCTGCCACTGGCACCACAGCCTTATCGCCGCCTCCACTTAATTCAATCCATTTCTTTTGTACCACCAATGTGTTACTCGCGATACTAGTATCCCTTTTCGAGAGCCCCAGCGTTTTTCGCTTTGATTCCCGGTTCCGGTACGGCCTGGCATTTAAACGTCCCATTTTTGATTGAAAGGGGTTGCAATGCAATGTTGAGAGTCTGTGTCAAACATAGACTATTTGACATAGACTCCGTATTGGGTCAAACATATTATAAAAAAGTCAGTTCTATGGACAATACAATAAAAAATAACGACTGCTACATATATATCCCGGTTTTATTATTTGAGTCTTAATTACTGAAAGAAATGTATCCTGTAAATCAGCGTAAAAAATTTGCGATTTCCTTAACTTTGCGATGTCTACAGGAAAGACTCGAACGAGTTAGTCATACTATAAAATGTGTATGACCATATCCTTTGCCTACTCTTAGCAATTTTTGTTGAAAACATCTGTAATTTACATGGTTCAAAAAAGCGCAACTTTTCTGAACCATGTAAATTACACCTTTTGTCGACTGTGCTGTCCAACCACGCATAATGCACAATGCGTCTTAACATCCATTGGAAAACTCAGTTAATTGTTTGGCGCAACAAATACATTCATACTTCTTTCATTGCCGCATCTTAGAATCAAATTACTATCCAATCAAGTTAACATTTTAAGTTTCACGCGGCTCTAGGCAAGTGGTCCTTGTGTAAAACGAGGCCGAAGGCATAATTGGATGAAATTCGAGCACGCTAGGAGATCGACGAGCTAACATTGGACGTCAAAGGCCTTTTGGGCACGCGTACTGTCTGTGTTTTAGTTGATTTAACACTGAGCGCAAAAACGCTATAACGTGTCGATGGAACGCACCATAGACCTTTTGCTGTCAAGAATTATCAAACTAAATAGCATGGAGACTATATAAAGGAGCCAAATCTCTACGTATGAAAAGTGTCCATCAAAAAACAGTAATTAGGCGGCGCTACCATGCACCGAAATACTACCAAAAATAACCTACGTAATTTGGTCGGGTTATTTGTTGCCTTATATGGTTCATGTTATACTCATGTCCCAGAACCTAACTAGCGCCACCGGAGAGATTAGGAACTATTATTTAAAGCTGAAAGCGGTCACTTTTGCAACAATTCTGCCATAAGAGATTGGCATCCTTTCTATACCATCCATACTAAATAGGTCTACTTATCTCAGGCGCCATCACGCGTCGATGGAACGCCGCTCGCCCCAGTCGTCATGACTGCCCATGACTAAGTGACCCTACACACGAGCGCTTTTTCAACGCGCGTTAAAAAAGCGCTTGAATCTACCCGCACGCCAAATTCGATTTAAAGACCAAAGTTTGAAGTTGAAAATCGAACGTTTGATAAAAAGCGCTACCGCCATCGTGCGAATAAATAAATACACGTTTCCATTTGTGTCTTTCAAACGCTTTTTTAACGCGCGTTGAGAAAGCGCTCGTGAGAATGTGGCCTTATCGACTAACGTGACGCGAAGTTCTTCCATTCAACTTGAAACACACTTATTAGCAGGAAAATTAGCAAGATAGATCCGGGTAATGGAATTAGGAGGCTAAAATGTGTTTATTTTGCTGTCGGAAATCTTAGAGAATTAAAGCTTTCTTAGGGCCACTTGCACCATTCACTAAGCCGGGGTTAACCGGTTAAACCTGGAATTACCTGAAGAACCTGGAGTTACAGTACAATTTGATACCAGGTTAACGGTTTAACCGGTTAACCCCGGGGTAGTACAGGATATCTTAATCTCCAGCCCAGTTTTAGAAATCGGGGAATTTAAATTAAAATAATTGCTCCATGAGCAAAGTTTTCACGGATCTATTGAATTGACGACCCGCCGCATTCCAAATGCGCTGGAAACTGTAAAACAAGGAGCCCAATTCAGATTTAATAATCTGTTATGGTGTTGAACTGGTTTTGAGACGACCATGACGATCGTCTTGGTGATTGACGCGCATCTCACTCACGACGTGCATACACCAATCAGCGTAAGGGATCTTCAAGATCGTATCAAAACCAGTCCAAAACCATAACAAATTGTTAAATGTGAATTGGGCTCCAGATACTACTTATTTACTAACGTTTGAGAAGTCTCAATTTGTCAAAAACGTGTTTGAACATGAACAGAGTAGTTTTGCCTGCAGACATTCAGCAAAAACAATATCAAAGAAGCGACTCACACGAATTCTTGACATCTAAGCAAACATGCTATTACCCGAATCCACACGTCTCAAAAGGCTTTGATACAGAGGTGTGCCCTCTGCATATTTCATGGCACCCTTTGTATCTTCCCGTCGCTAGGCAAGTGGAGGTCGCAATATACGAGTAACGCAGCGTACTACGTAGGCGAACAACACACGAACGCGGAGCAAAACGAAACACACTACTTTTTCGAAAACGTTATATTACACGGAGATAGCACATATCACATCATTCGGTACATCGCTGGAAGGTGCGCTGTTCGGGCGTGCGCGAAATGGCACCATCACAGCTATCACCTACATTACGCAGCGCATCTACAGCACTCCAGGCCCCAGTCTAGGGCGTCTTATTGATAGAACTGACCATTCATATCGGCGCGTCAATCTATATTGAATCATATCCATTACGCGCGTTTCGGCCGGTCATTCGCGCTCGCGTGGTGGTGGTTTCATAGTTTTATTTCATCAGTAACTATCGCGGTAACCGAAGACAATATTATAATATCTCATCACTATCTTTATTTGTCTAGAATATATTTGTAATCTTTTTTCGGATACACAGGTCGTGTCAAAAAAAATCGACCCTGAGAGCTCGGTGAGCTAGTGTAATACACATCACTGTCTCAGAACTACTTCAGGTAAACGTAACTGACATGGTTTCTAGATTTCGGCAATGGCTGTTGGCGACTGTACTGAAATATAAGATAAACTAAAACAAGTTCAATTACTAAAGAGAATAACTAACCTTAGTATAATACTGTAAAGTTATTAAGTTATTATTCAGAGCAGATGTTGCGGCTGTCTGAATGACCATCTGCTACAAAACGTAATTCTTGCTTCATAGCCAATTAGCGAGCTCTATGCGCTAGATAAAACAAAATGGCATATTTAATTAACAAATCCCTACTAATTTAAACTAACACGATTTTCACTCATAATTTTAAAACTAACAAGGGACTTAATCGCGTACAAATTTACGGTTATTTATGGCGTAACGTCACGTTCGAAACGTCAGGCCATAAATAAACGTAAGTTTGTACGCGATTAAGTCCCGTGTTCGTTTTAAAATTATAAATCCCTACTAATATTAAAATGTGAAATTAACTCTGTTTGTCTGTCTGTTACCTATCCACGCTAAAACAGCTCAACAGATTTAGATGATATTTAGTATTGAGTTATGTTGAGAACCAAGAAAGAACTTAGGATAGTGTTTATCAATCATCATCTTCATCCCAAGCAGACGAAGTTGCGGGCAGAAAATATAAATATATTTAATAATATGTAAACAATTAGTAATCAATTACCATACAACGCAGGGTTGTTACATGCGCTTTGCCTACCCTTTAAGAACCTGTACACTCCTTTTTTGAAGAACCCTATCATTTAGTCCCTCGAAAAAACCTCGGTAGGGAAGCTAATTCCCTAACCTAATATGTACCTAACTTTATTTGTTGATATATTTATAATTGTAATTGTATGTCACAATATGGGACCTGTCCTGAAATAAATACTATTCATTCAGTCATTCATTCAATTCCACAGCCGGAGTGTCCGCGTAATTCCTCTTAAACCGCACAGTGCGCGACCATTTTGGTTCTAGGGTGTCACATTTTCTTAAAACTCAGAAGTTAACATCAAAGTAATTTTCGAGAGCTACAAACACTTTATGTCAACGACAAAACTAAACAGTATCCGCAATAAAATCAATGTTTTCTTACAAATCTGGATGCAAACTTTGTACGATACAAATTGCCTGCGTTGGTCGAATGGAAGGCGATAAAGTAAGTCGTTCCCGACATGTTTAAAGTAGCCAATACATTTTCTTTATAACAGTTACACCAAACAGTGTTGCTAAGATTACCTCCCGTAGATGTAGTAATTCGCGTTTCACATTAATTATACGAGAGTATTTTATTTATAATTATTTTTAAACATTAATAATATATTGCGAGTCGCTATTGACTTGCGTTTGAGAATATATTTTTCACCTCAGCAGTTCGAACAATGGTACTTTGCTACCTAGAAATAGTGAGCGAAATCGCATTTTGCTCACTGACTGAGACAAAATGACATTCAAGTGACCTTTACACTCGAGTGTCACTTCAACGTGCGGGGCCTAATATAAGTTCGAAATATTTGGATTCTAAACTGAAATAGATATCACACACTAAAGAAAAAGTGACCAAGTCTACCGATGGCCGAGGCGGGGCTCGAACCCGCGTCTTCAGCTTAGGACGTTAGTCGCAACGCTTCCCCACATCTCTGGTTGAAAAGCAGCCTAAATGCTCCATCTAATCGGCAAAGTGGTATGTAGGTACAGTCGCCATCAGATATATCGGAGCAGCCAAGGTGCTCAAAAATATCTGAACACGCACTCAAACGCCTTGACAATAGAGGCGTGTTCAGATATTTGTGAGCGCCTTGGCCGCTCCGATATATCTGATGGCGACTGTACCTACATACCACTGTACAGTACAGAGTAGTTCCGTGTTAAACTTTATCTCTAGTGCTCGAGTAAAATAAACGTGGGAAAGAATGCTTTGAGAGTTACTGCAAAGTGTGGAGAAAATAATTAGCTAAGAGTGTTTACGCTGACGCGATAGGGGTTCCGAGCGATAAATCCGATCGCTCTTATGATTGGTTTGTTTTTGTGCGATTCTTTGTGGAGTGGCTTGCTTCTGAATCAAACTAACACATTGGACTTGTATAAAATAAAATAAATAAAGTAGTAGCCCCTGTTTAGTGGTGTGAAATATCAATACAATTACACAAAATATATTCTTTATTGCTTATCAATGTCAAGTTTAAGTATGCGATTTAGTCACAAGATGGCAGTCCTTCCAACGATACTACAGAGCATGGAGACTGTATAAAGGAGCCAAATCTCTATGTATGAAAAGTGTCCATCAAAAAACAGTAATTAGGCGGCGCCACCATACACCGAAATACTACCAAAAACAACCTACGTAATTTGGTCGGGTTATTTGTTGCCTTATATATATATTTTTTTTTATTATAAACTGATCGGCGATTGGCCCTAGTCACACCTGATGGAAAGTGAAGACAAGGCCTAAGATGGAGCTCACCGGTTCAGTAACAGCCTATTCACTCTTGTTTTAAAGAGACCGAGGTCATATTGATCAGGGAATACAGATGGCGGGAGCGCATTCCATTCCTTAGCCGTGGTTGGTATGGTTGGTATGGTTCATGTTATACTCATGTCCCAGAGCCTAACTAGCGCCACCGGAGAGATTAGGAACTATTATTTAAAGCTTAACGCGGTCACTTTTACAACAATTCTGCCATAAGAGATTGCGATCCTTTCTATACCATCCATACTACAGAGAGTAGCCATTTAGTTATTGACGTGAAGTCTTATGTCAAGTTTGAGTTTTCAATATAATCAACAAGATGGAAACCCTCCAATATATACATAGACATAGTATATACAAGTAGTTATAGATGCGCCACCGAGCGACCGGGGGTAAGAGAAAAATATTCATATACAATTTGGGCAGCATAGAATTTTTTCTTTTTCACTCTTATAAATTTTGGTATTTCGCCATCGCCTCCTATGATGCCACCCGGTCGATGATTAGGACAAAGCATGGCACTATTCTCTCTTTCCTCTTATAGGAATCGCAATAAGACTATCTTTCTCTATCAAAGAGTGTCAGGCCCTTGCGTCCCTAGCTATATACCTCTCATTCTCATTTCTGGACACAGGCCTCCTTTCACCGCATAAGCCGGCATCATGGGCGAGACAGCTATATAATTACGCGCGTGCGATAGAGATAGGAACAAGCGGGTCAGGGTACGAAATTATTCTTGCCTAGCGTCCTTTCTTTAGTACGACTAAGGGAAACCACGATGTTCAGTTTCTGAAACCTTATCGCTAACCTTGTTAAAATAGGCTTGCGGAACCCAAAAATAGTAAAAGTTTACAGTTCAGTTTGTTGTTATGCAGAAAGTAGGTTTTGATGCCGTAAATTTACGAGTACGATAGTTTCAAACTGTTCGACTGTTGATTGAATGACCAATGTTACTTTTTTCGCAGTAGCATAAGGCATAAAGCATGGAGACTATATAAAGGAGCCAAATCTCTATGTATGAAAAGTGTCCATCAAACAACAGTAATTAGGCGGCGCCACCATACACCGAAATACTACCAAACCTACCTACGTAATTTGGTCGGGTTATTTGTTGGTTCATGTTATACTCATGTCCCAGAGCCTAACTAGCGCCACCGTAGAGATTAGGAACTATTATTTAAAGCTGAAAGCGGTTACTTTTGCAACAATTCTGCCATAAGAGATTGGCATCCTTTCTATACCATCCATAGCATAAAGCATAGACCTGGCAACGTCACAAAGTCATAATAATAAAGTTAGACCCAGAAAAGTCTGCAGAGATTTTGACAGTACACGAGCGCTTTTTCGACGCGCGTTAAAAAAGCGCTTGAATCTGCCTAAAATTGAAAATCCAACAACTCTCGATAAAAAGCGCTACCGCCATCGTGTGAATAAATACACATATCTCCATTTGTGTCATTCAAACTCTTTTTTAACGCGCGTTAAAAAAGCGCTCGTGTCTATGGGCCTAACACTGCTTTGAATGAAACGTTCTTGTTTTAACCCGCCATGTATACTTAGCAAAACTATAGCGTAGCACTCCTACATAAAAAAAGTATGTAGGTTTGCTAAAGGGGCCCACTGACTATCAGTCCGCCGGACGATATCAGCCTGTCAGTTGTTCGGAACTGTCAAATTTTTGTTCTAACTGACAGGCCGATATCGTCCGGCAGACTGATAGTCAGTGGGCCCCTTAAGCTAATAGATTTGCTGACCGATGCAGTCAGCAAAAGCTTAGCAAACCTACATACTTTTTTTATGTAGGAGTGCTAAGCTAATAGATTTGCTGACTGTACATGCATCGGTTCAAACGAATGTACAGCGAGCTGCATACAGTAGCCATGAACTTTTGCAGCTAGGTGTCCTATCCACACTTTGTAGCATAGATATTTATACTGTAATGCAAGGGCCTGACACTCTTTGATAGAGAAAGATAGTCTTATTGCGATTCCTATAACAGGAAAGAGAAAATAGTGCCATGCTTTGTCCTTATCACCGACCGGTTTTTTTTCATGGTCGGGTTATGGCAGCATAGGTAGGAGTCGTAGGAGGCGATGGCGAAATACCCAAATTTATAAGAGTGAAAGAGAAAAAGGATTGTGCTGCCATACATTAACCTGTCAATACATAAATATGTCTTTCTCTTACCCCTGGTCGCTCGGTTTCATGTCTATAACTACTATACTATGCTGTAATGCGTTATTCATTAACCCCTCGAAAGCCGTTGTCAAAAATTTGCTACTGAATTAATAACCTTTAAATTGTATATATTGTGTCCCATATAGACATTTGATTCTAAAAATAAACCTGATCGATTGATACCATTAATAAAAATTTGTCATCTAGTCTATAACAGTCCAAATTCTTCTTCTTCTTTTAAAATTATGGCTTCAGCCCAGTGGGACTATTTCGCCAGTGTCAAGGTATTAAGAGGTTTACAAACGACAAAAATTGTACGGTTGTACAAGACAGTGTACGGTGATTTGTTAGCTCTTGTAAATCGATAGCTAGACTTTACAAGAAGCACGGGGACTACCGGCCGTTGACTCCAAGATGGTGGTTAAACGCGCTTCAAAATTAATTCTCCATTCACTGCACACTACCACATTAGTTTACTGTATAATAAGCTATCGATATTACACTTTAAACAATATTAATGAGCAAAAAACAAAGTAATTAATCACGATGCTAACTATCAAGATGGCGCTCGAACCGGAAGTCCAGTCCAAATTCACTGGGACGTAATATACTTACGGGACTGTCGGGAGTGTCAGGCTAACAAGCCCTTGATTATGGATGGTATAGAAAGGATGCCAATCTCTTATGGCAAAATCATTGCAAAAGTGACCGCTTTCAGCTTTAAATAATAGTTCCTAATCTCTCCGGTGGCGCTAGTTAGGCTCTGGGACATGAGTAAAACATGAACCATATAAGGCAACAAATAACCCGACCAAATAACGTAGGTTGTTTTTGGTAGTATTTCGGTGTATGGTGGCGCCGCCTAATTACGGTTTTTTGATGGACACATTTCATACAAAGAGATTTCGCTCCTTTATATAGCCTCCAAGCCCTTGATAATCGTTTGTCTTTATCCGTCATTTTGACATTTGTGTTTATTTGAAAGGGACAGAAATTTATAGAGGTTTGCAAAGTTTCGTGAATAAGCTCCTTAAGATAATACATGATTTATTTTATTTCAGTTATGTTTATTTAATTTATATAGTTTATTGACTATAAACAAATCTAAACAAGAATTGAATGATATGATATAAAAAACTTTTCACAATGCTGAAACAATAATTGTGGTATTTTCTATAAAAAGGCACCTTATTGTCGATGGCGCTTACGCCATTGTAAACGATGCTCCGATATAAATACAATGCCGCGCGACGCTGTGCGGCGTAAGCGCCATCGACAATAATATACAATAAGGCCCCTTTTCATAGAAAATGCCCCAATTATTCTATCAAACGTGGCTATTTGGAATTGTTATTTGCCGCGTAAAAAAATTACGAAGTGTCATTGTGTTTTACGTCACTTCAACATGACATATTGTGAAATGAAAATAAATTATTTTGGAACGTTGCTTTTTAAAGTTATTTTGTACGAGCATTTTATGTTTTGAATGACCAACTCAATTTTCAATGGCGTGCCGTACACAACGTATATTGTTATTGCTATTATAGTGGTTACAGTTATATTTTATTTATACAGACGTTTCAAACATGAGGTCAGTATGAACGTGATAAAATACAATAAATAATACAAACCGAAAGTTAAACAGTCAGAATCAATAGCAGCGGATGAAACAACGCTCTAACGCAGCGTATTACGTAGGCGAACAACACGCGAACGCGAAGCGAAGCGATGCGGACGCAGCGTAAGGGGGTCCGCTGACTGGCGCGGTGTTGCACGGAGCGAGTGAATAGTATGAGTAACGCTAACTGGCGCGGACGACGCGTGCGACGGATTTTACCTTCAATGGCACCCGCGCCAGGTAGCGGACGCCTTAAATGTATCTGCCACCCTGGAATTCTCTTATAAATAGAGATGCTACAGTTTGCGTTGAAAATTATCGGCCACGGAATAGGTTTTCGATATATAGAGACAAATCTTTTTTTGTCAAGCTCTTAGAAAATGGTAGACAGTTTTGACGCATAGTTTGATCAGCTATTAATTTGATCCCGACCGAACAACGAAATCTCTGGATTTGACAATCTTTGGATTTGGATTGGATTGTTGTTAAGTGATAGCATTAGATTTGCTTTCAATTTTTACGGTAACTTCAAATCAGAGTAATCAGACACAATTTCGAAAGGGAACGTCTCACACCTATTCAAAAGGATAATAACCAATCATGAACGTAACTGAGCTAATATCTGGCACTCCAAATTGAGAAAAAAAAAGTGCAGCAGTACTTACCTTCTTTTATTCGAAGCCATTCCATAATTTCAAAGCCCTTTTAACTTTGTTATGGTTAAACCTTTGAAGAATTCATTGAAATCGTATGCCGTGACGATCATATAAGCGTTCTTGGCACTGTGGGCACGAAGAGTTAATGTTTTTTTGTTTGTTTTAGAAGTGAACACATTCAAGATGACAAGAACGACGTCTCAGTTTGGTATCAAAAGAAACATGAAAGATAACATTTGCTGGTACGTGGTAAATGAAAATACGATAATAATTTCGGTCCACAAACTTTATAGAAAATGCTGATATTGAATGCTTTTTCACAAATAAATATTGTAAAATGCATTTATTTGCAGAAATTTAAGCCTAAAAATGAAAAATACAAGTTTCTACGTTGCTTGCGTATTCGTTGGATGTATGCCCTTCAAGTGGCGCCAGCGAAAACGCGAAAAGTAGTCAAGTGGCGTAGCGCCGCGGATTTGCGCAAAAGCAGACACGTGGCGGGGCCCCGATGGGCGGTCAGCGCATATTAAGAGAATTTAACAAAATCGTCGATTTTAACTTTTCTGTTTTAAAGTATATATTAAAACATATCATTGGAAGAATGACAGTTTTCCAGTTTCTTTGTTAAAAATGACTACCACCAAAAACAGAATGATGATTGGAGGTAATTGCTATTTAATTATCAAAATAAGATGTTTTCGTATGACTCATAATAATAAAGTCATGCCAAGATCATTTTGAATACCTCGTCCACTTACTTCTACTTACAGTAGGGACCTTAACTAGATCACGTTTGGAAGTAATCCTGTAATTTCCTGACCCCCGCCACCCGCCGTGATTGAGACTCGCTGATTCCGCCCGATAGAGGAATTAAACGTGAAACTTTGATAAGAGCTTTTCTTTGCGACCTCTCTGCACTTTTAACAATAGAGAACTAAATTGCTATGAAGCCAAATTTAGTTATAGTTTGAATCTTCTCAAATGATTTTTACACCATCTGTTAAACAAAATTCATTGTTCCTTTTGTGCGAGCGCGTGGCCACAATGGCTACGTTATCAGACACAATGGCCATGCGCTCAGACACAATGACCACGCGCTCCCACAAAAGAAACAATGGCTTTTGTTTAACAGATTAGGGTCTGGCTTAAAAATTATTTGAGAAGATTCAAACTATACTTTAGCTAATGTTTTAAGTGCCTTTAAATTGCTAGTAGGTAATAAGCAGTGGTCAGTCAGTGATCCATTAAAAAATACGAAAGAAAATCAAGGTGAAATAAAATATTTGAGACAGCCATAACAATAGGTGTTTTAAGGGGGCCACTGATTATCAGTCCGCCGGACGATATCGGCCTGTCAGTTAGAACAAAAATTTGACAGTTCCGAACAACTGACAGGCCCGTATCGTCCGGCGAACTGATAGTCAGTGGGCCCCTTTAGATGAAAAACATACCTAAGCATAATAAGCAGTGTCGGTATTCTAAGTATGTATAGGTACTTAGTTTTTAATGTACACAACCTGATGTACGTAATCTTTAATAACAAAACTTCCGTGAGACAGACATATTAAACATATTAATAACGGGTCACTCACGTATTACGGACGGTCGGTACGGAGTGAAACATGTCGAGCGTTTTCGACTTAAAATACGTGAGTGACCCGTTATTAATAATATGTTTAATACGTAATCTTGGTCATAATTAGTAGGTATATATACTTCTGTGTCTATTTTAACCATTGTTAAGGGGAAAGGGATACAGTCTCGGGTGGTCCTTATTTGTCGAAGTTATATTTTTCTACGGGGCACTCGCATAATGTAACATCTACCACTAAAAAACAATGTAATTATTGCTCAGAATTTTTAAATACATTTTAGGGGTCGCTACCGCACTGAAAATTTGGACCCTCCATACAAGATGTTTTTTTTTTTTTTTTTTATTGTGGAACGACGATTCAAAGCTTATTTATGTCCAATTTAACTTATAATAACATTGCTAATTATTTAAATATTTTTTATTTGTGTTTATAGGAACGGAAAGTATGGACGCACCTCTAAATCGATACTTAGAAGTCTTAGAACCCCTAAAATATTAAAAAAATAAATTTTAAAAATCAGCGGCGTTATTTTATGTTAAGTTGCACATTAATACACCCTGACTCATCGCCCCTCAACGAAAAATCTAAAAAAAAATATTGAAAAATTTAAATATACATTTTGTATGGAAGGTCAAAATTTTGGGTCCGACCCCTAAAGTGCGGTAGCGACCCCTAAAATATATTTAAAAATTCTGAAAAAAAAAACAGTTTTTTATGAGTAGATATTGCATTAAGCGGATGCCCCGTAGAAAAATATAACTTCGATGAAATAAAGGACCACCCTAGTACAGTTCATCTTTTGCAACAACATTGCTTATATTAGGTATTTGTAACAAAGTCCTCAAAAAGTTACCGTTTTTACGCCCTACCATGCGCCTAACTAGTTACTATCTCAGGTTCAGAACAAAAAAAAAATCGCAGTGGCGAGCATTTATATTTTTCCGAATCATAAAACTACGTTTTTCCCGATCCAGTATATCATCAAAACCAATCCTTTCACACATCGCAAATCCCCGCAACAAGGTAATATACGATCCACGTCTAAATTTGCGTAGCCCAGTCGTAATAAATCAAAAAATTCATAAACGACCATAAATCTTTATACACTACCGGGACAGTATAAATAATGGAGAAATCAAAGGAAAACACATATTTTACGACCGGTTTTTCTAAATGCTATTTGAGCACGAGCGAGTCGGAGGGTACGAACCAGTATTAG
Organism: Cydia strobilella; assembly: GCF_947568885.1. Lineage (NCBI taxonomy): Eukaryota > Metazoa > Arthropoda > Insecta > Lepidoptera > Tortricidae > Cydia > Cydia strobilella. The sequence goes on from NC_086042.1 coordinate 26,537,815, forward strand.
AAAGGTACTCTCTCATGTAATACAATTTAACAAGGACCGAAGTGTCCGATTCCGATTCAACAACTTATTACGGCTTTGATCTTATTTTGATACGACCTTGAAGATCACTCTCATTGATTGGTGCATGCGTAATGAAGTGAAAGATGCGCATCATCAAAATCGTTTCAAAACCAGTCCACAACTACAAATTGTTAAAATAGAATCTACCTCCGCGCCCGCCGGCCATCGACGTGTTGCCTCCCTGTCACATTTACGTACGAATTTACAAATGCGACAAAGGGGCAACACGTCGAACATGGTTCGATGAGGACTACGCTTGTACAGAATTGCGATTCCGCGCGGGTCCTCCACTTTCGTCTTAAGGTCGTTGCGGTATTACCTGCCGTCGCGATTAGAACGTCAACAGTGACATCTGCAGTTGATATCCGAATGTCACCTTAAGGGGTAATTTTTAGGTTAAATTAGGTTTAGGTATATCAAATCAAAATCAAGTTTAAAATTTAAGGGCCAACTCGGGTACGTGCACAAGGCGCAAATGTCTTGTTTGCAATTTTATTACAGGTTTTTTTTATACTTCTTCTTCTTCAGTCGGCCCCTCAATGCTGAGGATCGTGACATCATGTGTTTTTTTTTACTACGTCGGTGGCAAACAAGCGTACGGCCCGCCTGATGATAAGCAGTCTCCGTAACCTATGTACGCCTGCAACTGCAAAGGAGTTACATGCGCTTTGTCGACCCTAACACTCCGCACCCTCGTTGAACTCTGGCAACCTTACTCACCGGCAGGAACACAACACTATGAGTAGGTAAGGGTCTAGTGTTATTTGGCTGCGGTTTTCTGTGAGGTGGAGGTACTTCCCCAGTTGGGCTCTGCTCTAGATCTGTAATGACATCCGCTGTGCTGTGCCCTACCACACAAAGCAAGATGACATTCAGTGCCCATACCTCTCTTTTGGACGTAGTTTAGGGGTTATTTATTTATGGGTAACGTAGCGGCAGCGTAAAGGCTCCATTGCTAGTACACAGCTCCAATAATCGACATTTTTAATCATAATGTCATAGCAATAAAGTTGACAGCAAGGTGTCGAATATGGGGTCTTAACATTTCATTTAGTAATCTAAAAAACCATTTTGAAAACGAAAGGATATTTCATTTTTGGATGACATATAAACCTAATGGCGTTATTAATAAACGTGTGTCAAAATGTAACTAACCGTTAATAATCTTTTGTCCCTACCCGTCATTTTAACATTTCCGTTTGTTATTAAGAGACAAAATTAAACAAAAGTATAAGAGGTTGTAGTTTTATGAACAAGGGATTAAAAACACACTTCTAAATCACAGTTAAAGCGCACTAAAGTTATTCAAAAGCAACGCAATTACCGAGCGTTAATCTACTTTGGAATAATTTGAAAGCCATGCATGAAGAGATTCTAATAAGAAATCTTAAGTAACCGTCAAAACAAAAGCCAAAGCCAAAAACGACTTATGACAAGGATAAAGGGCTTCACAAGACGGATATGAGAATTCTCTGGGTGTAAATTAAAAGAGGAAATTCCTTGTTTTATAATTACCTGTAGAATAAATGCACAGCTCGGGCGCGGAACGACGAGGCACATTTATTTAGGTTAAGCTTGGGGCCGCAGAACGGGCGGGAGCGATCTATCGTCATCATAGGTCTTATATACGGCCAAAGAGGATATAATAAGATAGAGCGGTACTATCATAGTAGATTTTGAAACCACAGTAAATTCACTGCCATCTATCGACACACCTTAAAACTAAAAATGAAGATTTATAAAAATACGATAAAATGTATTTAAATAGTGATAAATGATTTTTTTTATTTGCATTAATTATTTTTATGATTTTGACCCATGTTCTTTCACTGATATGCGCTTAAATTGTTAAATAACAAACGAAACCGTCAACGCCACCTATAGGACAGTAGGCCAAAGCTAGTAGCGCCCTCTGATCGAGAATCAAATTTTCTTGATTTTCGAGGTACGTTTTTTCTTTAAACTGTATCCATCTATTACGGAGTTATATCTATCTTTGATACGGCGACGGAATATAAATATTACTAGCGACCCGCCCTGGCTTCGCACGGGTTACACAAAAATTTAACAAATTATACACCTAAAGCATCCTCAAGAATCACTGTTGATAGGTGAAAGCCGCATGAAAATCCGTTTAGTAGTTTTTGAGTTTATCGCGAACATACAGACAGACAGATGCGGCGGGGGGCTGTTTTATAAGGTGTATAAGATATTCGAAACTCTTATTTCATTGTTTACTTTAAAAACCGGCCAAGTGCCAGTCGGACTCGCGCACGAAGGGTTCCGTACCAAGTCATTTGAGATAATGCAGACTAACGGTAGTTACACACGGTGTGGTAACACGCGTGTCAAAATGCGGACTTAGAAATAAATCGCCGTATATAAATAAAATTTAATTTCAAAATTACGAGCAAAGCGAATTAACGTCCATATCAAAAGTTTCATTTCCTATCTGCGTATATTTAGACAAGTGTCAGTCATGTAGACCGTTCTTAGGGTTCCGTAGCCAAAGGGTGAAAACGGGACCCTATTACTTCGCTGTCTGTCTGTCCGTCTGTATGTCTGTCCATCTGTCACCAGGCTGTATCTCATAAACCGTGATAGCTAGACAGTTGAAATTTTCACAGATGATGTATTTCTGTTGTCGATATAACAACAAATACTAAAAACAGAATAAAATAAATATTTAAGTGGGGCTCCCATACAACAAACGTGATTTTTTTGCCGTTTTTTGCGTAATGGTACGGAACCCTTCGTGCGCGAGTCCTGTTCGATGCTAAAATAATTAACGAACCGACTGTGTTCTTATAAACCAGCACGGGTAACATTTACCGACACATTTTATCGGTATTGTTTTACGTTAAAGGCACGTTTAACGTAAAAGTGAGAAATCGTTATTTGTTTTACAAGGAGGCAAAGTTGTCGTTCAACCGCTCGCGCTAATATTGATACCCGAGCAAGCGAATGATTACAAAATTGAACCACGAGCGTAGCGAGTGGTTCGAAAAGTGGAATCTTTATCGTTGCGAGGGTTTCAAGGCACGAGGGTTAAACAAATTTTGCCGCCGAGTGAAACACAAAATTTTTCACCACACCAACGCGAGTTCAAATCAAAATGAACGGTGTTAAATATTTAGCAGCCTACATAAGGAAACACCTCAAAATTTGCATTTACTTTCCCTCACATGTGGATAAAACGTAACTTTCTCATTAGTTTTTGAACAATCAAGAGAGCCTTTACCAGCTGGTGTGGTGAAAATAATTATGTATGTACCTAAGTTACTTTTTGATTCAGAGAATTGCCTCAGGCATCACATAGCGTAATATTGTCCTATGCATACCACATTTAGATGTAACTTACTTACACATCGACGTCACGGGTTATTTGAAATTTTACGAAAGTAGAAGCGTCACGGGTTAATTCCTCTATTCGCTAATCGCCAATAATGAAGCCGCTGCCTTAAGTAAAGCGTGGTCTTCGCACAGTTACTCGTTAGAATATTTTGTTTAATACGATGACATTAAATAAACGTGATACCCACTGACATTGTTACGAAGTTTCTTCGTTATGCCAATTTGAGTTGGGGAGTCTACTTAATTACTTAAATAAGTAAATTTAAAAGGCCAAAGTAAATGGGATGTTGTGGCTTAATAGTGTCGTAATTAACCATGACTGGCCTAGTGGCCTACTTAAAGTACATATTCCCTCTTAGTTTGAAAGTAGGTCAATTAGATTGCAGTTTCCTGAAATCTCAATTAGTCTGTGATTCTGAGGTGCCCGTTGTACTAATACAAATAATGAATGTGAAAGTTGAATGTTTGGATGTTTGGACGTTTTTTGCTCAACCACGAAAAATAACTTGTTGTGTGTTGCCGCTTTTTTAGGGTTCCGTACCCAAAGGGTAAAAACGGGACCCTATTACTAAGACTCCGCTGTCCGTCTGTCTGTCTGTCACTAGGCTGTACTTATCTCATGAACCGTGATAGTTGAAAATTTTCACAGATGATGTATTTCTGTTGCCGCTATAACAACAAATACTAAAAAGTACGGAACCCTCGGTGCGCGAGCCCGACTCGCACTTGGCCGGTTTTTTACTGACGGAAATGGCTTGACAGACTATATTTAAGTAGAATTTGTTATAAAACTTAACATGTGTCATCAATTTGTGTAGCGCTAGGGCAAGCGGCTTCCAAACTGAAGTCTGGTAATTTATATACGAAATATAATTTGATGTGTTTTCGTCATCATCATCATGGCTCAACCACGCAAAAATTATTAACGGATTGTAATGTGATATCTAGACTTTATTATTATTAGCCAGTTGCTTTTCGGTGAAGGAAAACATCGTCAGGAAACCGGACTAAGGTAATCCCTATAAGGCCTAGTTTACCATCTGGGTTGGAAGGTCGCATGACAGTCGCTCTTGTTAGACTAAGGCTTAGAATAGGTGTCTAAGTAAATAAGGGAGAATCCCACTTTTATGTAAATTAAAATAAAACTGTTTTACTAAAGTAAATAATCCAATTTTTTCACCTCATCATCAACAACTAATAAATACTTATTTTTTTATTTCTACACCAAAAAACATTTTTCTACTCGTCGACTGTAATTGTTGAATTAAGATTTCGAATACCAAACTGTAATTGGGTACTTTTCATGTATGAGCTTCCAACTCAACTATAATATTCATTTCAAAACGGTTTAGTCAACTATAATGAAATTGACCAATCACAGCTCGCCGCGGTCAAGAGGACGAAACAAAATGATAGCTCAATTCCAACTGCCAAGCTGACCCCAGGCTCTCATAAGCCATGGTAAAAAGCCGGGACGTGTGGAAGATGATGAAATACAGGAAAACAAAATTAGTCCTTCTGTGCCAGAAAATGAAGAACAATGAAGCCTAATCCACGATTGTGACTAAAACCAGACCCATTAGTTTTGGCCGATACTAAAATGATGAATATTTGTTTTACCAATATTTTATTTAAACTTTTGGGGAAAGAAAAGCAAATTAGAATCGGAATTTGTGTTCAACCCTTAAACACGTTTTTTCATTATTTTTTGAAAGGATAGTTACCTATCCTTTCACAGGTTTCGTGTAATAATAAAATTAATTTCTATTTTCAGCCAAACGAAAAATTTAAGCAAAAATGCAAATTTGCTATTCGTTCTGAATAAACATTTTTATGGTATCATCAATATTCTAAAAATAAACTCTATTTACATCAAAAATATTAGTGAAAAAAACCCGTTATTGTATTGAGATAGGTTTCCGATTGATTTCAGAGTAAGTGTAGGTACTTTTCGTGATTGAACTTAAAACGAATTATTATGAATTTTTCCAAACTACTGCGGCCGTAGCACGGTCGCATTTTTATTGCTTGTCACCATGCCTGTCACGTTCTAACAATATGTAAGTGCGAAAGTGACAGGCGATAAAAATGGAACCATGCTGCCACCGCGCTGGTCCCGTTATTGGTTATTATTCCGTTGTTTCTTTTTGTTAATCCATAAAATCCACTCTTTTGGATAGGATACCAAAATATCGTTTTTGGCAACACAAGTGTAATGTTTAGTTGTCTGTATAAATATAAGGACACGTGGATACATAATAGAAACTTAACTTTAAAGAGTCTAGGTCTATAGACGCAGATTTTACTTTAGAAGTGACTCAGATTCAAATGAAAATAAAAAAACCGGCCAAGTGCTAGTCGGACTCGCGCATGAAGGGTTCCGTACCATTACGGAAAAAATCACGTTTGTTGTATGGGAGCCCCATTTAAATATTTATATTATTCTGTTTTTAGTATTTGTTGTTATAGCGGCAACAGAAATACATCATCTGTGAAAATTTCAACTTTCTAGCTATTACGGTTCATGAGATACAGCCTGGTGACAGACAGACGGATAGACGGACGGACAGACGGACAGCGGAGTCTTAGTAATAGGGTCCCGTTTTTACCCTTTGGGTACGGAACCCTAAAAATAAATTCATTTTTTTAATACAAACAACAAGTTTAGAGTTAAACCAAGAAAAGTCTGCAGAGATATATTGACAGCACACGCAGTGCAGGTGTTATTTTAAACGTCAAAATTCTATGAAATTATGACGCATAAATAACACTGGCACTGCGTGTGCTATCAAAATGTCTGCAGACTTTTCTAGTTCTAACTCTACACACGGTCCCACGTAAAAATTAACTTCAAAGAAATTGAAGTCTGCCACATATTTTTATTTATAAAACCAATTTAAGCAGTACGCGGAAAATCGAAAACTTGTCTGGAATTGAATGATAAGATAAAATCTCATTTCTATGCGGTAAACAAGTCGCTACCCACTTGAAGATGGTTTTCAGCCGATTTTTTGCAGACGGCACAAATAACTTTGGTAACTATAGACCATTTATTAGTGCGGCAAGAAAAAGTAGGAAATAAATATACAGCGTGTATTTATAATACAAACCTTTTATTTATCATATCAAATTATTTTAAAGCGGGTCACTCACTTATTATTAAGTCGAAAAAATGTAGTCCAACATAGTTGCACTTTTATTTATAAACGGGAAATCTAAACTAAAAATGCCATAATTTGAAATGGGGATGACACTTTACGATAACATGAAAATTTAAATGCTTTTACGGATCGTGAATAAAGATAAATATCTGAAAATAACTACATAGCGTCCGCTCGATGGCGAAAAAGCGACGAGGAGCTCGATTCAGCTTGTTACGGTTTAGATCTTATTTTGATACGACTTCGAAGATCGCTCATGCTGATTGGAGATGTGAAAGTCGTGCTTGAGATCGTGTGAGATATAACACTTTATACTCTCGCGTTTTGTACACATAACTAATGAAATGAGAGGGTGAAGGAACATATAGCGGCTGTTAAATCGCCAAGTACACAAATCCGCAATAGCTGAGCACTTGCTGACAACAGACACTAATCACTGGATTGAGCTGCACAAACCCAAAGTCCTCTCCACGGAGCCTTCCTCGGATCGTAAGAGAAGCTATCGAAATTAAAAAACGCCCGAATCATTTTAACAGGGAAGACGGGTACAAATTATCGTCAACTTGACCATTGATTCATCTTTGGACCAGTGTGTGGATATTGTTAGTTGCGTGTCGTGCCGTGGACAATAAACATTAAACAGAAACGGGTATATAAATGTATTTGTCTACCCCGAACATTTATATGTATAAACTAATGTCGGGTAGTTTAGTGTTGTTTACCAATATCTCTAAACAATGAAAACTAGTACCAGATATAAATATAACTATAGAATTTGAATGTTCATGTCAAAACCTTTATTGGAACAAATAAATATAAATATGATATCAAAACTTATAAACTAAACGTAACTAAATTACCGTCTCCTAAACCTAAACTAAAATAAAAATTCACCCCTCAGCAAGGTGCCGTAGATGCTGACAGCATTACCCCGCTGCATTGCAACACTAATGCGCTGTGCGAGGAAACTGCCAGCCATACGGTCCCCAGTCACATCCACCAGCCTCTTTGAGAAGGCTGCGAAAAATTTCAGGGCACTGGGACCCCGCGGGCCGTGTTTCCATACCAAAAGGGGTAAAACTATAGTCAAAATTAATGTTTACTTTAGAATGTCGCTTTAAAATGTCACTGGTTGGCATGAATGAGCTGGGTGTTTCAAGTGAAGGGAATAAGAGTAAGCACTGAACAGAGCACTAGAATATCAAGTGCGACAAAGTTGGATGAAACAGTTAGGAAAGCTCAAGTGTTCCTTAGGAAACGGTATAAGAAGTAAGCGAATAGCCGAAAAATTCTACACCCATTCAATTCTGTAGCCTCGTAAGACCCAGGGAAATTTTTGCGTTTTTGAATTTGGAACTTTCTCTTACTTCTGTAAGAGTCCAAAACGCGAATTGAATTTGTACTTGTACAAGTACGATGGGACTCACGAGGCCAGACTAAGCAAGTAGCTCGCGAGACAGATACAGAAAGATTTCCATGACCAATAGCATCGCCGGCGAATCGGCGATAACTAAAAGTGGTTAAGGGTGATGTGTAATGAACCCTTGTGGACGTCAGCTGCCGCTCCGATAGTGGGTTGAGGTACGGCAGATATTATTTGGTACGAGTATGACATGATTTTGTTTAGGTTACTTGTAATTTCAAAGAAATAGGTAATACTTAATTGATAAAACTTCGACTATTTTGCTAACTCTTATGCCTTGTGTCGCCTCTCAGAGCACTATAAAATCTTATTAGGCAAAATTTTTAAGGCAATTGTCGAAGTATTACCTCAGTAAGAGTCGTTGGCTTCAGTGTAATGGTCGTGTAGAACGTTTGGAACGGGGATGTTACAGAAATTCTTCTATTTGTCGTGTGCTTGCTTTTTAGGAATAACTGAAGGAAGAAATATATCTCCGCTTTTTGTGTTCGTTTACATGAGGTTCGTTTCATGAAAGTTATGTTACATTATATACTATATACCCATCGTAGATATTTTTATCGGTTCACCAGAGTTCACCACTTATAATAACATAATATCAAACACGGATATTACAGATGTATATAATGGATGATTATTTTCCTTCGTATTTTCAAGGAAACGTAAGAACGTGTCTTGCGATTTCAGTCAGTCTCGATACAAAAAGTACTGAGGTTGACTGAAGTAGCATGACAAATACGAACGTTTCCGAGAAAATACGAAGGAAATCAATTATGCACTACATCTGTACTCGATATAATTTATTTCCTGTCTTTTTCATTTAAATATCTAACGATGAAAAATTTCTCATTTGCAAGGGCGCTCAAATCAAGCATCTTCCTTATAGATCATAGACGCTACCAGATAATAACTATTATTAACAGTACTTACTATACCTAAGTGCTTCATACCATTATACCTATTACTTACTTTAAATCTTTTAATTTTACGCCCTATAACTATCACTTTTTATTTTTTATTCTTTTAATTTTAAAATAGCTTGAATATTATTTTAATGATAAGAATAACTATCCCCAGTAAAAGAAAAATACAGATTTTTTTGGTTTCACTTTGCTAAGGATAAAAATAAGTTTTTCCACCCCTTACCCTTTACCAAACTTGGTACGACGGGTAGGTACGTATTATCTCTAAAGCATAATAAGACAAATAAGTAACTGGGTAAAAAGAGATTTAACAGTGGCAGAGTACTTGTCAATAACGTCAAACTGAAAATAACGGTGATGATGAATGAAAATGCCTGGGGTAATGTGGCTCTGGAGCTTTTTAGGCAGTTGGGCAGGCGTTTGCGGTAGAAGGATAATGATCCTCGCTCTGGCTCTTGGCTGGTCCAATAAGTTTCCATCGCCATACAGCGTTGGAACGCTGCCAGCATAATGGGAACTTTCGGGCTGGGCCGGGCAGGGTGGGGATGGGCGTTTACCTATTTATATTTAATACTTCTTGCACAAAAGAAAACCTTGTCGTACAAAAGGTGGACTTAATGCCAAAAGCATTCTCTACCAGTCAACCTTAAGGCGAAGCAGAGAGATTGTGGGCGGTGCTACTGCTACTACTACTAACAACATATAAAACGCAAAGCTTTAAAACGCGTAAGTTTATAGATGTATTTGACGAAGCTTGTTGCAGAATTTATGGTTTGTTTTAGTATTAATGTAGAATGACGGTGCTTGTGCGGATTACATGTTTTGACGAAGCATATGGCGGACCCGGGTATGTCCTTAAACTGCGTCCGGACCCGGATATGTCCTTAAACTACGTCCAAAAGAGAGGTATGGGCACTGTGAATGACATCTCGCTTTGTGTGGTAGGGCACAGGACAGCGGATGTCATTCAAGATCTAGAGCAGAGCCCAACTGGGGAAGTACCTCCACCTTACAGAAAACCGCAGCCAAATAACACTAGACCCTACTCATAGTGTTGTGTTCCTGCCGGTAAGTAAGGTTGCCAGAGCTCAACGAGGAAGAGGAGTGTTAGGGTCGGCAACGCGCGTGTAATATCTCCGGTGTTGCAGGCGTCCATAGGCTACGGTAACTGCTTACCATCAGGCGGGCCGTATTGATTGCCACCGACGTGGTATAAAAAAAAATATGGCGGATTACCTATGTATTTGATTATCGCTACATAGTATAAAACAAAGTCGCTTCCTGCTGTCTGAATGGATGTCTGTCCCTATGTATGCTTAGATTTTTAAAACTACCCAACGGATTATGATGAGGTTTTTTTTTAATAGATAGAGTGTAGAGGAGGAAGGTTAATACATCAGCATTGCACCCGTGCGAAGCCGCGGGCGGGCGCTATAGTTTATAAATAAATTGGATTTTAACTCGTGGTAAACGTAAAACTGCTACAAGTTTTACGTTTACCACAACATATTTCAATATTTTTATCCGGCTCCGCTTCTGTTGCTTTTATAAAATAGGCCTTAATAAACACAAATTCAAACAAAGGTACCGCTCTACCGGCAGACCAAAACCAACAAAAGAACAAGTAACTTATAAATTATACATTTGTCAATTAATTATTCAAACATGGGGATACCTCTGCCCCCTAAATCAATATTTCTTTTCCCTCAAGTGTTTTTTGAGTCGTCCCTTATTAAAAGCATGTAAGTGTAGGGTGATTACCTTGAGCTGCTGTAAGTGAATTTATAATGGGACAAGGAGGGTGCTGGTATGGACACACTGGCTGGTACTTCATCAGTAAAAAACTACATAAATAAAAAAATCGAACAAGTGCGAGTCGGGCTCGCGCACCGAGGGCTTTTTAGTATTTGTTGTTATAGCGGCAACAGAAATACATCATCTGTGAAAATTTCAACTGTCTAGCTATTACGATTCATGAGATACAGCCTGGTGACAGATAAACAGACGGACAGAAGGACAGGCGGACTGCGGAGTCTTAGTAATAGGGTCCCGTTTTTACCCTTTGGGTACGGAACCCTAAAAACGTCGTATGAAATGTGTGCATTGGTCATAACACACATCTGCCTTCTTATTACGCGCTCGCTTTTAGCTCGGGCACACAATAATACCTACCGCCTCGAATGTAATGACCAACATAGCACACTTGTATCATGAATTCATAATGTAATTAATGAAAAAGATTTCGTTTCCGTTTGCGGTTACCGGTTAAATAACTGTCAATTGAGATATCATTTTATGCCAAGTTTGTCGTTAGTTCTTGTGAAACGAAATTAAGCGGTCAGATTAAAAATGTCAAAGCAAGATAGAACAAGTAAGTACTGCCATCTCTTTCAAACGTCATAAGTTTAACCGGTACAATAATATATTGTTCCTCGGCAACCAAAACATTTTGTTTTCTACTTACCGATAAGAAGAGAGAACGATTTTGATTAGTTCTATCAATTAGCCGGTTCTGAACGAGTGAAATAACGGTTTTTAAACGATATTAACATGTATATACAACCGGTTACAAGCCCTGGTCTTTACCTTCATAGCTGTGTGTCTCAAGATACAGTATGTAAATATAAGCACGTATTAATGGAATTCCCACTATAAATCTACGCAGAAAGCTTTACACTGTTTATTTCACTATTCAAATACGGATTCATATAATATTAATAGAATAATAAAACTACAGGTTTCATCGAGAGTATTTGCTTTTACTTTCGGTGCTTTCTTGAATATGTTATTTAAAATATTGATGCATGTTGAATATGAAATCTCCATGTTTTAATACGTAGGGGCCAATTCTAATTTAATAATCTGTTAAGATTTTAAGCTTGTTTTGACAGGACATTGAGTCGTGTCTTTTGGTAACTTACGCGCAATAATAAGCGAGAAAGTGATAATGAGGCGACTCTAATTGCATTTGACGAGCACCATTCAGCGTAATCCGCTCACTTATTTGTTACTTAAATACTTACTAAATGTAACTATTTGTAATCAATCTACCTTACCCAATAAATTGTAACTAACAATTTAATCTAGTGATAATGTATGTTATGTATGTCGTAGTTTTTAAGTTATTTAATTATTTTTGGGATCTTTTTAAATTAGGGATGTTATAAACCATTGTATTAAATATTATTAAATAAAGAAACTTAGTAAAGTGATAATTATATATTATGCTTTATGCTGTGTGACGTATAAAGTTATTTATAATTTTAAAAATAAATATCTCAATCTCTCAATCTCATAACAAAAGTCATACTTTCATAGATATAAACAAAATATAACATAATTTAGGAGCGCTAATATTAGGTATTATACCCATTAAAATATGAGTAAAACAATTCCTCACTTCAAGAGATAGCTAACTAACTACGAATAGTATTTCTTAATTACGGTATGGCTGTGATGAATATGCAAGAACAAAAACAACAGCCTAGAAAGCACAGCTAATTCAAACACCGCAATTGTGTTATTGAAATACTCGAATAATAATTATTATTTAGCTCCTATATACGTCCCACTGCTGGGCACAGGCCTCCTCTCAAGCGCGCGCCCAATGCCGGTTGGGGACCTTTGAATTTCATTACAGATGAATGTATGTATCCTCATGATGTTTCCCATCACCGAAAACCTAGTGGGAATGATATTCCGTACAGAAGTTCCAAAAAGCTGATTCGTATTATGTTAAATATGAAAAAAAATAACAAACTAGTTTTTGAAATATTCCAGCTCTGGACACTGGAGGCTTTGGTCATTGTTTCCTTCGTATATGACATTTATTTAAATAGTAGTGTGTCTACTTGAAAAATATATTTTCTATGAAAATATTTTAATTTCTTAAGCTAGTTTTTGTCCCAAAATTTCACTACCTCTACCTAAAAAAAATAAACGAACAACTTATTTGCCAACCTCCTGGGACTTGTGGTAAACCGACAGATTTGCAAGTTGCGGAAAGTTTCCGAAAAGTTGGAAAAGTTCTCGGAAATTTTAGAAAAGGAAAAATCATCTATTCTTATATGAGAAGTTTCCGAAATTTTTCCAAGTGGAAACTTCGCAAACTTTCCGACAGCAGCACATCAGTAGGTAGGTCTATAAAACATAAAGCAATTGCAGCAGCTGTATTTAACACATGTTAATATGTGCAGTCATTAGCCAGAGTGCGTGCCATGAATGGATAAGAATATGCAGTTAGAATGCATCTGTTTACTCGAGATGCCTCTTTTGAAGCGGCATAAGAGAGGTATAATTAATGCCTCATAATTATAAGGCATGTTCAATTGGATATAACGTGTTCTATGTGGAGTGGAATTCTAACCCACAACACGTTATATCCAATTGAACGGATATAACGTGTTGTGGGTTAGAATTCCATATGGTGTTATAATGTTTTTGCAACGAAATAAAATGCAATACGTCGTTGTTCGATGCTAATTAGGGTTCCGTACCCAAAGGGTAAAAACGGGACCCTATTACTAAGACTCCGCTGTCTGTCTGTCTGTCACCAGGCTGTATCTCATGAACCGTGATAGCTAGACAGCTGAAATTTTCACAGATGATGTATTTTTGTTGCCGCTATAACAACAAATACTTAAAAAAAAACAGAATAAAATCTATATTTAAGTGGGGCAATCCCATACAACAAACGTGATTTTTTGCCGTTTTTGAGCGTAATGGTACGTTTGTGCGCGAGTCTGACTCGCACTTGCCCGGTTTTTTTTTTAGAAACGCATACCTATTTTATTGTATTGTATTTTGTTACGGAGAAGTTCCCTCGTAGAGTAGCGGGGGGTTAGGTTTCTTCTGTCTCCATTTTACCTCGGCATAGGGGACTGTCAGCACCTGAATTAAGGATGACTCACCCTATTACGGTCCGGGTCTGGCCCGAGGCGTCCGACACTTCGTTTTCTATGACGGGTGATCGGACCGACTGTCGCGGTGATTTCAGCGTGAGTCATCCTTTAAAGAGATGTTGTGTTGAGAGCCTTCTTGTCAGTATAATTAATTAATTATACTGATATTAATTCTAACGGTACTTTTAGTAGTACCGTTGAGAATCCGCAACATGGCCAAGTCCAAATCAAATATTTATTTAATTATACGAACGGGCTACCGCGATTTAATTTCATTGTTTTTACCTCAAATTCCTGCTGCTGCTGGGACGTTAGTCTTTCCGTGACCACAGCTGGTGCAACTCAGCTGAAACGTCGGAATTTAAGGTAAAAACAATGAAATTAAATCGCGGTAGACCCGTTCTTATAATTAAATATGTGTTTATAACGCGAGAGTTTAAAGTCAAATCAAATATTGTCAGGGTAGGTACCTATACGAACATGTAAGTTTATTATCGCTTGTAAAAACACTGGCGCGTACATTGTGTCTTATACGAATTTTGCAGTGTTCGGGGAGTCAAACGCTAACAGGTCATAATTCAAGCACGATAAAATGTATGTTACTGTTGTGTCTGTGTCTATTGAAGCTATCATAACGACGACATGAATTCGCAGGTGCAATGCATTTTGAACGGTAAAGTTTCAGTACAATGCCGGTGATACCGCTGTTTTATCGACAAGCGTTGCCATAATTAAATGGAATAACTAGAGAGATACCTATACTTATTTGTTGGCAGGTGCAACTTTACGGAAATCTTGGGAAGCTGTAAATCAAATATACACGGTAAATAACTTATTTTTCTCAAACATGCTATGTAATATTGATATTACGTTCTTTATATTAGGCTGGGAAGTATCACGTTTCAGGCGCGGCTAGACGAGAGGTCTGTAATGAAATTTCATACAAAGTTGCAGGCCTAGGCCGGGAAGTGGCTTTTTTTAAATTTCTATTTCACATATAATTGTGGCACAGCATCATGGCATTCAGCCATTTAAAAAAAACTATAAGCAATATTTGCTTTTTGGTTCGTTTATGACGTTCTGCCAATACGCCTATTAGAAAAAAAAGTTTTTTTTTAACCTGACGGGCTCTATGGCATTAGAGCGGTAGGACTGTGTGGGGATGGTAGCCGGGTTTGAGAAAAGCACTATACATACATCGGCGTGAAAACGGGTTGTCGGCCTCATAACTATCCGGCCTCACTACGTTCGGCCGTATATTATATTCGGCCGGCAACCCCTTCCTTCCCGGCCTCTGTAGTAATGTACTATTTAACAGTAGTTATTATGGAATGAATTGAATGAAAGATTTATCTACTTGAGCAATTCTCAGTTGTGTAGACCGGGCAGGAATGATGATTACTTACGTGCAAGTACGTGTACACAATGTTTGGAGAAGGTTTCAACAATTCACGTCGGAATGTACCTAACATAAAGTGTCAGATGTACAGTTATCAATAAGTAGGTAGCCGAACGAGTGGTTTTACTGCGGAGAAACTATCGTTCCTAAGAAGGAGCTCAACCCCACTTCCCCCAGAGCGCTTTTCTATTTTATACCACATAAAATACAATCAGACATGGTGGATCGCACATTAAATGGGAACAGTAGGTCTGATTTCTTGTAAACTGTGCAATAAGGTTAGGTAGGGTAAGTGTGGAGCGCAGACTGCTCTCGGGTTCCGAAGTGTAGAATCTGGTACGTGCAGGCTCGAACACGCTGAAATTTTAGACAGTTGAAATTTTCACAGATGATGTATTTCTGCTGCCGCTATAACAACAAATACTAAAAGTACGGATCCCTTGGTGCGCGAGTCCGACTTGCACTTGGCCGGTTTTTCTAGATATATTATTCGCCCGTGATGTGAAAATTCGCCCTTCGCTACTCTCTAAAAGCCGACAGCTTTAATACTCATGTATCATCCACGGCCGTATACAATTATTATTTTAAAGAGTACGGTTAGGAAGTTCAACTGGAAGGTAAAAGAACATTTTGTAAATGTATTATGAGGTCGTATTTGGGGCGAAGTAGTAACTGGCCTACTGATCCTGTATCCTTCGCCTCTGCCCGTCGGGTCCCACCGCACTCGCTGAACGCATCGACGCTAATGAAATGAAACGGCCTCACTATTTCTGTACCCGTCTTGTGTAATTCTAACAGGACTATAGTCTTATTCAGATAATCTCGCCTTTCATACGGGAAAGGAAGGAAAAGTTGAATACAACTTTAAAGAACAAAATTATTTTATATTCGCGCCCTTTTAGATTTTGTTACACGATATCGGCTATGAAAAGTATTATTTTACTCGCACCTTGTATGTAACTCTTGGGATAGGTAGGTACGCATGTATTTTATTTTAACACAGGAACATGCGCATTTACGCAAACATTATCGTTTAAGTAAGAGCTAATCATCGTAATCGAGATAAATATAGATATAAGTGTAGAGGATACTAATATTGCTATTTTTAGTTTCCATTGCTTTTTGACATTAAGTATAGCATCAAGTACATATTTACATACAAATATCAAGTAACTTTGACAGCTTATTTTTTTAGGTAAGCAGGTTTAGACAATAGGTAAACCTGCACCTGTGACCTGGTAAAATACCTATTATCTCAGTCCAAACATATAATTTATATATATACCGGCAACCCTTACGATATTCAAATTGCAAATTAATAAGAGTTTTTTAGGTATGTACTCGCATTTACCTTCCATTTTCATAAAAAACCTAGAGGACAGAAATAATAATGCTTTTCTGTCACTGTTATGGAATAGAATTATGTAATGGTAATAACAAAAATACAGACAGTATCATAAATACAATTTTAATACCTTAGTAATTAGTCATATAATTAGCAGCTACCAGTCGTAATTTTTTTTAGAGTATTATTAGTTTTTAGATTTGAGAGTCCTATCAAAGATAGATATAACTCCGTAATAGATGGATACAGTCTAAGGAAAAAACGTGCCTCGAAAATCAAGAAAATTTGATTCTCGTTCAGAGGGCGCTACTAGTTTTGGCCTACAGTCGTATAGATGGCGTTGACGGTTTCATTTGTTATTTACCAATTTTAACGCATATCAGTGAAAGAACATGGGTCAAAATCATAAAAATAATTAATGCAAATAAAATAAATCATTTATCCATATTGAAATACATTTTATCGTATTTTTATAAATCTTTATTTTTAGTTTTAAAGTGTGTCGACAGATGGCAGTGAATTTACTGGGGTTACAAAATTTACTATGACAGTACCGCTCTAGTATAAGTTACTCTATGGTCCTATGAAAACCGCGATAGTTTCCTAGTCATCTAATAAAACTTTTTTATTTAATTTAATTTATTTTTTATTTTATTTGTTAGGAAAACTTACAGCTAGAGTAACAAGTTGGGTAATAACAAAGAAACAGTGAGCCAATTACAAGATTCCACAGATAGAATGAGCCAATTACAAGTTACCACAGATAGAAGCAAGCAAGTTTAAGCTTATATCGCGTACCTATAATTAATTAAAAATATATTCCGGCGTTCTGAACCCTCTAGGTGAATAATCACCCGCTCCTCAGTGTCCCGTTGACCACGAATGCTGGGTTTGAAAAGTCGGGATGTATTTTAAATTCATTCTACGCGATATAATCCACTAAAATTGTTATATGTCACTGTAATGTACTATAAGTGTGGGGCAATTTAGGTTTCATACGATACCTAACGCTTGCTGATCATAATAGGTATCTGATTGGTATTTGACAGGTGTCAAAATGTATAAAAATTTGACCCACCAAAATGTATATCATGTCAAGTGTGATCATTACCTTCTTTCACCACGCACTTCGTACATAGTTATAGTTATAAACATTGTTTCAATTTCTTTGATCGAGTAAAGTACCTGAAAGAAAACTCTAGAAACCTGACAAATTTAATCTGTAAATCTCACGAACTCGTTAAAATAGCCAAGCGGCGCGACAGTGTTAAAACGGATGCTGAGTTGCTGACTGTACCGCGCTGGCCTCTTGAGACATGTCTAGAAGCCTTTTACGGGCACCATTACCTGCCCGCCATTAACCACCCTCTAATTTACTATACGCGACGTAAATTTAACTTGAATTGCGTAACAAGGTGTTTTTGAGATTTTTAAATTGATATTTAAGATTTTAATTCTTTGAGAGCTTGTTAAGAATGAACAATTTCTTAATGTGAACGAGTTTTATTTGGCAGTTTGCTGTAATATGCAGATGTTTGTAATTATACGTGCATTTATGCATTTTTATTACATTCTACTATCGTAACAGACAGGCGTTTTAAGAAGTTATCTTAATTTTAAATAAACCACGTGAGATAATAAATATATTATATTAAAATGGGCCACTCAAGTTTCGCTCCATAACGAGGAGTTATACGAGAGCTCGCGTTGGCGAACCGACGCAGACTGCGGGTTGCAGCTCTGCGCGACCGATCGCTCGGCGTGGGCGACGGCAGCGGCAGAGGCGTGAAACTACCCTCGTTTTCGGTGTTATTTTCAAACGATGGGTCGCACTCGTCATTCGCTAAAATTTCGTCAACACTGACCACCGACGCAAACCGAAAATAGCTTCCAGCTCGGAGGCACTGGCCAACCACAATCACGGGTAAAATTTGGGTGACGACTAATTTCAATGGTCTCCCGTACTGACCATGTGAGGGGGCAATGAAAGTTAAACTTTTCATTTGTTTTATTTGTAACTCGTGGAAACTTTAATCCACGAATTTTTTTCTCGCGTGATAATAAGTCATACGGGGCGAGATTAGACATATTTGCTCTTGCGTGGTTTGATTGTTACTAATTCACGTCCTGTATCGCATGAATATCAAATATAAATAATGAATTATAAAAAAAACACTTAGTGAAGGTATCCACGAGTAAATAATTAGTACTTAAATTAAATTCGTGAAAATAATTTCCGCCATGAAAGGAAAAGGCAAAAATAATACCCTATTAACATTTTCGAAGAACAGGCTCAATATACTTTGATCTTGGAGACTTAACGTACCTACTTCCTTTTACTGTCCATCGTGAAGCTTCCCAATCGCTAATCACAAGTATCATGAAATACATAATTAGACGAAAACCCAAAACTCATTTAGACAAAGCAGTCAGTCATAAAGGAGATAAAATCGCCGATAAAAGATAATGCCCGCCCTAATGAGGGGGAGGAAAAAATGACAGGTTTTATCTGTTGGACCTTACACGTTCATTAAGATTGCTGCGAAGAAAGCCCATTGGCCATTATATTCAGGGCCTTTGTGACTTGATGGCTCCTTATTCTGTGAAGATAGCCCGCCCGTGCCGCGATGTGATTCACGTACCTATTAATCATGCTTTAGGACGTGAGAATCTAAAGCTTTATTGTGGGAGAAGTAAATGCATAATATAAGATGGCGCATGCTTTCTATATTTAATGAAAGTATCTATAACATTCTTTATTGAAATCTTTACACAGTACTTAAGGTAGACGTCCGAGTGCTGATTATTATCTAACTTACTATATTTATTATTATAATATTTATGTCAAATGAACTAGAATAAATAAATAAATAAATATTATAAGTTACACAGATTGACTAAGTCCCACAGTAAGCTCAAGAAGGCTTGTGTTATGGGTACTCAGACAACGATATATATATACAACTACATAAATACATAGAAGACACCCAAGACTCAGGAACACATAACTGTGCTCATCACACAAATAAATGCCCTTACCGGGATTCGAACCCAGGACCATCGGCTTCACAGGCAGGGTCACTATCCACTAGGCCAGACCTGTCGTCAAACAAAACGGTGTCAGAATAACAATTAGAAGTCTGACTGACTAAAGCTCAAAAATTAGCCCACGGGAATTGTGCCGCGAGCGACTCAATTGTACTGTTTGTACTCAATCAAAACTTTTATTGACCAATCACGACTTTTTTTTAATAGCGGGAAAGGTATTGGGTATTATTCAATGCTGCGAGCGAGGTATATTTATGGAGAAGGGATAACTTTCAGTGAAATGTTTCGGATAAGTGTCAGTCATATGGACCGTTTTTCGTACCTGTATGGGACTCATTGTCTTAAAGCAATACAAAAGTCACAAATAACGGTCAAAGTTCATCCGCATCCGCACTTTACTGACGAAACGCTCCTAATAAAATGGCAATACATCGCGACGTCACCATGTAACGTCGCTATTGTTTAGAAGCGTTTCGATGTACGGAAAACAAGGAAATTTAGATTTTGACGGTAAAATTTAGATTTTGCGTAAATGTAAATGTAAATGTAAGCAATCGAATGGTACCATTATTTATTTCCTATTTGGAAATAAATATAAAAATTGAAACGAGGTCTTTTATTTTTTTATTATTCCCATATATTTTTTAAGTTTCCAATTTATTGTGATAAATTGCTTATTTTCTATCTATTTAACAAGATTTAGTTATAAAATTCAACATGTGTCATCACCCCTATTATTTATTGTGCATATAGTGCACAATCATAATACAATTAGAAACAATATTAATTAACATAAAAAACTAAGCAACAACAGGCGGCCTTATCGCTAAAAATCGATCTCTTCCTGACAACCTTAATATAGCAGGAAACTAATTAGGTGCTTGATAAGCGCTTTTGACCGTACTCGGACTCCAAAATACCGTTTGGCTCTATTTTACCTGATTTTATAGAAGATTTCCCTGCTTAACCTCCTACCATTGATTCCACATAGATGTACTCCACATGCTTATTTCAGTAATATCGAGCATTGTTACGGCGGCATCCGAAAATGGAACTGTCAGGGACAGGCTGGCGGCGCGCCAACTGCCCGATAAGGAAGCCGTTTTAACATTTATTTGGGGCATTTTCTATGAAAAGGGACCTTATTGTCGATGGCGTTTACGCCGCACAGCGTTGCGCGCCATTGTATTTATATCGGAGCATCGTTTATAATGGCGTAAGCGCCATCGACAATAAGGTCCCTTTTTATAGATAATACCACATTTAGCGGTTTCTCGAGTGTTTGTTATGCACTTTAAGAGGTCATTTTATAGGTTACTGAATCCGTGATTGGCTCGGGGAGCAATTACGTAAATATCATATCATATCATCATCATATATCATATCATCTTATCACACAAATAAATGCCCTTACCGGGATTCGATCCCAGAACCATCGGCTTCACAGGCAGGGTCACTACCCACTAGGTCAGACCGGTCGTCAAGGCATAATTATGTAAAGAAAACTTGACAGTGTTCCGACCATCGTGCGTGTGTGCAGTGCGTGTGCGTAGTACAGCTGTACTACACACACGCACACCTTGCACCTGGCGCCTTGCACAGCTGTGCGAGGCGCCTTTACATGGCGATTAATGCGAATACAGGGCCATTACATTTTAACTTTTAATGAATCGGTAAGAAAAATAACAAAGAGAAAACTAAAACTAAAAGCATTTTCAATTTAAATGACCGAGCTGTTTTTTAGTTTCATTTAGAAAGTTTGCGCACGTTCGTTTGCCATTCCGCTGAATAAAACGAAACAATTCTACAGTTACGTTGAAAACTATTTGAAATGTTAATTTTAGGCGATGCATTTCATTGCGGACTAGACACTATCAGTAAGAGTGACGTTAATTTTAAGTAATGACATTAGTATTGGCAAAGTAGACGGTAATTCTGATTAGAAATAAAATAGTATGAAATTTGGAATGGAACGAAAGAATTAAAATATTAATGTAACGTTGGCAATTTGAAGAATAGTGAACTAAAAAAAAACTTTTATTGTTTGTAGAATTAATACTAATTTCAAATTTATGACTTAGGTTGCATTGAATTGGTTAAATGTAGGACGAATCAACTGAGTAGCAGAAGCCGTACAGCCGAACAATGAAAATCGAAATTACTTTATCTGCCTCCCTATCGCTCAAATGTGATAAGAGCGATAAAGAGGCAGACAAAAACAATAGATTTTTCGTTTTTCGCGACAGGCCCTCAGAAAAAAAAGTAAATTTGTAAATATTATAAATTGTTGTTTTTCCTTTAATACAAAATTATAAATTGTATTCCTAATTAATGCCTAGTCGTTTTCTTCCAGTAAAGCGGAAACCAGGGCCAAAACAGCCAATAGCCATAAATTTAAACCATCTAGTTAATTGGATTTTAATTATAAGCTGAATTTACAATTGGGTAATTGCAGCATTTTGGTAGGAAAACACAAATTCGAGTTTAATTTTGAAAAGTATACTTTGTCACCATTACGTAAAATTTCAATTTGTGTCTCATAATGTTAACGTACCTACGTTTTTAAAACCGGGCATGAATATGAATTATCGAAGCTAATTAGCCAACTAACAATATTATTATTACATAAGGGGTTAGGGGTATATAAATAGGGTATAGGAAAAGTGTTTTGAAACATTTAATGTTTGAAAATTTTCAATTATTGTTTACTAATTATTTTATGGTGCTGGAGTAGTTTAAATTGTTTGGTAATTTACCAAATTAGTAATAATAATTAATTTAAGTCAAGTACTGTGAGTTTTGGAAATAGACTCGGCTAATTTTGGCTTCGTAGAGCGTTGTCACACACTACCTTTGTGTCTTTAGTCATACCATAGAGTAACTTATACTAGAGCGGTACTGTCATAGTAAATTTTGTAACCCCAGTAAATTCACTGCCATCTGTCGACACCCTTTAAAACTAAAAATGAAGATTTATAAAAATACGATAGAATGTATGATTTTTTTTATTTGCATTAATTATTTTTATGATTTTGACCCATGTTCTTTCACTGATATGCGTTAAAATTGTTAAATAACAAACGAAACCGTCAACGCCATCTATACGACTGTAGGCCAAAACTAGTAGCGCCCTCTGAACGAGAATCAAATTTTCTTGATTTTCGAGGCACGTTTTTTCCTTAGACTGTATCCATCTGTAATGTACTGTATTTACCTCAGTATATCATACGATGTAATGTATTTCTAACGATTCGCCAACACAAACATCACGCGGTACGTCCGGCTCTGCTCACCGCATAATATCGACTGACCCTAACTGTCAGTGATGTCACCATGACGTAAGCGCTCGAAGCGTCAATACACTACATCCCTTCCTTTGTTTATTTTTCGAGAACTAAGTTAATCATAACAATACATACCCAACGTTCTATGAATGCGCTGGTACCATTGCCTTGGGTGGACATCTCCAAGACTCCGAGATCTATGACTTACCCCACTTGGGACTTTTGTAATCTTCAATTTCTCCACTGTATTGTCGATAGCTCCTTTAAGTCTGATACCTGAATCCCTTTTCCTTTCCCCCTTTTTCCGTAAAGTCTAAGTGCTTATACTTAATCCCCTTGTTTTTATAATCGTCAAAACCGTTCCTAAAATGTTCGTGATATGGATAGTGGACTACATCATCGGGTAATGCCTAACAAAACAATTCGTAGCCAACTCAGTCTGTGATAATTAACTTATTTAGGTACTGAGTTTATTATCTGTATTAATTATGAAATGATTTCATGAAGCTCCAACTGCTCCAAGAGTTAGTAGTTTCCCTCTAGAAACCTCTCATCTAAGTCACTGCATGAGCTAATGAGCTTATCATTTGGGAGTGGTCTGTGTGGAAATACTATGATGCAAGGCCTTTAATTTTTCTTCGCCTAATTGTCCAAAACAGTTCTACCAAATAAAACTGTGGCCCCAATTCTTTATATTTGATTAGCTAGACAATAAGAGATGAACAATCATTACAGTATTAATGACATTCTTCAATTTTGGTGACAATGACGGTTCATTTTTTTTTCTATAACCCATGACGATTGAATGCTGACATGATGATCATGTTTTGGTTTATCTCTGGTCCGTTTGTTATTTATTTACATTTCCTATTGTTAAATTTAATTTCTCTACACCTTGTGTAGCTTTCTACGACCCGAAAGTGATTTAACGAATCCTATTTGAGTACTCGATAATGGCTCACTATCTTATCTCATTCTTTTGCTTATTTTCAACTTTCAATACTGTACAAGTGTACTTACAGGTTACAATGCCACTTAAGCTATAGGTAAGCTACACTGCCAACATAAACCAAGTTGTTCTTATATACAATGCATTATTATTAATACAATATACAGAACTCCAACCAACTTTGATTTGACAAGGTAGGGTTGTGGACTAAACAGTATAATTACAAAATTCAAAAGTTCATTTTTTCAGGTGGGCCTCAAGACTTGGAAGTTTTTTATAAGAAAGGCAAGCAGGCAAGGTCACTCTTATACTTCTGTGTGAGTAAAAGAGGCCTTACAGGACTCCATTTACGCTAGCCACTTCTAGTTTTTATTCTCCTTTTTCTAACTGCATGTTTGAACTTCTGACACAATTAACAGTCTTACAGAAGCGAATGACAAGTCATCCGAATAAAAAGATCTAATTATGCTTACACTAATAATATGAGATATTATAACCACATTAGAAGTTACACAGTACCCACAGTGCAGTGTAATTACCTTGCTACTTTCATCTTTAAAGTGAATACAGAACGGAGCTACGGAGCTGTATCTTTTCTTTCAGTGCTACGGATTAGCTATTTAAATTCCAAATTCCTTGTCTCTCAGAAAATCAAGAACCCATATGTGATTGTTTGTAGCACATCTCTTTCTTTTTTTTTATACATAGAATTAATAATTAATTGACAACCATCAGTATCACTTACATCAATCTCACATTGATTCTGGTGAAATTCATGTTTACCTTTTTTATTTTGAAACGTGATTGTTTAGTTACATACGCTTTGTGCACGTACATTTTCTGTTTACTTTATTATGTGCAACATTTATACAAATTCACGAAGATAAGCTTCCTATGCAATTTGTGCTGAGTCAGTGATACAGCATGTTATACATAAAATATTGAACCAACATTAGTTTTATTTTTATTATCACTTTCAGAAGGTCAATGATAATTGCTAGCTTGTGCAATTTTCTGTGTATGTTCAAATAACATGTATACCTACATTTTAGACCAATAAAAACTTATTTTATAATATTTATTTATTGTAATCTTATATTTTATACACAAGATGCTTTATAAATCGGTTTTCAAATGTATGAGTCCCGTCCATTAACTACGAGTTATATACATAGTATCTATAGACCTGCAAATGTGTTTATGTGTATATATATATATATATTGTATATATATATATATATTTCTACAATACAATCGAGAGCAAATTCGTTAGATACTTGTGGTAATGTGAAACCAGGCAGTTGCTTATTCATTACCCATTTTTCATTACATACCTATATATGATAATGACTGCACTGTTCGCTATGTTCTTTGTACATACATATAAATATATTGTACATGCTATCGTGTAGTATCGTTCACCACTAAAATGGACTTCATGTTTTCTCTAGAATTCTTTATTTTCCCGCATGTAGTCTAGTATGCGCGTGCAGACGGTTAAAACTACGAACTACATACATACATAAGCTAGCTGCATAGCATAATTATTTAGTTTTTATTTTATATATTAGTTGGATTTATTTTTATGGCTATCCACTTAAATTTAAACATATATTCACATTTTCAACCTTTGACATACCAACTCGTAGGTAGCTAATAATATGCCTATGGAAGATATCGGACGTAGGTTTACTAATAAAACATTCAATGTTTATTATTTCATAATTTCTTTTTTTATATAGTAGCCGTGTGACATGTGACGTTTGGTCTGAAGTCACAATGTTATTTTAATATCACTGGTACTTATTTACAAGTATCCATTCATGTACCGTAGTTGTGTAATGAAACGTTCACAATTTAGTTTTTTGCTATACACTGTATTCAAAAGTTGACCGAAGCGTTAGCGAAGGTCTCCGTTTTAACTTGAGCCAAATGCTTTCGTTTCTCCTCTACAGGTCACAATTTTCGACCGATTATCATGAAATTTTGTGACCAGATTAAATATATTTTATCCGATCCAGGTTTTGGTAATTTTTCAAACTGCGTAGATTGGCATTAAATAACTAGTGCCAATAGCGTCCATGGCGCTTAAGACCCTTGTGAGTTCACTATGATAATGACAACGACTCAACGAACCAAGTGTTTCACACAAAGCCACTAGTAACTAATTATAGTGATTATTATGAATTTGCTAAATAATCACTTCAAGCAGACACCTTCATCCCTTCCTTTTCAAATGAATGCAGTGTCCATGTAAAGGTCTGCGAATTTCGTTTAAATCTTCGAAGCTTATTAGCTATGTAATATAAACGTCACGAATGACCAGTAAGTGTTTTCCTGCAACCGTTATATTTATATAATTATTGGATGTCGCTGACTAGCAGCCAAGTTAAAGTATTTGCAATTGATATCCACTAGATTATGGAATAAGCTTACTTAACTCATTGTTTAATTAATTTATATCTTTATATCGGCAATACTCCTTTTTTTATTACATATTACTGTATTAGGTAGCTGTTTGATTAGCTAACCTCATTTAACACTTTAAACTCTCGCGTTTTGTAGACATAATTAATGTCCATACCGGGTCTAACGCGATTAAATGTCATTATTTTACCTTTTTTCCGACGTTTCAACTAGGTTGCACTAGCTGTGGTCACGGAAGACTGACGTCCCAGCAAATGTCAATTGAGATTTAAGATATTGGTAAACAACACTAAACTACCCGACATTAGTTTATATAAATGTTCGGGGTAGACAAATAAATTTTACCTCACCTCATTTATTTATAAATTTAATCAAAAGTATACTGACTAGATTGTAGACTATCCAGTTTTTTTTATCAGTATAACTATGGATGGTCATGCCAGTACCTCAAAATCAAATCTATAAATAACCCATATACATTTTACTTTATTTGCGTTCGCTGATAATTTATTATATCTGCACATTATTGTTTTTTTTTTTCAAATATATATATATATATATATATTTTTTTTTCAAATATATATATATATATATATATTTGAAAAAAAAAAAACAATAATGTGCAGATATATTGAGGTCTTCAAGCGATTTCTTGCGTCATATTAGAAACGCTTTATTGGGCTTTATTACAGGGTATACCCATGTATTTTAATACAACGTGTGACCTTGCTGTCAATTGTATGACGATATAATACAACATCAATGTATTAAACAATAGGCCGTACTATAGTACGATGCCGATTTAATGAACCTGTCGATTGACATCAATTTTGCTATACACAGCATGACTATTTAGTCCTGGCTTTAAAACCTGGTGTTTTCAGTCTATATTTATATTATTTAATGAGCAGACAAAAGATATGCCTATTTGCATTGACCGATTTAGTTATCAGATTTTAATATACACGTGACAATTTAATGTCTAGGATCGGGAACCTGCTAGGGTACTAAGCACCCATGTCAATCTAATGAACAAATCAATTCATCTGTATTAACCGATTTTGTAATCAGATTTGTTATTTCCGTGACAATTTAATGCACAGGTACGGGAACCTGCTATCTCAATTTAATGGTCAGATCAGTTTATCTGTTCTAACTGATTTTGTTGTCAGATTTGTTATTTACGTGACAATATAATGTCCAGATACGGTAACCCGCTATCTTAATTTAATGGCCAGATTAATCTATCTGTCTTAACTGATTTTGTTATCAGATTTGTTGTTCACGTGACAATTTAATGTCAGGTCTGGTAACCCGCTATGTTAATTTCATGACCAGATCAAATTATCTGTCGTGACTGATTTTGTAATCAGATTGGTTATTTAACGTGACAATTTAATGTCCAGGTTTGGTAACCCGCCATGTCAATTTCATGACCAGATCAAATTATCTGTCGTAACTGATTTTGTAATCAGATTGGTTATTAACGTGACAATTTAATGTCCAGGTTCGGTAACCCGCCATGTCAATTTCATGACCAGATCAAATTATCTGTCGTAACTGATTTTGTAATCAGATTGGTTATTAACGTGACAATTTAATGTCCAGGTTCGGTAACCCGCCATGTCAATTTCATGACCAGATCAAATTATCTGTCGTAACTGATTTTGTAATCAGATTGGTTATTAACGTGACAATTTAATGTTCAGGTTCGGTAACCCGCCATGTCAATTTCATGACCAGATCAAATTATCTGTCGTAACTGATTTTATCGTAACTGTTATTTGCGTGACAATTTAATGTCCAGATTCGGTAATCTGCTAGCTGCAGCTGTTTTATGTCTATCTAAATTAGATAAATTTATCTGCTATGATTTCATAAATCATGACAATTTAATGTCCAGATTCGGTAATCTGCTAGCTACAGCTGTTACATGTCAATCTAATAGCAGCGTTTTACCTTACAATAAAACGCTTAGAAGCTTAATAACCAGATAAATCTATCTGCTATGTTTTCATAAATCGGTTTCATTATGCCATCCATAATGTTACGTGTGACAATTTAATGTCCAGATTCTGTAATCTGCTGTTTCAAAATAATCAAGTCACTTGGGCTCCTGATTGGGAATCACCTTACATATTCACATTACTCGTAGCAAAGTAAATAATTTCTTCCTCTCACTACAATAATATTTAAATAAACCAACTATGTATTACATTTGCATCACACAATTGCGTTCTGATGGAACTAAGTTGCAATAATAAAGCTCCAGTGTGAACATGTCACCATGAATGTAGTGTCATTGTACCTACCTACCTACGTTTAAAAGTGGAAGTCAAATGCAATTATTTGCAGTGTTGATGCCTGGCAGGCTATAAGCTTTTAACAGTGCTATTAACACTGGCTGCCTCCGAGATGATTTTTTTATTTGTAGGTAGATCTAATTGTTGTTAGTCGCACATCCAACTTTAAAGCCTACAATTATAATTGTAACGTTCAACGCTTCAAAGATCATATTGCTAGATGGCGTTACCGAATGGAAATATTGTTTTCTTTGTTTTTTTAGAAGTGAGTGTGAAAGGTGTACCACCAGTGCGTACTCTCACTTATCACTTGTTTGAAACAGTGGATTCGATTTTAAACCAATTTTTTGCACACTGACAAAACTTGATAATTAATCGAGATCGACTGACCTGTCTTCCCTTTCCTCTTTTCTTGTTGTCCTCGTCGCCACATGTAATGTACTGTATTTACCTCAGTATATCATACGATGTAATGTATTTCCAACGATTCGCCAACACAAACATCACGCGGTACGTCCGGCTCTGCTCACCGCATAATATCGACTGACCCTAACTGTCAGTGATGTCACCATGACGTAAGCGCTCGAAGCGTCAATACACTACACCATCTATTACGGAGTTATATCTATCTTTGGTCATACGATATCATATAAAATTTTAAATTTACATGTCAATGACTTGACGTAAACCAAAGAGAGATATAACTCCGTAATAGATAGATACAGTCCAAGGAGAAAACGTGCCTCGAAAATCACGAAAATTTGATTCTCGATCAGAGGGCGCCACTAGCTTTGGCCTACTGTCGTATAGATGGCGTTGACCGTTTCGTTCGTTATTTATAATTTTAACGCATATCCGTTGAAGAACATGGGTCAAAATCATGTAAAAATAATGAATGCAAATAAAAAAATCATTTATCCACATTTAAATACATTTTAACGTATTTTTATAAATCTTCATTTTTAGTTTTAAAGTATGTCGATAGACGGCAGTGAATTTACAGTGGTTACAAAATTTACTATGGCAGTACCGCTCTATCTTATTATATCCTCTTTGACGTAAACTAATAAAGTCCAGAAAGTTCCCTATTTATTTGATATGAAACGACACTTAATAATAATAATAGATGGGCGGTCCCTAGTCTAATAGTCTTCGGAAATCGACGTACACAGCCAATTGTCTCTTCCCAAAAACCGATGTGCAGTATTAATGTTATTTTAAAGTAGCCTAATTATAATTTATATCTGTGGAAGTTTATTTAAAATTTATCACCGATCAAAAGCAAAACTTCTCTCTCCATAACTTTAAAAACTCGGGCAATTACGCTCGGTCCGCGTCACTTCTTGAAAAAATCTATTGGAAATAAACGACGATCGCCCTCAGAACTTGCGCCATTGAAAATTGGCGGAGACGGGCAATAAGTCACTCTATGGAAGATACCAGTCGGTTAGGGAGTGTTATGTTGACAGTTGGACCGTACTTACATCAAGCTTTTAGTGGTGAGCGCAAGGCGGAAATTGGTAGATTAATCTACATATAAATTGTATAAATATACAGATGTCAATAATACATGATAGATGTGTATAATGTGGTACGTCCCACAATAAAAACCGGCCAAGTGCGAGTCGGATTCGCCCACCGAGGGTTCCGTACTTTTTAGTATTTGTCGTTATAGCGGCAACAGAAATACATCATCTGTGAAAATTTTAACTGTCTAGCTGTTTCATGAGATACAGCCTGGGGACAGACAGACGGACAGCGTTCTTACTAAGACTTTAAGACTAAGTGCGAGTTGCACCATCCGCACTTGACAGACTGATCAACGTCACCCGGCGCGCCGCGGCGGTTTACTATGAAACTTTCCATACAATAAAATTTAGCGAACTCTTTAACGATGACAACCAGTTTGGGGCAATCGACCCGACTGTCTTAGTAATAGAGTTCCGTTTTTACCCTTTGGGTACGGAACCCTAAAAAGGAAAAAATATATATTAACATTTGGTAGATTAATGTTTTTTGTATGTCGGCCGGTAAACCGCTAATTGTGAATTGTCTTTGACACAAGCGAGGAACGTGCCCTCGCGACTTTTGTAAAAATATAATATGACTTTGTCAAAGTGGAAATTGAATAATGGATGGATGTTGATTTGTTTACAAGATTTTTCTCCACTCCACAAAGTATTAAACGAGAAAAGCGTAATTTTTGTTATGGATATTTAAATTTATCTCTTTCTGAGAAACAGGGAGACTAATAAGTATTGAAATTGGCTTTCCGTTTGTGCTGGTATATTTGTCTGGCTACCAACTAAATAATGATTTTACGAGTTTGGCAGCACCTCTTGTAAATCTCTCTGTATGCTTAACTCCTAGTAAAAAAAAACCGGACAAGTGCGACTCGTACTCGCCCACCGAGGGTTCCGTACTTTTTAGTATTTGTTGTTATAGCGGCAGCAGAAATACATCATCTGTGAAAATTTCAGCTGTCTAGCTATCACGGACGGACAGACAAACAGACGGACAGACAAACAGACGGACAGACGGACAGGCGGACAGTGGATTCTTAGTAATAGGGTCCCGTTTTTACCCTTTGGGTACGGAACCCTAAAAACTATGAAAAATGCAATTCTGATTTAAACGTAGAGCATCACTACATTTACTACGCTAAGCTATAGGTATATATCAGGGACTACAATAGGCCCCGATGAAAGACTCTTTGTCCGAGAGTACATTCAGCCCGTGATATTAAGATGATTATTTCGCGACGCGGTTCTACAATCTCAAAACATTTTAGGGATTATCGAGGATTTTTACAAATATATTTTTTTTTAAATTAAACGTTTTAGACGATAAAACTAGTTTTAAAGACCTAAACTATATTAATTAAAAAGTTTGTAGAACTCAAAAAATTTGAAAATTCCTCGTTTCATTATTAGCTACTACAAACAAAAGGAAGTTGTCTTGTTAGGGTTCCATACCTAAAGGGTAAAAACGGGACCCTATTGCTAAGACTCCACTGTCCGTCTGTCTGTCTGTCCATTTGTCTGTCGCCAGGCAATATCTCATGAACCGTGATAGCTAGACAGTTGAAATTTTCACAGATGATGTATTTATGTTGCCGCTATAACAATAAATACTAAAAAATACGCAACCCTCGGTGGGCGAGTCCGACTCGCCGGTACTTGGCTAGTTTTTTTTAAGGTTTGTGAATGTTTTATAAGTATAAAATTAATATTAGAGATAAGGACTATCAAATATTTCCATAGGATTGCACATCGGACTTTATCCAAAATATACGAGTAGAAACGAATATGGATTTAGACAACCCAACCCACCCAATACAAATCTATAATGTTTATCTTTGGACTTTTTAAATGAGAAGACCTGTGTAATAAAGATAATTTAAATATACGCTAAGATACTTTTACGGTTAAAAGCAACAAAATAAATCATTTTATGTGCTTTTCAATTTCGTTAGTCATAAACCATTTTACATATCATTTATCTTCCAATTTTGGCCACAAAGAGTTATAAACCCGCATCTCGTCAACGGTCATCCCGCACGGCGAATGAACCATAAAAATATTTTTTATAACTCGTGCCGTTAAAGTCACACCTTATTGTTTTATTGTCCGTGCATAATAAAACCTTTATATGGCCATGACAGACGGCAGCAGCCATTTTTCTTTGTAATGCCCTATCAATGACACTTTAGGGAAATCTATAGCTTCAATAAAATCGAACTTTTTCATAATACTGTGTCGGAAGTTTTTCGGTGCGGATTTAACTTGATTTCCCTGGAGCGCGGTGGTGATTATCTATATCTCTTTGTAATTAAAAAGGTACCTTGGTCATCATCATCATCCTAGGATGCAGGTAGGCGCTTGTTTCGTACTGTGACGGGGTCCGTTTTCCTAAAAAAGCTTAAGCCTAAACCTTTCTTAAAAAGGTACCTTGGTAACTTATACGTATGGCTAAGATAGCAAATCTTAAATAATTATAAAATTACAAGAGAAAGTCAAAAAGCAAACGCTTAAAAAATATATTAGTCACTTGTACAACCAAGACAAACCTAAAGAAAAATACGTTTAATCCGTCAAGTTGATAGGGCAGTGCTTTGGTTGTGCTTTAAGACACTAAATCGATATTTGTATAAGTACCTATTTTTAAAGTACCTCGGGCCGACTTTCCTGTTTATTGCGTTTTGTTTTTGCTTGTTCCGGTTATCGTATTTTTTATCTGTAAGCTAAAATAAATGGGTAGCAAAATAAAGCTTTTGGCGTTAAAACATAAAATGTTTTTATTTTCACTCGTTTTATTCAATCAGATTTACACAATATTCATCAGAATTTTATTTTACTCCGCTAAAGCAGTTTTCATCTGTGGTGTTACGAGTATCGCTTATCCAATTTCTCGCCTGTCTGCTTTAACCCTGAGCTTGGTAAGTGGCAGTTTTGTCACATCGTTACGTCGCTAAGTGTTGTGAAAAATGTAAAGCCCTGTCTAAGCTTGCGAGAAACTTCGTTCCAACAAGTTTCGGAAACAATAAATTGTCGTCGCGTTATTAAACGTCAAAACTGGCTCAACTACTGGCAAATCACACTCTCAGGCCAATTCGAACATACCTACCTACCTACATAGACATCAGAATCATAAAATATCTGAATGATGTCATTTAGTTATCGTGCATTTCGTTCGTACATGAATTGACACGAGAGAGACGCACGATAACGAAATTACATCATTTAGATATAATTCTGATATCTGTGTAAGTTTGAATTGCTCTTTCTGCCTTTTCGATAGTGATAATAATATAGTAATATAAATCAAAACAATAAAATATAAGCGCTAGTCAACGTCAGAACTTCGAGGAACTTTTTTGATGTAGGTATTTGTTACCTATTTTATTTTCTTTTTACGTTTCCCAATAATATGTATATAAAAACTTACTCTTATGAAATTATGACAGTGAAGCCGTCTACGTACAGTTGTACACATAATTATGCAAAAAAGTTAACACATTCACTGCCAGCACGAGCGTAGCCGATAGCACGTGTTTTCCGCTTTTTAGCGAAAAGTTCTAACGAACAGAGAACCCGCCTATAAAAGCACTGGCAGTGAATATCTATTCTGATTTTAATAACAGGTTATGAATTCGATCTGGATCAGTTATGGATTAGATCTGTCAGTGTCAAGTGGCGTTTCTGGTTGAAGCAATGTCACCTTTGACACTGACAGATCTAATCCATAACTGTGTTAAGTATTCCTAACGATGCCTAATTTCCTAGTGTTAGGAGTATCAATTGCGCTGCGCCAATTAGATAAAGATAAAAATAAAAGGCATTTATTATTTTATCTTTATCTAATTAATTAAAATTACAAGTAAGTACAAGTCATCGTACACGTGACGTTAATATGACTATGTGTACGTTATTATTTACAACGACGGGACTTAATCGCGTAAAATAAGTTTTAAATTTACCTCCGACGTTTCGAGGACGGCTTTGTCCCCGTGGTCTCGGAGTTCTCCGAAATTAAATTAAAGCATATTAAATTAAATTATATTTTGTCATATTTTTAAATTAATTTAAAATGTATTTTCAAATGCCTAACTTATTACATTTCTACATTAAATGTTATTCTGTATAGGTACTTTAGTTCTTAGCTCTTAAATGTATTGCAATACCCTCACAGGGTTGTGTTGAGACATGTAAGTAATGATTTATGCATAATATTAAGATCTTTTGTACACGCACTAAACAAGGAATAAATGAAATGAACTCACACAATATATTCCAACGCAGTTTTATGCTATAAAAAAACTGTGGACATTTTTTCATAACATTTACCTACAAAAAAGACAATTTAGAACTTAAATCTAAGTATATACTTACTTTATAATTAAATAAAAAGTACGAGTAAAATAATTAAATGAAAACCCCGAAATTAAATTGCACCAATAATTTTGTGTCGTCCATTCCCAAGCTTCCTCTTAAAACAACTGCACGTAAGAACGTAATTTGTAAGACTTTGTACTAATGGCACCGCGCAAAAAACTTTGGAAGTGTTAAGCCCGACATTATTCTTCCGGTTTTCAACATGGCGACTACCATTTTTTTAAATGCATTTAGGCATTCCGCCTAGCCGGGGAACTAGGACGGATATGTCGGTCTCGTGGCCAAGGGGCCAAATACCGACTAAACCCTCCACGGTATGCCCGTCTCGCAGCAATGGTGGCGGTGGTAAGGGATAGAACATACGCAATGCGACCAAATTAAAAATACGTTTGAACATTCCTGACAACATACCAAAAACAACCTACGTAATTTGGTCGGGTTATTTGTAGCCCATCCCCCAGTTCATCTCTACATTATTATACCTCTATGGTTCAGGTCATGTCCCAGAGCCTACCTAGCGCCACCGGAGGGATTAGGAACTATTATTTACAGCAGCTGAAAGCTGGTAACTTTTGAAACAGTTCTGCCATAAGAGATTGTCTTCCTTTCTATGTATACCATAGACATAGTATAGTAGTTATAGACATGAAACCGAGCGACCAGGGGTAAGAGAAAGACATATTCATTTATATTGACAGGTTAATGTATGGCAGCATAATCCGTTTTCTCTTTCACTCTTATAAATTTCGGTATTTCGCCATCGCCTCCTACCTATGCTGCCATAACCCGGCCATGAAAAAAAAACTCGGTCGGTAATAAGGACAAAGCATGGCACTATTTTCTTTTTCCTCTTATAGGAATCGCAATAAGACTATCTTTTTCTATCAAAGATTGTCAGGTCCTTGATGTATACCGTCCATACTTATGTGTATCAAACTTTACCAGCAACAAACAACACATTAACATAAACATTTCCTATAGTTTTTACCGCAACATATTAGGGTAAGGGTTAAGTACCCATATGTCGGTATCATAAAGAAGGGTTAACCAAACTTCGTGTAAGCCTGCTTGGTAAATGATGAGTGGAAACTTGAGGGATCGTTTATTATAGGCATCAATAGCTTAGTTTCTTTGTGGTTTCTTGTTTTTAAAGATATTGGTAAAAGTTCTGTTGGTTTGCGGTCATTGCCTACTTTGCTCCATACATACTAGGTATTTGTGTTCCAACAATTTTTATAATATATGAAAACTATATCACAACCTCATTTAAGTGTTACAACATGATGTGATGGTCTTCTTTAAATCTTATTTACACAACAAACCTACTACCACAGAATAAATAATAGTACTAGGTACAGAAGGTACACTATCTAACAAAACGCATCTATTACGACAGATATGACCGCAAGGTGGCGCAAGCGCGAGCAGGCGTCCGTTCCGTAGCGGTGCGCGGCAACTACTATAGCTAGACACCAAAATTGGTGTGGGCCGCATGTATTTGTAGTGACGCGACGAAATCGCGGAGTGAGCCACGCCTGCTACCACAATATAATAATTATTAAATACTTAAAATAATGATTTTGGAGTGAAGAAGGCACATTTTACGAACATTTTAAAATAGCTTACGTTAAATTATTATTCAGATTAAGACTATACTAGTTACTACTGCAGTATTGCGGCTCGACTTAACTGCCGACTGCATTGCTGCTGCAAATGTCAAGATCAATGTCGGTGGCCAGTAGTATTGCAGCAGTAATGCTGCGGACTGCAGGAAACGTTAAATTAAATATATTAATAAGTCCTATTACCTTTTCATCGAATTAATATTTCAGAGAGAATACCCTTCGTAATAATGATAGGTTATGTGTTAAACGATAAGGCGTAAATCTTCTTCGTACTCTCACACTATTGAATGCGCTCCTGACATCAGCCACTGACTGCGATATGTTTGCGTAGCGATGGACGGCTGTGTGCAGTGAATGTCTGAGGTTTTGTGAGAGGATGGATGATAGGTGCTCAACTGTAATAATTTAGTGTTGTAAATATATCATAGTACTAGTTGTAATTTAAATGTAATTAACTTTCATGGCGCATTAGTTTTACACTGTAATGTCATGTAAATGTGTTTTCAATAAATAAATAAAATAAAATAACAAAATCTGTCATATTTGTTAACATTATCTGCAAGTTCTATTGACTAAAACCAATAAATTTGGCATTTGTTACTTACTCGTAAGAGTTAAGACTAGGGTACTTACTTTAAAAAAAATCTCTTACATAAACGTAGTATATTATCGCGTTCCAAGCGAAATTCAATCCTATTCTCAACACCACAAAGACTAATTTCATCAATTGTCTCGCATTATATTTAACGATAATTTTTCCCAAATGTTTGGCGTTACAAATTATTATGGCGTTTTAATTTCACGCCGAAGCGTAGCTCTAACGAGACTGTGAATTAATCATCGCGGTTGACTGTTCAGTTTATTATGATTGATTAACGTCAACGGCTTCCGTTGCTTTTTTGGTGTCATACATTAGGAACAAAATTGGAATTCTCATAAGCGAGGTCAATGATACTCGCACTTAAACTATCGTGAGACATATTTCAAAATATTTATCAGTACGGTTTTTACTCACTTTTATTTTTAGTCGCTTTTGGCACTATTATTTTTAGTGCACGACGTACAACCGCCGCGGACACTCGTGCCTGAGGATGGATTCGCAAAGAATCCGAAACATGTCGCCAAAAGCAACTAAAAATAATAGTGATTAAAACCGTACTGATAAATATTTAGGTCAATGATACCTAATAGAAGAAAATATAGAAGGCTGAAAACTAGATAATTTCAGACAGCGACGGAATATACCTACCTCAAATTTTTTAATTTTTAGTCGGTTCGATTTCCAGGCGATACAAGCAAAGCAATATTTAATTATGGATACAGATACAAGCAAATTTGTAAATAAATCTGTGAATGCATTCATTATGATTATTTTTAAAAATTCGTTTTGATTATTTTTAAACATAAAAAAAATGTTGACTTTAAGTGAAATGAGCTAACTTAAGGTTTTAAGGCACCTTCCCTCCAGGCTCATTAGTTTTTTCCACACTGTATATAATAATTATTAGATTTATTAGTATAGTCTACGGAAGCTTGCTACTCGGCTATAAAGACCGCAAAAAAAAAGCCATAAAGCTATAAAGGCTATAAAGGGCGTCAGGTATGTTCGTGGAGGCGCGTACGGACTGCTTCGGTGCGATAATACGCAAAAGAACTGCCTCCCTGATGCGTCGCGTGCGAGACGGTTCCAACAGCCTCGTGCGCCTAGTGTTAGAGTCGCCTGCTTGCGCCTTCTGGAAACATTGGGACAATGTACATATGGGATCCAGAGGCTTAGTTTATAGGTTATTATAAGTTAGTATAGGTTTAACTAACATAGGCTTAAGGGAATGTACACTAACACTATGGACATTAGTCTGAAATAAAATATATTGATTGATTGATTGAAAAGACGCAATTTTCCTTATAAAATTAGAAATAGATGCTGTGATGCGGTTACTTTTGGTCATGAGCTAAAGAATTCAACAGTTGTGATATTGATGCTATATTTAAATTTTAGTCAGTCGTGTTCTACGAGATCTTCCCTAAATTATATTTATAAATACAAAACGAAAGCCATTAAAAACGATTTTAGTTCTTTTTAAGAAATATACAAAAAACTTTCAAGATCAAAGCGACTGACTTTAAATATGAAGTTTACACGTTTTAACATCTTAAAAGAAACTAAGTGTTAAAAAAGTAAAACGACGATCCCACTAATGGCTCAAATAACTAAAATAGCTTGCGTATACAACGATTTCACGACTCATAAATTGCGTCTTAAATAGCAGAAAACGCTTCCCTCATTTAATATTCTACGGTCAGCAGAGCTAAGAAAATTTCAATCTTATTCCGACAGCGATAGGATTGAAATTGATTTGGCCTTTAACATTTTATTTGTACTGACATTCGTAAATTAAGTACAGTGACATCAAAAAGGCGTTTAAGTTTTAAAATACGGACGAGCGTTCGCTCATAAAGCAATAAAAAGAGATTAGTGGCTTTCAAACTTCCAATTTCGGTTAAATTCGGAGCTTAAAAACCGAGTCGGACTCGCCCACCGAGGGTTCCGCACTTTTTAGTATGTGTTGTTATAGCGGCAACAAAAATACATCATCTGTGAAAAATTCAACTGTCTAGCTATCACGGTTCATGAGAATCTTTCTTGCCTGGCCTGCCTGGCCTAGTGACAGACAGACAGACGGACAGAGAAGCCTTAGTAGTAGGGTCCCGTTTTTACCCTTTGGGTACGGAACCCTAAAATGATGTCGACTGAGTTGGGGTATTTTCAGTTTTAGTTAAAAATTAAGAGGCGTTTGACGTTTAAATTTAGGTACGTATTTTAGGAAAAGGAAAAACTAATGGTGATTAATTTTATTTCTAACGGCTTATTTTTAAACATATTTACCATGTCAATAAAAATAGCGTCGGACCAAACTAACTGCATGGCATTAGTAACGACAAAGTGTGGGAATATTATATTAAAGTTGGTGCAGAGAGTGTAGGCGGACTCTAACAGGCACTTCAAAATCTTCTCACGTAGTTATCCTTGGGGAAGTTCAGTCCAGAGGGCCAACGCGAACCACGTTCGACGTGTTGCTATGTCACACTTACTTAAGAATTCACAAGAGCGACAGAGAGGCAACACGTCGAAC
This sequence comes from Cydia strobilella, assembly GCF_947568885.1. Lineage (NCBI taxonomy): Eukaryota > Metazoa > Arthropoda > Insecta > Lepidoptera > Tortricidae > Cydia > Cydia strobilella. Next base: position 26,577,042 of record NC_086042.1, read on the forward strand.
AAAGTTTGCAGTAGGCCCTTAGCGACGTCGTAGACGTCCTTTGACTAAAATGATGACGATTCTAAAATGAAAACCTAAATAATTCCGAAAACGTAAACGGCCGATTTTTATTAGCCTCAGCACGATTTATTTATGTCGTCAGATTTCGATATAATTTGGTGGATAGCATTTCCCTGTTCTGTACATAATAAGCGCAATTTCCGTATGTTCAACAAAATCTTCCACTGAGCTATGAAAAATATGTTATTACCGTAACTTAACGGAAAATTACATAATTTTTTTCTTATACCCAGAATCTTTTCAAACTAGCCAAATTTTATCCAATTCTTACGAAAAAAAAATCCAACAAGGTTTCAAGCTTTTGTGAATATGATTATTGGATAATACTAACTATGGTATGAAAACAAATCATCATTCGCTTGCCCTTGTCCCATTCACTTGGGGTCGGCGCAGCATGTCTTTTTCTTCCATACCTCTCTGTCACCCGTCATCTCATCATTCACTTGCGTTAGTTTCATATCATCTTTCACACAGTCCATCCACCTTTTCCTCGGTTTTCCTCTCCTCGTACCTCCCTCCACATTATGAAAACAAATAAACAACAATAATATACGCATTGCTATCGGAACAAATAAAATTTTTTTATTAAATGTTTTGATTTGTGTTTTCTAAGTAGTCACACTACTTATATATAAATTATAAATTGAATTAGATGTCATATATTTAAAAAAAGACGAAGTCCTCCAGTGTTGAAGGCCGTAGCGGTGAAGCGCTTACTGTTCGCCCTTAGAGTTGGTCAAAGACGCCTAGTCTTACTAAGATGGCATATAGTCAAGAAATTAGGACCGGTTCCACCGTGGCGAGGTGGCCCAGGGGTTCAAGGCGGCATTGCTAATAAAGAATCCGGCCTTCACCACTGGAGGACTTTGTTACTTTTCCTTTAATATATGGCATCTATTTCAGTTTATAACAATAATATAAATAAATAATAAATAAATAAATAAATATTATAGGACATTCTTACACAGATTGACTAAGTCCCACGGTAAGCCCAAGGAGGCTTGTGTTATGGGCACTCAGACAACGATATATATAATATATAAATACTTAAATACATAGAAAACACACACACATCGCGACTCAGGAGCAAATATCTGTGCTCATCACGCAAATATAACAAAGATAACTTGCTTACTTCGAGTGTAAGTTAGATTATTGCTAAGAAGTCTTTGGAACATCGATGAGTAATAGGAATTTCTATTTATGCCCTAGATATTAACACCATCCGGATACGATACGACAGCGTTCCACACGGATAGGAGCAGGCATAATTATGGCCTGTCTTTCATCAATTTGACTGTCATCTGACATCAAAAATTACTATTCGAGTATTTTACACCAATTATTACTTAACTACCTACCAAATTAGACACGTTACTGAAAACGATTTGTTCACTAAACGGAGGAAAAATATAGGAAGTATAATATCATCATGTTAAGTATAATCATATTAATAAAATCAAGCCTATAAAAGATAAAAAAGGTTATCCCATAAAAAGTGGTGTGCCAGCGACTAGTCAAAACTTAATCAATAATATTGTATCAAACATCTACAAAGATATTTCCAGTTTTTAACAATTATGGTTTGGTATTACTGTAAATAATAAATCTGTTTCCATTACTGCTTGTTAAAACTTGTAACTATATTTCGTTTTTAAATAATATACTTAAGTATTTCATTTATATTATAAACTTTGTTATAATTCAAATTTTGGGGTCAAGTGTATTTCTGTGTGTGTCTCGTGTTTGGGTTAAGTTGCTTATAATGTGTTCTTATTTTTATTTCTACCATTAAATTCGTACTTGAATCTGCTAGCGCCGTACAGTATAAATACCTCTTTTAGTTGTAGTAATAATGGTCAGCTAACGACAATTTATTGGATCTTTAGCATTCACTTCAATTGTTCGGTAATATCATAACTACGAGTACCTACGACAAGAATAATGGGTATTGTTTGATGGCCTAGAATAACTTGTATTGATCAAAAACTTATGCGTTACGCTCTTACAAATAGGTAAAGACAAGCTTGTATTTGAACGATGAACAGTCTAGAAAGAAAAAAAAACTCACTTCAAAATTACTTTTTCTTGGCACTTTTAATAAAATTTAGTTTTTTAGAAAAGTTAAATTAGACGAGGTGTAGTGAACGACGATATAGGGCGTCCGGAGCGGATGAGCGCGTTGACAAAAAATAGTAGCAACGCCAAAGAGGATATAATAGGATAGAGCGTTACTGTCTTAGTAAATTTTTAAGCCACAGTAATTCACTGCTATCTATCGACACACGATTAAAACTAAAAAAAATATATCAAAAAATGTATTTATATATGGATAAATGTTTTTTTTTTATTTGCAATATTTGCTTTAATTATTTTTATATTATTTTGACCCATGTTCTTTCACTGATATGCGTTAAAAGTGTTAAATAACAAACGAAACCGGCAACGCAATCTATACGAGAGTAGGCCAAAGGTACTGGCGCCATCTGCATTTTCGAATCACGTTTTTTCCTTAGACTGTAACTGTATACATCTATTACGGAGTTATATCTATCTTTGGCAACGCTAACTGGCGCGGCACGTGCGGCGGATTTTGACTTACAATGACACCCGCGCCATCTAGCGGACGCCCTTACATCGAAGTAAAATATTAACGAAAAACATTAAACTGACTAATCCAATGTTTTTCTGTTAGTACGGTCGAGTTCCCAAACATCCTTTACACACCAACGTTCCAAATTTATTTACATGTCGCGTGCCATTGTCAGAGACAATGATACACAATGGGCCACAGCTCACACAAAAGGAACAATGGCTTTTGTTTAACAGAGTACCGTCTTATAGTCTGCATCTTCTCAAATGACTTTTTCGTCTAAGACGGTAATCTGTTAAACAAAAGCCATTGTCTCATTTATGCGAGCGGTCGGCCATTGCGTGCCATTGTGTGTGAGCGCCGCACGCGCCGTGGCACGCGCCGACACACAATGGTACACATAGACGAAAAAGTCATTTGAGAAGATGCAGACTATACACGCTTTGTATATATAATTATTTTTGGAACGTTTGCTTGCAAGGATTTTTGTGAACTCGACTATACAAAGTGAACGTATGACACTTTAAATATGTCAATTATTTCATTTAAATTCGTTTTATAATATCCTACTTTGAAATAGTTACCAAAGCATTTAACTGGCCAATAATGGACCTTGTCTCGTTGCAATAAGGTTTATGTTCAGTGAACTGTACATAGTTTACAAATCTCTGTCGTCGGTGCATCGACATTTCAGACACGCGTCTCCGCACATCCACAGATGTGTATTATTTATGGCCGAAGTCCTTTCTCGGAATATTTGCATTGCTCGAAAATACTAACTTGAAATAAATGGCAGTCAGCTGCTTTTACAGCTCACAACTCGTGTCTCTTTTGTATCCAACTATGGAACAAATCAGATTATTTTATGAAATATTTTGATGTGTTTTTTAAGGGTCCGCTTTCCTACTCAATCTTCACCACTTTGCCCGGCCTTCGGCATCCTCAGGTGTAGTAACACTACTATATAGAAATTATAAACTGAAATAGATATTTTTCTTTAGTGTATGATATCTATTTCAGTCTCTTTTGTATATATAATAGACCAGAATCTCTAGAACTGTGTCGTATGCATAGTTATTAGACCGCAGTTTGCCTTCTGATACTTGTAGACTGCTCTTAGGTTTTAAGAAACTCGATATTGCCAGGCTGAAGTTGCCAGTTTTTACCACCAGCCCCTTGAATTTTATCCTTACAATTCTCATACTTTCGACGTCGAAAAAAACTACACCCTTTTCACAAATATCTTCATTCCATATTTTTCATATTTCATGTACTTAAATCGGTTAAGCAGTTAAAGCGCGAAGGTGTAACAACAGACAAATAGACAGGCAGACAGAGCTACTTTCGCATTATCAATATTATAGTATAACACTTTAAACTCACCCATTTTGTACACATAATTAATGTCATTAATGGATCTAACGCGGTTAAATTTCATTATTTTACCTTTATCCGACGTTTTAATTGACCATTTTGCTGGGACGTCTCTTCCGTGACCACAGCTAGTGCAACCTACCTGAAACGTCGGATAAAAGGTAAAATAATGAAATTTAATCGTGTTAGACCCGTTAATGACATTAATTAATATTATGTTGTAAGTATATAGAGAATATTAGTATAGGTTAGTACTTAAAAAACATATTTATAAACTACTTAGTAGTTTATAAAAGCATTCAAAATATTTATCAGTACGGTTTTTACTCACTATTATTTCCCGCCCCATCAGCGCGTGCGCAACGAGCGACGAGGCGGGCGGCGCGGGCAGTGCACGACGTACAACCGCCGCGGACACTCGTGCCTGAGGATGGATTCCCAAAGAATCCGAAACATGTCGCCAAAAGCGACTAAAAATAATAGTGAGTAAAAACCGTACTGATAAATATTTTGAAATATGTCTCACGATAGTTTAAGTGCGATTATAAAAGCATTGTTGAAAATATCATTTGATAAAAACTTACCCATATATAAAATAATAGCGTTTGTTCGCCAAACTAGGCACTACTATTCTAAATAACTATTCTTATAAAGCTTTTAACGTTTCCTCCTACGTTAAACTTTTTCAAAAATAAATCAAGACAAAGCTTATTTCAGCTTAGTCCAAAGAAACCTACGAACAAATGATAACAAGAAGGCAATTAGATAAAAGTATAAAAGCCTATAGTATACAGTATCTATGATTCATTTTGTTTAACCCAAGCGAACTGGGTCAGGAAAAGGAGAAAAACAAGTTAGGCGGCTTTCGCACTGAGCGGGTGAAACGTGGCGTTACGTACAATGAAATAAAATGTTTGTTTAATAGTAACAAATTATTTTGTACTACTTACAATAAATTGGGACTTGCAAACTATGTGTTACACCGGCCAACAGGTCGGTTTGTAACAATAAAATCGGTTTTAGGATATTGATAAATAAAAAATATTTCTTAAAATTTAGTTATTGTAAAATACCTAATCAATGAGTTCTGCTAAATATTTGTGTCGTATCTTGCCACGTCTATTCTCTATGGTCCAGTAGGTTTCTCTTCTCTCCAACAATTTGCAGCACTTCTAGTTCATTTTTCTCTTTACGGCCACCATCTTTGACGGTAATTTTCCAATACCTTTTAACTTATAATTGCTAGTTTTTCATAATTTGTATTGTTTTTGATTTATCATTGTTGACATTTTATAATTATATGTTTGCATGCCGAATAATTGACGATCATAATATAAATTCATATAGATTAGTGTAAGAATAATTTATATTGTAATTTATCATTATGAAAGAAATAAACTAAACTAAACTAAACTAAACTAAACTAAACATCCAACTTATTCTCTCCGTCCTCCACAGCCACTCTATAAGCTTCTAATCGTTTCCTATCTTTCTACCTCACAATAATAATGCTAAATCATAATCATAATCGGTTGAAGCGGACTTGCATCTTCAAGTCGATAACTGGCGGGAGATTGCGCAGAATCGAGACAACTGGCGTTTACTCGAGTCGGAGGCCATTGAGGCCAAGACTCATTTTGGCTCGCTGTGCCTTTAAGCGCCACTTGCACCATCCCAGTCTAACCCAGAGTTAAGCGGTTAAACCGTTAACCCAGTGTTAAATTGTACTGGTAACCATGATAGTCTATTGGTAACATTTCAAGGCGGTTATGATCTTTTACTACGAGGTAGTTATCCTAATTTGTGGTATACCACCAATGGTATTGTATTCTTGAGACTCTTTTAGTAAACTGGCTCAGTTCAAAAAGATTTACACTATAAACTGAAGTAAATGTCATATACTAAGAAAAAATGACCAAGGCCTCCAGTGCCCCAGGCTGACGCAGCCAATTTGGTATGTAATCTTATATGGCACAGGCACCTGCCGCGATAGCAGAGGACGCTGGTTCGTTTCCAGCCTGGGGCACTGGAGGCCTTGGTCATTTTTTCTTAGTATATGACATTTATTTCAGTTTATATTTTTATATAGTAGTGTTTCTACTTAAAATAAAAACAAATTAAAGTATTTTTTGTAAATAATTTAATTTGTTCTAATACTTCTAACAGTATTTACACTATAACTCCAGGTTTAACCGGTTAACCCCGTGTTAGTGAATGGTGCAAGTGGCCCTAAGTAGTAGACAGTGGCCCTAAGTGGTAGTAGTATTAGTATAATTATAATCATGTTAAGCCAGCGTTCCTTTTAATAATTGTTGCTCTGTGTACAATGACCCTAAACTACTTCGCGTCGGAATTGTCTTGTACACAGTTAGATTCATTAGTAGCACTAAATGAACACAAGTGCAATGAGAATCCAGTCACTCGGGTTTGCTTTACGGAAAGCATTTCAGAGGAAGGCAAATGAGAAATCAGTTATCGGTAAACCATTCATTTTAACCAAAGAGAATAGATAGAGGGTTACTGTCATAGTACATTTTGTAGTCACAGTAAATTTACTGCCATCTATCGACACACGATTAAAACTAAAAATTAAAATTTATAATATGTGTCCATGTGTTACAGGCAATAAAAAATATTAATTAATTAATTCATAAAAATATCAAAAAAGTTATATATATGGATACCTACATTTTTTTGTTGTATTTTTTATTTTATTTTGACCCATGTTATTTCACTGATATGTGTTAAAATTGTTAAATATCAAACGAAACCGTTAACGCCATCTAACCGAAAATATGCCAAAGGTGGTAGCGCCATCATATTAATATTCATTTTATTGGTAGTATTTAATTATATGTCAACATTAAGACCCAGAACAACATACAATGAACTACAATCCAACTGAAAGAGAATGGAAGACAGCAGAACGCATAACAGAACATAGCAAAACGACCTGGGCGGTAAATAGTTTCGATAACTTTAAATCGCCGGGAACGGACGGAATCTACCCAGCCCTACTAAAGTGGGGAGGACATACATTAATAAAACATTTATCCAATCTACTGTGCAGCTGTATAGCCTTTAGATATATACCACAGAAATGGAGGGAAGTGAAAGTGATTTTCCTACCAAAACCAGGAAAAACCGATTATTCAGATCCTAAGTCTTTCAGACCAATCAGCCTTACGTCCTTCATGCTAAAAACACTAGAAAGACTATGTGACAGAGAGCTGAAGGACACGGCTCTAAAAAACATAGAAATTCATCCAAACCAACACGCCTACAGTCAAGGTAAATCAACTGACTCAGCTCTCCACGCTGTAGTAAGCAACATAGAGAATGCGTTGGCGAGGAAAAACTCCTGTCTAGGCACCTTCATCGACATAGAGGGAGCCTTTGACAAGACCAATTTCAGCAGCATTCAACAAGCATTACATAGACATGGAACCAACCCGCTCATAATCGAATGGATAATGAACATGCTAAGACAGAGAATAATAAGACTAACAGAAAATCAAAATCACCAGGCACTAGTCATGAGAGGATGCCCCCAGGGAGGAGTACTCTCACCATTGCTTTGGAACCTGGTTGTAAACGATTTGATAACAAAACTAAACAACAAACATTTTATGACCATAGGGTACGCAGATGACTTAGTAATACTAATCAGCGGCCTAGTAATAAACACACTGTGCGATCTCACACAGACAGCACTGAAGATAGTAGAGAAATGGTGCAAGGAGAATGACCTATCGGTAAACCCAAAAAAGACCGACACAATTCTCTTCACCCATAAACGAAAACTGGGTACATACGAAATGCCAACACTTTTTGGCACAAAACTGACACTTTCAAAGGATGTAAAGTACCTAGGCATAATCCTGGACGATAAACTGAACTGGAACAAACACCTGGACAACAAACTGAACAAAGCAACAGTAGCCTTTTGGCAATGCTGGAGGATGGTAGGCAAAAGATGGGGACTTGCCCCTCACATAATACTATGGCTGTACAAAATGGTAATAATGCCAATGATCAGCTACGGCGCGGTTGTATGGTGGCCCCGCACCCAGCTAACCACAGTAATAGACAAACTAAATAAAACACAAAGACTAGCATGTGTGGCTGCAACGGGCTGCATGAGAACTACTCCGACTGCAGTTCTAGAAATAATGCTAGGACTCCTGCCACTACACATGTACATACAGAAAGAAGCGGCTGCCACAGCTCTTCGTTTGAAGAATCTAAACCTATGGACATCTTTCAGCTCATCGCACAAGAAGATCTATGAAAATACGATCTCAAAAATGCCCATGCTGGAAGCGCCTATCGACAAAATACCAAAAACTATGATCTTCTGGAAAGATTACGCCATATCCTTAACAGAAGATCCGAAAGAAGGACTAAACCAAACAAACCTAAGAATATTCACAGATGGCTCAAAAACAAACGAAGGGACAGGATGTGGTGTCTTCTCAGAGGACCTGAACATTCACATCACAAAACCCCTTGGTGAACACAATACGGTATTCCAAGCTGAATGTGTAGGAATAATAGAAGCTTGCAATGCTATTACAAGACGACAAGTGAAACACGAAACCATACTAATACTGTCAGACAGTAAATCGGTACTACAAGCGCTATGCAGCGACAAACTTACCTCAGAGCTTATACTTGAATGCCATCGGAGCCTCACTGAAGTGAGCAAAGAAGGCAACAAAGTAAGAGTACAATGGATAAAGGGGCATAGTGGATCAAGAGGAAACGATGCAGCGGATGAACTGGCCAGGAAAGGTTCAGAAACACCGGCATATGGACCCGAGCCAATTATGCCTCTACCAATATCCTACATACACAACCAGCTAGAACAACATCACAGACAACTGCACAACAAGTACTGGAATGAAATGAAGACATGCAGGCAAACCAAAGAAATTCTACCGGAACTGAACCACAAACTTACCAAAATATTACTGAAAACACCAAGAAGCCAACTACGTAAAATAGTAGGATTAATAACAGGACATAACACACTAAACAAACACCTACATATTATGGGTAAAACGGACAGCCCCATGTGCAGAGCGTGCATGGCAGAAGAAGAAACAACAAAACATATTCTCCTAGACTGTAAACAGGTAGAAGTATATAGGAGCAAATACCTAGGAAATCCATGCACACTAAAGGAAGCAACTAGCAACCTGAAGACCTTGCTAGGCTTCGTGGAGGAGCTGGGGTGGTTAGAGTAGCGCTACCTCGTTTCACGCAAAATAGGAACATTGGATGTCAAGTTGCGGAAAATGCCCAGCAAAACTAACTAACTAAGATAAAATACAAACAGCATTCTTATTATTAGCGTCTTACAACTATGTATTAATAACTCCCCATGGTCGTAAAAGGCCTGCTCGAGAAGCCATATAATCATTTAGAAAAAAAAGGGGTTTCCTTCTAACTTTTGAACCATCAGTCCAAAAAATATAAAAAAAAAACCCCAAAAATAGTGCTTAACAAACACATTTGATAACAGTGTGAGATAAAATTGTGATCAGTTAAGCCGTTTATGAGTTATCGCTAAAAGGCTTCCCTTCTTATTTTATTTAAAAACCTGGCAACCCCTATTTGTGACCGGATTTTTGCAGGCAACCCTATACCACTGTATTCGCAATAAAATTACCATGGAGACTATATAAAGGAGCCAAATCTCTATGTATGAAAAGTGTCCACCAAAAAACAGTAATTAGGCGGCGCCACCATACACCGAAATACTACCAAAAACAACCTACGTAATTTGGTCGGGTTATTTGTTGCCTTATATGGTTCATGTTATACTCATGTCCCAGAGCCTAACTAGCGCCACCGGAGAGATTAGGAACTATTGTTTAAAGCTGAAAGCGGTCACTTTTGCAACAATTCTGCCATAAGAAATTGGCATCCTTTCTATACCATCCATAAAAATTACCATTATTTTGACATATAATTCAAGCATCATATAGATGAGTGCAATTATCGATAAAAACTCATCTGTTTAAACACGGCAACTACATAATAGTGACCGGAAAAAGATAGGCACACTAGTTGATTCATGTTGTACAAGTTGTATACTTTCCATTGGAACTTATTTCTTTCTCTGACGGTAAAAGTTGAAGATTTTTTTTTTTGCAAGAAATTATTAAAAATAGCCTTGACCATATTTCTTTAGGCAACCCTGTTTATTTATGTTCAAAATATAAGTTTCGTGAAGGTTATATTGGTGAAGATTGACCATAACGTGTCTCCTTTAGCTTTTTTTTGAAAATCGACTTGTTTTCACGAGACTGAGAGCTTACTTTAGTTTGATTATTTTTACATATTTTCGTACAGTATTTTATGACATACCTAGTCATCTAGAAATAAGATATTTTTAAAACTTATTATGAACCTTGTAGCTTGAAATAAATTAATTTTATTTTAGTCTTTATTAAGTCTTTTAACGGAACTCAAACGGATCCGAGCCTCCTAATAAAGGCTATAGAGAAAATAGACGTTATCGTATGATTTGTGTAGGTACATAGTACCATAAATTTATTATAATGGTTTATTTTTGTAAAAAAATTAGTTTTCTGAAAAGGACTCACGTGTCTACAAAAACTCGGGGCATTAAAAAGTTGAAAAAAAAGGTTCGACTTAAAATTGTAAGAGTAAAAAACTAAGTTGAGTCTTAAGGCGGACTCGAAGGACTCGAGTCTTAATTTAAGATTAAGACTCAAAACTATATCTTTTTTTTTATGATATAGGAGGCAAACGAGCAGTCGGATCACCTGATTGTAAGCGATCACCGCCGCCCATGGACACCCGCTGAATGTTGAATCTGACTGAACGTTCAACATAATTTCTGAAACCGTCTGATTGTGATTGCATTCAACGGAGATTATTCATGTGATTGCGTTATTGCCTCGCAAACAGCATACATAACTCACGTCGGTCGCCTCGGAGATAAAGCATCTGTCTCTTTCTGACAAGGAGAGCGAATGCTGTGAAGCGTTATCCAAGACAGAAGTTAAATGCGGAAATTGTAATCGAGTTAAATTCTCATTGGTTCGCGCTTAACGTTATTTTAGGTGAGAATGTTTGTTATTTTATCTACTTAGGGGAAAGTGGGTCAAGGTGGATCATTTTTTTTGTAAGAGCTTTTGCGCCATCTTAACTTGAAATTGGCGTAGAGTATTAATATAAAACTGTTAAACCTTATTTAAAAAGAAACCTGTTAGGAAGCTTAGAAATAAAATGAGTTTGAGAAAATATTTTTGGTACAAGCTTTTATCGCTGACTCTACTTTTCTTTCCACAGGCAACTAATACTCATTGAGACAATTCTAAACCCAAACACAATTAGGTTGCGTTGTTATCACAGAGTTCCTATGGCTGCCTCCTGTCTCCATCATCAGCCTCGATGGTACCATAATATTGCATTGTCACCCGACTTACATATGTGAAATTTTCAGTTGCATCGGAAACCGGAAAGTGGGTCAAATTTAACTTGCAAAATTTGACCCGTACAAACATAGTTACATACATATTTACTTACATAGGTACATTGCAAGCTTGTAAAAAGCTTGTAATAAGATGAAATCCACTGTTACCCATGTGACTAATAGTGGACCTCCGTTGATTAAACGAAACAATAAGATCTCTGCTACGTTGTTTGAGCCTTTATCCATTAAAATATTGTTGTAATGTAAACAATATTTTGATAGCGAAAATACGTCTATTGAGTACTTGGAGGATATAACCAAACGGAGTAGTCATTAACAGGCATTCCCCTCTGTCGAAATTCTATGACCAATGGTCATACACATTGTATGGACTGACGTTTATCTGATATGGCTATTTTTACGTGACGTATACATTTGACAGGCCCCTCCACCGCAAAAATCGACAGACTGTTTTGTACAGAAATTTACAGACAAGGCGTCTCCATTTGGTTATATCTTCCAAGATTGAGCGTAAAGGGGCCCACTGATTATCAGTCCGCCGGACGATAGCAGCCTGCCAGAACAAAAATTTGATAGTTCCGAACAACTGTCAAACGGACGATAAAATTTGTGGCATGGAGACTATATAAAGGAGCCAAATCTCTATGTATGAAAAGTGTCCATCAAAAAACAATAATTAGGCGGCGCCACCATACACCGAAATACTACCCAAAAACAACCTACGTAATTTGGTCGGGTTATTTGTTGGTTCATGTTATACTCATGTCCCAGAGCCTAACTAGCGCCACCGGAGAGATTAGGAACTATTATTTAAAGCTGAAAGCGGTCACTTTTGCGACAATTCTGCCATAAGAGATTGGCATCCTTTCTATACCATCCATAATTTGTGGCTTTAATAGTGTCAATTGACAGTAGCACACGTACCTAATATTAAGTATCATTTTGTTTATTTGTATACTATGAGAAAATTATGCAAGTCACAAGTAACATAAATACATTACATATTTGCAACTTAACTAACTATAAATCGAAATCGGATTGAATTTATAGTACATCCCGACGTTTCGAACCCTTTACAGCATTCGTGGTCAACGGGTGACTCACAAGACAATATTAAAATAAATTAACCATTATTATTATTATATTTTGGAGCCAAATAAAACTGTAAATTAATTAATTACGGTTTATTAACAGGTATACACATGCGTTCCGTTACATGGCATGAATTACAGTTCATGTCTCAGTGTTGCCACTGGAAACTCTGTGACAGGTTATAACATTAACTATAATAATTTTATGTTATTTCTCCCTGCCAGTAGCTAGGACAGGTGTCCCCAGAAGCACTAACTTAGGTCTCTCGGTCCAGCGAGCTTGATCTAGGTCACATCCGTAATTTGTAGCTCAGCTTGCACTACCACTTGGCCCGCGACTTTATCTAATTTTGCATCATTCTTTTATTAGGTAACTTTGCTCCTCATTAAGTGCCATAATAGGTTGTTTTGCAGTGAAAAGGAAACAGTTTTTGTTTGAGAAATTTAGGACAAGTTTACAATTTAAAACAAGCAAAAAAATGTATCTGTCCTCCCTGGCCTTTTGGTACAATGTAGGTGCAGTCGCCATCAGATATATCGGAGCGGCCAAGGTGCCCACAAATATCTGAACACGTCTCTATTGTGAAGGCGCTAGAGTGCATGTTCAGATATTTGTGAGAACCTTGGCAGCTCCGATATATCTTATGCCGACTGTACTAAATTTTGGCCAAAATAGGTGTTCCGTACTTCACTTTTAGCGACACTTAAGCTATTGTCAACCGCAATCATTATTAACACTTCGAGTGACTTTCATCAATGCGCATCAATGTCATATTTATTCTTAACAAATATAATTTATGACAAAAAAACTGTTTACGGCATAGTATAATATATGTTATTTTATCTATGGTTTACGGTTTGTGCTAGTGCTGCACTCTGGCCGCAGAACTGCAATAATACTCCCTATTGTATGCAGGTATTTACCTATTATACTTTTTAAAACGAACTATTGTCAGCGAATTCTCGTAGAAGTGGTCATAAATATTTAACTCCATTTTTTTAATTTAGTCTTCTGTCAAATTTCAAAATTGTCAAAGTTTCTATAGTTTGTCAAAGGACTGTCTTATTTCAAACATAGATAGAGAGAATCATACTATCTTTATCTTACACTCTAGTACTAGCACCCAAAAGAAAAGGATGAGTATAATTTTTTTTGTTCTTATTTACTGCCAATTTGGTTTGACCAACTATAGCTTCAATGATTTGCTGCGCGTTTTTCTGTCAGTATCTATATAATGACAGGTTAATGTACCTAACGCGGCAAATGATGATCCTATGGATGGTATAGAAAGGATGCCAATCTCTTATGGCAGAATTGCCGCAAAAGTGACCGCTTTCAGCTTTAAATAATAGTTCCTAATCTCTCCGGTGGCGCTAGTTAGGCTCTGGGACATGAGTATAACATGAACCAACAAATAACCCGACCAAATTAAGTAGGTTGTTTTTGGGTAGTGTTTCGGTGTATGGTGGCGCCGCCTAATTACTGTTTTTTGATGGACACTTTTCATACATAGAGATTTGGCTCCTTTATATAGTCTCCATGGATGATCCTACGACATTTCATTTTTATATGGATTAGCTGTCACGTAAAACGTTTGTAGAGATTTTTTGGGAACTTCAACACAATAACTTATTAAGAAATGTATCATTTAATGAATAAAAATACGGTAACACCATATGTCTGCATCTGTGCAAATTAAGCCCTACTAACTTAATTCCTGGTAATAGCGAGGTGTCTCTAGCACTAACTCAGCTCGGTCCAGCGGGTAGATCTGGGTCACATCCTGCTCGTAATTTGTAGCTTGGCTTGCATTAGGCTCTCGCGAGTCCTCTATAGCAACATTATTATTTAGTTTTGCCCACGTGAAATTGAATTTCTGTTAAAATTCAAATACTAGTTAGGTGAAAAATATAAAAGGGATTATTTAACGTGAAGGTTAAGTACACTTATTTATAATTTTTTGTTCTATGCAAGAAATATTAAAGTTTTTAAAACTTTTTAGAGTTAGATTTATAGGAATAGAAACATATTTTTTATTCATCTTATTTAGCCTATACTTAACTAGATAAGACTGTGGGAAAAGTAACGATATTAGTATATTTGCCAAAGAAAATGATCAATTATATCGGGTTGGCCTAAAATCGAACATGGAAAAAAACTAGCATTTTCACTATATTTATTTATTTAATCTTTATTGCACAAAAGTAAATACAAATGTACAAAAGGCGGACTTAATGCTACAAGGCTTTACATAGTAAATTAATATTATTTTAAAATTGGTCACACGTAATCCATATTATCCATAACTCGACCTGTTTTAAAATATATTTGAGTCTCACGGGTTATACATAGTATGTTGTGCACAAACAATAATGTGTAACAAATTGCTTACTAGAATTTGAGCCGTTCAGCGCTAGGCGCGCCTTGAAATTTCATTTCAGGTTTCATCTCGGCAATTTACTGGGCTAATGTTCCAATCGCTTATTCAACAGGCAAATAGCCTGGATGCTCATTGGACCATCCATATTTATACTGATTAAATGAGCTGTTTGTTACTGATAGTTATTTCAATTCAATCCAAATACTTAGTACAATTAAGTGTACCAATATTTTCGTACATTTTTCGCACAGTCCGTTTTTTTACCGTTATTTACCATGGAAAAAGGTAAAGGAAATAGGAAAATAAAACTAACAATATATTCTTTGGAACGATCAACCTCTCAATATTGATATGGAATACATTCCAATATAATAATGTTAGCGGAGGTATTTTTGGCAGATATATCCAATTACACTGGTTTTGAATTCACCTGATCTCGGCAAGTAAGAGAATCGATGCTCTGAGATGGTCCAGAGGTCAACGAACATTCTTCCCCGTGGGCAATATCATCTAAGACAGTATTAGCACTGAGCACCATGTGTTCTATAAAATATTACGAATATGTTGGCATTGTGTGTTAAAGCAACCAATATAAATGCATTTCAAGGTTCTAGCTGTGGTGAAACAGGGCAAATATAATCAATATTTAACTTTGTAAGTTCCCGCAGACATCTTGTACAAGTACAAATTCAATTCGAGTTTTGAACTCATAAGGGCCACTTTGCACCTTTCACTAATCCGGGGTGAACCGGCAAAAGTTAGTATGGTTACCATTAGTTACTATGGTTACCAGTACAAGTTGATACTGGGTTAACGGTTTAACCGGTTAACCTCGGGTTATTTAATTGGGATGGTGCAAGTGGTGCTTATAGAAATAAAATAAAAAAACTAAATTTACAAATACCAAAATTGCTATGGGGATCTTACGAGGATAGAAGGGAATGAGAAAAAAATACGATATTATCTATATATCAAAATGATAAAAAAATACAAAAATAGATAACTAACCAACTTAAAACACCGCAAAATTTTCCAAAAGTATAAGCCTATTTCTTTACGGCTTATTACAATTTCAGAATAGTAAAAACACTCGAAAATACTTTAGATAAGGTCGACAAGCGCTGCGTAACTTCATTTAATATTAAGTACAAAATCCTCGCCAAAACTTCGCGTCAGTCGGTAAGATGAAGTGGGCCTTTGCCGCTCAAATAAAGTGAAATGTTTATAAGAAACGTGCGCCACTTGACAAATGTATGCCAGGAATCCGGGCGCCCGGCTATTTTTTACATAACGTTCGTTCTTTGGAAATATTATGTAGGTATATAAAATATACTGTGGCATTGTGGACTGAAGTGCTTAATTTAAACTTATAAAAAAAAATAAGCAGGAGATTCTCTAAAAAGTACGATATACTCGTAGATAGAAATAAGAAGGTAAGCTTATTGTTCACTGCATAACTACATAGATAAAAATCCATTTACAGTAAGTTTTAAGCGAGCTTAGCAAAAACTTATTTATGCATTGAAGCTTAATAAGTTTTAAGCAAGTTTATAATTTATTAATCATAAGTTTAACCATACCTTCCTTACAACTTATTATTATTAAGTAAGGAAAGCCATGGAGTGAGCACTCAAAGCTCAAAGCCCATTTATATCTCTATGGTTATAGCATAGACTAGAGTAACTTATACTAGAGCGGTACTGTCATAGTAAATTTTGTAACCCCAGTAAATTCACTGCCATCTGTCGACACACTTTAAAACTAAAAATGAAGATTTATAAAAATACGATAAAATGTATTTAAATATGGATAAATGATTTTTTTATTTGCATTAAATAATTATTTTTATGATTTTGACCCATGTTCTTTCACTGATATGCGTTAAAATTGTTAAATAACAAACGAAACCGTCAACGCCATCTATACGACAGTAGGCCAAAGCTAGTAGCGCCCTCGGAACGAGAATCAAATTTTCTTGATTTTCGAGGCACGTTTTTTGCCTCCATCCATCTTTGCTTATACGTAACGTGCTATTACTGTATCCATCTTTGATTATACGTTACTTGCACTATAAGTACTCTAAGCGCCACTTGCACAATCCCACTAATCCGGGGGTTTACCCGTTTAACCGGTAACCCAGTGTCAAATTGTACTGGTAAGCATGGTAACTCCAGGTTTAACCGGTTAACCCCGGGTTAGCGGGATGGGGCAAGTGAAGAATAAATAATAGTAGATACAGACGATTCACTCTCTAACAGAACGCGTCTATTACGACAGATATGACCGCTAGGTGGCGCATTCCATATTTGCTTAATAGTTTGCCCGAAGCCATAAGATGTGAAAATAAGAAGTCTAAATTTAAATCTTTGTTAAAAATACACTACCTCAATATTTTGTAGTAATTGCACTACTATAAAATTAAGTTAAGTACATATGTAACTAGAGACTGATGACCCCACAGTCAAACTCTTTATTGAGTTTTGCGGGGCTATGATTATTGTAAGAATACTCTGTATTTTATTAAATAAAAAAAAATAAAAGGCGTCCGCTCGTAGCGGTGCGCGGCAAATACTATGGCTAGACCTCGGAGATGGGGGCGGCCGCATGTACTTGTAGCGGCGCGACGAAATCGCGGAGTGAGTCACGCCTGTATGTGTCACCTCCGCCTATAACGGGGCGGCGGATGATCACGGTGTGCATTCAACTGCGACGCTCCAGCGGGCAGCCCGCAACCGGGCTGTAGGCTCTATAGGGGAATTAAGTAGTTTAGTGTCCCCTGTTTAATGATACTACCATAGTGAGTGATTCCCCAATTTAAGGTGCCCCCTAGCCAATCACAATTTAAAATTTAAATTCAGCCATTTGTGTTTTCGTTACCGCGGAAAAGTTCAAACTTTCGCATAATTTTCCCGTGCATTCGTTTACATTAGTAATTGGGCAAAGTTGCCTTGAATATTATTTGACAAAGGTTGGCCCTTTCTAGTTTGTTTTAATTACTTTATTATGTTAGAATTAAAACAAGTCTATGTATCTAACTGTGAGTATGTCAATAGATTGTCTTGTCAGTCCAGAGCTACAGAGTGAGGAAATAAAATTCAACGCGGGGTGTAGCGTCCGTCTTACTATCATACTATTATTTAATATGCGATTAAACAATAAAGTCAATAACCTTATTTGCCTAAGACAGACAAAAACTAATAGACCACAGCAACATGTTCAGCAAAATTAATTACTGCTCTAAACAAAACTCCTCTGATGAATGGCATCCAATTAAAACAAACTTATTGAACAACCTAAATCAGAGACTAGTAAATATTCAAAACGAACAACTTCCATACGACGTCGACACCGCGTTTCTTGCACGTTTTACTGTTTCTCTATTTTAGCTTTTTACGTATAATATCTGTCACTTACTGCTCTACTTTCCTACTTTCCTGGCCGATATAGCAATGTACAAATTGCCGTTAATTCTCAAAATTTCTGGAAACTTTCATGAGAGAATTCCCATGAAAGTTCCCGTTCAGATTAGGGATTATTAGTCAATGATTTTAGCTGTTGACGACTGTTCCATTTTAAATTTACGTCACTCATTAGCGTCCTTTTCTAGTCTCATAGAAATCGAAACTAACTGTAAGAAGAATAAACGTGCAGAAAAAAGTAGGTAACCTACCGAGAACATTTTTCATTTAAAAAAATGCTTTTTGGCACATTGCTAGGCCGGTGTCATGTGCACAAAAGTACAATTCAAGCATAATATTTGCGGTCAGTCAAGTCAAATATTTCGTTTTGAAGATGCAGTAGCCTGTTAGTTTTCATACACATAAAATAAGGTCATCTACAACATTCGCTATTCTCGCTACGTTGTATGGGGGTTGTCAGTCTTCTTTATTTACTAGCCTCTGCCCAAACCCAATCCTTTTAGATAAAGCACGAATCCAATTTGAGTTGGCCAGTCAAACTAAGATAATTATATTGGCTTATAGGCAAATTCTTCAGTGGTTGAGGTAACGCTTAGACAATTTAAATTCCTATTGCTTGGTAAATGGCTATTAGTACTGTGAGGGTTCGTTGATGTATATATAATGTCGTATGGAGTTGTCATAGTTCGGTTACTTACTTACTCCTCTGGTGCAGCGTCCCAAAGTGTGTCTTGGCCTCCAACACGACAGTTCGCCACTGATCCCGGTCCTGTGCAGTTTCTCGCCAGTCTTGGACCTGGAGCTCGCGCAGATCAGCGTCCACCACATCCGCCCATCGGTACCTAGGTCGCCCGACCGGGCGGCGTGCTGTAGTTCTGGTTATAGTTCGGTTAGGTTTATTTAAAAGTTTTAGTTTTAAACACGATAGTTATTTTTATTTTCAAATCTCGTTTGTACAGTGGCACGTTTTGATTCGGTATGTTTTTGTTTTAATTTGATAAGCGCCACGGTATTTTTAAATCTAATAACCGTGTACATACATACATATAATCATATTTCATATTTCATATTTATTTATTGCAACCATGGTTTTATAGGTATTACAAATTCTTGGTAGTTCCACATGGACCCCGTGGGGGTATAGCAATCATAAATCTATGTGTATAATATAAAAGTAGGTCAATTTAGTAGTTTCTATACATATGAGCCGAATTGAATCAGATAATTGTCAGTGTATTAAATACAGAAATAAACGGGCAAATAATTATTATTAAGTGATGTCAAATTATATAAGTATTAAAATAATAAGAATGTAAATGTTTTAGAAATAGGATTAATATTAGAGTGCAATATGTCAATAATTTGATTCAATTTAACCTTATCTACAATATTATCCAAATTTAAAATTTAAAATTAGTGCACAAAAATAGTGGTGTTAATAATCAGACGGATCTGTAAAAAAATCTTCTAGAGTGTAGTAGCATTTGTCAATCAAGTAAGTTTTAAGTGTAGTCAAGAATGTTTTGTTACATTGTTCTGCTTTTATAGTGTTATCTATTCTGTTGTATACTTTTATTGCCATGGCGTACGGACTTGAGCTGTATAATTTTAAATTAGAGCCTGTTATTGTTGCCAGGTTATTTTTAAATCGGGATTCATATCGTCGCGGCTGATCTCGGATATAGGTAAACAGGTTTGGGTTTTCCCTAACAAATTTACCCATTTCCAAGATGTATAAAGAGGTCAGCGTAAGAAGTTTATATTCCCTAAAATATTGTAAACAGCTTTCTGGGCAGTAAATATTAGCTAAAATTCTTATGCATTTTTTTTGAAGTATCTTTCACATCCGTACTATTTCCCCATAGTATTATACCATACTTAAGCCATGAGTAGGCCTAATCACGCCTATTTCCCGGAGGAGTAGGCAGAGACCACGGATTTCCATTTGCTACGATCCTGACATACCTCTTTCGCTTCCTTCACTTTCATAACATTCCCCATACACGCTCGCCGGTTTAGCCGTGGGGGTTAACAACCGTGTAATATAAGAATTATATATGGTCCAAAGATAATGATTTACGTAGATGACAAGGAAATAGAATATGTTAAAGATTATATATATTTAGGCCAGCTGATTTCTTTTGAAGAACAGACTGATAAAAACATAAAACGCAGAATTGCCCTGTCATGGGGAAAGTACTGGAGCTTACGGGAAATTATGAAAAATAAGGACATATCCATAAATACAAAAAGAAAATTATATGAAATTGCAATTCTGCCTTGTCTAACATATGGCTGCCAGACATGGGCTCTACGTCAAGAACATGAAACAAAACTAGCTATAGAACAGAGAAAGATGGAACGTAGTATGCTAGGAATTAGAATATCAGATCGAGTAAGAAACGATAATATAAGAAAGAAAACTAAAGTAACTGACATCATAGAGAGAATACGAAGATTGAAATGGAAGTGGGCTGGACATATTAGTAGAATAAACGACAATAGATGGACAAGGAAAATCATAGAATGGACCCCACCAAAAGAAAAAAAGACCCCACCAAAGACACGATGGGCAGACATATTTAGGAAACGTTGTGGAACAGTATGGAGAAGATTAGCTCAAGATAGCGACACATGGAGAACACTGGGGGAGGCCTACGCCAAAGAGGCGACTTCCATAATTAATGAAGAATAATTGTTTTAAGTATTTAAAATTAATGTTTAAGTATGTACTAGTAATTATTAAACTTATACTAATATTAATATAATATATTTCATACCTAGTTGTAATAGTGAAAATGGCTTTAATTTTAAAAGACTGTGATAAAAATAGATAATGAAATTGAAATAGAATGTTAAAATAAATCTTTATATTTTATAAATAATACCTACTACTAGTCACTTATACAATTCTATATTCTAAATACAATACAATAATGTGCAACTAGAATCTTTATGCATGCAAAGGAAATACAAAAAAAAAAATGTACTTAATTATGGTGGAATAAAGGCTATTTTTATTTTATTTTATTTAATATAAGAATTATGCAGCTCAATCCTAAATTAAGAATAAAATTGGCCCTAAAACACACAATCATACAATGAGCACTAGAAGGTTCTCAAGACTTCTCTAGTGTCCCTTACACGTCGATGCCTGTGTCATACAATGGATGCAATGTGGTGATGGATACAAATGTTGTCTAAGCACTTTCTTAGTTTTATGTCTATGAACTCAACATTTTGCTGGGACGTCAGTTAGCCGCGACCACGACCAGTGAAACCTGTGTCGAAACGTCGGTAAATAAAGGTAGCAAAATAAATTCGCGATACACCCGATTGTAAATGTGATTTACTTAATATGAACTCAAAATTGATTCTAGTAGGTATTTACCCACGTCTAACATGGGCATTGTAAATTAGTAATATATTGGCACATTGGTAACACAAAACTCAGGGCGACGCCATTAAAGAGACCGTCGATTTTGTTAAATGAAAACAAAATTCATTATTTCAAAACAGAAGGAAAGTAACCTATTTTTGACGCCGTACCACGCGTAAGCCTATTCTGCAATTTCTGCATCTGCATTATACGAAAAGAGGAGTCGCAGCACGTGGCCTGCCGGTAAAGTTTACACTTTGGCCCGCTGGCCGCCCACATGGCCTGCTGATTGCTAATTAGAACTGATGAAAAATCATAGTGGCCCTCGGCATTGAAACTTTTGTGGTCCGCCGGCGTACTATGTGGCCTGACCGTACAATTAAGAAAAATAATAGTAGCCTGCTGCACTCGTATGCTTGTGGGCCGAAGGCGGACGACGTGGCCCGCTGATAAAGTTACTCAAAAATCATAGTGGCCCACTGTATTCGAAAATTTGTGGGCCGCCGGCGGCCCACGTGGCGCTGAGAGTGTTAAGAATAAGAATAAGAATAAGTTTATTGTTTACCGTGTCAAACATGATGTAAATAAATAATTAGTCATTTAATTGTGTACCAGCCCAAATAAACTAAAAAGTCACATCACTGTATAAATCTATTGTTCAACCCAATTAATATTGAATCCAGGTCCCAAGAGTTCAATTAAATAATTGTTCCGACTGCGCAGCCGATATTGCCCATCTCGCCCGGAATCGAGGTGCAAATAAATATTCGTTCCGGAAAAAATAATTAAGAGAACGTTGTTGACACAGTTTTCCTGTTGTATTTGCTTTCTTGTTAACAAAATGTTTTTATTGTTCGTGTGATAACATTCTGAATAAAATAATAAGTTGTACAATTTTGTCTTTATCGTTCTTAATCAAGGTACGCCTTTGGCACTTAACGAACGACGGCATTATACAGTGTTTAATCCAATATGGGCAATAAACTAAACCAGGGCCGTGTTGCATAATAAACTACAACTACCTATAATATTACAAGCAGAACTCACAGGGTATTATGCAACACGGCCCAGATACAGAATATATCCGTGTAATCATTAATTAAGAGGTTTTTTAAGTTACACCTAATTACGACCACGAAATTAATTTTTGAAAATTTACCGACCAGCAATGTACTGAAAACATTATGAGACATAACAATGACATAGCATTACGAGATACGAGCTTTTTATAGTAACTGCCAACACGCGTTGACAGTTACTTTAAAAAGCTCATTACTAGTGTGTTGCTTTACATTGCTTGCCGACTTATTTTGTATGTTTAAAATTTTCATTGTATTTCTAAGCAAAATTTATCTCAATATACTTATACTTTATTTACACACTGTAATATAGATAAAGCTTCTAGCACATTGTCCGCAATCACACTATTTCACAATTTTTTGGACATCACATTAAACGTACCTACTTAACACAGAACAAAACGTTAAAACTAAAGGGGCCCATTGATTATCAGTCCACCGGACGATATCGGCCTGTCAGTTGTTCGGAACTGTCAAATTATTGTTCTAACTGACAGGCCGATATCGTCCGGCGGACTGATAGAGGGAGCCTTAAAACAGAATTTTCTCTAATTTTTACACACCACAATACAATAAATAAACTTCCACTTGACTGCACCACAAATTTTGCTGACTTGATGTCTAATGGCAGCTACGAGTACATACCGTCCGCGGCGACGGCGTCAAAGCCTTTGTAGTTACATCCTGCTCGCACACAAAGAAAATTAACATCCTGCGTAATCACGACACTAGGGTAGTTATTGCTGTCGCTTACCAAGCGCTTTGGCTTAAGAGGAAAGGGGGCGTCCGCTTCGCCGTACAAACGTATTTAGTCGCCATTTTCTTCACTGGATTTTGACTAGATTATTTACATTTAAAACTTTCGCGGTTTAAACACATATTAAATCACATTTAGAAACGGGTCTATCGCGAATTTATTTTGTTACCTTTATTTACCGACACTTAATAAAGGTAACAAAATAAATTCGCGATAGACCCGTTTCTAAATGTGATTTAATATAGATTTTTTACGTAATAACGTCTTATAAATCGATGAACACCGGTAGCATGCACGAAAAAGTGTCACGTTGTGGACAGATCTCCATGGAAACGTTACGGCCAAAAGCAAATAAATGTAAATTTATCGAAAAAAAATATATTTTTTAATTAACTCCTTTGTATTATACAAAATAATGATAATTCAGTGATAATAATTCAATTAAATTCATAAATAAAAGTATGCAATTTTTCATCAATGTTTTCTTATGACGTTATCCCGCAAAATTATCGTCCGTAAACCGACTTTACAGACAACCATATTTTTATCACTAATAGTTTTATAGGTACCAACCTTTCGCGGTAATTTTTTTACATAATTTGATGTATATTAACCATAGCATAGATTGATAAAATAATTAGGAGTGAAAAACTAATTCAGTAAAAAAAAATATTGTGATATTTCAAGTAGACCCACTACCTACTATTTAAACTATAAATCGAACCTAATAATTGAAAAAATCTAATAAAATCTAACAATGGGGCATAGCTGATGTGGTCGATATACTTATCAAATTGTGTTAAAATATTTTCAATATTGTTAATATCCAGAGAGGAAAATGAGGACTACGTTTGTATGAAAAGGCGATTCCGCACGGTCGTCCACTTTATTAATACCTTAATACTCGTAGTTTTAGCTTCGATGATTTCCTGAACCTGAAATAGAATAACTATAAAAGCGTGAATGGGTCCTCAAAAATGACCCCACGGGTATTGCTCCGTGAGCGACTCAATTCACATCACAGGCCAGGGAATGGTTTAACAAAGCCAAATATTGTACAACTTTCATTTATTAATACCAAAAACATAACAAACTTAGAATAAAATGTAACCTTAAATTAAAACTAGCTACATCATTATTGTCTGCCGGCCTAACCACACCGGTAACTAATCAAATCGTTCCTAGTTAGAAAGTATGCCCCCTTGTTACTCGTACATAACCGAGTTACATTACCTGCAATGTATAAGGAAAAAAATGCCTTCAAATTGGTCACCTTGAATTAGACGTTTTAATTGGGACGATTTGATTGGTTACGGGCGTGGCTAGGACAGCGTACATTAATTAATTTACTGCATTCTTCGCGAACGAACTATAAGAGCTTCGTCTATATTATATTCCGTCACTGGTTAGACCCCTTATTAAAAGAGGCAATGCACTAGACAGGTGACTTGAATCACCTCCGTCACAGCCGACATTTCATTCACGGCTGACATGGGACAAAACGGCGGCTAGATATTTCGCATTTGAAATAGAGAACGAATTTCTTCAAGGTGATAAAATGTATGCCAATAGAAATATAGATGTTGTAATGAAGTTTAAGCGAATTTTCACCACCCTCTAAGATAAATGTTTGCGTATAAATTGATGCATCAGTTTTATCAAAGAGGATATAATAGGATAGAGCGGTACTATCATAGTAAACTTTGTAGGCACAGTAAATTCACTGCCATCTATCGACACATGATTAAAACTAAAAATAAAAATATCAAAAAATGTATTTATATATGGATAAATGATTTTTTTTGCAATATTTGCATTGATTATTTTTATATTATTTTGATCCACGCCCTCTATACGAGAGTAGCCCAAAGGTAGTGGCGCCATCTGATTGAGAATCAAATTTCGAGGCACGTTTTTTCCTTAGACTGTATCCATCTATTACGGAGTTATACCTATCTTTGGTTTTATGAAACATTCTTTGCGCAAAAACTGGAATATGGCAGGTAAGAAGAAAAATAAAAACAATTTAATTTACAGAGTGGGTTTGGGTGAGATTAGGGTTATACGTCAGGATTTGACCAGATATGTAAGGATTTTTGGTCCTTTGTTAGGATTGCGTGGGGACCTAGCGTGTCTTAGGGCTTTTTAGATACATTTCACTTTTATGAAACATTATTTGCGCAAAAACTGGAATATGGCAGGTAAGAAGAAAAATAAAAACAATTTAATTCAGAGAGTGGGTTTGGGTGAGATTAGGGTTATACGTCAGGATTTGACCTGATATGTAAGGATTTTTGGTCCTTTGTTAGGATTGCGTGGGGACCAAGCGTGTCTCAGGGTTTTTTAGATACCTATTATTTGCGCAAAAACTGGAGCCTGATTTAGATTGAACATCTTGTTACGGGTTTGAACTTTTGATAAGACCTTGACGACTATCTTGGTAAATAAGATCACTACCGTCACAAATGGTTGAATCTGAATCGTATCAGTGCGATAACCGCATAAATAGGCTTCCAGGATCCCAGACCACAACGGAACAATAGCAGCGAAGTGATTGATGCACGAAACGGGCGAGATACGAACGATAATCTACTTCCTGGAGTCGATTTGAATACCGAATAGCTTATCCGTGACAATAATTGATGCATCGGTTTTATGAAACATTCTTTGTGCAAAAACTGGAATGTGGTAGATAAGAAAAATAAAACAGTTTAATTTGCAGGGTGTGTTTTGGTGAGATAAGAGTAGCTATTAGGGTGTTTCACTTATGTATAAAGAAAAAAAAGTTATGATATTTTTCCTGTCTTACCAATCGGATCATCCTAAACTAAAAACTATCTATATTCCCAATTTCAAAAGAATCAAACAACGTTTAGGGATTGACAAATTGAAAAAGGTAGAGCGATAACTGCCATACATTGCGTGAAAATAAACTATTTTATTAAATAATAAAATATTATAAACCGATACTAAAATCGAATGGAAAAAAAACGAATTTTGCATCAAAAACACGTTAAAAGCACTTTTCCTTTGGAAATAGGTAGAAAAACTGAAAAATCTTAATTAGAACATTTAGCAAGTGACGAAAATCTAAGTTTACTATTAATTTTCAAATTTATTTATATGCCGATAGTTCAGTAACACACTATACTCTCCACTTCGATGGTAGCCGCTTATAGCTCTTTCTACCCTCGACTGAAGAGTCGTTGGCTATCAAGTAATTGTTGATGTTGATTGTTGTGCAACCTCTAAATATTGGCCGTTTAATTTTTTTGGCATATATCATTTTTTCATCAGTGAGAACCAGAATTCGAGCAGTCACATGAAATCGAAAATTCTGAAAAATTAAACACCCTAGTAGCTATACGTCAGGATTTCCTCTGATATGTCAGGATTTTTGATCCTTTGTCAGGATTGTGGGGGGACTTAGATTGTGTCAGGGTGTTTTAGAAATCCTCAAGTAACTAATACATCTTCCTTGCGTTATCACAGCGTTTTGCCACTGCTCATGGGAGCCTGGGGTTCGCTTAACATCTAATCCTAAGAATTGACGTAGGCATTAGTTTTTACGAAAGCCACTGCCATCTGACCTTCCAACCCAAAGGGGGAACTAGGCCTTGTTAGGATTAGTCCGCTTTCCTCACTATGTTATCTTTTACCGAAAAGCGACTGGTAAATATCAAATGATATTTCGTACATATTAAGTTCCGAATTACTCATTGGTACGAGCCGGGGTTTGAACCCGCGACCTCCTGATTGACTAATGAACTAATGAAGAAGACTGCGAAGCTAGCTAAAAGCTTAGAGTTGAGCAAAGGAGAGGTTATGCTGTAGCTATAACATATGGTAGCGAGTTCATATGACAACCCTAGATGTGATACCAGAATCAGTGCTTTTTAGCTCAGCTTATAATGAGAAAGGAAAGCCAGCACTAACGCGATTTCTCTTCCTAACTGCATATTAGTATATTTATAGCAGAAATAAAGTAAATGTACTTCACATGTTGTTATTTATGTGCCAAATGCTTCAATTTGCTAGATGGTACCAGCAAATAATTGTTAAGTGTCTTATATAATCGTAATCAGTATACCTGCGTATAACCAGGTGCAAACAAAACATGCCATATATGGTAAACACGTAAACACATACTTTAATACAATATATAGTTTGAAATAAAAAATACAAATAAAAAACGAATGTATCCAGCGCTCAAGTAACACACAGGAGGTCTACTTCACGAGGTGGGCATACCTCACAATTGAGGTATTGTGCCTCACAATCACAGCAGCCTCTCGCTTATTACTCTCATATCTAACGATAATAGATACAAGGGAAACCGCTTCCGCACACCCGCCGGCGATAATGTCTCATTGTCTACAATCAACTAGCATTTGCGCTAAAGACATACGCTGATTGTGGTGTTCTAGCTCCCTCTCACACGTAAGAAAATGAGTAAGAGGCAAGACTAATGTTTTTAAAGTCGTAACCTCAAATCAGAACCAACGTAATATTTGACTTGTCGCGCGAAAGGCAATGTAGCTCCATTAAAATCCAATTAAAATTGGAAATTGGCTTGGGTCGCTTCCCTTAAACGTACTTTACCATTTCTAATATGTAGGTATATCGTGGTTCCCTGAAGTTAATACATACCATTAAATATTCATTAATGGCCTAATATCTATTACGTCTCTGTGACTTTGTAGTTAATTGATGTCAGTATGTGCTTTGCTTCAGAGTAAAGGGGCCCACTGACTATCAGTTCGCCGGACGATATCGGCCTGTCAGTTAGAACAAAAATTTGACAGTTCCGAACAACTGACAGGCCGATATCGTCCGGCGGACTGATAGTCAGTGGGCCCCTTTAAGTCAGCGGCTAAGATCAGTTAGTGTGTGACTGTGCTATGCCCAATCTGTCAGTGTATTTTATCGTTTTGATTCTAATGATGATTCAAATTTCTTTTTCATCTTTTTATAATATTATTCAACTGAAAGCGCCAAATGATCCATCGATACGATAATTTATCGCAAAAATCTGGAACAAGTTTTCCACCACAGCGGCAAAATCTACAAAAAGCCTCCTATTTCCAGGTTCCAGCCAATTGATGTTCCGTTTACATACAATTTAGTCGTAAAATAGACCGTCTGAACTTACACATCAAAGACTAAGACGAAGTTTGTTTACAAACTCACCGAAATACTTCGCTAATCAACTCGCTACATTCGTTCATTTTGGCGAGAGCTTACATGTTAACTTAACATGCCCTAAGACAAACACGAATAACACGATCGTATATCATGAGTCAGGATTACAGCGCGACTTGGTATTAAACGCAATCTATTGAAACTATCTACAAGTATTAAATACCTGTTATTTACTAGGTATTTTACAGGAAGGGTAAATCTAGTAATATAACATTTAAAACTACCGCGTAACCAGTGAAACTTGTGTCGAAACGTCGGCAAATAAAGGCAACAAAAAAAGGCTAAAGACCCGTTTGTAAATGTGATTTAATTTATTTATTGATAATAACAATACAACTATCCTAACAGTTGCCCAATGCGATAGTGTTTAGAAATGTTCAAAATATGCCTGCTACGTAAAGAAACAGGCATTGGCCCTGGAAAACTTGGCAAATGGATCTTAGACTAAAACTGGATGTTGAGGCACTATAAGTACCAGGAATATATGATCACGCGCCATGTTGCGGAATTTCACTGGAACTAGTATTTTCATACTATACTGAACTGTCACCCTATACATGAAAATAACAGCGCCCTGTTGACAATGATCATATATTACTGATCAGGTTTTAATATGAGTTTGAATGACGTCACATTTTGTTTTTGTATGGGGTGATTTCTGAGCTCATAAGCCCGATTCCGATTAATCAAATTGTTATTATTTTGAACTGGTTTTGATACGACCTAGCAGATCGTTTTTGTAAGTGCATCTCACGCACGAATTTCACCTCATTTCGCAATCACCAATCAGGGTCGTATCAGAACCAGTTTAAATCCATAATATACACGGTGGCTAAGAAATAAGTGCATTCCCGTTGCCAGGGAGGTATTGGGATTATTATATACTGAGCAACTTTTACTATGGGACCAACCCCGAAATCGGGAGACAAAATTGGTTGTTTCATACATTTTGGCTGGTCATTTCGTGGTTGGTCCCATAGTAAAAGTTGCTCAGTATAATCTTAAAACCTCCCTGGCAACGGGAATTCATTTATTTTTAGCCATCCTGTATACTGTATACTATAGTAAGGCGGCAAATCAGGTTTTAGGTTACTTTCCGTTCATGTCATCTCGGATATGGGTAAAAAAAAACCGCCGACTTTATGACGTCACAGTTACTACCCCCACCAATTTCGCGCGTGTCATCTCATATATTTGTGTTAAGGACATCATACTGAATGCGCCGATACCTAATATACTCATATCCGAGATGACATAAGCGAAAATCGATTTCTAGAAGAGTTTTAGAAAAATGCCAAATTAATAAATCTGAATCAGACTTAACTATTGCAGCTTCAATGTGTTCCGTCCATTCTATTGGAGCGAATTCAGAATTCATAAAACACAGATGCAGATTAAAAGCAGGTTATTTAAAAGGAACCTTTTCGTCATGCTCATTTATTATCCAGGTTATTCTACTTTTCTTTTCAGCTTTCCACTTTCAATGCTTTTAACTTTTTGTGCTTTTTACTTCAACGCTTTGGAACCACATAATTTATACAGCATTATTTTATTCGTCCGATTCCGATTTCCGATTCATGTTTTTAATATTATTTTATATTTTAATTAAAATAGAGAAGGCTATTTTGGAAGAAGTCAGATTTTCAGAAGCAACATAATGGCACAGAATAACTAATAATAAGAATCAAAAAACATGTTTTCCCATTTTCGACTTCGTGGACTACTTACTTAGATACCCATAGAACCGATCCTCCCGATAGCGTTTAGCAAGGTACGCTCAAGGCACGTACAGGGAAACTACACACAGAACATTGGCTAAACCAGACTGGATGCAGACAGGCCAAACAAGACATGCCTGGCATCAACGGAAAGCTCACAAGGGTGCTCCTTCAATTAGGAAAGACCCGACTGAGCATGGTAACCAGTGATATAACAGGTCATGGACTATTTAACAAACATCTTTTTATAACAGGTGTCACAGACAGTCCCCTATGCAGAGGATGCATGGAGACAGAAGAAACAGCCTCTTACGTGGTGCTGGAATGCAGCGGAGTGGCCCCATACAGGGCAAAACATCTCGGATTCCCGAAAGAGGTATAGAAAGGTACTCTAGGAAATTAATTTTTCAGTTGAAACTTTTACTATTGAATAAACTCCAATTACGAAAAATGTGCTGTCTCATACGAACGTACCTACACCTGGCCCCGTAGCCAACACGCCAATCGCTAACGCTCCGTAGCGATCGAAACGCAACTATCACTGTCGCACTAATATGGAAGTGATAAAGAGACACAAAGCGTTTCGTTGTCGAAGCGATAGCGATTGTCACCTTGGCTAGGCCGGCTGACGTGAAACCGATATTTAAATCATAATAGGAATCATACCAGGCCGCGTAGCCAACATGCCAATCGCTTACGCTCCGTAGCGATCGAAACGCTACTGTCACTGTCGCACTAATGTGGAAGAGTGATAGAGAGACACAAAGCGTTTCGTTGTCGTAGCGATAACGATTGTCACCTTGGCTAGGCAGGCAGTTACTTCAATCGCGCGTTAATTTCTCTCTGACTTGTCCGTACATGTATTAGTGCGAGCGAGGCGAAATTATTCGTCCTGGGTGATGTTTTCTTACATATTAGGGTTGACACCTTAGTGAAAATTCTTCATTGTGCCTACACATCGTAGAACTTCATCAACAAAAGTCCTTCAGTGCAAGTGGGTGGGCCAACTTTTTCTTGTTTTTATTCTGTAGCGTCAGCCAGGTGACAATAGTAACAAAATTCGTAAGAACACTCAGCTGCAGAGAAAAGGCACCCCCCCTGCATACACAGTTCTGTAAATTAGTATGGACGTGGGGTACCTTTTCTCTGCAGCTGACCACGTTATATTATCGTGCTTGGTTAATGGCCATTGTGGAAAGGGCTTATAACCGCAAAAATTATGTTTGGTAGATTAAAATGCTATAAAACCTAGGCTTACAAGTAAACCAAGAGACTATAACCAATGATAAGAAAAGTTGAAACACCTTAGTTGAAATATTAAGTTTTGTTTAATACTCGATACGATACGATACGAATACCTACATCTTTAGCTCCTCACTAATATGAATAACTTGCCTCAATGGAAGCTCATCAATAACATTTCCGCTCCAAGTACTTACGGATCCAACTATCGTATGATAATACTATTACTTATTCTGTGCTATCGTTTTAGTTTTGCGAGTGATTAAATATATGTGATGTTTCACTTAACGTATAAATAATGGTGTGTAGGCAGATCTATGTAAAATGCAAATTTGGTTGTCTTATAATTGCTCAATGCTCAAAACTAGTTTTTGTGATTCAGCGTTTGAATCTAGGGCCTAAATTAAAATAAAAACCGGCCTAGTGCGAGTCGGACTCGCGCACGGAGGGTTCCGTACCATTACGCAAAAAATTGCAAAAAAAAAAAACGCGTTTGTTGTATTAACCCCACATATATTTATTTTATTCTGTTTTTAGTATTTGTTGTCATAGCGGCAACAGAAATACATCATTTGTGAAAATTTCAACTGTCTAGCCATCACGGTTCACGAGATACAGCCTGGTAACAGACGGACAGACAGATGGATGGACAGTGGAGTCTTAGTAACAGGGTCCCGTTTTTACCCTTTGGGTACGGAACCCTAAAAACCAATCAAATAAAAGCTACCTCGACTGGGGAAGTTCCCCCACATGACAGAAGTTATGTTATTTTTACTACCTATTCATTAGAATTATTAGAAAGGTAAGTATATACCTAACGTAGCAGTTTTCTAATCTTAGAGAAAATTTCGCAGTTACCGAGAAAGCATTTATACAGTATACATTTGGTCATATAAACTTTATTACAAAGTAAACTATACATACATATATTGCGTTACGTAAGCAAACAACTCGCGAACGCGAAGCGAAGCGAAGCGGCGGGCCCACGGCGTTCGCGTTCGCAACGAGATCGCCCACGTAGGACACTATACATGTTGGCGTTGGATGCTTGCATTGGCCTCTTAACCTGTCAACAATGTGAACCGTTACATATATTATGTATGAAGGTTTAGCATCGCGCTTATAACACCACTAGATTTCAAAATATCAATAAGCTGTGGCCTCCTCCTCTCACCAGAAACTTAACGCTTGTTTTCCATCGTCAATGTGTAAAAGAGTACTCACATATATTGGTTATACCATTTTAAATTGAATTAGACTTGCTTGACCGCTATCACAAGCAAACCTACAATAAAATCACATTAAAACATTTAAGGTATGTTTTTTTTCTTTATTTTGATATCTAGATCGTCTAACCCATTTGTTCAAATTCTTCAGTCTGATCGCGACTAAGACAAAATGGAACCTGATTACTGGATATTGGTTCTCTTGTATTGAGTGACCGCTTCACGA
This sequence comes from Cydia strobilella, assembly GCF_947568885.1. Classification (NCBI taxonomy): domain Eukaryota; kingdom Metazoa; phylum Arthropoda; class Insecta; order Lepidoptera; family Tortricidae; genus Cydia; species Cydia strobilella. Next base: position 26,610,260 of record NC_086042.1, read on the forward strand.
CTTTGAGGCTTATTCTGATTGTAATAACCGTTTATGAATATAATTTGGATTTGTTACGGATTTGACCTATCAGCTCTTAACAGAGAAATTTCTTCAACTAGAAAGTCAAAGAATTAAAGTTTTTTGTCGGTCATAATGATCAAATACTAAATGAACAATATAGGTACGCGTTTTGACAATTTGTGTGACCCTAATATAAACGTGATATGATACATATTTTGAAAATGTTTTTTTCACAAGCTTTCATTTGAGACCCATATTGCTATAGATACTTACTATAGCATGTCAAAACATTCTAGGAGTATTATAACTTGAAGCTGAACGCGTGACTCTTTCAAACATTCATCACTAAACCAAACCTTGCAATTCTAGTATCCAAACCGCTTAACCTCTTTTGACAAATAGTGATCCAATTTTAAGATCGTCAAAGGGGCCGGCGCGGTGGCACCCGAAACCAATTGAATCAATTTCACTATAGGTACTGCTAACACTTAGGAAGGCACAACTGAATAGAGAAATAATGACGGTTACTTCCTTCTGTACCTGACTAGGTTTCGGTCAAAGACAATTAACACAATCAAATTTGACTTGTGATTGACTTGGTAACTAGGGATTTCCTGGAACTGTCGGGAATTTGTTGTAGTTAGTTAACTGCTGGGTGACGTTTTGCGATAGTCTCATCAATTTGACGGTGTTTGGCCTTTGTAAAACTGTTTAAGGCGATTTACATGATTTGAATAATGTAAACAATAAACATACCTAACAAAATAAGGCTGAGCGAGTTAACGAAAAATAGTATTAGCGACGCTAACTGGCGCGGACGCGTGCAAAAGGTTTTGCCTATAATGACACCCGCGTGCGTGCGACTGAGAACTGAGATTTGAAAGAAAGAGAATTTGTAAGTAAGTATTGTAATAATTAAAAAATATAAAGCATATTAGTTATTTACCTCACACTAGTAAAAAATATAAATATACTGCATGCGACAAGGGTTTCCTAACTCGCATATTTAACGACCTCGCGTCCGCTCAGCTAGTATCCGAACTATCCCTAACTTCCCAGTTTCTGCGGTCACATAAATTATACTAAGCTTATGCTGTGGCAATTCTTTACCAGTCGTACATCATTTAGGGTCGTTATTCAATGTACCCGTAATAGATTTTCATGAAGTCGCTTGAGAAATGGACGAAGTTTGCATTTATGTGACTGTTTTGTACAAACAGAATAAGATACAGTTAGCAACTTTATCAGACGATGTACCTACTCTTCTGTGCGAATAGTCTGTGTCCGAAATTGCCATATTGCTATAAATTGTCTTTCAACTTCTACTTTGATCTTTTCGCATTTCATCAAAGGTTAGCTAGAAGAGATCCCTTTTAGGGACAAGTTTGCCTTTGTAATTTTTTTGTTTGGTATATCTTGTTGTGTTTGTTTTATGTAAACCTGTTTATGTGCTAACTGTTGATTTGTTCAAATTGATGCAAAGATAGATAAGATGGACTGTATGTATGTCATACATATTAGTATGTATGACATACATATATACAATATACTCGCAAAAGTCATTTTAATAGACTAGCTTTTGTACCCTCATTAAGAGTCGCCAGTACAGAGCCGCCGAATTTTCTGTTTCATACAATCGCAGTGACGCTCTCATTTAATAATGACATGCTAGAATAACATGATTTAAATTTTAGATTTTAAAAGAAAATGGAAAATTAAGAAAAATGTATGCTCGAATAGATGTCGCCATACCTTTGGCCTATACTCGTGTAGATGGCATTGGCAACAACGTTTGATATTTAACAATTTTAACACATATCAGTAAAAGAACTTGGGTCAAAATCATATGGTGTTCTAAAAAAAATTAAATCATTTATCCATATGTATATATTTTTTGATATTTTTATCAATTTTCATTTTTAGTTTTAATCCTGTGTCGTCGAAAGATGGCAGTAAATTTACTGTGACTACAAAATTTACTATGACAATTACAACCCTCTATACCTACACTCTATTCTCTTTGTTGAAGAAGAAGAAGAAAAAAGACATTTATTCCATAAATTGCTAGAAATCGCAACACAAATGAGATATAGCGATTATATTTTTTGTATGTAAATTTTCTACTCGCTCTATTTTCTGTGTCACTATTTCTAGCAATGAAAACTAATTACAAGCATATACAGGGTGGCTAAAAAATAAGTGCATTCCCGTTGCCAGAGAGGTTTTGGGATTATACTGAGCAATTTTTACTATGGGACCAACCACGAAATCGCGAAAAAAAAATTTACCCTCCCATAGAAAATTTACCAGCCCAAATGTATGGAAATAGCCAATTTTCATATTATTTTAGCCATTTTTAGCCCTACTGCAGGGTATTATGGATGGCTTTATTCACGTGACAAAATAACTGTCACTTTTTAACACCGCGGGATAGAAAGTGACGGACACCGTTTTATCACGCTGTCACGTAGACAAGAACGACCATCATATCCGTACAGATCAAATTCATAACTTGTTATTAAAATCAGAATATGCCTGTTACACTGACATCAGAATCATATCGGACTGATATCAATTAATTATCGAGCGTCTCACTTCACTTCTGCGAATACATGTACGGACAAGAAAGAGCGATATGCACGATATCTGAATGACATCAGTTAGGTGCAATTCTGATATCAGTGTACGATCTAATTGGCATGTCTGTGTTCCTATAATTTATTTTGAATTTTGCATTTGTTTACGCTCTAACTATTTCGGTACTCTGTGTGCAGCGAGCGAAATTCACTTGCGCCTCGGAAACGCTCAGCCGCAGGAAATAAGCCGGTGGCAAGTGGAAATAGACTTGTTACGAAGAGTATGTTAAAGCAACCAAACACTTGAGTTATATTTTAAGTAGGTATGTAATTCACTGGGGACACCCTGACTCTCCTCACAAACTTATCTATGTAACAATCTTGATAAGTAAAGGATGACTCACGTTAGACCGGGCCGTGACCGGGCCGGAGCTTCCGGCGCTTCGTTTTCTATGGAAAGCATCACGTGATCACCTGTCATGTCATAGAAAAGTAAGCGCCGGAAGCTCCGGCCCGGTCACGGCCCGGTCTAACGCGAGTCATCCTTAAGCGGGCCATTTTATTTCAAATTGTTGTACACAGATTTTTGTTTTCGGATTGTGCCTCAAAATTTTTGGTGACATCGCCCTGTTGCACAAAAGTAACAAATTGGACATTATGTTTCCCACGCTGTTTGAAACTATTGAAACCGAAAATGAACAATCGTACAAATACTCGTACTCGTCGTAAAAAAAACATATAAATGTACACCTAACCAACTACCATGTCAATTTGTTAAAGTGTAGGTATATTTATTAAAGACAAAAACCGGCCAAGTGCGAGTCGGACTCGCGCACGAAGGGTTCCGTGCCATTCTACCGTACCGATCTATAAAAACGGCAAAAAAATCACGTTTGTTGTATGGGAGCCCCCTTAAATATTTATTTTATTCTGTTTTTTTGTATTTATTGTTATAGCGGCAACAGAAATACATCATCTGTGAAAATTTCAACTGGCTTACTAACACGGTTCATGAGATATAGCCTGGTGACAGACGGACAGATAAACACCGTCTGTTTATCTGTCCGTCTGTCACCAGGACAGCGGACTCTTAGTAATAGGGTCCCGTTTTACCCTTTGGGTACGGAACCCTAAAAAAGAGTAGGTAGTTTTCTAAATTGTTTGTGGTTGGTGGTATTTTGCTTACGCCTAAAATGAAACTAAAGGTACCATTCGGGTGCAGACTGTTGAAAAACTCCACTCGCAATAATATACTAATGATAAGGAATTAAAATCTAACCCAATTATTTCTTCACATTATTGTGAGTAATGACACCAATAAGTAATCCGATATTTGTTTACAGCACATTTTTATGAAACAATTAATCTGAAATCGCTAATATTAAAGTATGCTCATCAGTTTTATGTATTATGCTCCATAATGTTATTACGTACGGTTGAGGTGAAAATAGACCAGAAGTGACGCAAAACAGAGCGAGGCTTAATCCGATCCGGGAGGGTTTATTAAAGGGTGAGCGTACACTGCGGCTTTATACCACAAAATAGATGACAACACAAAAATACTCTTTATTGAACACCTTAGTAGAAGAAAACAATACAGAAAACTGTACCACAAGTAGAGGTAAACAACAGGCTTATATATCATTGATAGCTTCCAGACTTAGTATAGTCTGTCAAGCCATTTCCGTCAGAAGAAAAAAGCGGTAAATTAAAAAATGTACGCGCGTAGGATAATCGTCCCACAGACAACTTGAATTTCGCGCCTTTTCCTACTGACAAAGTTGTTTGAACGGCTATAAGTTACAAATGCAATGAAAGGAACCTAGCACAAAATATGACATATATAATAATACTCCCTCCCTTTCTATCTGTTCAAATTGATGCAAAGTTGGGTAAGATGGAGTCCTTTTATCATTTAGTACAGATTGAGGCACAAAACGTGCACGATATACTAACATGTAAATAATAACCGTGAAAAGTCACCCACACAACTGTAAAAAATTTAAGTTTATAAAATTCGTTACTCTGCTTTTTACCTGTGTAGTTAGGTAGGCATGTCAGGATAGGTGTACATTCCATTACGTCACGTAATAGTGACGCGTGACGTACTTAGTAGAATGTAAAATTTTCATACAAATTTTTGGGACATTTTTTTTATCATCAGGATTGAATATGCTAGTGATTCTGTGTTCCTAAACATCAGGATCTGTGAGAATCAGGTTTTCAATATTTATTTTAGAAAACGCCCAGATATAATTCCAGTCAATAATTATCCATTCATTCGCTTTTCTAGTTTACAAGTCTTTATTATCAGCCCACATAACAGTCATAACATTTCTGATTTATAACAAAGTTCCTAAAATGGACCCAGCGGTCATGTCAATAACCTAAACAACCTTTCTACAAAGTCATATAAACTTTCTCAAATCACAACCAATATTTCTCTCCTTGAGAAACATAACGTCAATACCTATCCAATAAACTGGCCAAGTGCGAGTCGGACTCGCGCACGAAGGGTTCCGTACCGTTACTCAAAAAACGGCAAAAAATAAAAAAAATTGTATGGGAACTCCACTTAAATATTTATATTATTCTGTTTTTAGTATTTGTTGTTATAGCAGCAGTAACAGAAATAATACATCATCTGTGAAAATTTCAAAAAAGTCTGCGACTGTAGTCTTGTACTCCATATGGAGTCATGAAAATTCAAACCAGTGCAGTGTCCGCTGCCCCGAACTACAAAAACCACTCAACCCACATCAGCTTGCTCGTCGCCGCGTACTTACAATTGTGTTCTTGCTGTACTAACTAACTGCGCTTTGTTTTACACCGTAATAACGAGGAGACCGGTGACGATGACAGGCATGATATTATTAGCTAGCCATACACGCACGGATTTGCCCGTCGGATCTGCCTGAAAGATGTGTCTGGCGGACACATGCGTCAATGTGTGGCGCTGGCGAGAAATAGACACAGATGGGCAGCGGACGGGCATCCGGCGGACAAATCTGTGTCTATTTCTCGCCACACATTGACGGATGTGCCCGCCAGACACATCTTTCAGGCAGATCCGACGGGCAAATCCGTGCGTGTATGGCTAGCTATTATATAGTGTAGATTTTATTGTAGGTACATATGTACTATTAGGTGCTTGACAGGTCTAACTGTCAACAGTAATAATGACCCAATTATGTACCTTCCGGACTTCCGGTTCGTCCGCCATCTTGATACTTAGCCTCGTGATTAATTGCTTTGTTTTTTGCTCATTAATATTGTTTAAAGTGTAATATCGATAGTTTATTCTACAGTAAACTAATGTGGTAGTGTGTAGTGAATAGAAAATTAATTTTGAAGCGCGTTTAACCACCATTTTGGAGTCAACGGCCGGTAGTCCATGTGCTTCTTGTAAAGTCCAGCTATCGCTTTACAAGAGCTAATAGTTATATAGTTGGTCAAACCAAATTGGCAGTAAATAAGAACAAATAAACTGTACTCATCCTTTTCTTTTGGGTGCTAGTACTGGTGTAAGACAAAGATAGTATGAGTCTCTCTGTCTATGTTTGGAATGAGACAGTCCTTTGACAAACTATAAAATCACCGTACACTGTCTAGCACTAACCGTACAATTTTAGTCGTATTTAAAGCTCCTAAGACCTTGATACTGGCGAAATAGTCTCACTGGATTGAAGCCATAATTTACGAAGAATGAATAAATGAATGTACCTCCACCTGGAAGGGCAGGCGGACAACAGGAGACTTTTTATAGGGTTCTGGTGGTAACCTATCGGCTATTTGTGTATCCTCAGGACTAGAAAACGTTTATAGGATTTGGTAGCCGCATTAGGTGTGCTTATTTGCCACTATTGTGGTATAAGAAAACACGTATATTTTTGGGTCATTATTAAGCGTTTGCTTCTTCATTATTTTTGACAGATTGTAATGAGAACCATCATTTTAATGGCATTTCCAGGTGACCGGTAATGTCATCAAAATCTACTGGAAATATAATAAAATGGTATCTTACGCTCTATAAATGTGATTATTTATTTCGGTTTTGTATATCTGGTACACAAGAGTTTCCGAGGTATTTCGAAAGTAATTAGCAAATTAGGACACGAAACTACGTATGTTTCGGACTGTCGGTGCCACAGCTTGTTTGTATCAAAATCAAATTTCAACTTCACCCTCGTCCCTAACGCAGTGTACTACGAAGACGAACAAGATGCGAACGCGAAGCGAAGCGATGCGGCGCGAGGTGAATCAATCCTTTGACACAACTGTTTATTTAGTGTAATTGTAAACATATGGGTATGGGTAACTATTTTTTCACTTCAGCAGCTCGAACGAGCCTACTTTCGTCACTCCCTGGAGTGAGGAAAGTCGCACTTTCCTCACTCCAGGGAGTGAAACAATGTAGCTTTTTAATTTACGTCATGAACTTCATACTTCTATTACATTTTTTTTATGGTACGGTACGGTACGGTACGGTACGGTCCGGTCCGGTCCGGTCCGGTCCAGTCTGGCCGGTCCGGTTTCGTCTCGTCTCGTATCGTATCGTATCGTATCGTATCGTATCGTATCGTATCTTATCGTATCGTACATATTGTAATACTTTTTTTTCTGTTTATTCTGTGTAATTCGAAATACATTTTAACCTTTAATATCACTATTGAGGTGAAAAATTATGTGTGCAACACGAGAGCAAAGTTATTTTACATCTCGTGTTTTTGAGTCCCTCGCTACGCTCAAGATTCTACCTTAGAATCACTCGCTTCGCTTGTGATTCAATTATAGAATCTTTCGCTTTCTCGGGACTCAAAATAAACACTCGCAAGAAAAACCAACTTTCCTCTCTTGTTGCACAAATAACTATATCCCATCAAAGCAGACATATGCCCAGTTTGAAGCGTCTTAATAATGACATGACTACTGGTCGTATTTGTGAAAAAATGTGATATTATATGATATTTAAAGTAACTGGTAGCCGAATAGTAGGGAAAGAGGACGACAGTTTCTAACACTCGAAACGTTGCCTTCTTTAGGGCGTCCACTAGCTGGTGCGGTTGCACGGAGCGGGTGAGCGGGTTAGCGATAAAATGTGACGTTTTCAATCAAAAGGTACCACATTGTCGCTTACCGTAAGGACGAAAATTGCTTGTATCTTTATACGAAAAACCTGTCAGAGCGTCCTTATGGCAAGCGACAATGTGGTACCTTTTGCTTGAAAACGACACAAATACGTATGAGTACCGGCGAGCGTGTATGAAGCATTATGAAAGTAAAGGAAGCGAAAGAGGTATGTCAGGATCGTAGTGTAAATCCGTGGTCTCGGCCTACCCCTCCGGGAAATAGGCGTGAATATATGTATGTATTAACGCTAACTGGCGCGGACGCGTGGCGTGCGACGGATTTTACCTACAATGGCACCCGCGTGATGCGTGTGCCCGCTCCGTGCACCCGCATCAATTACTTAAATGGTTGAGCAGTCGTGATACTCGTGACCTAGCTGAGTACGCCCGAACAATTGAGTAATATACCTCTTGTATACGAGTAGCATTATCAAATTTGTAGGCTAGTTTTGTTTGAGGCGGCCCGCTATCAGTTTCTCTGTAACCAATATTTGCCTAAGTAAACTGAGCTTCCTGTCAATTTGGGCCATGATTGAACACAATGGGCTGGCATAATTGAATGGGAGATACCCGAAATTGATTTATTTAGGATATAACAACATTAACAATCTTCTTAAGTTCTTACCTGTAGCGGCATTCATGTTTTGAAATCTTAACTTGATCTTTATCGATCGAGCGCGATTTATTTTCACTTTAGGCAAAAATGCTTTCGTATATATATCTGTCCTTCTGTCCGGATTATCTCTTCTATCGTTGCATGCCTTAACAGATTCTCGTGAACCTTGGAAATCTAAAAAAATAATGAACCTGCATTTTTTTTTGTTTTTTTTTTCTAAATGACTTATATTATAATAGTGTATATAATACGACCTTAACATTACTTGCTCGGTTATTATCGCGCGCGTGATACACGTGAGTTGAGATTTCTAAAGTTTAAATAGGCCTCCTGTACAACGATATCGATATCTCTTGACGGATGTGACCGTTTTAGGGTTCCGTAACCAAAGGGTAAAAACGGGACCCTATTACTAAGACTCCGCTGTCCGTCTGTCCGTCTGTCTGTCAGCAGGCTGTATCTCATGAACCGTGATAGCTAGATAGTTGAAATTTTCACAGATGATATATTTCTGTTGCCGCTATAACAACAAATACTAAAAAGTACTGTACTGAGGGTTCCTCAGTGGGCGAGTCCGACTCGCACTTGGCCGGTTTTTTGAAATTTAAAAAAAATAGTTTACCTTAGCATAGGTTTATCTAAAGCAGAAGAAGTATTACGGCTGATGATTATAATAATGAAAAGGCGTTGTATTATGCACTTAATCAAGATCAGGGGTACAAACAAAACAGCGTTATATTACCATAGACAAAGCTCCCATCAATCTGTATACGTCGCCCGTCACGTCGCGTCGCATAACACAGTCGGTCGCGCGTCACACAGCATAGCGCGTCAGTCGTTATTGCACGTGATCATGACGAACTGCCGCTTTGGCAATGGATACAAACGTAACAGTCTAACAGTGTTTTGTTTTTGAAATTTATATTTATGTTGAGGACAATTTTAAGTGATGTTAATATTCATATACATTCATAATAATTCATATTACACGTCGTTTTTCATAATTACATAAAAAATACAATTAAATTACAATTAGGTATATAATAATAAAAACAATGTCAAATATTACAAAAAATGTTATACCCAAAGAGAATATAACCACTACGTTTGTTATAGCAAACAATAGCTAAAGACCCAGGTAGTCCCCTCAAATAATAGCAACGAACTGAGGTCATGTCCCCAGTGGCTACGCGTCCATAAACCGTACGTAATGAAGGACTAAGTTAAACATTAAACAAGGTCCCTGTGCGGCTGCAGGTCGGATTTGACTTTGTTTTGTGATGGGATAATTATGTTGATTTGTTGAATCGTCATATAAGAACATGTATTAAAAATATTAAAACGGGTCATTTTTTCGAAATTTCGCTCCATAACGAGTAGTTTCTTCAACGGAGCACGCGTTGGGGGATGGACTGTACCATATCGGTGGTCAGTGTGGACGAACCTTTAGCGAATGACAAATGATGTGTACAACCCATAAATTCATATCGGGGTTTTTGGTGCGGGAGTGATTCGAGTAAGAGTAGAGATAAACAGATAGGTTTGTTTGAGAAAACATCATGTTATGCCTAATGAATAACGACCTATCTGTGAATTTTATACTTACTATGATACAATTTTATTTGTGCCACACAAGCTCGTAAAGACCCTATTTATGTTTTAAAAACAAAAGAGAAAGTTGCATTTTATCTACAAGAGTGAAGAAGTAATTTGATGAAAATTCTGAGTTGATTTCTGATGTCGGCGGTTAGAATTGACTTTTAAACGATGATTTTCAATGATAGGTATTAAATAACGTTAATTTGGATTTGTTATGTATGGATCAGAATGCTTGGCGACGAAAGTGACGGCTGAAAGAAGAGTGCACGCGGAAATGAGAATGTTGAGATGGATGTGTGGAGTGACGAGAAAGGATCGGATTAAGAATGAGTATATAAGGGGAAGTTTGAAAGTAACACCGGTAACGGAAAAGATGAGAAGTAGTAGGTTAGCGTGTTATGGGCATGTGATGAGGAGGGATGAATGCCATATAGGCAAAAGAATGTTAGGGATGAATGTTGATGGACGGAGAGCGAATGGTAGACCCAAAAAACGATGGATGGATTGTGTGAAAGAGGATATGAGGTGACGAAAGATAGAGGAGAATTGAAGAGAAAAACGTGTTGTGCCGACCCCGCATAACGTGGTATAAGGGCAGGAAGAATAATAATTTTTAATTTCATCTTTTGTTTCATTAATTATTTATTAGGTACATTCTGTTTTTTAAGTCAATACCTACTCTTTGGCTAATGTCAAACATTCTCGCACCGAAAACCGCGATGTATGCCGATCATTTGACAATAATGCTGAAAACGATTTAAGTAAAGATTTAAACTTGGGAAAATCAGGAATAACGATTTAAAACTTGTTAGCATTATTATTTTGATGATATTCAGATTTAAGGCACTTTAGCACACTGGATCCGATTCGCACGTCGCTCCAATGTTTGAGCAAGACAACGCTATACGCGTATTATAGCGACATCCCGCTTGCGCGTCGGATCCAGTGTGCTAGAAGCGCCTAAAGCTACAATTTCAATTTTCTTAAATTTCAAATTCTAGTAGCCATCTCTAGGGCATTTGAGCTTCGTTTAGAGCCGGAAATTAGTATCTCAATTTGTAATTAATTAGAAAACTTAGTCTGGCTTAAAATACTTAAAGTGTATTTTATATAGCAGCTGCTTTCAATACTGGAAATAGATATAAGTAGACTTTATTAGTACCTCAATAAGGTATAAAATACAGGATTTTGTCAAAACGTCTTGATTTTCCTGTGAACCCGCTCAGAGCTTGAGAGGCGTAACGCGTAACATAATTAAGTACCTATGCAAGATCAGAGATGCTACAGGCATTAGGGTCAAGGAGGGAAGAGTGGCTCGGTATAAAATAGACGGGTACAGTGGCTCAAGCCATTTACGCATAACAGGCTTGAGTTGTACACGACTATTTTCCACTACCACTGCCATTGTTCTCTCCTTGACCCTACTTATTAGAGAATTAACTAAACATATGTGACCTGTTTTTGGACGTTTTTAATAAAACCGGCGCATTGCTGAGAGGTACGCGAATAAAGCGCTAGGCTCAAATAGGTCATGAATTTGATTTTATGGGCTAACAAAGCCACCAAGTAGATGCAGGTAGAGGGGTGGGGTTGGGGCAGACCCACACGGAGAGTGGGACGTGGACACCTTCCTTGACAACTGGCTATAGGAAACACTAAATGGAGTATTGTGGAAATCAAGGGTAGAGGCCTTTGCCCAACAGTGGAACACCTAAATTGACTGATATAAAAAAAATTGGTCAGATTTCACTGTTGGTCTTCTGGTACACAGTCTTTAGTTCAAGAATCATTCTTCCCCAGTAACTGTTGTCACGATACTCAAGATGCTACCCGTGCACTTTTCGAAACGAAACCCTGTTTCTGTGTTGATCTTTCTCATAGTGTTAAGTAACCGTCGTTGTATCAAGACACGTCAACTTGATTCCCTTGGTGTGGTAGGCTGTCAGCTCCCGACCGATTACGTCATTTAAATTTCAAATTTGATTAATTGAATCAAAGTTCGACGTATGCCACTTAAGGAGTTAGGGGATGGCATGACTTGAGAGTGCTTAAGTACGCGAAGTGTCAGAAATTAACATAATTATGAAGGAAAAATGTCTGTCATATCAAGTGCGACCATACTACGTCAGTAGTTTATATTTATTAACTTAATGACAATATTAAAATTGTAAACCTAAATTGAAAACGTAAGGGCTACTTGCGCATTCCAGGGTTAGCCAACTAACTCGGAGTTAACAGTTTATACAGATTTTAACAGTTTAATTTAGTTGGCTAACGCTGGAACGCGCATGATAGCCGCCCTGTGGTTGTGTGACGTCACGACCCATACTTACAGTTCGATGAATAAACCAGTTCGTATTTGACCGCCCAAAAACTCTGTTTCATTTATAAATACCTAAGTGCCTATATAGTAAAATATATACCTAAATCATATACATTATCTCACCCCTTCTGTCACGCAAGTGGCTCTAAAAAGTTTAAATTGAATAGACGACTTTATGAAAAAAAAACGTCATAAAAATAGCTTAAAATTACATTCGGTATAAACACAGTGAAGATTTTATTTCAAGTTTCTTTTGAATCATTAGGGCGCATTCAGACTACAGTCCGACGGATGAGTAATTCAGTCACGTAGCACGCAATCGACTTCTTTTAAACAAGTTTTAGTTTCTTGAACCTTTGCGGGATACGTAGCGTTTTGGGTTTCATATGGGGTAACATAGGGTTGACAGAAATATAATATTTTATTAAAATAAAATGATTTGAATACTTAGTCTGAATCTAAACAGTAAACACAATAACTTTTTGAAATACGCGAGGTTAATGTAAAGGACATTAAGGTTTCGCTCTTGCGAGAGGTAATCATGTAGGTAGCATACCGCTAACTAACTAACCGCTTGCACAAGGCAAAGTGAGATGCTAACTAACAATTACTGCACGTATATTTAATTCTTTATTTTGTCCCTGGGATTAGTATACTCTAAGTGTGGGGTAAAATTTGGTGCGGGAGTATTTACATGTAGGCCAATCCGAACGTACATTTTGATATTAAAATTACATATGTACTTTTGTAATTATTCGCGCGTGTATTTCGCTCGTATTTGTTCGTATATTATATTGCCGCGAGCGAGACACAATGGTAATTGATAAAAAAATGGTGATGACAAAATTCGTGTGTTAGTACATTGTGATACAAGTGTGCTACGTTGGTCATTGTAATGTAAGGCTATAGTAAAAAGTGATACTCTTTATTAATTTTTTTAACATAAGTATTATATTTAAATACAAAAAATTACTTGGCCTTGATAAACATTGTTTTTGTTTATGTATAAATATTTTTTTTACGAAAAACAGAAAATAAGCATACATTCAATTCGAAAACTCGATGACAGGACATGCCACTCTTTTGAAAATCACTCTTAACACACGAGGCGATATTGTGCTTTGAAATAAATAAATAAATTGAAAGTTGCAATTGAAATGAATAAATTACGTACAAAATAATATCTGTGAAAAAAACGCCAATTTCATAGGGAAGGAGTAAGGACCTAATAGTACAACAGTTGCCATCAGATCTATATCGGAGCGGCCAAGGTTTACACATAATTATCTAAACATGCCTCTATTGCCAAGGCATTAGAGTGCTATTTCATTATAATAACAAAACTTCCGTGAGACACAGACATATTAAATATATTAATAACGGGTCACTCACGTATTTTAAGTCGAAAGACGCTCGACATGTTTCACTCCGTACCGAAAAGTGTCATCAGGAGCTTGCGTTGATGGTGACGGACCGGCACTGCTGATGACACGTACGGAGTGAAACATGTCGAGCGTTTTTCGACTTAAAATACGTGAGTGACCCGTTATTAGCACCTCGGCCGCTCCGATATATATCTGATGGCAACTGTATTCCGGTGAAAACCGAAGTTCGCATATCGCGGGCATCGTTCTCTTTTACTCCAATTAAGGTAATGAGAGTAACAGAGAAAGATGCCTAGCTGTAATAAAAAGTAGGATTATGTGTGTTGCGAAAAAATAAATAAGTAAATATGATTCCAACGTATAGTGGCAACCCTTGGATGTAGGATTGTCACGTAGGTCCATTCGTTTGACTCAATTTTTACAATTTAATACGAATAATATCTGATTGCAGAAAATGTTCCATTTTTGTTGATATTTGTTCCTTAACTTACAATAAATAAATAATAAATATTTACACTAATTGACTAAGCCCGTGAAGGAGTCAGAGGAGACTGCAATGCACATTCTCTGTTCTTGTGGATCACTAATGTCAAAAAGAAGTACCTACTTAGGGCGGCACGTACTGCAACCCTATGAGGTACAGAACATTACGGCCCAAAGAATCTGGAATTTTCTGGATTCAACGGGCATTAGTAATGCCCGATTAGTAATGAGCAATAGATCACTGTTTGGTCGACGTGACACTCAAAGGCCCACAACGCCCCAATAATAATAAATAATAAGCCCGTGAACGTGAAATGGGACTGTGCAGGAAACGTTAAGAGAGGGCAATAGAGAGCACAATGACATAATTAAAATCATTAACGGGTCTAACCCGATAAAATTTCATTATTTGACATTTTAAAGTGTTATAAGTGTTACAATGGTTAAAATTACAGACAAAAAATGAGATGGGAAGACGAGTTCAGGCAGGTGGCTGGAGCCTTCTGGAGAAGACAGGCTCTGGACAGAGACTCGTGGAGGAATATGGGAGAGGCCTATGCCAAGGGCAACCAGACAAGACGTCTGCGGAGAAAGGCTAGCAGTAAGCAGTAAGTAAGTAAGGTTAATACATGTATAAATACGTATATTATGTGTTTCAGGAGATAAACGGCGCGATTCGGGAAATGAATTAGAGATTCACTAGATATGAAATAGTAAAGATATGTGACGTCCCACGGGTAAAGGTACCTTATGGCGGTTGGCGCTTACGCTATTATTAACGCCGCTCCAATTAATATTGGATGTCGCTTACGTCGCATAGCGCCGCAATAATTTGCGGCGCGATACGACGTAAGCGCCAGCCACCATAAGGTACCTTTTGCAGTGGAACGTCACATTTACTATTTCATATCTAGTGAATCTCTAATTCATTTCCCGAATCGCGCCGAAAGGGCCAGAACATCAATCACAATTTTACCAGACTGATCAATGTCACCAAGTTGTGAACTATGTAACTTTCTTTACAACAAAATTAAGCGAACAACGGTGGAATTTTTTTTTCTATATTTTTTGTATTAGGTACTAACAGCTAATATTGGAGAAATAATAATGAATGAACAATCGGTACTTATATACGGAACCCAAACTGAGGCTACCTCTCAAATCTCGCAATACGCGATTGACATAATCTTAACAATTCGTCTAGCTCCGATGGCTCCCCATCCAATTTAGTGCCGGGACCAAATCAGTAGTAAAGTTAATCTTTAACCACACTCGGTGTGGGGGTGGTGCCGGCCCCGTATGTTATCATCTCGATTGGACAGGTTGAACGCCTTACATTTTGTAAAATTATTAAAGTGAAATGGGGCTTGGAATTTTTAACTTTATTCCATATAAACTACAAAAGAAGACATTGTTTGAGATTCTGAGGGACTGGGTCTTTATACATATTATGTAAATGAAATTATGGCGTATAAATAACACTTGCACTGTGTGTGCTTTCAACAACGTTGCAGATTTATCTTGGTCTAACTCTAACATGATATGCGCGATCCTGATGGGCACGCACAGCATCTCGCTCACGCTTACGCTCAGTAAGTGAGAGAAAAACCTGAACCTGAACTGAAAACAGTTTAAATTTAAAAGTAGAAAAATTACTGCCTTGGGTGAGACTTGAACTCACGGCCTCTGGAGTTCAAGTCTCACCCAAGGCAGTAATTTTTCCACTTTTAAATTTATTCTAAGCTTAATAGCATCAATCGCAGACGTTTCTGCTTGTTAAAAATTAATTTTGAAAACAGTTTATTTGTATGTATAAACAGCTGATTTCACTCGCAAGTTGCATAAATCTGTGTTCCTAAATGGGTAACGGACAGCCCCATGTGCAGAGCGTGCATGGCAGAAGAAGAAACAACAAAACATATTCTTCTAGACTGTAATCAGGTAGATGTATATAGGAGCAAATACCTAGGGAATCCATGTACACTAAATGAGGCAACTAGCAACCTGAAGACTTTGCTAGGCTTCGTGGAGGAGCTGGGGTGGTTAGAGTAGCGCTACCTCGTTTCACGTAAAATAGGCACATTGGATGTCGAGTTGCGGAAAATGCCCAGCATAACTATGGGTATAACGATTGCATTATTGAACGTGCCGCGCGGCATTGCATTTACAGATTACAGATCGGCTCCCTGTCTTCTCGAGAAGCCACCTAATCGATCTGCATTTGCTATGCACCCCAGCAATAAAGGAACCCCATATGCCGCGTGTAGAACACACCTAATGTCCTGTGAGATTGCGAGATTAATAAGATATTGTGCGGCGTTTCCTCGCAAACAAATCTGATGAAATAAACTCGGATATCAAGAAGTCCATCTCATGTTTAATCTTTCTCTTTGTGGAAGCGGTACTTTTTAAATAATTAGATATTAAATAGGTATAGTTTAGTAAATTGCGTGGGGTCTCGCGTATTGAATTCCATTTAGGTTGGTAATTAATATTTTTCAACTCGATCACCTATTCACTATTGTACCTAAATACATAAAATATCACAGAAACAAATAAATATTCGTCATAAACGCACAAAGTAGATGCTCTTACCAAGTTTTGAACTTTGGTTTGAAACATGGTAAGAGCATTAACCTACTATGTGTGGTACTACTTTGTGTGGAACTTAGAGCATCGTAACAAACATCATCACTATCAGCTACCTTAGAAGACCTTAAAGTGTTTAAAAAGTGC
Organism: Cydia strobilella; assembly: GCF_947568885.1. Taxonomy (NCBI): domain Eukaryota; kingdom Metazoa; phylum Arthropoda; class Insecta; order Lepidoptera; family Tortricidae; genus Cydia; species Cydia strobilella. Next base: position 26,627,110 of record NC_086042.1, read on the forward strand.
AGTCTATAAATATTTTGTGTAACTAAAAAATTGTAGTTTTATACCTACCTAACACGATCTATAATATGTTGTTCCCATTGTGTTAACATTACAATGAAATTGTCGCAATCGCAGCCTGTACCACGCGACCAATGCGTCGTAAGTGCCGAAAAATTCATGGTGCTTACGCGTTTAGGTCGCGAGATTCACACCGCTTTTATGGTTTGTTGTCAAAACGACAGCAACTCATGGCACAAAATACTGATTATCTGTACCGGTTCTATACGTTAGTAATATAATAATAGTTCAATGGTTGTTCCTGGCTTTAAGTTTGTCATCGATTAGGCATTCTAGTGTGCAGTGTGCATCAGAGACTATACTTAGCGTCGCAGATTAGAACAACTAAATCACATTAATAAAGAAACAACCACTTCATTGATATCTGAGTAAAAGTGGATACAGGTTAGCGACTACTAATCAATCCATCCAAATCTCATTAGTTAAGTTTGTCTACCTTTACTGTTATGCTGCCGTGATTGGTAAATATAGCTCCGTCACTTGTTTTGCCAAAGAGATTGACAATAGTAATAGTCGTCAACCACAGCTACAATGCTGCGCGGCACTGCATGCTTGAAGTCTCAACCAGAATGTAACCTTATCCGCTTCTAAATGTGTAGCTTCACTCACCACATAGCCCGATTCAGATCGTCTTCATGACTTGGGGTGCATCTCATACACGACTTTTACCTATCAGCGTAAGCGATCTTAAAGGATGACTCACGTTAGACCGGGCCGTGACCGGGCCGGAGCTTCCGGCGCTTCGTTTTCTATGGAAAACATCACGTGATCACCTGTCATGTCATAGAAAAGTAAGCGCCGGAAGCTCCGGACCGGACACGGCCCGGTCTAACGTGAGTCATCCTTAAAGTTCGTATCAGAATAAGATCAACCGTAACAAACTGTTAAAATATCTGAACCGAGCTCACTCACTCTTACGTTATATTAGGTTATATTACAAATTTCAAATACGGAATATCTAATATGCGAATACTTCACTACTACATATTTATACATACTTTACACTCAGCTTTATATTAATTTTCATTTATACGGTTTTACCTATATATGTGTTGCTTTAGTCACTACAGCAGTGTGTGAATCGACCTAGGGTTTCAAGCGCTCCAAAATCTTCCCCGGCTTTAATATACCCAAAGTGACTAAACTATAACCTAACTTCTGCGTCAGTTATCGCTGTTCACACTTCTCAAGCGCGCAGTGAAGTATGTGAGCAACTCGCTGTAGTTACATTGATTTAATAACTTGCAAGTTTCGGATTATTGTGCGGAACTATGCTAAGAGTTGGTACTGTCTCGCATGATAGATTTAAGATACCTACGTATAAGTATGTTCCTAATGCTATACCTACTTAACTGATTACTTAATTTTTAGTGTACCTGTTTAGTTTAAGATTATTTTAGAGCGCACCGCCAACAAACTGTTTCACAGTTTGGCGAACATTAGATTAAGGTACTTATAATGTTATAATTCTTGTTAAATTTTCAATAAAAAAAAAGTTTCCGAGTTTTGGCGGTACGTCAAAGCTGTATAAAGGATGACTCACGTTAGACCGGGCCGTGTCCGGGCCGGAGCGTCCGGCGCTTACTTTTCTATGACGACAGGTGATCACGTGATGCTTTCCATAGAAAACGAAGCGCCGGAAGCTCCGGCCCGGACACGACCCGGTCTAACGTGAGTCATCCTTAACTGTATTTAAAAAAAAAAATCACACCATGCATGAAATAAAGCGCCAGATAATTATTAGTAAAACATAGATAGCAGTTATTTTCAAACACAAATTCGATATAAATATACATGAATACAAACTAAACCTAATCATTCCTTGCGTAATCACGTTTCGTCTACTGAGTACTGATTGAATTAGTCGGCCCGTCAAAGGCTTGGCACGTTTCCCCGGGGCACAAACAAACAGAAGGTTTATGAGTCTGCTGGGTGGATCGGTGGAACTAGAATCACTAGTTCAAATCTAACATAAAGGCTATTTAAAAAAAAAATGTGACGATTCTGCTGGCAACAAACGATCACGAAATAAAAACCTATCAAACTATGTACTGTCCGCGCGCGAATTCCGTGCACGGCTGAGGAATGTTTGGAATGTTGGGCGTCATGACAAAGTAGTGTCATTTTGTACGTACGAGCGCGGCGCACACCCTCCCACTTCCTCGACCTCCGACTGCACGGAATTGGCGCGCGGACAGTATGCCAACTATACTTACTTCACTGGCTCAGCGACCCGAAGTGGATTTTGGCCTCCGACACTAGATTTCGCCAATCGTTCCTGTGCGATCCGACGCCAGTCAGTCGCTTTAACGTGTTTAATTTAAGTATTCATATTAGGTATACAGGTAGGAAAAAATTAATGGGCCCTGAAAGGAAAGTGCCTTAAAACTTTAAGTTAGCTCATTTTACTTGAAGGAAACATTCTTTTATTAAAAAAAAACAAAACTGAAAACTGCATTCAAAGATTTTAAATTTTTATTTTGCTTGTAAAAAAATATTCTTGAGGACAAAATATTCGATTTTATGAATATTTTGTACGACAGACGAGTGTAAGACCTAATGTCTCTTGTTAATGTTAATTGACATTAACTGTATCGAATATTAATATAATAAAATAGCGAGTGTTTCTTTTTTGGAATTTATAGTCGGTTCGATTCCCGGGAGAGGAAAGCGAATTAAAAAAATCTTTGAATGCAGTTTTGTTTCTTGTATATGTGTGTTCAAAACGCGAGTTTTATTACTACTATTTTAACAAAAATACGTAAATTAATTTTTACATAATAATGACACTATCTTAGTACACCAGTATATAAAAAAAAAACATTTATTAGAGAACATCATAACATTTTTTTTTAATGTCGCTTTACGATGTCGTCAAATCTTTACTACCTGCTAGGCGTTTATGAGTCTGTAATAAAAAGGTGAAAGTCACGTTGCGAATTTTCAAGAATGCAATATTAAGTATGTTTTTTTTACTGAAAGTTAATAAAGAGGTTAGAGTATCTGAATTGAAGGTGATTCCGATGTTAAATAATGCAGGAAGGGATAACTGGGTCTTTGTGGGCTTTGTTATGTAAAAAACTGAGTAAACAAGTACTGAGTTGTTTTTCTTGCTTTTATTAGAATAGAATAGAATAGAATAGAATACTTTATTCGTAAACACACACAGACAATAGACATACATTAAAAGAACATGAAAATAAAGTGTCACGAAATGGCCCCATCTCAGCATGCTGCTGGCGACTTCCAGCGCTGATCTTCCGATGAGACCATCAGGTAGAATCACGGAAGGTAACAGACAAAAAGAAAGCAACATAAAAGAAAGAGACATAAAATATGGCGAAAAATAAAATTACACATCGTTTACACAAACTAATACAAAAAGAGATAAAATATGACGACATAAGAACATAACATAAGTACATAACATTAAGTTACACGGATCAACCGACCGAACATGTGCCGGTCCGGTCGGACCATATCGTGGCGCGACATTAAGCGTGCATAACTAGCGCCAGCGTGCATAACTATTATGTGTTTATATATATGTTAATGAAAGCTATGACACTGCAGTAATATCATGTGCCACATAAGAATACGTATTTACGTATATGACATGTTCTTATATTTCTACTAATGTTATAACTCAAATGTATATGGATCTGATCTGAAATAAAGAATATTCATTCATTCAATAAAATAATGTCACAGGTAAATAAATAATAATTTGTAATGAACATCAGTTTTAAATTATTTTTAAAAGGCTTTTAGATCAAAAAACAAGAATACACTAAATACTCTACATTGGTTATCATTTTTCTAACTGAACTGTTTATTATTTTCTTTATTTAGTTTAAATGCAAAAATCAAATAACAATATATCCACTATCGGGTACAGTCAGCAGCAGAAGTTGCTAAGCGGGCGAGGTGTTCAAAATTACCTTGACACGCTCTTATTCTCTTAACAATAAAGTCGCGTCATAATAATTTTGAACACTTCGCCCGCTTAGCAACTTCTGCTGCTGACTCTACATTTTTTTATTTAAAACAAAACACTGGTGGTGGATTCCATCCACCAGTGTTTAGTTGATCGCATTCGCTCTTTCAGTTATCCGATTTACCTATACTAAATTCCACTACTTTCATAGAACTTTCCAATAAAAAATCAACAATCAAACAAAAAAAAGCACCAAGCTCAACCTATTCCACTAACCGATTGAAGAAGAACGTCCAAGCTTTTTGAGGCTTTTCTCATAAGATGATATTAGTAGTAGACGTGGTAAGCTAGTAAGTGAATGTTCCAGTGATTTAGATTTGGTTTACGTCGCTAAATCCGAGATTTACTGCCGATTCTTGGCTCCACACGGCGCGATGTAACTTGCGGGCTTCCTTAGATATATTTAATAGATGTTACACACGGACAAACTATCCTAAAGTCGATTTCAAGCAAACATAGCCATTTTATTTAAATATGTACACTAGTAGGAGAAAAAAGTATCCCAAGATTATTATTCCCTTTCCGTTATGGTTTTTCATAGACTTTGTATGGCGGTAACGGAATAGAAGGAACGAAAAATGTATTGAAAGCTTGGGGCACTTTTTTCTCCTATTAGGATCGAAAAAGCTTGTGATTCTAAGTGGAAATAATATAAAAATTCTCAAACCTAAAAAAAGTCAAATGTAAACTTCAATAAAATGGCCCTTTTTATTATAAATATTATTAAAAACGGGCCTTTATTAGCTTTTATTGGTAGTTGGTTGGATTTTATTGGTGTTGGCTGATATTTAGCACGTTTAATACTCCGTAAAGATGGTATTTGAAACTGTGCTATAATTATCAGGAACTCGCCCAAACAAATAAACATGGTAAATACGCCGTTTACAATAATACCACGAAGAAACTTCGTGTAAGGCAAGGGTCTTAAAAATGTTTGGACAATGAACGTATCTGCAATGAAAACAGCCGAGAGAATATAAATAGGTAAGGAGAGTTGAGAATTTCAGCTAGTCTTGAAGAAAATAATAAGCCTAAATTATTCCGGCTTACTCTAACTTTTGACGCCTCACACAGCGGACCCAAGTCATGGATAAATCACATAAAACGAATGGACACATTGAATTCCAGAAGTAAACGTAACTTATTTTTTTTACATGGAGTCATGCATTTAGGCATTCCGCCTAGCCGGGGAACTAGGATGGATGGAAATACCGACTAAACCATCCACGGTATGCCCGTCTCGCAGCAATGGTGGCAGTGACACGGACGCGTAAGCATTCCACCGCGAACACGTCCTGCTGCTGACAGCCGAGGCTGTCCCCTCCTTGGACCCGAAGGCCCTGGAGCCGAAGCTCCCCCTCTCGAAGGTAGTATGCAAAGCGACACCACATACTGGTCCCTCATAACAACCTCCACGCCGGGAGAAGAAGGAAAAGGAAGAAAACTCAGGTTGCCTTAGCGATTTTTTTATAGAGGTGGTCATCCTCGTGGCCAACTCTCCCTCATTGAGAGGACACCGTGTGCGGAACCCCCCCACGACAGGACATTGGCAGCACCGGTAAGCAGTTACCTGGAAGCCAAGAGATTACTTACCGGTGCCCCCGGGGCGCACCGTCCAAGAGCCCTTCCCTTTCCCCCGGACCAGCTGATCACGAGGAATGAGAAGGGACTCGGCACTCTAGGTTTCCTGTCCGTAGCACCCCAGACGTAACGTAGGGCCAGGGATATTTTTTTCACAATTTTCATATCGGCCCCATGGGAAACTTAAAACATTTTTGACATTCGGGATCACGACCCCGAAATTGCCCAGTATTGATGATGATTATTATTGTCATCCTACCTATACATAATATACATATATCGCTATGCATAATATAGTTTGTAATAAAGTAAAAGTTTTAACCGGTTTGTTCGCTAGCCGCATCAACACTATGCTCCATCACTAGCGCAGTGGGAATGTGATAAAATGTTGAGCCAGCTTAAACTCGGAACGTTACTTGAAAAACTACCGTCCGTGTAAGAATTCCAGATAAAAGTTTAATATTAACTCCCGACGACTGTTGGATAAGGCAAAATTAAACAGATACTAGCATATTGCGAAAAATACATTTTCTTTTTTTACTTTTGTCTTAACAGTGCTTTTTTAGATCAGTTTTCTCTCATCTATATTTTTATGAAAACCTGCTCGCAAAAAGCTTCATGAGATGCTCATAACATAAATGATCAATCTTCATTATTTTAGTTCCGCTACAATACTTTACTCCTCAATTTCAACCACGTTACGCTACCCAGCAGCTTTTAAAAGAGGATGCAACAAGACCAAAAGGCAACATGTCAAGTTTCAGGCAACCTATATCTGTTCTTAATACGGTGTTATAGAGTACATTTTAAGTCAACAATTTTATTAAAATAAAACTTTTTTTGTTTTCCGTGTGTCCGCCGCCCGCATTTTGAGCAGTTAGTTAAGCCCATGTTTAACTTCTGACCGTTGATTAAATAATTAATGTTTCTATTGGTGCAACTGGTTAACTTTACCATAGGGAAGTTTTTATCTACAAAGTTTAAATTTGTTTAGTCACATTAGATTAAGAACGTACGTAAATTATATGACGGTTAGACTCAAAACCTAAATATGTTTCACGTTAGTTTAAGTGGTTATTCTTTATGTTACAGCAGGATTGTTTTCTAATACAAAATTTGACGTTTAGTGTAGTGTATGTAATAAAAAAGCTGGGAAACTTAACGTTAGAAAAAAAAGCAGTTTAATTATCACCTGTTGCAGCGTAATAAAACGAGTACGAAATTAATGTTTTTGTGTTTGTTTTGCAAACTGGATGATATGAATGAATATTCTACATTGAAGCCTTTTATTTATTCCTATAATATATTCGCTTTACTGGCAAATAAATTTGGACGAAGAAACAAGCAGGGGGTTGGTACATAAGCATAAATGTCATCTGAAAAATGTAGTGTGGGTACTGACATGTTTTATTTTTATTTTAAGTTATTTCAGCCCTACCCACGACTTACGATTACGAATACTTACGATTGTATTTGTTTATTTTGGTTTATGTTTCCTAACTTAAATAAATAACACTAAGAACAAATTAAATTATTTTCTATGAAAATATTTTAATTTGTGGTTTTTCAAGTAGACACACTACTATTTAAACTATAAACTGAAATAAATGTCATATACGAAGGAAAAAATGACCAAAGCCTCCAGTATCCAGAGCTGGAATCGAACCAGCGTACCCCGTTTACCGGACAGGTGCCGGACACTGGAGGCTTTGGTCATTTTTTCCTTCGTATATGACAATTATTTTAGTTTAAATAAATAACTATCCGCTATAGGAGCATTCCATGAAAACGGTAAGTTTTTCATCTAGTTTTCCTCTTTAGTTATGCAATGTCTACATGTAGGATAAAGTCTTGATGTATTTTGCATGCGAATCGCTTACGAAATTTTGCTTTAATTTTGAATTACTTTGTCGACTTGCGTATTGTAGTAGAAGTAAATGAAACAGTCTATTAAGAAAACAAGCAGATTTAAGATGATACCAATATAACACTGTAAAAATGCAAGCCAAAAAAGAACCAAGCTCGGAAAATCGAAAAAATGGATCTGAATGTCCCTTAGGAATGCTCCTATAAGAAAAAGCCTGACATTTATCTCTAGTCATCCAAATTCAAAATTAAAGCAAATGGAACAAAATATTCTATTCCGTAAATGCGGTAAAATAGGTAAACATCATTAATAGTTCTATTACAGAGCCCGACCGGGCAAACTTTCTAGACATCGATTTATTACAATATTCGGAGACAACTTAAATTATGACAGATTACACTACTAATTGATTTAAAAGGTAGATTTGAACCTTACAGCCAGGAAACAATCGACTTAAAATACGTGAGTGACCCGTTCTTAATATATTTTTTAAAACAGTTGTTTAAAAAGTGCTACTTTACGTAGCTGTTTAGCCTGCGGAAAGCTGGTTTTCGCGAACTAGTACTTTTCACTTTTCCAATTTTTTTTAATTTATACTTGTTCCAATTTATGACTACTTATTGATGAGTGTTATATTAGTATCCTTTAAACGTCGTTATCCACATAAAAACCTACTGTTAATGTAAGAATATGAAACATAAATACATATTTCATATTTAGGTACTTCATCATTAGAACACGTTTATTTTTTAATATTGAATATTGAAAAAGTCTGAATGGAACGGAATAGTTATGGAAGATAGAGGTAGGAATAGCTGCCGAAACGCGTGTCAAAGAAGAGGCGTTTTTTCTTACTGCAAGCATGTTTTAAGTTTCCAAAGGTAACATTCAATATTGTTTTTATTCCTTACTTGTTGTTTTTATATTTTTTTCGCAACTGTATTAAAAAACGTCGTTCGATACACGTGCAGAAATGTCATTCTTCACTCGTCCCGAGTCTCGCCACGAGCCGTAGGTGCTCGTGGAGTAATGACATACTTTCCGCACTAGCATCGAAATGTACTATAATATGTCTGTATCTCACGAAAGTTTTGCTATTAAAATTGTTATTAAAAGATGATAATCATCGATAGAAAACGCCAATGGCATTTTTGATACATTTTCATTCATAAACCATTGTTTTACCTACCTACCTAGTTAACTAGACTGACCTTTTGCTCCCTCTCATAATGAGAAATTTCTATATTGAATTTAAAAAAAACAAATCGATAGCTTTAATTACCAAGCTATACAAATACAAATTTACAACCGATATTAAAAACGTTGAAAATAAAAACTTATTCATAACTAAACTCAAGAAACATTTGAAAAAAAAAACCTATTATACTGTTAAAGAGTTTATGGAAGACACAATTGAAGGGTACACGGAAAGAACATGTCTAGTCACTTTAGTAACATTTTGAGTAATCGCGGTTTTAAAATTTGGATCCATGTTTAAATGTATGGTAATTCCGTTACCAGGTCTTTTTTAACTAAAAAAAAAGTTGTGTTACATATATTATACAGTGGTACTAATAGTTCATTATGAGCTCTACATTTTGAAATTAAAATCTCATTTTCCGAAAAAAGTGACTAGATTAGGTTCTTTCCGTGTACCCTTCAATTAATTTATTTTTACAATTTAGCCTCTATATCTCGATTCACAACTTATAAATATGTACCCACCTAGGGCTTTCATTATGAAAGTAGTTAAGTTTACTTTGTATAATTTATAAGCTAGTTATAAGAAAAATTGCTACACCCCACCGGGGTCAACGTGAAACTACATAATTTGTAACATCTATGTACATATCAAGATATTTAGCGATGTGACAGACAGACAGACGGACAGAGTCGCACCAGAAGGTTCCCTTATTACCTTTTTGATACGGAACCCTAAAAACCGTAGTTTAATACATTAACTCCATGTTCATTATACGTGTGTATATATTTTTGACACCAAGCCAAGTCCAGTTGTCAAATTGCACGGCTGTAAATCGCGTAATGAAATAAAAATGGACGAATATTTTCCACTAGCAACGATACCCTGTTTGGACTGTGCTCCAAAAATATATTGTTCGGTAAGCTTGTCCGTAATTCCGTATGTTGTGCCTCGAACGGACAACCATAGTTTAAAATGCTACGGTAGAAAACTGTCTAAACGTAGCCTTAAGGGGTAGTGAGTAAAAAGACTTATTTATTTGTTTGTAAAGCGACGTGAGTCATAAATTCATTATCGCGCCAGTAATGCAGCTTTATCAAGTAAATTGACAGTAATGCAGTAATGCAGCAAAGCTGCAGTTGCCATGCGTTACGCAGCTAGCGGATCATATATACACGGATTTAAAATAAAAAAGGTCAAATCTGTGAACAAAAGTTAACAGCTAGTGTGCAAAGAAGTAATTATTTTATCACACTGGTAATACATTAGTTATTTTACCTTTCGATATGTCCACAGGAGAGACGTGAACTTTTGCAACTCCAGTGATATCGTTGTTAACCCTTAAAAACCTCCTCTTGCTATAAAGCGAGCGTTACACTACTGAAAATATACTCTAAATATTGTTCAAGTAAATATTTATCATTAAGACTGTGCCGAATGCCGGACGACTTGTGGGCCAAGATAACCGCCCCACAAGTCTAACCGAGGAGCCGATAGACCTCGTTGGCAATGGCGGGATAACTTGGTCTCCAGCCTTGGACTGGCCAGTAGAACTAAACAGAGACAAGTGGAAAAAGAGGGGGGAGGCCTTTGCCCAGCAGTGGGACACAGTGGGCTCTGAATAATAATAATAATGACGGTGTTATCGTTCGTGGCATCACCGAGTAGGCCCTCGGGAAGACCAGCGCTCGTTTCATATTTAGCTAGCATTATGCTGAGTTGGGTTATTTCGTGATACACTTAATGTTCTGTTTTTTTTCTACTTTTGTCTGTACATATTCGTCCATGTTTTATGTTTGTCATGAATAAATGTATTTTATCCTTTTCTGTACCTTATTAGTGTAAATACGAGTTATTACAAAGCTCTTCGCCTTAACAACAAAGTTGGTTCGTTTGGCGACGCGGCGTGTTGATGGCACAGGTCAAAATCCGGCTCTTGTTATAGCCAGCGTTACTACAGAAACTCTACTCGTTCAAGTCACTATTACTAATTCGTCAAGTGGACACAAACAGCTACAGCTACAGGCTTCGTCACCTACCAACAAATTATGTAATCCGCAACAGGCTTTGTCTATCTTAAGCACTAAAATTAAACTACTTAGGTTATTTCGGAACGTAGCCTATCCAAACATCCCCGTGACGTTTGCAACGCAGCCAGTGTTTCCCAGTTGAATTGCCAAGTAGTTTGACTAGTTACCTACAATCCAGAGCAAGCATCGCAACCCCTCTCTAAGTCACCGACAACCACCATTTTGTTATGAAGACCGCAAGGTCACCACGAAAGTGCAATTTTAGATGTCAAATTCGCGAACTGTCGTGCGATTCGCACCTTCGCACGGAGAGGCGGAGCCAATGTGTTTTTGTACACGAATCAAGATTTTACAGTACCTTTGTACTGTAAAATCTAATCAAAGTACGGTGCTGTGTGACAACCCTCTAAGCCGCGAGCAGCACAGTGAGTTGTATCCTACATCATTTTATAATTTTATAGTTCGGACGGGTCTCGTAATCGACATACATCATTTGATTATTATTTTCCCATGGTTATAATATGTAGGGTGCATTGTGATAATTTCGAAAGTGGGGTAATTTTGAAAGTAGCTAATAAATATTAACTAAACTAGCTTTCTATTATAGCAACAGTAAGAAAGATCCCATGATAAGCGTTGCAGTAGGTGTTGCTAAAGTATGAAATAGTACTGGTTTAGTATTAGCTATTTTCAAAATGACTTCGCTTTCGAAGTTTCCCCGATGTACCTTATAGCATTACGCTGTAGTATATTATTTCTGTTTAAAACAAATGAACAAAAAGAAAGATTTAGATTTATTTATTTCATAATATTAAATTACATTATAAATTATTTTAACTTAATCTATACGAATTTATATTATGATCGTCACTTACAACTTATCGAAACAAACCTAACTTCATTAAAAATACAGTTACTTATCCCCTCAGCTGTGGGAAAGCCCGACAGGCTCCATCAACTTTGATACCACGGCTGAGGGGTTATAGAAACTTTATAAATCCATAATCCGATGTTCAACTCAATCGAACTACCAAAACGTTTTTATTTGCTTTGTGGCTGACAACAAACACGAACGTTGTTTACATTTAGTTAAACCTGCAAAATAAATAAATCCGTATTTCAAATTAAAAATAATAATAAAAAGAGTTAGATTTGGAGTCCGATTCAGATTGAACAACTTTATACGGTTTCGATCTTTTTTTGAGATACCTTGAAGATCACTCAAGCTGATTGGTGCATACGAAATGAAGTAAAAGTCGTGCATGAGATGCGCGGCAATAACCAAGACGGTACGATCTTCGAGGCTTTATCAAAAGCAGTTCGAACCTATAAAATAGTAGTTGTGGACTGGTAATTTGATAAGATCTTGAGTGGTTAAGACATGCCACGCGCACGGATAAGTGCAAGCTTGATTGCGTTAGTGGCTCACGATTTCCGCTGATTGGTGCGCACGCTGGTCGTATTAAAATAAGATGAAAACCAAACCAAACAGAATTGGCATCATGGTAGTGGAGCCTCGTTAAGCTTTCCCCGTTTTCTATTTCTACCGTAGACAATCAACGCGACATGAAAACATGCCGAGTTAGAGCCAGCCTCTGTGTTCTAATTCGTGGTTAGTTTACATCATATGAAGGGTACACGGAAAGCACATGTCTAGTCACTTTTTCGGAAAATGAGATTTTCATTTCAAAATGTAGAGCTCTTAATGAACTATTAGTTATATTTTTTGCTGACACTGTGATGCTCTCTCTTGACCGATTTCGGCCACAGCGACTGTGTGCTCTGGAGTAGGCAATTTTTAATTCGCGTTATTAGCGTGTAGCTGATCCGCTCTCTGGTGCGCCCTTAGGTGGCTCACGTACCCTATCTTCTTGCTAAATACTCGAGCACATTTTGGGCACGTCAGCGCACCACCTACATAGTTGTAGCAAATCGAGGTTGGCGGCCGAGCCTTAAGCTCATCTCGTTTCCTGTCGAGCTCACTGCAGCGTTCAGTCTCGAAATCAGTGACTCGATCGTGAATGAGGCGCCGCCACTCGGGCCGCTGCGCTGCCTTCCGCTCCCAGACCGAGGGTTGTAGTTTGCATCTCTTCATATGTCTTTTCAGAACATCCTTGTATCGCAAGTGCTGGCCACTACTTTTACGCTTACCATTCTGGAGTTCTGAAAAGAAGATGCGCTTCGCCACTCTGTCTTCTGAATCCGAGACACGTGCCCACACCACCGCAGCTGCCGCCTCATCAGATACACCTCAATGCCTCCGACATTTGCGCGCCTCAGGACGTTTGTATTTCTGACCAGGTCCATCCATTTGATGTTCATGATGTCTCGCACGTCGTGGCTGACACTGTATAAAATATATAACACAACTTTTTTTTAGTTAAAAAATACCTGGTCACGGAATTACCATACATTTTGACATGGTTCGAAATTTTAAAACCGCGATTATTAAAAATGTTACTAAAGGTGACAGTCCATTTCTGACCGCAGCTGCGCGACTGCACCGACACTACTGCAGCGGCCTGAACGCGTCGGTGTTATTGTCAATTTCCATAGTAAAATGAATGACGATATCGACTGCACGTAATATGGTGATTTTAACGTTTTCCCGACCGCAGCTGCACTACTGCTCCGACACGTCGGTGTTATTGTCAATTTCCATAGTAAAATGAATGACAAGACCGACCGCACGTAGCATGGCCATTTTTGCGTATTTGGTGTATTATTGCAACTGCGGCTGCAGACCGCACGTCAAATCTGTCACCTGCACTGAAATGTCTTTGGTCACAGATATTAGTAGTTCTAAGCAAAGAGGATATAACCACTACGTTCTAAGGAGCTTATTACACCCACGGACAAAGAATCCCGATGGTACAGTCGCCATATATCGCAGATATATCGGGGCGGCCAAGGAGGTCACACATATCTAAACACGCCTTTATTGTCAAGGCGCTAGAGTGCATGTTCAGATATTTTTAGCACCTCGGTCGCTCCGATATATCCGATGGCGACTGTACCTACTGTAAACTTTTTTGCTAATCTATATTGAGCCCTAGGAGGATATAACAAAACGGAGTAGCCATTGGCATTCCCCTCTGTCGAAAATAGTCGGCCAATGGTCATACACAATGTATGGACTGACGTTTATCTGACATGGCTATTTTGACGTTACGTATACATTTGACGTTCCCCTCCCCCGCAAAAATTGGCAGACGTTTTTGTACCGCAAATTACAGACGTGGCGGCTCCGTTTGGTAATATCCTCCTAGATTGAGCCATGTCACAGAGCCAGTCAGGAAACTATAATGATAGGTCCGAAAAGAGAGCGTCAAATTCAGAAGTTAACTATAGTCTGGCAAACACTTCGAGCAACACCGGCTTCCGACACGTCGGAAGGGAGGAGCCCAAGCGATATCTTACCGTACAAATCGTTCTGCCATTTTTTACGGAGGAAAACGTGCACACAGTCGCACTTCTCACTCACTACTTACAAAATCCAATCTCTAATGATGACACAAATACATAGAAAATGACACACGTCAAAGACAAGTCTTGCACACCTCGATCTCTTTATAATAAAGAGCGCATTACACAATTATTGTGTGCAACACGAGGTGTGTGTTGTACGTACCGCGCTGGTTGTATGCATGCACAATTGATCTTGTACCTCGACAGAGGGGAAATAGTGCGAATGCCGACTCCCTTCCGTGTTGCTCGAAGGGCAAACCAAATCTGTCAGTAAATAAGAACAACCAAAAATCTACTCATCCATTTCCTTTGGGTGCTATAGTATACTAGCCCAAGACAAAGATAGTATATGATTCTCTCTGTCTGTTTCAATTGAGACAGTCCCTATATTTTCCTATGTGATTTTTTTAACATTTCATGATAAATTCATTATATAAACTGTTCTTATATTTTTTCGTAGTTTTGCGAAGATAGCCATAAGGCCTATAAGCTCGACAGGGCACGAGCGATAGAGAGGCAAATAGAATACCGAATATTCGGCAAAGTGGCCGAATAGGCCGAATACCGAATAGTTGCGAATATTCCTGGCAACTCTAGTCGTAATATCATAGTATAGTTGGTCATCTAATGTTTGAAATGAGACAGTCCTTTGACAAACTATAATTATATAATGTCGTTTATGGTGACACTTTCTCATTTTGTCATTGCAAAGCCATTCCTGAGCTAAATAAAAGAAGCAATCATTAATTTTTATTACAAGGGGCAAAGATGTTGTTTAATATCTCATGGTATTGATACCCAAACGTACGAAAGGATACAAAATTGAACTACGAGAGAAGCGAATGCTTTAAAATTTAGAATATTGACAGTTGCGGGGATCTCAAGGCATGAGGGTTAAACAAACTTTGTTACAGTGCAACACGTAATTTTTCATTACACCAACACGAGGAAACCATTTATTATTCAAATTAATTTATTAAAAGTTCTTTCTATCGGCCAAGGTGAGGGAAATAGCTTAAGGATTTCTTGTCTCGCCCGTCAAGTTTTATATGGATGGTGCGGTCATATCATGAAGAGTGGGACACCTGCAACACGAGAGGAATTATAAGATTTAAATTTGTGTTTCAGTTTGAAATACGAAACTGGACAATATGAAGTGTAAATTGCGCAATTACTTATAGCTCTTACAAATTATTTTATTCATCATACTTCATTGTTAGGTACCTAAAGAAAGTAAAATTGGCTTAATATGAATACTTAGAAAGATAAATCTGTAATACTTTGCTAATACGGAACGACTGTCTGCCCACCATTGGATAATTTATTGTTACGTGTCGCATCGCCATCTCCGGAACCCACGAATCACTGCAGAAATCAATGAAAGACCTGATAAAGAGCCTACCTGGCATAGTTTTGGGGGGACGTTTATCACAGACTTCTAAATCCAGCCGCACGTTTCTGACGGCCGAGTAGGTACCTATACTTGATGCAGGTGGATTAAGTAGTATATATCACGAACTACATGAGTCCCGTTTGCGTCGGCTTGCTGTGTGCGGTGGTCACGCATTCAGGCAAGAGGATGGGGAAGAAAATTTCACAATGTGATCTTACCTTAATGTTAAGAATAATATTTTTCTTCTGCATTAATTTCATTTGAGGAATTTGGTTGTATTTCGTCAATTATTAAGTCTCATTCAATGTTGAATTGCTTTTCATTTAATCGGCAATATTCCCTGAATAAACGATCACCATTAAATATCAGATTTTATATTAATATTGCGTAGCTGCCTTCGTCGGACTCTGACTATTGTACTATTGTAGAAAGGCAAACTGGTCTTCTTTTTCATGTAACATGTAGCATTATCGTCACTCGCTTCTTCACGTAAAAAATACAAAACTAAAATAAGTATTTTATTTGTACGTCTGACATTATATGACTTGACATTGACAAGCCATCAACGAACGCTGTCGCGACTGCACGCCGCAACAGCAGCAGTCGTGCTGCTACAGTAGTGCTGGACCGCGTAACGTCGCAACTGCAGTGCAGCGGCAGTCACAAATGGACAGTCACCTTAAAGTGACTAGACATGTTCTTTCCGTGTACCCTTCATATGTTTTAATCCGATAGAGTCGAGCGCCAGACAGACAGAGGCGCTTAACTTTTTTGAATTTTGTAACTTTATCATAAGCTACAAAGCGGCAGACTGCAAATGAAAAAACGTGATCTCTTCTGAGCTTCATAGCAGCTACTAGCGGCCCGGCCGGCTTGAAAATACGATGTTACATTTATGAGATAGGGTGGATGGTTATATTTTGTAATACACTGTTTAACATGTTTGTCATAATTAACATATTATCGTGTAAATTATTTGTTACAAAAAAAAATTACACAATAATACCAATTATGAATTTGGTATATCATGAAGCTTAATTATGTTTCAGTGTACCGCATTAAGGTGAGGTTAAAATATTTATAACTTTTAAAATATATAAAAACTGATCCGCAGCAATCTGCACGGTACACCTATTTGTGGAAACGGTAATATAAATAACACTTTATAGCACGGCACTGCCTATACAATAAAATGTCTTTATCGATGCCAGCACTTTTATTTTAGACGGTAAAAATGTTAGGGGATTGTTGTAGAACTGAAATATATTGCATGGTCGAGGTAACACATGATATTTTCCTTCGATACTAACGCTAACTTAGATAACATTGTTGTTTTTAGGGTAACGTACCCAAAGGATAAAAACGGGTCCCTATTACTAAGACACCACTGTCCATCTGTCTGTCTGTCTGTCACCAGGATGTATCTCATTAACTGTGATAGCCAGACAGTTGAAATTCTGACAGATGATGTATTTCTGTTGCCGCTATAACAACAAATACTAAAAACAGAATAAAATAAATACTAAAGTGTACCATACAACAAATGTGATTTTTTGCCGTTTTTTGCATAATGGTACGGAACCCTTCGTGTCGGAGTTGGAGTCCGACTCGCACTTGGCCGGTTTTTTAAACTGAATCTATTCTATACTACGTAGGTATATAATAGTATTTTCCTTCTAAATGTGTGTTGATTTATAATATGTCTGCAAATAAATGAGATTGCTTGAAATATGGGTTATGGGTCATACACATGTTAGAAAAAGGTCACTTCTTTGGACAATACAATAAGAGTTACAGGTACTTTATATATATATATATCACTTTTTTATTTTTTATTTTAAGGTACTGAAACAATGTATCTCACCTGTGTATGACTCTTATGTTCTATGTTCTACAGAAAAAGTCTACGCAGCACCATCACCTTGTTTCGCAGTCTTTTTGTTTATATTACGTCGGTGGCAAGCAAGTACACGGCCCGCCTGATGGTAAGCAGTCATCGTAGCCTATGGACGCCTGCAACACCAGAGATATTACATGCGCGTTGCCGACCCTTTTAAAACATGTACACTCCTTTTTTTAAGAATACATACTGTAGCTCCTAGGAAAAACCTCGGCGGGGAACTCATTCCACAGCCGAAGCGTCCGCGGGAGGAAATGCCTCTTAAACCGCACAGTACGCGACCATTTAGGTGCTAGGGTGTGAGGATGAACACCCTGCCGACGGCGAGCGGTGCGGTGATAGAAAGCGGTCGTTGGCATCATGTCAAACAATTTTTCAGAGCACAGCCCATTGTACAAGCGTCTCCATACATAATGATCTTTAGGTATTCTATGCTCGGAAACTTCTATGCCGACTTGGCTCGTGTATATGTTACTACCACTGATGAAGTTATTCTTAAAAATTTAGAGGTATTTAATAGTTTTCTTTTAATTTGTCTTTACTGTACTTTGTCGTAATTAAATGTACTGTATAACCACTCATTGACGACTTACAGTCTGTTAAGGTTTTGAACTGGTTTTGATACCACCTTGACTATTGTCAGAGACCCACTGATTATCAGTCTGCCGGACGATATCAGCCTGTCAGTTAGAACAAAAATTGACAGGCCGATATCATCCGGCGGACTGGTAATTAGTAGGCCCCTTTAGAGCTTGGCGTGCATCTCACATATGACTTTTACTTCATATCGTTAGCAAGTTGTTAAATCTTAAACGGGCTTCACTTCGCTTTGCTCGCTACACGTTGTCGCTTCAGTTATTCAGATTTAAGAGCATTAAGTGTCTTAAAAATAATTTACAACGGTCACCAAACGACAAAGTTGTATGCAGCGCAAGCGGCGGGTAATTGCAGGGCATTTACAGCTAATCCTACTGGAAAAGGCTGTATATTACTAGACATTACTAGTCAGTTACGCCCTTTCAGTTTTGGAAAGACGGCTGTAACGGCCTATGCAAACTAAAGTCGTTAGCGACGTTTCATACTAAGTACTGGCCGGAGATTCTCATTGCAGTTTCCACGAGCGCGGGAGAACTCAGGATAAACCAGTAACAAAAACTCGGGACTGTATTAACATCACTATTATGTAAAATTGAGGTGTACTCTTATACTGGTCTGTCTAATGGATTAAATCGCTCACGGCCGGCAAGTAATTAAATGATATCGAAATGTTTACTATCGACTACAAAGCGAGTCAAGGTGATAAAGTATTAAATAAGATTCCCATATTAGTTTCAATTTAAAATAAATATATTCAGTTTTACGAAACTGTGCTTAACAGCGTTTAGTTTAGACTCGAGTCTGCGTCTAAACTTTTATATGGTTCCGTAACATTTTTGTAATTATTGTAATTTTATGTTTAACTTTTATAGTAATTTTAATGTAATTTATTGTTATAATTAATTCATGTAATAACAATTAGAAATACATATAAAACTTAAAAAACTAAAACTAAAAATAAATAAAACTAATCTTAAAATAAATACCTAAAAACTAATCCCCTGCGGCACGCGGCATGGTGCCGTAGATGCTGGCAGCATTTCCTCGCTGTATTGCAATGCTTACTCTTTGTGCGAGGAAGCTGCCAGCTCTACGATCACCAGTGACGTCTATTTTTTTTTTGCCAATTGCTTAAATAATGAAGACCCATTCGGACCCCACGGGCCAAGGGTCTCGACCCCAAAAGGTACGAAATCGTATTCGGGGCCGAGACCCCTATATTTTGTCTTTTTTAATTTCTCAGCCGCCTCTGCCGCCGCGCCAACTTTTGCAGTAGTGCCGTGGAGATGAGACGGGGCTAGGGTGTCTACACATGTGACGTCCCACACCAGCACCCGTCCCATCTTCCACGGAACCAGTGACATTCCGTCCGGTCTCTTACCATCGTCTCTTACAATACCAGCAGGCTCGAGAAGAGCTGGCACGTTGACGCTGGCAAGAGACCGGCGGAGAATATCGTTAAGCGCGGCGTGCCTAGAAAAGCGACCGGCGCTCCTTTAGCAGGAGAGCCCGTGGTGTCCGAGGGCGTCGACGTCAGTGCCGCAGGGGCACCTATGTGGGGCACAGACCCGGACGCCGAGTCGCAGACAGGCAGCAACGCGCAGTGTGCGGTTCCAGGAAGGTACCGGTATGTACCGATGGGAAGGCGTGTAATAGCCAGGCGCCGGATTCCTTGGCACCTGCTGCTAAAAGTCTGTTATAATTATATGAGTGTATTGTTTGTTATAATGTTAAATTATGATCCTAGTTGGTCGAAATAAAAGTGTATTAATTTTTTATTTAATTTTGAGTTCTTTTAAAATATCATAATTCAATTTTTTATTATTTCTCGCCAAAAAAGAATAATCTTATGAAACTTAAGACTCAAAAACTGTAGTTATTTAACAAATCAACAAAAAGTTTTGTTGTAAATAATATCAAGAATCTAAAAATATGAGTCGAAAAGAACTAACCCGCGTGGCCGAGCGGTTTTAGGCATCTGCCGCGAATGCAGAGGACGCTGCGTTGGTGAACGCAGCGTTCCAGCCCTGGGAATTGGAGCGCTTGGTCAAGTCATTGTCGACACTATGAGGAGTTCACATAAACTGGATACAGAAGCGATGCACTTGGTAAGCGTTGTAGATAATGTTCTGGCCTTTTAACAGGCTTCCGCTGTTAGATAAACGGAAACTACACACAGTTTCCTATTTACAAATCGTTACTGTACTTAACCGTTTGTCGCAGGCTATTCGAAACTATGGCAACCATATTATGTGGTCAAATATTAAAACAGAATTGGAATATGGCGTTAGTAATATGCTCAACTAACGCCATATTACAAATTTCAGTATGGGATTGATTTACGTGGTTTAAGTGGAGTAAGTCACATTCTTAGGTCACTTTCGAATCAGGTCACGTTCTGAGGACGCCATTTTCTGAGTACGTCACATTCAGATTTTGTCACTTTCTGAGTTCATCATATTCTGAGTACGTCACTTTCTGAGAACGCCACTTTCTAAGGACGTCACTTTCTGAGTATCATGGCATGGCACGAACAATGGGTACCAGCAATCATATTAGCTGTATGCTGTACTGCAGACGGCCGCTTTTACGTGTGACATACAGGATGTTAATTCAGTGGCCATTGAAGGGAAACACGAATAACAATAAAATACCCAATAACAGGAAACTTTAGACCGCAGGGCCAAACAAGCCTCGCACCAAGAACTAGACTATTCAAAACCGCGATGACCGCGTGAATTTATGCCGTGTAGCGATAAAATCACGAATTTTTGAACAAGAAGAAGAATAGCCGGATCTTACCAATTTATTTATTGATATAGGAGGTAAATGAGCAGATGAATCACCTGATGGTAAGCAAACCGTTGCCTATGGACGACTGGTCTGGCCTAGTGGTCCTGGGTTCGAATCCCAGTAAGGGCATTTATTTGTGTAATGAGCACAGATATTTGTTCCAGTCTTGGGTGTTTTTTTTATGTATTTATGTGTTTATATATTATATATATCGTTGTCTGAGTATCCACAACACAAGCCTTCTTGAGCTTAGGTACTGAGGGACTTAGTCAATCTGTGTAAGAATGTCCTATAATATTTAAATCCTCTTTTCTTGAAGGCTTTAAAGGTGTTTGACTCTTACATGACTTTTAATATAGATTCACATGCTCTCAAACTGTGTAATTAAAATAATTACCACGCCATTATAAGTTTCACGCTCCCCGGAGACCGCTAGGTACCAAATAACAGTTTAAAATTAACCACGTCATTAACCGGCAGTTCCGAGTAATTAACTAAGGGCGGTAACCACAGTTAATGAGCCGATTTACATTGAAAAAGTTAAATTGGTATAATAAGCTTAAATTGCAATTATCACAGGAAATCCAAACAAATATACAAAAAAATACAAAAACATGTAGCAAGCAGCAGCTATGAATTCACGTGGTGAATAATATTTGGTAATTTTTTTACTAAAAAGGGTAATTAGGTATAGAAATACCTACATCGTTTCGTATGTAGTTGCAATGAAATTTCCGCTTTTCATTAAAAAAATAGGTAGATGAGATTAAAACATTTTTGTTCTTATCGTTTTGTCATTTGATTCCCTTTTTTATTTCAAAATTGGTGTGAAACTATTAAATAAAGATAGCACGAAATATTTGTACACGTGTCAGCTTTCTGGAAACAAATTTTGTATTCAAGGAAAAATAGAAAAACTACTACTAATAATAAAAAACCGGAAAAATACACAAAAATGCGAGTCGAACTCGCCCACCGAGGGTTCCGTACTTTTTAGTTGCTCTTGTAGAGGCAACAGAAATACATCATCTTTGAAAATTTCAACTGTCTATGTGTCTGTCGCTGTCTATCACGATTCATGAAATACAGCCTGGTGACAGATAGACGGACAGACGGACAGCGGAGTCTTAATAATAGGGTCCCGTTTTTACCCTTTGGGTACGAAACCCTAAATAGTAGCGGAGGAAGCGTAATTTGTTGTTAAAATTTGTAGTAGCTATCGCTCGCAGACGTAATTATCTGCTTGATAAACCAGTTTTCTGGAAACTTTGGTCTCAGTCAGGTCGAAACTAAAAATCGAATAGTAAGAGTAACCTACAATGAAAAAAAAAAATGAAAAATTGTTTATTTCGTTTAAGAATTACTTATACAGGTAAGTGTTGGTGCCTCTTTTTAAGTAAGAAAATACCTGTGTTAAGAGGCACCGCTCTTCCTTAAAATTGGTAATAAATGGTTTTAAAATATAAATATAAATTTATTTAAAGAAATAAAATGAACACAATATCAGAGAATAACAAAAGTAATTACTTATAGCTTAATTTTACCTAATGAGAAGATGGACTTGCAAGTCCATATGAATGTGCGTGTGTGTCTGTGTGTGTGTGAATTGGAATATGGCGTTAGTAATATGCTCAACTAACGCCATATTACAAATTTCAGTATGGGATTGATTTACGTGGTTTAAGTGGAGTAAGTCACATTCTTAGGTCACTTTCGAATCAGGTCACGTTCTGAGGACGCCATTTTCTGAGTACGTCACATTCAGATTTTGTCACTTTCTGAGTTCATCATATTCTGAGTACGTCACTTTCTGAGAACGCCACTTTCTAAGGACGTCACTTTCTGAGTACCATGGCATGGCACGAACAATGGGTACCAGCAATCATATTAGCTGTATGCTGTACTGCAGACGGCCGCTTTTACGTGTGACATACAGGATGTTAATTCAGTGGCCATTGAAGGGAAACACGAATAACAATAAAATACCCAATAACAGGAATCTTTAGACCGCAGGGCCAAACAAGCCTCGCACCAAGAACTAGACTATTCAAAACCGCGATGACCGCGTGAATTTATGCCGTGTAGCGATAAAATCACGAATTTTTGAACAAGAAGAAGAATAGCCGGATCTTACCAATTTATTTATTGATATAGGAGGTAAATGAGCAGATGAATCACCTGATGGTAAGCAAACCGTTGCCTATGGACGACTGGTCTGGCCTAGTGGTCCTGGGTTCGAATCCCAGTAAGGGCATTTATTTGTGTAATGAGCACAGATATTTGTTCCAGTCTTGGGTGTTTTTTTTATGTATTTATGTGTTTATATATTATATATATCGTTGTCTGAGTATCCACAACACAAGCCTTCTCTGAGGGACTTAGTCAATCTGTGTAAGAATGTCCTATAATATTTAAATCCTCTTTTCTTGAAGGCTTTAAAGGTGTTTGACTCTTACATGACTTTTAATATAGATTCACATGCTCTCAAACTGTGTAATTAAAATAATTACCACGCCATTATAAGTTTCACGCTCCCCGGAGACCGCTAGGTACCAAATAACAGTTTAAAATTAACCACGTCATTAACCGGCAGTTCCGAGTAGTTAACTAAGGGCGGTAACCACAGTTAATGAGCCGATTTACATTGAAAAAGTTAAATTGGTATAATAAGTAAAACTATGAAAACGGATTATATCGCGTATATTGAATTTATAATACATCCCGACGTTTCGAACTCTTTACAGCGTTCGTGGTCAACGGGTGACTGAGGAAAAATTACAAAATGCAAAAATACCCACATACTAAAATAATGAACAATCATAGACTACAAACTTTAAGGCTGGTTGTACATGCAAAATCGGTTCATAAGGCTAGTTATACACTATAATTATTTTTCAAGTAAAGATATATATATATACGCGATAAAAAAAAACTATGCCGGCTCCAACCCTACACCACGGACCCGAGAAGATTTAATTCCCTCCTAAATTGTAGGAGGGTATCCCAATATGGGACCGGCAACAAACTCGGCGGGACACATCTTTTTTCAAAACATCAGAATGTCCAGCATCATCCAACACTACGGTCTCACAGTCTATGTCTCGCTTGCTCCTTTATCAGGTAGACTACAGGATCCCAAGCTGGTGGTAGAGAAAAGCCATCTTCCCTATTAAAGTTTGGATATTTCTTAATCTCAATGGCCTCGCGCAGCATTCTGGGTATGTAACGCTTCTCCTTGGCAAGAACCAGAGGCTTATCAAACTTGATTGAGTGATTGGCTTTATCCATGACATGCTCACAGACAGCATAGTTTTATTTCATGAGTAACTATCGCGGTAACCGAAGACAATATTATTGGTATAATAAGCTTAAATTGCAATTATCACAGGAAATCCAAACAAATATACAAAAAAATACAAAAACATGTAGCAAGCAGCAGCTATGAATTCACGTGGTGAATAATATTTGGTCATTTTTTTACTAAAAAGGGTAATTAGGTATAGAAATACCTACATCGTTTCGTATGTAGTTGCAATGAAATTTCCGCTTTTCATTAAAAAAATAGGTAGATGAGATTAAAACATTTTTGTTCTTATCGTTTTGTCATTTGATTCCCTTTTTTATTTCAAAATTGGTGTGAAACTATTAAATAAAGATAGCACGAAATATTTGTACACGTGTCAGCTTTCTGGAAACAAATTTTGTATTCAAGGAAAAATAGAAAAACTACTACTAATAATAAAAAACCGGAAAAATACACAAAAATGCGAGTCGAACTCGCCCACCGAGGGTTCCGTACTTTTTAGTTGCTCTTGTAGAGGCAACAGAAATACATCATCTTTGAAAATTTCAACTGTCTATGTGTCTGTCGCTGTCTATCACGATTCATGAAATACAGCCTGGTGACAGATAGACGGACAGACGGACAGCGGAGTCTTAATAATAGGGTCCCGTTTTTACCCTTTGGGTACGAAACCCTAAATAGTAGCGGAGGAAGCGTAATTTGTTGTTAAAATTTGTAGTAGCTATCGCTCGCAGACGTAATTATCTGCTTGATAAACCAGTTTTCTGGAAACTTTGGTCTCAGTCAGGTCGAAACTAAAAATCGAATAGTAAGAGTAACCTACAATGAAAAAAAAAATGAAAAATTGTTTATTTCGTTTAAGAATTACTTATACAGGTAAGTGTTGGTGCCTCTTTTTAAGTAAGAAAATACCTGTGTTAAGAGGCACCGCTCTTCCTTAAAATTGGTAATAAATGGTTTTAAAATATAAATATAAATTTATTTAAAGAAATAAAATGAACACAATATCAGAGAATAACAAAAGTAATTACTTATAGCTTAATTTTACCTAATGAGAAGATGGACTTGCAAGTCCATATGAATGTGCGTGTGTGTCTGTGTGTGTGTAATGTGTGTGTGTGTGTGTGTGTGTGTGTGTGTGTGTGTGTGTGTGTGTGTGTGTGTGTGTGTGTGTGTGTGTGTGTGTGTGTGTAATGTGTGTGTGTGTGTGTGTGTGTGTGTGTGTATGTGTGTGTGTGTGTGTGTGTGCGTGCGTGTGCGTGTGAGTGTAATGTGTGTGTGTGTGTGTATGTGTTTAGGTTCCTAAAACATTGTGAATTAAGTTTTCTGTATCATAATAACTCTTACATTTAAGCCAGTCTGTTATAATTTTTTTACATTCATAAAATGGTAAGTGATATAATATTTAAGTGCTTATGTATGACATTGTTTAATTTATACAATATCCAAGTAATTAGCCGAACTCATTGAGTAATAATTTAATAAATAACTGAACTTATGTAATAAATAAATAAGAACACATAGTTCTCAAGTTCCATCTTTCGAGTAGTAACATTTTTTTTCACCACAGTAGCTGGTAAAGGCTCTTGATTGTTCAAAAACTGATAAGAAAGTTGTATTTTATTCACATGTGAGGCAACGTAATCAAATGCAAATTTTGAGTAGTTTTCTTATGTTTGCTGGTAGAATTGATATAATTTTAAATGATGATTTTGAATAATAATAAAAATATTTAATAACATTCATTTTCAATCGATTTGCTTCAATTTTGTTTGATATTTTACAGTTAATATTTTCCTTGTGGTGTGGTGAAATTTTTTGTGTTTTACTCTATGGCAAAATTTGTTTAACCCTCGTGCCTTGAAACCCAGCTCAAGACTCCATTTTTCGAACCACTCGGATCCCTCGTGGCCTTTGGGCTCGCTTACTATGCGGAGGCTTATTTAAATGCACCAATAGGAGCGCTCCACATAACCTGTATCGCGGCCAATTAGAGGCACCTAAATTTAGACTACCATTTTAACATTCAAAATTAGCTAAATCACTTTCGCATCAGCCTCCATACTATTACCACCACTTCTACACTTTTAACCGTTTACGTCAAAGCATAGAGTAACTTATACTAGAGCGGTAAATTAGCTAAATCACTTTCGCATCAGCCTCCATACTATTACCACCACTTCTACACTTTTAACCGTTTACGTCAAAGCATAGAGTAACTTATACTAGAGCGGTAAATTAGCTAAATCACTTTCGCATCAGCCTCCATACTATTACCACCACTTCTACACTTTTAACCGTTTACGTCAAAGCATAGAGTAACTTATACTAGAGCGGTACATTGTATTGTATATGTTGTCATAGTAAATTTTGTAACCACAGTAAATTCACTGCCATCTATCGACACACTTTAAAACTAAAAATGAAGATTTATAAAAATACGATAAAATGTATTTAAATATGGATAAATGATTTTTTTTATTTGCATTAATTATTTATATGATTTTGACCCATGTTCTTTCACTGATATGCGTAAAAATTGTTAAATAACAAACGAAACCGTCAACGCCATCTATACGACTGTAGGCCAAAACTAGTAGCGCCCTCTGAACAAGAATCAAATTTTCTTGATTTTCGAGGCACGTTTTTTCCTTAGACTGTATCCATCTATTACGAAGTTATATCTATCTTTGGTCAAAGTAACCAGCACAAGGTACACCTTGTAAAGTAACCAGCACCTATTAATTATAAGTTTACTTCAAATCGAAGTCTTTTTATTTGTCGTCGAGACCTGCACGGCGGCTACAATAACTTTTGTTTCTGTTATGCAAACTTTTCTTACAGTGTCAGCTTATATTTTTTGCAGTGTAAATTAGTAAAATACATTATGTCGAAAGAACTGCTACAATAAAACACACGAGTTTTCCAAGTAGTTATACCTTTAATGAAACGCATGAGACAAAACCCCATTGTAATTTGTCTATTGTTAGAAATAAATACTTCGTTTTCGTGAAATTAAAGTGTCTCTTGTACTGAAAACAAAGGCAATAAACATTAACCACCCCATTCAGACGGGAACTTGAAAAAGAAATATTATTTATGAAAAAATTTGTTGCTCTCTTCTTTTCTTCCTGTTGTGTTCAGAATAAGTATTTTTTTTATATAAATGGGTTGAATTATAATCGTACAAAGAAGATATTGTCTGCAATACGATTTGTAATATGTATAATTATACAATAGATTTAGATTCACTAGACATATATTGACCGGGATATAGACCGTGATTACCTTTTGTATTGTTTTTGAGCTCCCGATATTTCAGGAGCTCAAAAACAATACAAAAGGTAATTACGGTCTATATCCCGGTCAATATAAGTCTAGTGAAACTAACCGTGAATCAAATAGGTGCAATTTAAGTGAATTAATTGAAATGAAAGATTTTATGTAAATTAATTTATATCAAAAGAATGAAGTGCTTCACAATAAAGCTACAAAGTTGTTATTATAAATATTTATCACAAATATTTATTAAGCAAGGAATATTCAGGAAATTGTCGCAGTTCCATTTCGGAATGTTTGACAATATTAGCATCATTTTGCCTTATTATTTAGAAGTGGAAATAACGTTTTTGCCTATTGTTAAAATTTCTTAGCAACAGAGTTTATTAGCTTTCAAATTATGCAGAGGTTTTTCCGCATATGTAGTTATAATTAATTAATTTAGTATAGGTAAACTTATGAAAATATCTATGTATATAAAAAAAATGCGAAAATATCAGAACGTGGACAAAAAGAGAAAAGAATGAGAGACATATAAGAGTTCTGTTTAAATTAGTTATTGGAAGTTATTACGTTGAAATTGGTAATTTTAAAAATTATGTTAAGTACACGTAAAATGTTGCTGTATCATTAAGAAGTCAGCAGCAGAAGGTACCGTGGGCCAGGCGCAAATTTCGCCGGTCATCACATCACGAGCGATAATTCGTGAAGTGGTTGAGGGCAATATGTAATGAACCCTTGGGGACGTCAGCTGCCACTCCGTTGGTGGGGTGAGAAACGGCAACTACCCAAATACTTTGGGTTCTTAGCAACTATCGCCTAGTTTGCTATTAAAATAATTTGAAGGTATGTCGATTTCAAGCAACAGCGAGCTGCAAAATTCCATGGACACATTATGAATATAATTTATTCATAAAGTGGCAGTGCACCTTTGAAGCCGACCGAGTATTACTATTGAGCATCAGTAAATAAAATAACGTAAGAAACATCAAAGAAACCTGTTGATGCCTTATTTCGTTATCTGTTACTACAAATCTTATTAAGCTGCGCGCTTTTACACCGCTTAGACATGGCAATTAGCAGTAATTTAAATGTAAGACTAAAATTGTTTCGTTCTGAAGTTACATTATTGCCAAAAATAATCTCTGTTAAAAAAGAAATGCCAAAAATAAACATAAATTCTCTTTATTATAATTAGGTTTCGGACGAATTAGGATTCTTAGAAGAATAATGTCCGTTAATTAAAAAAAATGCTAAAAATAAACATGATTTTCTTTATATTAATAACGTAAAGGCCGGATGCCACCAATGTGCGGCACTGTGCGGCACAAGCATTTTTATACTGAATATACAGTGCCGCACACTAGTGGAATCCCGCCTTTATATAATGTAGGTACTGAGTACTTAGCGAGGGACACCGTTTGCAATCGTTCCCTCATCCATCATTTAAGGTTGTCAGAAATGACGTATGCTGCCCATAGGGTTACTTCTTGTTTCCACATTGGGCGTATTTCTTAAGAGGGGGCGTAGAGCCAGGAAATTAGAAGGGAAATTTGCCTCTTAAAATTAAACTGTCAAATTGACAAAGAGAAAATTTATTGTGGTCTGAACGCTGGTCAGATGGTTAAAATAACGCCTTTCAAACATTTTCCAAACTCCCAATTTAACATAAACTTTTAACGAACGTAGTTCATATTGTCACTACACCAGATTCTTAGCTATCTAAAATTTCGCAACAAATTCCACTAATTACCTTAGCCGGACGTCCATAAAACAACCTGGGCTAGGAGGCCGATTCTGCATTAACGTTTATTAATATAGTATAGGATGCTAAAGAGCAGACAAATCGACTAATGGTGAGCAGTTTACCGTCGCTCATATAGTTTGTCAAAGGACTGTTTCATTTCAAAATATAGACAGAGATAATCATATGAGGATGAGTATAGTTTTTTTGTTCTTATTTACTGTCAATTTGGTTTGGTTTGACCAACGATAGCCAATAGTTGCAGGCAGACCCAGAGGGGCTGAAAGTATGTTGCCGGATTTTAAAATGGAAGTCCTCTTTTCTTGATGGTTTGAAGGTCGTATCGGTCCAAAAATACCTCGGGCGATAGTTCATTCCACAGCTTAGGCAGGATGTATTAAGAACTGCGAACCATCTAAGCGGTGAAGATGGTGTGTGTCTGCCTGATGGTGGGCCTGCAGGAGCCCAATTCATATTTAACAATCGTTTTGCTGATTGGTGCGCATCTCACGTACGACTTTCTCTTCATTTCTCATGCACCAATCAGCGACATATTAGCCGTAGAACCGACAACGGAAACGAGTTCTCGAGTGGAGACCGCGTATCGGCAAACGTAGCGTAGGATGCCCTCAAACTAGATGGAGCGATGACCTTTGCAAGACGGCTGGCAAGAGCTGGATCAGTTGCCGCAAATCGTGGTCAATGGCGTACAATAGGAAAGGCCTACGTCCAGCAGTGAACGAGAGTAGGCTAATGATGATGATGAATCAGCGTCTTCTTCTTTAATTCAAATCTTCAAGGTCGTATCAAAACCAGTTAAAAACTATAACGAATTGTTAAATTAGAATCAACCTCCAGGGCTAGGTGTTGTCTCAACTAGTGGCTTAAGCAGCCCAAGTTTCAAACTCTTGGCAATTTGGGAAGTTGTAACAAAGGTTGAGCTTCCTTACCTGCCCCTCGCATTTGCATTTAAATTACACATCATTATTGTTACTTGTGATATTCCGGGGCCTTTTGTCGTGATGAGATTTACGAAGTTAGGCGCTGTTAGTTTGTCAGGTCGCTGGTTTTTAATGAAGCTGTTTTGTGGTGGAAATAATTGAATATTAATTACCCCGTAGTCTAGTAGCCTAGAAGCAGGAGGCCACGGTTTCAAATTCTGGAAGAAAAAAACCCGACAAACTACGTTAGTGAGGAAAATATCATTAAAGTAGCATATATTTTTATTTATTTGCCACATCTAAGTTAAATGTTAAAACAACATTTAGAAATCTTTCATTTAATAACAGCCTACGCCTACACCTAATCTACGTGGGTGTAGGTACCTTAATTCAACGACTGAAAATTATTTACCATAGAATACTCGGGGGTACATTATGTAAGTATTACCTATTATTAATTAACATAATCCTAAAACAGTTTCTTGTAACAGAATAATAGACAAAGGCGTTAGTGAGTCAATCAGCTGTAATCTCAAATCCCTAAAATGATTTGGCTCTTCTTGAATATATAATAGATACTCAGAAACGTTTTAATTATGTAGTAATTAGCTCCCGTATTAGGTTGTAAACATGCTGAGATTAGCGTCTTGGCGTCGCGCGGACACACGGAGAGCTGGAGTGAAAAACATTTAGACGTTGATTGATATTGTCTGAATAACGTCCTTGACAAAATCTTCGTCCATCGTTTCTTCGTGGATACCGGCATCGGCAACACCAGAAGGGTTTGAAGTGCGTTGACGGCCGTAAGCGAGACGCTCTTTTTTAAAGGTTTGTAGGTCATATCGGACTACATGGATTCAACAGTGTACCATAAAAAGTCCCAATTAGGCTTAGAACGTGCTAAGATAATTGTCGTAGGACTGTTCACATACAAATAAGCAAAAAATAAAGGAAATCGCCCGCCAGAGCCCTGGCTGAGGTTTACATAATAAACTTGAAGTTTACAAAAACAGACTTTTCCAAAGCTTTTGTTGATGCTCTGAGTTTTTAGCCCTCCGGCCGCGTGATCCGACACTCCAACAAGCTTGTCCGACGTGTCGGATGACAAGTAATTTTAATTCCTTACTCCATGACCAATCAGACTAAAAGGAATTTTTCATTCCACTTAGTTCGATTGAAAACTGAAACATGACCATAGTTCGACAGTGAAAGTAAGTAGAATTTTAGAGTTCCTCGTGGTTCGACGATCGAACTAAGTGGAATTTTAGAATTCCCTATGGTTCTATGGTCAAACCAAGTGAAATATAAAATTTCTTGTGGTCTGAGTGTTCGGATAGTAAGGAGTTAAAATTCCTTGTTGTCCGACATGACTGTCAAACCACACGGCTGGAGGGATTTTAATCCGCTACAACCGTATGTAGATGTGCAGTAGGATGCAGAGTTTGCACATAATCGCCTTGGGCGTGATGAGCTCATCTCGCTTAATGAACTCGATAGCTGCTTTAACACTGTCAGTGTGTGCTAGATGAAGTGCGAAAACTTAGTGAGATACTAAATTTCACTTAGTTCTTAAAATATTCGCAAGTGTTGTACTGTCAGCATCAAAACTTAAAGCATCAGGCTAACAATAATAGATAATCTCTTTGGCCATGTTATGCGTAGAAGTGATGAAAG
Source organism: Cydia strobilella (assembly GCF_947568885.1). Classification (NCBI taxonomy): domain Eukaryota; kingdom Metazoa; phylum Arthropoda; class Insecta; order Lepidoptera; family Tortricidae; genus Cydia; species Cydia strobilella. The sequence goes on from NC_086042.1 coordinate 26,658,936, forward strand.
CTTGGTAAAAGTGATCGTGCTCGGAAAAATGGAAGGCGAAATACCTCACAGCCCTCCACCAACTAGATGGTCCGACCTAGGTAAAAAGGCCACCTCAGGCAAACTCCATCAAGCGGTGAGGGAGATGGAGACCGATGGAGATAAATGACAGGAGCTGCTAAACCCAGTGATCACGAGAGTTATCAATGAGGGACCGACAAAGAAGAAGAAGATATGTGTATGTAGAACGATTCAAAAATAGAAAATTATACAAAACAAAGAAACATAAAAAAGAGAAAGTGCCACTAAATGGTCTCACCTCAGCATGTTGCTGGCGACTTCCAGCGCTGATCTTCCGATGACACCACCCGGTGACACAATCACGACGGTGACAAGAAGAACAACAAAATTAATACATAACATACAAAAGACAAAGATAGACATATGCTATACATTCGGTGAATCAGAGTGAATGTTTTCTATAGAATAGCTTATTTTTTTTCGTGATTTCGGGGTTGACCCCATAGTAAAAGTTGTTCAGTGTGATACTTATACATATTCACCCCTCAGAGTTTGGTCAGTGATAACAAAAGCAACCTGTATAATCTCATTTATGACCATTATTTAATACAAGCCATTACACAAAAGACTAAAACGTGTTAACAGAAGAGTCCGAAACTTCCCAAATTTCATTACAAAACACCCTTTGTTTAATTTTCCTTCTGCCTAGCCCCTGTGTGGTGGTTACAAGGCCAAATTGGCACTCTAGTGTTGTAGAAATTTACATAAATACTTTCCTTAGACTATTTCGTTTATTTAATTCGTGAGCCAACGGTTTGAGACGCCTGCAAATGAGAGGCTTGGAATAAATTGCTTAAAAAAATCATTGCGTATTTAAATAAGGACTTCATTCGGAATTATCTGAAAATTTTAGGACGTTTTTGCATTATAATGTTCTTGGAAAAAGGCTGGACTGCTATCTTATCTTATTGTGTTAGATAAAAAATGGCAGTGGTTTATGGCTAGAAAGTATCTACCAGTTATAAAACCCACTTTTTTAAGCTGCTAAAACATTTACTTTCCACGCCCTTATCGGTCGATGATAGTAGCTATAGCGTACGGACAGGTGGTGGCATTCTGGACAGAGAGGGCAATGGAGTCGCCTAGGTATATTTTATTATTAAACGAATAATGATTTAATGATTGATTTCTCTAAAACATATACTTTTTCTTTAAGTAGTGACAAAGTTTAGAAATGTAAATATTGAATCATCAACATAGACTACACATAAAATGAACACAAAAGTACGTTCTACAAATATTATAAACAGTTGTTTAAAGTAAATTGAAAATATCACATCAGATCTATAATTTACGAAGTAATTGACCAGTAACGAAAATTGTATATGAGTAGAAAATATTACCGATTAAGTGTGATGTGAGAATTGTAAACTAAATAAAATGACATAATATGTAACATCACATTTTCGACATACATAGTAATCGATTTTATAAATAATTATATTTTATAAATAGTGGCTTAGCGGTACGAGCATGCGACTTTCAATCCGGAGGTCACGGGTTCAAAACCCGGCTCGTACCAATGAGTTTTTCTGAACTTATGTACGAAATATCATTTGATATTTGCCAGTTGCTTTTGGGTGAAGGAAAACATCCTGAGGAAACGGGACTAATCCCAATAGGGCCTAGTTTCCCCTCAGGGTTGATAGGTCAGATGGCAGTCGCTTTCGTAAAAATTGTGCCTACGTCAATTCTTGGGCTTACTTGTCAAGCGGAACCTAGGCTCCCATGAGCCGTGGCAAAGTGCCGGAATTATTATTATTATTTTATTACAAGGAGATAAAACAGAAGCATACAAGTGAAGAACAATATAGACAGAATATACATAACTATTATAGATTGTGTTGTTTCCTTAAGCATATCTCACCGAGAACATAAGTGGTATTAGAATGTAAACCTAGCAACATGCAACACTTAACTATTTTAACTACAACAATGGGATAACGCGAGGAAGAAGAATAAATAATTTATTTATTCAATCATAAAAATTTGTAAGATAATAACGACTCTGTTTTCTTCTTTGTTCATATTGCCACCACGTGTCCGTACACTAGCTCATCTATTATTTTAATGTATGTTTTATCAGTTTTTTTACCTCCTGAATAAAACATTTTATAGTAACAGTAAGAAAATATTTCTTTAGACAATTACTCGTATTCTCCTAGCTCTAGAATTAATATACTACTTATCAAAAAGCTTAAGCCTAAGTTAAGTATACGCCAAAATCTTTTATACAAGGGCAGGTATAAGCAACATTTTGCAATGTGGCACAGATTATAATCTCACTACTTAACGTCGCTGAAGAAGGGTCAACAATGCATTAGGTAAAGGACTGCTTTTTATATTGAGTAGCAATCATTAAAAACGTATCAGAATTTTTACGAGACATTTTATTTACTAAGTATACTTTTACCGAGACTTGCCAATTCGAACAATGATCTAGATATCAACTAGATATCCACTAGATAGGAAACAGAAACGATAACGAGATATTTAAGAAAGTCATGTCAAATTGAATGATTGCCATTCTTAGACTTCATCCAGGCGCTATTCTTACTCTAGCTGCGGTTAGTAAGTCCACGCAGACGAAGTCGCGGGCAAAAGCTAGTTTATTATAAGCTAAATATCATAACAACCTTAATGCGAAACATTTTCCTTAATCTTTGAAGTCTTATAATAATAAATAAGGCTACATACCTCAATTCGTATAATAACAGCATTACTTCGTACGTAAATTATTTATATGTCTACCGCGAAACCGAGAAATCATTATATAAGGAAATCTTATAGTTTCATCATGTCCATCGACCCGTCCATTCGTCTGTCTGTCCGTATGTCATAGACATTTTACTCGAAAACTATACCAAGGTGTATTTTGTGAGCCGCTACTCACGCCATTAATGTTTTTTTTAATAAGCTTTTATTCTTATTACGTACCTAAACGGCACGATAATACGTCTTTCTTTCTTCTTAAATCAATAAGGCCTCGGACTGGACGCAAGTGAAATTAAGGCCATTCATACTCATACATTGGGCTCAACTAAATCCGTGGCCTAATTGCAAACTACGAAATGTATGTACTTCAACTTAAAAAATAAATTCTCCTAATATAACTAGCCTACCTATGTGTTATTTGCAAAGCTGCACTAAATAGAATCGCAGGAGACTATTAGATAAAAATATCTTTCACACAAGAAAGCAAGGTTTTCTGCGACATTCGACAGAATCTTTATCTGTTCGTGTAAGAAGTCACGTTTAAGCCCCAGGAGATAGCAAAAATCTACTTCGACCACAAACGTCGCACTACAGATACTCGTTATATTATAAAAGCAACCCTAACCTTAAAGCATAAAGTTCACTTTTCAATTTAATGGAAATGGGAGATACGAGTTTGATAAAATGATTAGATGAAATATGAACGCTGGGGGTAAAAACTGAAAGGTACAGATGAAAAATATCGCGTCAAAGCTTTATTTCGTTCCGACTGAAGTTCGTTAGTGGGATAATGTGGGGTTCCGCAAAAAGCTTCACTGACACTAGTTAGTACATAGTTCGAAGCGCAAAATCCTAACAAAAACGACGACAGAAAGGATACATAGAGATGTTGTCATTTTTTTAGAACTGATTCATTTTATAGATAGACACGTAATTATTAAAAAAAAAATATTCATTAATTTTTAATAATTAATCGACTTTAATGAGTTTAGTGTTTAAATTTCGCGCAAAAACGCTCCAAGCTGTCACATGATCTGGATGGCGTCACGATGTGATAAACAAACTGCTGACAGTGCCAGAGGACCACCAGGTTTGACAACTTGTCTGTGCGTGTTTCTCACACCGTGACGTCACGCGCTCCGATTTGCGTTTGCAGTCACGTGATGCTGGGCATTAGTTTAAATACTTTTAATTATTTTTAAACCATTTATTACGCATATTAGCACTTACAAAATATGATTTTCAGCATTCTAATATTCCCTGCTATGGTAAAATAAAAACATAACATTTTATATATTCTCGATTCATGTCAACAACCCTATTAACAAATGCTACAAATGCAAAAATACAGCAAAGGCACCAAATGCAAACATATCAGTTGCTAGCGCATATAAAGGGGATCATCAGGGGGGGGGGACTCGTGCCTGAGGATGGATTCCCAAAGAATCCGAAACATGTCGCCAAAAGCGACTAAAAATAATAGTGAGTAAAAACCGTACTGATAAATATTTTGAAATATGTCTCACAATAGTTTAAGTGCGATTAAAGGGGATCATATATTGTTTCATCCTTTTTGAAGTAAAAAACTGATAGGTACGGAACCACTACATACAGTAGCACAATATCTGATCTTTCCTTTTTTAATAGTTCAGCGATTCATAAAGCACTGACACGTTCTAGCCCGGAGCAATGAAAACTGGAAATAGAAATGAAAGGTCTTTACACAGTACACAAGTAAATAACTAAATAAGTTGCCCTTCAACTTATTTATCTAATTACTTATGTACCTTTCATTTTTATTTCACTTAATAAATACACAGACTGACTTTTGTACCTTTACTCAAGTGAAAATTTTAATTAACGTACTGAAAGCGAGCCACTCGACGGGTTTTCTGCTCATAGGCCTTTTTCGGTATAAAACGGAAAATCACGTTATCGTAAAATTAGAATTAACCTCCAATTTTACCATGAGCGCAGGACGGACACGCTATACATCAAAAATCACTTGTGTTTCTATGTGAACGGCACGTCTGTACACGCGTCATGCGTCATTGTGTGAGTAAGTTGCTTAAAAATAGTACCTACTGAGCTGCCGGCAAACGGCCGTCAATCTGCTGTCGCGGGGCGAGGTAATTCGAGTCGGGGCAGAGCGGTGCGTAGCCGTTCTGTATGATAATACTATTACTTATTCTGTGCCATGAGCTACCCCGAAATCGTTGAATTACACGCATTTAGGACCCCATGAAGGTATCAAAATGATTTCCAGCTTGCTGGGAATTATTCTTCGAAACAATCTATTTTGATTGAAAATGAAAAAATGAAAATGATAAAATATTTATTTAAGATAAGTAGGTACAATAAACTTATTAAGTAACCTATATTTACAGACTTATTCACTAATTTACTATGTAAGAAACTTATCTTAACATGCACATGATTGGCAATATTGGCATATAACTTTTAATTCCGTGGCGATACGAGTAATTTCATTGCCAAGTTTTAATATTTCCGGCCCCAATAGAGCTGATCTCATTCATTATGTACGTCCCTGGGTTCTGCCTGTTAGTGAAACTTTAATTGAAGTTTTGATTATTTATACTCTTATTCAGGAAATTAACTTCAGGGTGAATTATTTAAATTTAGTTTAATATAGTGATAGGACTAAGTAAGTATTTGGTTGCACTAGTGGAAAGCCTGAATAGCACGATCGAAATTCAAATAAAACCGGCCAAGTGCGAGTAGGACTCGCGCACGAAGGGTTCCGTACCATTACGGAAAAAAAACAGCAAAAAAATCACGTTTGGTGTATGGGAGCCCCATTTAAATATTTATATTATTCTGTTTTTAGTCATCATCATCATCATCATGTCAGCCGATAGACGTCCACTGCTGGACATAGGCCTCCCCCAAGGCTCGCCACTCCGACCGATCCTGTGCCGCTCGCAACCACCGAACTCCCGCGACCTTCACCAGGTCGTCGCTCCATCTCGTTGGAGGCCTACCGGCAGTTCGTCTTCCGGTACGCGGACGCCACTCCAGAACCTAATTAACCTAACCTAACCTAACCTGTTTTTAGTATTTGTTGTTATAGCGGCAACAGAAATACATCATCTGTGAAAACTTCAACTGTCTAGCTATCACGGTTCATGAGATACAGCCTGGTGACAGACAGACAGACGGACAGACGGACAGCGGAGTCTTAGTAATAGGGTCCCGTTTTCACCCTTTGGGTACGGAACCCTAAAAATGCAAAATAAATTGGCGTGATAAATAAATAGACTTTTCTGTGTTACGTAAAGACAAATAATGAATGTAATAATTATTTTCTTTTTACGGTTTTAAGCGTACATAACCAAAATAGTTCCTTTGTCTATTTTTTTTTTCACTTTATTTATTCATTACAGACAACATAATGGTCCACATATTGTTAGTTTTAAACTTAATCTACACAAAGAGGATATAATAAGATAGTACACTGTCATACTAAATTTTGTAACCACAGAAAATTCACTGCCATCTATCGATACACTTTAAAACTAAACATGAAGATTTATAAAAATACGATATAATGTATTTAAATATGGATAAATGATTTTTTTTATTTGCATTAATTATTTTTATATGATTTGACCCATGTTATGCGTTAAAATTGTTAAATAACAAACGAAACCGTCAACGCCATCTATACGACAGTAGGCTAGTGGCGCCCTCTGATCGAGAATCAAATTTTCTTGATTTTCGAGGCACGTTTTTTCCTTAGACTGTATCCATCTATTACGGAGTTATATCTATCTTTGCTAATAGTAATGGAGTAGTTGACGTAAAATCAGAATGACAAAAACGCTAATTAATAACGTTGTAAGGTCCACCATACAGTTTTCCTAATATTTTGAATTTCAACCTTATTGTAGGTACATAATAGGTACATATAGTAAGTTAGGATGACATTCGTGTATCTAACAAAACAATGAACTAAAGAAATACTACTTTATTTAGTTAACGAAAGGTTCTAATTAGATTGAAACAGAGGATTGTTGACGCATGTTGAATTTTGTAACTAAATCTAGTTAAATAGATAGAAAATGAGCAATTTATCACAATAAATCAAAAACTTAAAAAAATGTGGGAATAATAGAGAAATACCTACAAGACTTGAAAGTTTCAAAATTTACGTTTTTTTTATACATCCATAAAGGAAAAAATAAATTAAATAATGGTATTACTCAATTCCTTACGTTTTATTAAAAATAATATTGCACGGTAACAATATACATAATCGCAACATTTCACCGACAAAATAGCAATTTCCTTGTGTTCCATACATCGAAACGGCTTCTAAGCAATAACGACGTTACATCGTGACGTCACGATGCGTTGCCATTTTGTTAGAAGCGATTCGTTAGTAAAGTGCGGGTGCCAGACTTTGACCATCATTTGTGACTTTTGTATTGCTTTAAGGCAATGGGTCCCATACAGACATTTGATCCTCAATACAAACCTAATCGACTGATATCATTAATAAAAAAATCTCAACTAGGTACCCTATTGTAATGCACATTGGTCCTTACGATTCGAACTGAGAAAAACATGAACTAACTAGGTATATTACGGTAGGAGAGCACGCTTGCGATTCACACGCGTCACATTTCATTCGCTTAGATAAGGAAAAGTACTTACGAGGAAAATGTGATGTAGGTACATACTACGCATCTAAGAGACGATTAGAAATCATAAATCACAAGAACATATATTTATTTTAAATATTTTGTGCAATGTAACTATCCTATTAGACATCGGGCCAGGCGCAAACTACGTCGGTCATCGCATCCTGGGCGATAACTAATAGTGGTTAAGCGAGGTGTCAGCTGCTGCTCCGTTGGTAGTTTAAAGAATGGCAGCCACCCAAACACTTAACCAAATAATTATAGCATCCCTTAACCACTATACGAGTTACCGCCCGAGATGCTTTTTATCATGGAAATCTGTTCCTGTCTTGCGGTCTATTAAGATTTTCACGTATGTAGACAGGTACAAAAAGTTTCTTTTATTAGAAATTCGAGACGGAAACACCAGAAATCTCAACGACCTCGAATAATTTAAACATTTTAATACTTTCGCTATAACTTCAAATGAAATGTAAGACCCACAGAAATCGAGAAACCTTTCAAAGGAACCATAAGTACTATATACAGAGTGTACCTAGGAGGCGGAAAATGACAGGGCCAGCCAAGTAATTCCTTGCTCCAGCGAAGCGAAACGCGCAAGAAACAGAGATACTGATGTATAGGATTCGTGCCATGTTTTACACTTTGTTTGATTTGGATTTGTTTTATCCTTGTGGAAGAACGTTGGTATGAAAATGTAACAGCATTGCTGATATTACATTTTTAATATTAAGGTGCATTGCATTGTGGTAACGGGGTAATTTTGAAAATGAAAAATATCTATAAAACCAGAAGCACTTCATAGAAACAGAGCTTGCACCATCCCACTAATACGGGGTTAAGTGGTTAAACCGTTAACCCAGTGTCAAATTGTACTGGTAACCATGGTAACTCTAGGTTTAACCAGTTAACCCCGGGTTAGTGGAATGGTGCAAGTGGCGCTTACTTACGCTACTGAAACGCCACGACATTTTGCTTATTATTGCTACAGTATTTAGAAAGTGCTTTTAGCTTGCCATCAAACTTCACAGTTTGGAGTTTTATATAATTTATACAATGTATTTTACTTTATCATGAATAATAAAGTAGCAGATACCTACTTGTTTTCCATTTTCAAAATTACCCCGCTTTCGAAGTCACCCCAATGCAAGGTGCAACATGTAGTTTTTACTGTATTGAGCAATTTTTACAGGTAAATTTGCCTCCTATCGACATGATGTCGAGACAGTAAAGATAATCAAGATAAAGTTTAAATTTTAAAGTTCATAGTCATTTGTGACGTTTTCAATCAAAAGGTACCTAATTGTCGCTTACCATAAGGACGAAAATTGCTTGTATCTTTTTATGAAAAACCTGTCAGAGCGTCCTTATGGAAAGTGACAATGTGGTACCTTTTGCTTGAAACCGACACATTTTCTTGCTGGAACATTTTGGTTCCGGACGTTAATGGATTAGACTTTCCGCGCGATTCGGGAAATGAATTAGAGATTTACTAGATTTGAAATATTAAAGATAATATATTTGACGTTTCACAGCAAAAGGTACCTTATGGCGGCTGGCGCTTAAGTCGCATAGCGCCGCAAATTATTGCGGCGCTATGCGACGTAAGCGCCATCCAATATTAATTGGAGCGGCGTTAATAATAGCGTAAGCGCCAGCCGCCATAAGGTACCTTTACCCGTGGGACTTCACATATCTTTACTTTTTCATATCTAGTGAATCTAATTCATTTCCCGAATCGCGCCGTTTATCACGTAGATAAAAAATATATCTGAAGTACAAGTAAAACTAGAATAACGGTATTTCACTAAAAAATGTTCAATAAACAAGGAAATGTTAAAGTATTATATACTAGCTTTTGCCCGCGACTTCGTCTGCGTGGAATTAGTAATTTGGGTACCTTAATTCTTAAACAAATCTCCTTTTTAAACCATCCTTTTTTCACCCCCAAATTGGTCCACACTATACATTTCCACCCCATTTTTTATACCCTTAAGGGATGATTTCGGGGATAAAAGTTATTCTAAATCCTTTCCCACAGCTCAAACTATCCCCATACCAAGTTTCATCTAAATCGGTTCAGCGGTTATTGATTCCCCATACAAATTTCCACCCCCCTTTTCACCCCCTTGAGGGGTGAGTTCTTGTATAAAAAGTATCCTATGTCTTCCCCGGGACTCAAACTATCTGTATACCAAATTTCAACTAAATCGGTTCAGCGGTTTAAGCGTGGAGAGGTAACACACAGACAGACAGACAGACTTTCGCATTTGTAATATTAGTATGGATTATAATATTAGTATGGATGAAAGAAGTTGAAGGAAGTAGTTTGACAACTTGTCGGGATTCTAGTTATTTTTTTCAAAATCGTCATTTATTTAATTGAAAATTGTACCTAATTATTAAAAAAATCGTCATGTAATAAATACAGTAGGTTAAATAAAATAACGTTACAAATCATAATTCTCACGACCGCTCGCATTAAACGGCACCATCATGACATTACAATTAGAGAGGCCCGCTGCAAACGAAAACGTAATTGTCGGGGCTTGTATTCATTAACGGGATTACATTCTATGAAGGTACTAGGGTTACGGATCGTTTTTATCTCGTTATTAATAATAATCGTAGCTAAAGTCGTCGTCAATAGAACTTGCAAATAATATAAACAAACCAATTCGTAATCTCGCTCTTTAAAAGGAGTCTTTAAAAGTCTATATACTTAAATATTTTATTTATATACATTTTTAATAAAATTAAATGTTAATTATTAATATTTCAGGGAAAAATAATCTTCGTAAAAATGTTAGGTTATGTGTCAAACGCTAACAAAATCTGTCATATTTGTTTACATTATTTGCAAGTTCTATTCACGACGACTTTAATCAATATATTTATCAGTACGGTTTTTACTCACTGTTATTTTTAGTCGCTTTTGGCGACATGTTTCGAATTCTTTGGGAATCCATCCTCAGGCACGAGTGTCCGCGGCGGTTGTACGTCGTGCACTAAATACTCGTGCACTTTTGAAATATGTCTCACGATAGTTTAAGTGCGATTACTTTAATCAATATTGAAATAATAACATATTTTAACCCTTAACCAGGTAGTGTATCAATAGGTACCACTTAACAAATGTTTTTTTTGACGACCATAGTAAGTACAACGACCATAAAATGTCAATTCCGTAAAGTATAAAGTGGGTGACTGGGTGATTTCCGTACGTAATAAAATGGCAGTTGTCAAAACAAATCTCTTTGACATTTTAGTTGTCAATTTTAAATCGACAACAAAATTACAGTTTTTGTACTTTTCTCCCGCTATAAAAGTTCGCTGTCGAAAAAAAAACTGTAAGTATTTTTTGGTAGATTTTTAGATAATGTATGTGTAAGTCATAATTTATTTTGTGTGTGCGTATGTGTAGGCATAATGCTTGTTGTAGTGTGCGTGACCGCTAAAGATGGCGCCTGGAAGCGCCCCCGCGGCCTGACTACGCGGATGTAGGACCCTACATCCGATATCGAATTGGACAATGTGAAAACGCTCTTATGCACGAAAGGGATTGGGCTATAATCCCCACGATGGCCCAATGCGAGTTGGGGATTTCACATACACCTAATGTCTTCGCGGATGTATGCATGTTGCCTCTAGATATTTTCCTTCACCGAAAAGCAAGTGGTAAATATCAGGTGGTATTCCGTACATAAGTTGCGAAAAACTCATTGGCCGGATTGATGCCTAACGTCAGATCCACTCGGCCACCACCGCTTTTTCGTCAGATCCACTCGATCATTTCCAATAAAATAAAAATAAAATAAAGCTCACCTTTCATAAATTTTTCATAGTGACAGTTTAATTGCTCAATATGTAACGCCATATTGTTTCGGCCCACAGAGAAAGTGCACTGCAGTGTAACTTGCAACTTTTACGTTGTGGATATAAGTGGTAATATGTCTGAGTGATGTATGTTCCGTAGCAACATCACATGTATTCCATTTTGAAGCTTATGTCGACGCGTTTAAGCTCTTAATCCCGAGAGGCTATATAAATTTGCTCTTAGGTTTATGGGAGGTAATGATTTAAAGTTAGTGCAAGGTTCGTAACATATAAAGGCTTGTAGGATACGAGTAATGTTTCTAACTATCCAGTTAAATACATGGTTGCCTATGAGAATTCATGTAAGTATAAAACTTTTATCAGCTCTAATAAAATTCGTGTCCTATTACTATACAGTCAAGATTGTGTATTCGTGTCTATACACTCAAGATTAGATTTTTACATCTGTTACGGTTTTGTTATGGATATGATCGTCAGCTATCGACAGTGATTTTTCTTAAACCATAATATTATTATATACTTAATCGTTTCATAACAATAAATTACTTATTTGAGTTTTAAGAAGAAATCACTTAATTATACAAATCTGAACAGGCCTCCAGGAATAATATGTGGTATTTTGTATAAAAAGGGACCTTATTTTCGATGGCGCTTACGCCATTTTAACGATGCTCCGATATAAATACAATGCCGCGCGACGCTGTGCGGCGTAAGCGCCATCCACAATAAGGTCCCTTTTCATAGAAAATGCCCCATATTTAGATTTTGAAATCTCGACTACGATCGCTCGCGGTACTTACGATTTTGCGATTTTAGCCGACAATATACGGTCGTACGGCCTGGTGGGTAGTAATTGGCCATGAAGCTGGTAGCCATGATTTGAACCGAAGGGCATTTATTTCAGTAAAAAGCAAGGATATTTGTTACGGAGTTATTGATGTTTTTTATGAATGATGCTGATATGATTTAATTTAAACTGTTGAGACATACTAATATTAAATAATTTTATGGTTTTACGGGAGAACTAGGATCTCCGAAACATGTCGCGCGAGTGAATAAAACAAGTGAGTCTAAACCGTAAAATTATTTAATGCTGATATGATTTATTTGGTAAAACACTAGAAGTAGGTATTTATTTCCATCCCTATATATTATCACGTCACCTTTTAATTAATATTTAAACAATATTTTTCATCTACATTTTAGATACTGTGTAATTATATTAAAAATATTAAAATTTTAGAACCATGAAATTATATGGATAAACTTTTGTTTGGACGTCCTCCTAAATGAACAGCAAAAATAAAGTTTTAAACTCCGTTGGTTAGAAAAATTCTCGTAACATTTGGAAACACTAATTAGTATTACTTATGAGCACTAATTAATTATACGCATTTTTGCCAGGTTAAAAAGTTTTACTTCATAAATATAAATATTTGCCTTTTTTCATGTGTTACTCTTTCCGTTTTAACACATTCACTGCCAGCGATCTGCTAGGCGGTTTGCTGTTTTATCTACAGTTATAAAATTTAAAATTTTTGACGTTTGGAACATATCAAATCACATTTACAATCGGATCTATTGCGAATTTATTTTGTTACCTTTATTTACAGAAGTTTCGACACAGGATTCACTGGTCGTGGTCGTGGCTAACTGACGTATCAGCAAAATGTCAAAACAGAGATTTGCTTGACTACCCGACGAAAAGTGTATGAAAAACTTTGGGGTAGACATCACATTTTCAAACCACCCACTCCCACTACACATAAATAATTATCTACAGTTTATTTAAATAATTAAAAACTTTCCAATAATACAAGTTTTTAACTCCCTTTTTACTTAAATAATGTAATCTGTCCTCTGTCCTCAGGTGCAGACATCAAAATACTTGACATTGGCAAATTGGTGCCAACTTGTTTGACTATAGACCGCCATTAAATAATAGAAGATGAAGAAGAAATAATGTAATAGGTGTATTTATTTACATTCGAATAAAATTAAGTACATTTTTTTGTGGCGGTTTTTGGATATGGGAAAAAGGTCCTGATTTATTGTCAGTATGTGAGTAAACAAGCCATTCTTATATTTCAAAGTACGGGTGTGGCGCGGATTTACGACCCGGATGTAAGTAACTTTAACCGTCAATTTGTAAGCAATGAAAAAAATCGTACAAAGGGCGTTGAGGACACGCTTTGAAATCCGCGAGCGGATATTGAAAAGAGCCAAAATTGTTTTTCAAAAGAAACCAATTAAAAATACTGAGTAAAGTTTTAGTAGGTTGAGATTTCAAATTCATTAGAACAAGCATACAGAATTGGAAGAATAGAGCTGCCCTGGCGAACCATGAATGAGAGAACCCGTTGTCTAGCAGTGAAGCTTATCAGGCATACACGTTTTAACAACACCCTACTGTTTATGCGCATCTGTGTAGGTGCTGCGTAGGTAGATACGGAGTTATAGTACACCAAACGTAGGAAAAATTGGGAAAATAATTCGTGTATAAGCGAATTTTGGCATAGTTGTAATAGGTGCACAACATACTGAAAGTACTGATGGATGGGGGTTGCGCTAACGGGTAGGGGGAGTTTAAAGGTAATTTTCTTTAGTTATTCGTAAATAACTCGTAAACTATTATCTACCAGTCAACCGGTATGGCCACTAAATGACTGTAAGCCATTCGGTACCACACCTATTTATTTTTGCAAATATTCGAATTCCTGACTTTATTATTGCAGTTTGTCCGAGAACGTAACCTTACTGCCCTACAAAATAGCCACATTTATTTTTCAGATGCTCAAACCAGTCGGACCCTGCACCTGTCCCGTGTTGCTGTATTCCTGACACTTTCTGACCATTCGCCAACAACCATCCAGTATAATAGATGATGTACACCTGTTCGTCCCTTCTATGGCTAAGGCTCAATTTAATTTCCGACCGCGAAGTCGTCACTGATTAGCTGTGCCTAAAACACGCACTGTCCCATGGAAAATCACCACTAGTCCGCGCTCTTCAATATATTAACGCGCTCCTCGCATCAGCACCGGAATGTGATGTATTTGCAAGTAGTTGGATGGATATTTCTAAAGAGTGTATGAAGTTCTGTGAGAGGATGGATAAACGTGAATCTTCTGTTTTGTATTAGTTTTTCATTTTTGCATTTGTTCCTACTGTTTGTCCTCTACTTAAGACCGTATAATGTACCTAGTCTGTATAATATTGTCTGTTTTAAATTTCACATTACATTAGTTCGCTGTAATGGTGTGTAATTTTTTGCATCAATAAAATAAAAATATCATTATACAAACACACCAAATCATTAGATAAAGTTTCATAGTTATGATAAGTACCTAAATTTAGTCTTAATGCCTTACGCTTGAGTTGCAATGTCAACAGTTAGCGATTATAGCCACATCATTTATTCACAAAAAAATTATTTAATTGCACTGAAAAGTACCCCACGTGGTGTACTTTTGTATTTTCCAGCTTTTTACAAAAAATTTGAATATTACTCCAGAAAATCGTGACCAATCTCAAGGTCATAGACGATTTCTCGATAACATCGTGAACAGCAACTGGCCTGTCCTCGAGGCCGACAAGTTGATCTTTCCGTGGATTCCCGAGATTATCTGAGCCGTGTCCAGTTGTGACGTCACATAAAGCTCTGTGTCACGTTGAGCCGGGACCGTTAACGGAATTTACCTTGGAATTTAAATGCTTACGCAGTGTCACCCGGAAACATGTGTTTTCACTTTCCCTGTTCCGTTTTTTACGTAAAATATGAAGCAAAACAATATATATTTAGACTAGACTGGACTAATAGAATATAAGATTTAAAACTTTCGCGTTTTGAACACATATTAAATCACATTTAAAATCGGGTCTATCGCGAATTTTATTTTGTTACCTTTATTTACCGACGTTTCGACAGGTTTCACTGGTCGTGGTCGTGGCGCGATAGACCCGATTTTAAATGTGATTTAATATGTGAACTGATAGAAATTTCAAACTGTTTATCACTGCGTATCTGGTTCGTTTTAAGAACAATCATGTATCAACAATTTATAACATTCGCTTTTAGTTAAAATATCTATTTAAATATTTATATTCGGATTAATATAGACTACGCAAGACAAATGCAAGCAAGCAATTATTTCATTATTTATGCTCAAGTAATGAGCGATAAGCATATAAGCAATTTACCTACTTCGATTCCGTTTTGTGTACTTTTATAAACTCGTAAATGCAATATAATTCTTCGTTTTATGATAAAACTTAAACATCATTGTTGTACTAGAGAAAATATGTTATTTAAAACGATTCATAATTTCTTTAGTTTAAAACCCTCATGTATTTTAAATTACTTTAACAATATTCATTTCTTCATTTAACCCGGAAAACATTTCAATTTAACCCTTGTTTTACCAGAGCACTTGCTGTGTGTTTTTAATGTAATTCAACCCATTCTTGCTGCCGGTAACAACCTCATTTGCATTGAAAAATGTGTTTACAGAGTATTTTTCCCTAAGTGGGCTAGGCGTAAATTGTTAAAAATTGTAATATAATAAATGCACTCGGTCTTGTTAATTTTATTCAGGAACAAGTCGTTTTTTACCTTCCGATAAAAGGGAGAGAACGTTTTTTTACATTTATGTAAAAGTGATTAAGCAATGAACATTTTACTTATTTATGCGGTTGATTTGGTAATGAGAAGTATATAGTTATTTATTAAGCAATATAATCATTTACAAACAATAATTAAAACTAATAATCTAAAACTAATAAGCTAAAGGTCTAATATGCGCCTCCACCCTGCATCGTACCCGGCTCAAAAGTCCCCATGATGCCTGCAGCATTCCCTCGCTGCACTGCAATTGAGATCTGTTGAACCAGGTACGATCCAGAGCGGGGGTCGCAGCCCCTCTCCCGTAGACGCCTCCCCAGTTCACCAATCAGACGCCGAGCCTCAGAGCCCCAGGGCCCCGCGGTTTCTATTGCCACCGGCACGAAGTCATAGCTTGATTCCAGGGCGGAGTATTTGGTGTGCTTTAGCTTGGCGGCGGATTCCGCCGCCGAGCCAGCACACCGTGAGGTTTGCCTCAGGTGGGACGCGGCAAAGGTGCTTACACAAGTCGCGTCCCACAAGAGACAACGCAATTACAATTACAATTACATTTGGTAATTATTAACATAAAATCAGCATCACGTAGTTTTTAATTACATTTAATACTTATTATAAATGTTATCTGCAATAAATCATAAATAACATAAAAATAAATAAATGTTTCTTATTTTCGTAGTCATCACACATATTAACTATATTTACGACACCCAGGTCAAAATAATGTTTGTATAAAAAACATGCCAAGAACTCAATTCAGAAGACCCTAAGAGCTGAATGGGCTAAAATCATTACTATTTAACTACATAACCTCTTTGAAACAAAACATCCACTTACCAATCATACTGTAATGCGCTATATGCGCTCGTCTATTAATAACATGTGGAAGAAGTTTTTTTTTTTAATTCGACATTTAGACTGGATATATCTCTAACAAAGTATCTAATATTTCATTTATTCCATATTTGTAATTGTTTTTTGTAATTTTTGGTTAATTTTATTGGTTGTAAAAATTGACATGTAAAAGTGCCCCTGTGGCCTATTTGCTGAATAAATGTTGGATGTTTGAAGAAATAAAAGATATAATTTTGATAATCATATCATGTCATTTTTGAGGACAACAAACTTCTCAGGATTTAAACTAACCTGACGCGATGGTATATTTTCATTACATTTGAAATGTAGTAAGGACGTCCGCTAGCTAGCGCGGTTGCCCGGAGGTGAGCGGGTTAACGAAAAAAGTATGAGTAGGTATAAATAACACTAACTGGCGTAACAGATTTTACCTATATAATAATGGCACCCGCGTGCGCGTCAGCTAGCGAACGCGCATATTCGAAATTTTGTTACAACGTAGTAAAACTGAATGATGTAGGTACATGTTAAAATAACGATCGAGTAAAACTCAAATTTTCAATTCACAGAGTAATAGATTGTAAAAGCTTTCCGTATTGTCAAATTAAATTTAAATGGGATTGCTTGGGACCAACAAAAATTGTGAACTGAGTTTTTAGAATTCAAATTGGATAGGAAAAGTTCGCTTTACAACACATCGGGAACATTTTTGTTTGGTTTTTACAATGTACTTGCTTAACGAGACCAATTTTCATTTCTCATTTATGTGGGGAAAGTTGATATAAGAGGAATCTTCCTCTCTGGAATTTTTGTCTCTGACATTATTGAAAATATTTATACATTATTTTGATTAACCACATATGCCCCTTCGTTTACTATTTTTAGTTTTTTGTTTATTATAAGAATTAGGAGCAAAAAACCGGCCAAGTGCAAGTCGGACTCGCGTTCCAAGGGTTCCGTACATTACACAATTTTTAACAATTTTTTTGTGTGAAACGTGAGTGAAATGTCTTTAAAAACCCGTAAACCCGCTTGACTGCACATTTCTAATAGGTTTTCCTGTCAGGTAAAGAACTATTTTGTGTAAATTTTCCAAAATTTTATACCCAGTAGATTTGGAGATAAAGAGGTGGCGTTGTAATTTTTTGTCTATTTTCTTTAATAACTTCTAAACTATTTATTTTCAAATTACAAAGCTATAAACGTTTAACTGAATAAACCCTAATATTCTACTTATGTCAAAACAATTAACCGTTTTCGGAACAACCAAGGAAAACAAACAATTATTTTTTAACAAAAGCTTACTTTGAGAATGTAAAAACAAAATCATTAACCTGAAATAAATGTCAAAAATAAATATATGTGTGAATATTTTCATTGAAAATAATTTAATTTGTTCTTGGAACAAAATCATTGTTCACGGAAGTCTTTGCAACATTATCCTTTTTCAATTCAGCTAGATCAAATAAAGTTAATGAAAAGGTGAAGATCCTTCGTCCCTTAATCATCAAGCTACATCTTCTCCAACCAAGCAATTAGACCAAAGGATACAATGGCGGATACTCGACAGTATGATGTATGGTAAAATTTGTAAACTGACTGCCTATTTAACAAAAACAAGCATCATCATCATCTTCACTATAAGTGTAAAGCATAAATTATTTTTTGAAAATATTTTATTTTGTGTTATTATTACAAGTAGAAACACTATTATATAAATTACTGTTCTATAGTTTAAATCATTTCAACTGGGCTCATTCACTTATCTGTACTAACAATGGCATTGTATTATTACAATATTACTATTATCTCGTTTTGTTCTCGTAGCCGCCAACCAGTTACTTACAAAATAAATTAGTAGTGCATTGCATGTATATTGAATTTTTAACCTTATTCCTTGTTGAATGGGGTTAAAATGGTCTAAAAAGATAATATCATATTCAATCTTTTGTGAAATCATATCCACCTTAGCCACTTTGAGTGTCGACGGTTGTAAAATGCAAAAAAAGTTATGTTAGCCATTATTTAGTTAGTGTATTTTGTAGTCTATTGTTAAAAAAAATAGTCGTTAATCGATATTAACATTTCAAGGCGATTATAATCTGCTTCGTTCCTACGAGTCTGGGACTGAGACTGGGACTGGGTTTGAACCTGCGACCTACGTTTTGAAAGTTGCACGCTCTTACCGCTTAGCAAGCAACGCTTTTTTTAATAAAATTAATGAATAAAATTATTATACGATATTTTTAAGTAATTTATTTTACTTTTAGATTTAGGTTTTATAGTTTAGTCATATATGTAATTGAATATGTGTTTTGTATGTAAATACCTGATAATATAAAGAAGCAAGAAGACAAAGAAATTGCGAAAAGTAAAAGAAAACCGCCTGTTTGTTATGACTTAGACTTATAGAGAAGTCTCCACAAAGCAAACGTGATCAACTGGGTCAAGTGAGCAGCTCGCAGCGAGAACCGTTCAAGGGTCCGAATTAACTTCGATTATTTACAATCTTGCAAATTTGCGGGTGACCAACGATTAGATCTGTTCGATTCGATTAAATCGGCTTACATCGTGTTGGATTCGAAATATCTATTCAGGGTTTGTATCAAAAGGGTAAGGGTAATAGCGGGGTCAAAAGGGAAATCTTTAAATAGTGGGAGACAGTCTTACACAAATTGATCTGACCTGACACAAGACTAAAATAATATTTTAGATTCACTTTGACGGGGTCAAATAATCCATACTAATATGTAGTATTTTCTATAAAAAGGGGCCTTATTGTCGATGGCGTTTACGCCAATGCCGCGCGACGCTGTGCGGCGTAAGCGCCATCGACAATAAGGTCCCTTTTCATAGAAAATGCCCCATATTATAAATGCGAAAGTCTGTATGTCTGTCTGTGTGTTACCTCTTCACGCTTAAACCGCTGAACCGATTTAGTTGAAATTTGGCATAGAGATAGTTTGAGTCCCGGAGAATTACATAGGATAGTTTTTAACCCGAAAATCATCCCTTAAGAGGGTGAATAGCGAGGTGGAATTGGATTATTAATGAATTGCCTGATAATTTCTGTGCATATGCTCAAATTGAATGATTGCCATTAGACTTTATCCAGGCGCTATATTGAGTTTAGCTGCTGTTACTAAGTCCACGCAGACAAAGTCGCGGGCAAAATCTAGTAATCTATATGCTTATAAATTTTCTGGTCAATGCTTTTATTCATCCACCAATTGAATCACACACAGACAAACAGAGACAAGTACATACTTCATTCATTAGCCTCGTTAAGATTTAGGCATTCTTAATCGTGTGAATAATCTTTTATAAATAGGCCAAGTTTTAACCCTACTACGAAATTTACCCTTCTTTTATGAATTTATTTACCAGTGCCGAGTTGAAAAAGTTTCTACAGATCTTAAGTGTCTCTGGCAAGCTCGGTTCTCCATACAAACGTAGTTCCGCTCTCATTTTTAAATGACTAGCTAGATTGCTCTGAAAATTTGTACTTACAATAGGATAAGGTATATCTACCTATATGTCTGTAATTAGTTTATGTAGCTTTAGATACCATAGTTAAAAAATACAGCTAATTTAAATTTTTCATACAAAACTTGTTTTTGCTCTATGTCGTTTGTTTTATAAACTGGAGCTATATAAACTAATTTTAGACCTAGATATACCTCATGTCATTGTATGTGCAAAATTTCATTACAATCTAACACGTAGTTTTAAAATGATAGCGGAACTACGTTTGTATGGGAAGGTGCAATTCGGCCGAGCTTAAGATGTGCGCCATGTCAAGAGGTCTGTTTGATATCCGGAAACGTAGAAAACAAGGCTTAAAACACGCTTTTCTCTTTGAAAATAGAACGAAACCAGTGTAAAATAAGATGAAGTGTTTGCTTTTATTTGTATTTAGGGTTTAATTAATTTAATCTCCAAGAAGGCCACCAGCTTTCAATCCGGAGGTTGCGGGTTTAAACCCCGGCTCGTATCAATGAGTTTTTCGGAACTTATGTACGAAATATCATTTTATATTTACCAGTCGCTTTTTGGTGAAGGAAAACATCGTGAGGAAACCGGACTAATCCTAACAAGGCCTAGTCCCCCTCTGGGTTGGAAAGTCAGATGGCAGTCGCTTTCGTAAAAACTAGTGCCTACGTCAATTCTTAGGATTAGTTGTCAAGCGGACCCCAGACTTCGCCAGCCGTGACAAAATGCCGGGATAACGCGAGGAAAATGATGATTCTCCGGTTGAAATGCATACCATCTTGAACAGTACCGAAAATAGACGCTGAAAAATGATTGGAAACTCTTGATATGACAATGTACTTAAGTTTTATATTTTAGTGTAAAGTTCGTGCTGTATGCATACGTGCAAATATAGGATATAATAAGATAGAGCGGTACTGTCATAGTAAATTTTGTAACCACAGTAAATTCACTGCCATCTATCGACATACTTTAAAACCAAAGATGAAGATTTATAAAAATACGATAAAATGTATTTAAATATGGATAAATGTTTTTTTTTTTTATTTGCATTAATTATTTTTATATGATTTTGACCCATGTTCTTTCACTGATATGCGTTAAAATTGTTAAATAACAAACAAAATCGTCAACGCCCTCTATACGAGAGTAGGCCAAAGGTAGTGGCGTCATCTGATCGAAAATAAAATTTTCGTGATTTTCGAGGCACGTTTTTTCCTTAGACTGTATCCATCTATTACGGAGTTATATCTATCTTTGATGACTACTGATCATCTAGGTGAACGATATGTCAAGTGTGAGTTTGTTTAACTCGTGCACCGTTCCGTACAAACTTTAAATTATCTCATGCAACTTTAAACATGAAATGTTTTTGACCAGAAGTATACTAATTATCTATAAGTAGTGCACAGTACAATCTTTCACCAGATCAGCTAACTATTTTGTGAACCAAATTAAAGTCGCTATTAATTGATATTGTAAAATTTTACGAGAAAAACTATATTTTTTTGAGTATCATGTAAAAACCATTGGCCTATTATAAGAAAAATACTAGCGCAAAAAATATATTACGAACAAAGAAATAAACAGTTTTTTTGTCTCCTGAAAAGTAGCTTAAAAATACATGGCGATTATTTTACTCGCACCGACGGTATGTAGGTTTTTCAGGGATAATTCTTTATCATGTGATCCGATTTCACAAATTTTTCTTTTATTTTAAATAAGGTGCCTTGAGTGTAATTGCAATGAAAAGCATAATTAACACACACATAATAACTAAACGGAAATATTTTTGTTATTAAAAAAATGGAGGATTTTCAGATTTTTATATGTAACATCGACTCCAATACAATTCAATTTTTTTTATATAACGTAATACTGCATGCACTGCACTGTTAACTGGTAAGCGTTAAGGATTTTTTTTTATCTTCTTCATGAATTTATAATTTTTTTTTAATCGTATGGCATGATAGTAATTGTGAAATAGAAACAGTGTAAGTGTTGTATAAGTAATTAAAGATCTACACATAGACCAGTCAGCCACTTTATGGCTTCGTCGCTCAGGGTGATCAGG
Source organism: Cydia strobilella (assembly GCF_947568885.1). Taxonomy (NCBI): domain Eukaryota; kingdom Metazoa; phylum Arthropoda; class Insecta; order Lepidoptera; family Tortricidae; genus Cydia; species Cydia strobilella. The sequence goes on from NC_086042.1 coordinate 26,681,251, forward strand.
TCTTCGGGAGGGCTGGCGACATAACGCGTTATAGGACAGTCATGAATGATGTGCTGGATGGTTTGTGCTCCGCACCGCAACTGCAGGCCGGGGAATCCACCCACCCACAGCGGTGTTTGTAGTAGGCGCATCGACCATGACCAGTACGCAGTCTATTAAGTTTGCACCAGTCTCGTCTAGGGAGGTCCGATCCCATTATTCTGGAGCCAGGCGTGATATCAGAGCCTAGTTTTCCCGCCATTAACAAGTCCCACGATTTTGCCCACTCGCGTTTGAGATTAAATTGAGTATCGGCTAGGTTTTTGGCGATGCTACACGAGGGATTCCTGGATTTGAGCCGTTGCTTGTTTGGCTCTAAAAACTCTGCATAACATGGTAGGTTAGGGTTCTTTTGGATCTTGGACACTTCCCGAAGCAAGGCGTCCTTCCTCCTGAGTTCTGGCGGGGCAATCCGTGAGAGCACGGGGAGCCAGTGGCAAGGCGTAGATTGGAGCGTCCCGGATACGACTCGCATGGCTTTGTTCAGCTCGACATCTACTCTGGAGGCATGAGCACTGCCTAGCCACGCCGCTGCACAGTATTCTGCTGTTGAAAACACCAGGGATAGCGCTGATGTTCGCAACACTTCGGCACTTGCTCCCCAAGAGGTGCCACTTAGTTTTTGCACGATGTTGTTGCGACTCTGGAGTTTGCGAGCTGTGTTGGAGAGGTGTTGTTTGAACGTCATGGAGCGGTCGAGGGTGACTCCGAGATACTTGGGGGTGAAATTGTGTCTAACTAACGATCCATTCAGGGTCACCTTTCACGCTTCGCTAATAGGTTGTGCAAATGAAAGCAGCAGACCTCTGTTTTACTTATGCTAGGAGTTAATCGCCAAACTCTGAAGTAGTCAGCCAACAGTGCCAAGTCACTGGATAGTGTAAGTTCCAGGTTGTCAAAGTTTTGGTGTTGAGATACTAGGCAGATGTCGTCGGCGTATATGAACTTCCTATCGCTGGTGCTTGGGAGGTCAGATATGTACATATTAAATAGTATCGGTGCCAGCACTGATCCCTGGGGGAGTCCATTACTTAGCATTCTGAAATCAATAACATTAGAGCCCAAGTATACTCTGAATTTTCGCTGACAGAGCATGTTGGAAATCAGGCTAGCAACGGCAATGCTTGGGACAACCGAAAGAAGCTTGAAGATCAACCCTCCAGACGGTATCGTAAGCTGCAGTAAGATCAACGAACACGGCTCCGGACTTCAATCCCTTCTGGAAGCCGTTTTCTAGGTGTGTCGTAAGAGCCAGGACCTGGTCTGTACAGCTTCGACCGGATCGAAATCCCGCTTGTTCTACTGGGACTACACGATCTATCAGGGGAGCTATCCTACGATAAATGAGTCTCTCGAGCAGTTTGTAGCAATTGCTTAGCAGTGCAATAGGGCGATAGCTGGAAGGATCGTCCTCCTTTTTCCCAGGCTTGAGAATTTATAATGTATTAATAATACTTATATTTTCTTTTGTCAATGTCTCCCGGAGCCTTAAGCTCCAGTGGTATATAAGCTCCGAATAATCAAAATAATTGTATTTATTAAGTGGTGAACGGTGTTGGTCACACATACTGTAAATAGTGTTAAAACTACTATATTTAAGGTCCCTTGTAGTGACTGTTTGTTTACCTAAATAAATTGTAAAAAAAATATGTTTTATTAATAAAATATAGGTACATTTTACGCGTCAAATTTGTAATTTTGTAACAAACAACATACTACATATTACATACTAGTTAAAAACGTTGTCATGTTTAATGAATAACTGCCTAATTAGTACGTCTTACTTACTGCAATATCACTTAACTACTAAAAAGCTCGATATAATTTTAAACAGCAAAGTGTGTCATAATGGCAAAATTTTAATTGGGATAGAGTAAAGTTTTAATAGCGTATTCGTCTAGATACCAACTTTAATTATGTTAAAAACTATTGCGTGGGGATGTTTAATATCCTTGTCGGGCGCCGTCATTATTAAATTAGTAAACTAGTTTTGATGTAATAGAAATAGAAATAGTTTATTCGTGGTACAACAATAGGAACGAAAGGCAAACTTGCGTATAACATTACAAGTATTACAACGCATATTTAACATTACATTACATGACACAAATAATATTAGCCACGAAATGTAAATGTAAATGTATAGATGTAGAGATCATAGTAATTACAAACATGCAAATTCCTTTTTGAAATGAGACATTTTCCACTAATAATATTGATTTATTGTGCGTGTTCGCGAAAAATTACGATTATAAATGTTTTTTGTTATATAAATTTTCAAGAATGTTAAAAGTAGAAAATAAATGTTTGAATTCATAACATGAATGTTATTATTGTGTATTGTTGTAGATATCTAGTAAGTTAAGTAATAATTAATTGTATCTAACATAGTTTTAAGTTCCTGCATGTTCGACTAACCTGTTATGGATTTCTGTGGTCCGAAATAAATGATTTTTTATTTTTTATTTTTATTTTTTTTATTACAGAAAAAAAACCATCATAAACGTTTTCATTTCAAGCCTTTCAGGCTCAAATGTTACTTGTGAAAAGTTCGGAATGTTGGGGTATTCCAAAAATTTACTTTAATATGATCAAAAGATCTATGAAGTGTACCTATAAGATAAAAAAAAATCTAAGAAAAAAAACGTGCCTCGGAAAATCAAGAAAAATGTATGCTCGAAAAGATGGCGCCATTCCTTTTGGCCTATATTCGTGTAGATGGCTGTTAAGGATTGTAGCTTCAAAATAATTTCGCATGGCAACACTATCGTTTAAACTTTTAAAAAAAAGAACTTCCTCCCTTCTCGTTTTCGAGAACGTGTCATGTCGGATTGCGCATTTTGCAGTGCTGCCGTGTAGGTCGGGATTATGCGTTTGTGCGGATGGAGTATATACAGAGTTCCGATTTGCAAGGATATTGTTTACAAGATGTAATTAAACTTGAAAGTGAATTTCACGCCTTTCAAATTGAATTGCTTTCTGCGATTCCAAATGGTGATAGGTCAAGTGAATTGGAAATATCATCACAGTTCGAACAAATGGTAAAATCCATAAAAATATGTTTAGCGGAAATAAAGCCAGATATGGTAAACAAAAGTGACAGTAGTTGTAGTTCAAGCTCGAGTGTTAAATTACCTAAGATTAATATGGTTCCTTTCGATTCGAAATTTGAAAACTGGGTATCGTTTATCCAGATTTTTGACTCACTAATTCACAGTAAAAATATTTCGGCAGTAGAGAAGTTGCACTATTTGTTGTCGAGTGTAACCGACCATGCTTTTGACTTAATTAAAAATTACCTAAATTAATTAATATGTGATGAAAATTATTTCATTGCATATAACAAACTAAAAACACATTTTGAGAAAAAAAGGGTCAGTGCGGGTATATTCTATGAAAGGATATTAAACTGTGAAGCAGCGAAGTCCAAGACTGCATTGGAATTAGTTAGAATATGTCGAACATTTAAGGAAAACTTAGAAATTCTATCAAAGTATCAATTGCCTGATAAGTACTTTATGTTGTTCCATACACTTTGGTCAAAATTAGATGTTAGTAATATAACTCATAATATCGAAGTAAAATTATCAGGCGACACCTTTTGATATTTATCAATTTTAACACATATGAACATGGGTCAAAGTCATATGGCGTTCTAAAAAAAAAAAAACATTTATCCATATGTTTTATATGGTATACATCCATATCCATCCATACTAATATTATAAATGCGAAAGTCTGTCTGTCTGTCTGTGTGTTCCGTCTTCACGCCTAAACCGCTGAACCGATTTAGATGAAATTTGGCATAGAGATTGAATCCCTGAGAAGGACATAGGATAGTTTATATCCCGAAAATCATCCCTTAAGAAAATAAAAAGCGGGGTGGAATTGAGATAATTAACGAAGTGCCTGCTAATTTGTGTGCATAATATGCTCAAATTTAGATTGCTATGAGATTTTCTCCAGGCGCTATTCTTACTCTAGCTGCGGTTACTAAGTCCACGCAGACGAAGTCGCGGGCAAAAGCTAGTATTTTGATATTTTTATTCATTTTCATTTCCTAAGCACTAACAGAAGTGTATTTTTGCTGTCAAACCGGGGTTTGGTCATCAGACTAGACGTTCGTCCTGAAACGTCAACTTTTTTACCGTCTAGTTACCGCGCCTGATATCGAGATCCTCAACTATCCGATGTGCCAATAACCATAACGGAAATCGACTGTTACCAGGCCAAGTTCCCTTTGCTGAGCGTCGAATGCTCTGTTGAACCAACAAGATACTTTTCAGTCCTCATGCTCGTAAAGTTCGACTTTAAGTCGTGCGTAGACGACATAAATTTGCTTATTATGTTCTAGAGCATAAAGTAAAATCATTTATTACGACCCTTATTGACTTAGCAATAAAGTCCAAAATCTGACATACAAACTGCCAGCCCTGCCCGGGCGCGCCCGACCGGTGCGCTGGAGACCGGCATGCCCTGCGCCCCCGACACAACCGAGTACAGTTTACTTTAGTCTTGAATAAATACGGTAAAATAACACAAATATTTGGATATTTTTGTATATTTTACTCACACTCGAAGTGAAAAGCAGAGTGTATAACTGAGGCATAAATGTCCATTTTTATCCTCGACTAAATTGCCTCGGATAAAAATGGATCGCTTTATGCGCTACTTTTAAACCAATAATCGCAGTCACATTTCGATCCTAGATGTTTTTAACTGCAATAGCTTCTGCCCGCGACGTCGTACGCGTAAAATAAGTATATCCATATCACTTCCATAATAAATTCGGCCAAACTTTTCACTCCCGTAGGCCTTAAGTGATAGTTTCCGGGATAAAAACTATTCTTATGTCCCTCCCCGGGATTCAAAATATCTCCATAAATTTCATCTAAATCAGTTTAGCAGTTCTAGGGTATAGGTAACAGACAGACATAGTCACTTTCACATTTAAATATAATAGACCAGGTATTAAATATTAGGCCCTAATGGTGTTAATTAAAACACCGCAATTAAGTGAGTTTGAAATATTTGATCAAAACACCATCTCGATAAACTAACACTTTCGATTAGAAAAACCTAAATTGTGTAATTGGTTGGGGTTTACACATGTTAATTCTCCGTCGTCACCGTATCACTGCTGCTGAGCATATAGGCCTCTTTTCTAGTACGCCACTTGTCCCGGTTCTGAGCTAATGTCACTCAGAAGTGACCTGTAATCTTCCGAATGTTCACCCAACGAGCCAACGGACACCAGGCGCTCCTTTCATTTGAAAGCGGCCACCATTAATTACAACTAACATTCATTCATTCATTAGTTCCATTCAGTTCATTCATTAAGGTCCGTCTGCCATCATCTGGCATCATTATCACATTCAATGTCCCTATATTTTCTAAGTACGGAAATCGGAGCCAATAAACATCGAACTCTCGAGATCGCAGCTGGATCACCTGAGTGTATGTCTCTCAACAAGCTCTAGGAATACACAGGTACAGGCGCACGGTCGGCAGAACCACTTTCAAACTTATATTTCCCGACCGATATTTTCGCAATTTCAAATATTGAAAACGGAAAAGTACCTAGGAAATTGCAAATACTTTTCACTATTTTTAATTTGGACAGCAAACACGTGTACTCTTAATGTAGCAATTATTTCACGCAAGACGATAGGTTTATGAATGCTCAGACTATGTAGACAAGGCAAAGGTTTGTCCAAACGTTCGTTATTTGCCCCAACAGCTGAAGTCCCTAGGGCACAACGTGCCATAACCCATTGTAATTGGATACAAAGTTATTATCTGTGGATGGGAAAATTAATGAAGACATCTGATTGGCGTTACGGTAACAATGGCGGCACGAGTTGGTTAAGGCGCGGTCATACCGGAAACTAAGAGGTATAAAATTTATTTTAATAAAAAAATAAGATATCATTTGTTTGCCGGCAACTAAGGCCTATCCACAACTTACAGATTAACATACATATAATAACAATCGTAAAAAAGAAACATTTTAGCGACGGAATCGTTTTCTGCTGCGTCACCGTGTTCCGGTTTAGCGTGAACCACCGACTTACCACATCCTTCAGCGAAACCCGCGCTTGCGATGGTTTCCCGCAATGACTGCAATTAAGTTGCAGTAGGTTCAGAAAACGTATTTAAAAAAGGTGTAGCGCTTTTCTGGATTACATTACGTCTGCCATACATTTAATTAGAAATCTTGAGGAATTTCTCTAGGGACTTCAGCGATTCGAATCCTGAGTTTTTGTCTTTCGCTCGATAGAAAAAAAATCACGAACATTGGTCTAAACTAAATGATATCCGCGAGCCCGGGTACGCACTTCCATCTCGTTCACGCTTAAGCTCAGTGAGAGTGAGAGAAGAACTCGAATTTACTGCACCTTTGAATTGTGACTGCATTAGAACGTGACATTGATGTATTTGCTGTCGGCTACATTGCCGTTGGTTGGCAGGGTAGAGTCGGCTGTTGGATTTCATTTCATTTATATATTTGATATAAATTTATCCATGCTTGCCATTGCTTATGCATGCTTGCTTGCTTGTCATTAGTAGAGTAGTCTAACATCATTATTGTTTTCTCTTATACACCGTGGCTAAAAATAAGTACATTCTCGTTGGCAGGAAGGTTTTGGGATTATACTGAGCAACTTTTACTATGGGACTAACCCCGAAATTGCGAAAAAAATTTTGGCTGTTTCATACATTTTGGCTGGTCCATTTTCTATAGGAGGGTAATTTTTTTTTCGCGATTTCGTGGTTGGTCCCATAGTAAACGTTGCTATGTATGATGTATGATCCCAAAACCTTTATCCGGTCATCTTTAATAGGTGGGTCAAAATTATTTTTTTGTCTTGTTTCTGACCACTCTACCACGCTTGTATTTTTGTCTTTTATCAAATAAATAAAAAGAGTCCAGTGTTATATTGCATGTATTTCAGCTGTAGATTATAAATAATATGAAAAAAATTAAAAACTAAATTTCACCCCATACAAAAAGCTCTGTTAAATTTTTTGGGGACAAAAAACAAGATTGATGATGAAAATGGGATTATGATTGAAAATAATTAATTATTTATTATTACGTTAATAATGATCAAATTGATAATTCAATGAATACCTATAGTAGGTAATCCGTATTTTTTGACATTTAGATTTTTATTCTAGAAAGTTTCTAGACTAGGATTTTTTTATACAATTTTGGTGTTTGACGATCCTTTTGTGAAATTCTTATTATAACGTTTGACATATCTATAATAATTCAATATTTTTAATAATAATAATAACTGCATCAATAAATTGCTCTGATATTTAGATTAAGGTAATATTTGTAAAACTTGACAATTTAAAAGTGCTTGTTGCTAGGCCTATTTGAATAAATAATATTTTGACTTTGACTTTGACAAGACAAAGAAAATAATTTTGACCCAGGTATTACTTACCTAATTAAATACCAAAACCAAAACTCACTAATTACTATCACGAGTTCAGTTCTTTAGTAAAAAGACAATACAATTCAATACAAACAAAACAATACAATACACAACACACAATACACAATGTTGGTTTTTGTTTACTTACTTATATTTTTACAATTAGTGACTTTTGTTTGTCTCCTGAAGATTTCAATCTTAAATTTATTAAACTTTTACGTACGCAGTTTTTTTCCAAATTACGTCTGCCCGTGGAACGTGTGACAGAAGCCTTATGCAGGTATGTAACGTTCAGATATTATTTCAACATTATTATAGTACTGCCGTGTCATGACTAATTGATGTAATTAAAGTTAGTGGTAACAAGGTCGACGGCATTCATTTAGTCATATAAGTAATGTTATCTTCTTTCTTATCAGCCTTCTATCGCCCACTGCTGAGCATAGGCCTCTCCTCGCGTACGCCACCCATCCCGGTCCCGAGCCAATCTCATCCAGAAGTGACCCGCAGTCTTCCGAATGTCGTCCACCCAACGAGCCAACGGACGCCAGGCACTCCTTTCGTCTGAAAGCGGCCACCATTCCGTTAACATTTTGGCCCACCTGCCATCACTCTGTCTGGCAACATGTCCCGCCCAGCTCCATTTAAGTTTGGTAATGACGTATCCGACGTCTTGCACTTTGGTGCGGCGTCGGATCTCGGCATTCCTCACTCGGTCTTGAAGTTTGATGCCGAGCATGGCGCGCTCCATGGCTCTCTGTGCCACTCGGATTTTATGCACAGCCTCCTTAGTGAGCGTCCATGTCTCGGCACCGTAGGTCATGGTGGGCAGGACACATTGGTTAAAGAGACGAGTTTTCAGGCATTGTGGAATGTTAACGGGTTTGAGGATGTCCGCTAGTTTATTGAATGCCGCCCAACCCAGCTGGATTCTCCTGGAGATCTCCTTCTTCTGATGTGTTTTGTCAAATGATAGAATATGTCCAAGATACACGTATTGCTCGACCACCTCCAGTCTTTCGTTCCCAACCATAATGGTTGGAATCGATTTACCGGGGATGTTCGTCATAACTTTAGTCTTGGACATATTCATCTTAAGACCTATCTTCAAAGAAGCATGGTAAAGGCTTTCAACCATGCCTTGAAGATCTTCCAGGGTCTCGGCAAACAATACAATGTCATCAGCAAATCTCAGGTGCGACAAGAAGACACCATGGATATTGATACCACACCTGTCCCATGCAAGCGTTTTTATGACGTCTTCTAGTACCGCCGTAAAAAGCTTGGGTGAAATGGTATCCCCTTGACGCACTCCCCTTTGGATGGATATTGGGTTACTGAGTTTGTGAAGCCGAACTTGCATTGTTGCCGAGGTATACAGCTCCCGGAGCAGATCAACGTAGCGATTGTCGATTGAGCAGCGATGGAGAGAGTCAAACACGGCCCAGTGCTCGACACTGTCGAAGGCTTTTTCGTAATCTACGAAGGCCATGCACAGGGTCCGGTTGTACTCATGACTTTTCTCCATTAACTGCTTTACCGCATGGATATGATCGATCGTAGAGAATCCGCTGCGGAAACCAGCCTGCTCGGGAGGTTGGCATTCATCTAGGATACGAGTTAGACGGTTGCATAAAACCTTTGCAAAGAGTTTGTACGTATGGGAAAGCAGGCTTATGGGGCGATAATTACTCAGCTTCGATATATCTCCCTTTTTATGTAGGATGGTGACTACGGCAGTTTTCCATGATTTTGGTGTGCGAGTACCTTGCAAAACCTGATTGAAAAGTTTTACAAGGACATTAATGACGGGGTCACCACCAGCGCGAAGTAGATCAGATGTAATGCCATCTTCGCCAGGAGATTTATCGGCTTTCATTTGGTACAATGCCTTTCTGACTTCACTGGCTATTATTGGCGGTATGCTCTCGTTATCTTCCAAAGGAATGGGGGGTGCTCTCGGATCTATTGACGATACGCGTGATGCGTCTGATTGCGATGAATATAGTGTGCCAAGTAATGTTATACCCCCCATAAAGAAAACAAGTGAAAATATCTCTTACATTATGAGAAAATGCAAATGAAAAAAGAACGTAACTCACATTTCCTATGTCATTGTCATGACTATTTGTTGTATCTTGAGTTACCAGAGATAGTCATGAGGTTATGACAGCTCGCCAGGAAATTAAATACGTCAATATCACAATATACCTTCTGGTGTAGAATTTAGAAGCGATTCTTTTCACGTGTATCAAAAAAATCATATATGCTAGAGTTATTTATGGAAGTAGATATTATCCGCAGATACATTATACCATCAACTGAAGCTTTGCCAGACGTGTTAGATCTTCCACACAAAAACAAAACACGGAGTGTAAGTAAAACTAATAAACATAGACATAGTATTTATATACAAGTAGTTATAGATGCGCCACCGAGCGACCGGGGGTAAGAGAAAGAATATTCATATAAAATTTGGGCAGCATAGGATTTTTTCTCTTTAACTCTTATAAATTTCGGTATTTCGCCATCGCCTCCAACCTATGATGCCACCCGGTCGGTGATAAGGATAAATCATGTCACTATTTTCTCTTTCCTCTTATAGGAATCGCAATAAGACTATCTTTCTCTATCAATGAGTGTCAGGCCCTTGCTAATAAACGACGAACTTCTGAAATTATGCAACTCAATTCCATTATCCCGAAGGCATTTTTTGGAAAATTTGACTATCGACGCAGCAGCTGCTGATTTTGACACAATTTGTGATTTTTGAATACGTATCTTAGACAAAACTATATGTAGGTATATTGACGTAGATTGTAAACCGAGGGATGAAAGGCACTCATTTCAGTCAAGGTATTAGGTATAATAATCCAATAGTTCGCCACTGAAATGGTGCATTTCACCTGAGGTAAATACTACTTTTCATTTCGAATAGGGTGAGTATGAGGAAAGTGATGTGTACCTACATGATACATGTATAAACTTGTAATTATGTAGTATTTGTTGCTTTAAATAAGTGAGTAATACATGGCTTACTTTGCTAGTAGCAAATATAAATAAGTAGTACTTTTTAGATGCATATTAACGCACATGAAAATATATTTTCATTAAAACATTTTCATTTTTTTTTTTCATTTTAAAAATCCTACAGAAAAAAAAACTTGTAATAGGTGCCTACATACTTGTACCTTAAAGCATCTAACAATATTTTAATTTGTTAGATTCTAGTTAGTGTATAATACTAGAATCATGATATAAACGTTAAACTTTTTTTTATATTACGTAGAATATAATTAGATTAAAATATTATTTATTGACAAGATAAAACGAACAGAGATACATAATAATCTAAAATCTACATAACTATTACAAAAGAATTCACCTGAATTGAACCAATTACCATACACAAGAACTATTCACAAAATACGCCCCGCGCCCGTCCAGATGCAAAGAAGCCAATCACGCTCAACGCGTTGCCAGATCGTACCTTTTAGTACGATTTTACGTACTTTTTTAACAGCATGCGTACTTAAAACGTACCCCGCCCAAAACCGTTCTAAAATCGTACTTTTTGGTTAAAGGATGACTCACGTTAGACCGGGCCGTGTCCGGGCCGGAGCTTCCGGCGCTTACTTTTCTATGACATGACAGGTGATCACGTGATGCTTTCCATAGAAAACGAAGCGCCGGAAGCTCCGGCCCGGACACGGCCCGGTCTAACGTGAGTAATCCTTAAAACAGTCATCCGTATGAGCGGTTCAAAAATATGCCGTAGAAATAATAGTGACAGACCAAAAAAGTACGATTTATTTGCGTAAAAATTTGTGACTTTTTTGTTTTGGTATTTTTGTACCTTACTATTTTGCGTACTGTAGTTTCGTGGATTATCAGTTTAAAAAAATGACCCGTTTCTAAAACACTTCTGCTGTTTATATTGTTTTTTGGAACAAAAAATGAAATTGTACTTTTTTTGGTAAAATCGTACCTTTTTTAGATCGGGGTCGTATTTTAGTTTTCAGTGCTCTGGCATCAATACGTTGATTAGCGATGGACAACCTTTGCACAAGGAACGACCCGGAGCGAGGGTCATGACCACTCCCGCAAAAGTCTGACCACTTCTCCTATAAACGACTAATGATATAATGATGTCAAAATTATTACTTTTATCATTTGGATTCTTGGTGAAAATCGTCGTAAGGTTGAAAATTGTGTCTTTTCACCCCGGATTATGGTATCTGAATAGAATTATGCAAATGTAGTCTCATAACTGTCTGAAAGCACTCTGCAAATATGTCGTATTTTCGGAAGTTGTTTACGGTTTACCGAATTCTTGAGCAATAAATTTCAAGTTCAGTACAAACAGATTTACTGATGTCACTACTACGTAGACTACGAGCTACGGTTTCCAAATTAATGCTTAAAAAGACAGTTTAAAAATTTGCAATATAAATTATTTAGTTAAGTTAGACAATAGAACATCTGCGAAATTAATCATTATGCGAAATTATCGTTAGGCCAAATCAAATGATAACATTTCCATTTGACCATCATCTCTGAATTTTATAAGATAGGTACATTTCAATATTGCCGGTTTGATGTAAATGTCCTCTACTTTATATAAATTCATATAAAGAGTGTCCGACCCATATAAGTCGATTAGTTCCAGAAAAATTCAAGAGATACATGAGATAACTTTCAACGAAGATATATACCTATAGATGTCGTTAGGAGTTCTAATATTACATGATGTTGATGATATTTGTTAAGAAGTGTTATGTTTCGGATTTAGCGCCATCTGGTCTCCATGATAGGCAACAGCGCGTTTTCAGTGACGCCATCTAGTAACGATGCGCTTTTAGGCGGTCGCATTTTAATGTATGGGATGGTAGCGTCTTATGTTAAACGTATGTTGTGCTGAGGCCAAGTCGTTTATAGGAGAGGTGGTCAGACGTTTGCGGGAGAGTGGTCATGACCCTAGCTCCGGGTCGTTCCTTATGCAAAGGTTGTCCATCGCTGATATTCAAGGTGGCAACGCCTTGAGCGTGATTGTCTCCTTTGCATCTGGAGGGGCGTGGGGCGTATTTTGTGAAGGGTTCTTGTGCTTGTTAGTTAGTTTAGGATTTAGTTTAATTTAGGTGAATGTTTTTGTAATAGTTAAGTAGATTTTAGATTATGTATTTTACTTTCCTCGTATTCGAAATGAAAAGTAGTGTTTAACTCGGGTGAAAGGCATCATTTTAGGCTCGGACTAGGTGCTCTCATTGCGTTCGAGCACCAAACTACCTCGAAAGAAATGAGTGCCTTTCATCCCTTGGTTAACAATCCATTGTATTATTTGGAAACTTTCGTATTTGTCATGCTATTTCAGTACGCATCAGTACTTTTTGTATGGACTAAGTGAAGTAGCACGACAAATACGAACATTTCCGAGAAACTACGATGGGAAAGGTACTCAATACATCTATTTGTGATAACTTAATATAGAGTTAAAATAAATTAATACTCAATTTGCTAAAAGAATTTACTCGTAATTATCGCTTACCTAATGACCGCATTGAAATTGATAACAGATAAGTTACAAATAAAACGGGCTCAATAACACATTACACTTGGTATTTGACACAAGAATACGACTGTAAGTAAATATTTTTGTAATTAATTACTCCAACGGTACGTATTATATATATGAGGGCTTTGAGTGACTATGGTACTTAAGTGCTCACAATTCGAGTAACTCATGACTTCCTCATTAGAAATGCTTCTCATAGTTTATTAATTAAACTTAATCTGGATATTTTGCCATTGCTCGCCGCCCGCCATTGTCCTTCTTCCCCCTACAGCGTCAGTACTTCCTCAGCATTGAGCCAGTTAAAATGCTTCAAATACTGGTTTTCTTCCCTCTTCAAACCTTTCGTTCCCAGCCCGTACGGGTATCGGTTAAATGTAGGAAGATAATATATACCCGGCTTACTTTTATCGACAAATATATCCATAGTGTTCGATACTTTAGGTTCCCTCTCGTAGCAATCTCCATCCCTCGCCTGCTGTACAGAATCACATTGCATCGCCACGAAAATACCAGGATTTATAAGTGCTGACATCCACAAGAAGTATGATTTAACGTGACTACAAACTATAAGACAAGGTACACTCCAAATATCATTATGCTGGTATTCACCCCCGTTGACATAGATTGACACATGTCCAAGAGGAGTTGCTATGCCATAAGCGTCTATATTTGAATGCACAGTAAATACGAAATCTGCGTCAGATGGGTCCAGTCTTTGGTCGGGTCCGAGGTATCTGAAGCAAGGCCCAGATGGTTCTAAAGCTGTGATAGCAGAGATGTTTTTGCCGGTCAGTTGACGGTAGTTTTTGGCTATGAAGCTTGCGGTGTGGCCGCCGAGACTGAGGGTCACTAGCTCTAGTTTTTTTGGATCTAGCCCGTGCATTGTTAGATTAGCCAGCATTTCGGCTACATGTTTTCCCACTGGCCGTATCATGCGTGCTGCCCTGAAATTGAAATTGGTACCTACATTAATAACTAATATAAGAAAAAGTGTGTGCGTGTAATCTTTACGCGCGATTGAAGTAAAACTTCTTTGACGATGAACGTTTATCGCTATGTTGGCACTTTGACGTGTGTCCTATTGTGCCTACTAAGCGTTACTTCCGTCAGAAAAAAAAACTGAGTTACCCTTTAGTCGCGCCAAAAAAGTTTTACTTCTGAAACTATTCTACACATGAAACTGTCTACAATTTTACTTAATATAACACTAGGTAAATTGTTCGGGCATTGTAATCTTTTTAATATGAGGGTATGCCGTTTCGGAGCAAATTCGGAGGTAGATTCAACACCTCGGACTGTCAATCACTTCGGCTCGGGCGCGGCCTGCAACGCATGTTCCTCTGTGTATTAATATTTCCAAAATTCGGTATTTCGGTGGTGTTTGCGAACAATCAGTTTACAAGTCGTGTGTGACGACCTCCCAAGACCCTGGAAGTGCTAGCTAGCTGAAGAAGGACCAGGATCCCCGAAAATCATCGGCGTGTGCTCAAGGTCAGTGGCTATCCCATATTGGTTGATTGCAATGCCTGTCCAAAGTTTTTAATACGGTAGGGAACCTAGGACCAGCTGAGTTATCGAAGGGTTCATAAATACGTGAACATAAATAATGAGTAGTTATTCATTCTCGTAATGTGCTTTTAATAAAAAACAATTAATCGTACTCGTGAGCAATTTTTCCAGTTTTATTTGAACAAAGATAATAAAATTAATGATTTGTGTAAAATCTAATAAAAAATATTCGTTATATTCTTTCAAAATTGTAAACCGTAGGAAGGTATCACACTGGAAAAAACTTTAAAATAAAATCGAGAATATACTTAACCTTTGGTATGCTTAATAGCAGATCTGCTCCATATATATTATGTTCTACTTAAACATGAAGTTGTCTAGATTGATTTTGAAATAGCAATTTTTAACAGCGCATACGAAAGGTTAAGACGAAAGTGGAGGACCCGCGCCAAATCGCCTTTTCATACAAACGTAGTCCTCATTTTCCTCTCTGGATATTAACATTATTGAAAATATTTGGACACAATTTGTTGTATATCAACCACAACTATGCCCCCACGTTTGATTTTCGAATTTTTCATTATTATAAGAGTTAGGAGCATTTTAAAATTTGTATGAAAACTGTTTTTCGCTCCTAATTTTTACAATAACCAAAAAATTTAAAAACGTCAAACGTCGCATGGATATGGTTAATAATAATGAATAAAATGTAAATAGTAATTAAGTAATGAAATGTCGTGTAATTGTATATATTTATTTTACCAATAAATTACTGTATCACTGTATCACTGTATCAATATACATCAAATTACACATTTTACATAATTTCAATATCCAGATAGTAAAATGGGGAGTACGTTTGTATGGAGAAGCGGCCGTGCCGTTTCCTCTTAATAAACTATTCTGTTCAATATTCTGTTCAATTCGTACTTACAGTGGAAAATGATTGATGGTAAAATAAAAGTATTCCAGAATAAGTACGTTATATCCCAATTCCTTGTATAAGGTTCCGATTACTCTTGGACCGGGGAGCCCATTCGTTTGAAAATATCCAGGTATATAAATAACTGTCTTTTTCGTGAAGTCTATTTCAGGATTTTTGGATAATTTCTTCATTTGGTAGTAATTGTAATCAGTCCATTGTGCTAATAGTACGTTGCCTGGTCCTAGGACGGCCAGTTTTAGTTGTTCCAAGGACTTTGGCTTGATGGTGGCAGGTTTTGTCGATCCAGGACCTGTACAATACAATACAAATTCTCTTTAATGCTTGCCTCAAAATTAAATTTACAATTTACACATGAAACATAAAGACACCACTAGAGGGCTTCGTCACTTTTTCCTTAATATATGCCATCTATTTCAGTTTTGAAACTCTAGGTCCATGGGGTCCCAGCGCGCACAAGTTGTTTGCAGAAATCGCGAAGCGTCTGGTTGACTTAACTGGTGACCGAAGACCTGGCGGCTTCCTTGCACAACGTATCAGCATTGCGATACAGCGAGGAAATGCCGCCAGCATCCTTGGTACAATGCCTCAAGGGCCTATTTTAGATTTAAGCTAGTTATTAATTTCGTTTACGTAGTACCACTGTATATATCTTGTATGTAAATAAAGTTATATGATAATATACCTACAAAATTTCAGTTTTTAATTTATCAAATTTCAAATTTAATTAACGTAATTATCCGGGAGCCAGTTACTATTCCTTGTAGGAACTACTAACCTACTTGAAGGAACTACTTACCTACTTACTTAGGAACTTGAACTAAATACTATTTTGTGAGGAGCAATACATATTAATTTTGTTGTAGTTGTTATGCAACTTACATAGTCTTGGAATCGGGGAATTAGAGCCTAGGACAGTCCTTCGGAAAGGCGGAGATAAAAAGGTTTATAGGGTTTCTAGGATTTTTAAAAAGTACACTACATTTAAATTTTGACAATAATTTGGGACAGTTTATAAAACCACTTAAAACTTTTGATAAAAATATTAAATATAAAAATTTCTTCTATTTTCTAATGTCTTCATTTAAAAATGTTTAATAAAAAAAAACATCCATGGAAAATGCCCCGTTTTTAACAGTATTTTAAAATACATATTACACAACAGTTTTGACACGAAGGCATTTCGTGTTGTCATTCTCTTTCCATACAGAATTACTTATATATTATCATTAAAATAATTTTGCAATTCAATTTATTTTATCAACAAGCCTTGTAGCTGACAATTACGGTATGTTTTGACATCTGAATTTATTAAAATATTCCACGACTAAACTGGTTTCACTCATATTATGTAGTCACTAAAGAGCAACCTTGACTGCGGAGATTATTACGCGTGATGAATAATTTCGATTGCAATTTTTAGGAAGTACAGTCGCCATCAGATATATAGGAGCGGCCGAGATGCTCACAAATATCTGAACACGCCTCTATTTCCGTGTTCAGATATTGTGCTCACCTTGGCCACTTCGATATATCTGATGGCGTCTGTACGCGTCGAATTTAACGCAAATATTAATATATTTTATAAAATAGTTTTATTTATTTATTTAAACTTTATTGCACGATATAAAATTGTACAAATGGCTGACTTAATGCCTCAAGGCATTCTCTACCAGTCAACCATTGGGTCAAACAGAAACGTGTAGTTAGTGCAGGATTGTAAACAGCGAGAGGAAATATAAAACACAAATCATATTATTTTAGACAATATTCTATTTATACACTTACACATATAAGAATAATAGCAATATATACCGACATATAAACAAACATGCATACATACATACATATATACATATATAAATAAATATATTATGTACCCAAGTATACAAGTAACAAATATAGAAGTTGCATGGATTTATGTTTGCATTAGGATGTAGTATCTGACCTTTAGTGCTAATAAATATAGCTCGTGAAATGTGATTTATCGTATTAGCAACAAATAATACTTTGATTTAACGGCCTTCAAGCTTAGTCGGTAGTGACCCTGCCTACGGAGCTGGTGGAGGTCCCGGGTTCGACTCCTGGTAAGGGCATTTATTTGCATGTTCATCACAAATATTTGCTCCTGAGTTATGGGTGTTTTCTATGTATATACGTTTTTATATATAACTAACTAGTACCCACGACACAAGCCCTATTGAGTTAAAATACTGAGGTGGGACTATATAGGTCAATGTGTGTAAAATTGTCTTATAATATTTACTTCTTTATTATAGCCAGGGAGCCCAAGAGGGGATTTCTGTAGTTACTCGAGCGCGTATCTTGCTACCTCGTGAAGGCTACCTTATTAACCACTTTAAGCGCCACACTGTGGGACAAAATTCGGCTCTCATTGACATAGAAACCGAAATCGTTATTTTTGTTATTTTTAGGGTTCCGTACCCAAAGGGTAAAAACGGGACCCTATTACTAAGACTCCGCTGTCCGTCTGTCCGTCTGTCCGTCTGTCCGTCTGTCCGTCTGTCCGTCTGTCCATCTGTCTGTCATCAGGCTGTATCTCATGAGATACCGAACCGTGAACCGTTCATGAACCGTGATAGCTAGACAGTTGAAATTTTCACAGATGATGTATTTCTGTTGCCGCTATAACAACAAATACTAAAAAGTACGGAACCCTCGGTGGGCGAGTCCGACTTGCACTTGGCCGGTTTTTTTATTGAAATAGGTAAAACTGTCACAATTTTTTTTTAAATTTATGGAGCAGGAACAAGAAATAATTATTACTCAAGAACCGCACAACGAACCGTAATTTCCTGGCAGATGGCAGGTAATACTATGAATAATTTATATCCGTTTTTTTTTAAATCCTTATAATGCACTTGCACCAATTCACTATCCCGGGGTTTACAGGTTAGACTACAAGGAAACAGAAGCACTTTTACAAAGACAATAAATAAAAAATAAAAATAAATATAAATAAATAAATAAATATATATGTATTTACACCCCACACAACTTTTATTTACACACACACACACACACACACACACACACACACACACACATCTTAGCTTTAATTAAATTTAGTTTAGTTTAGTTTAGTTTGTAAGATATTCATTTCAAGTATATGTTCGGTTACTTTGTATGTAACTTTGGTAGGAAGAGCGGGATCTCCTGCCACAAGTATAATTTTACTTACTTGGAGATTCCAACCATAATTTGCTGTACACAATATTGTAACCAATAAATGCTTTTTCATTTTTTCATTTTTCATTAATCATTTAACTAATTATACTTACAGTCTGAAAGAAATCCATTAGATATGCCTTGATCAAATTTGGAATATTCTATTGCCATTATAGACATAGACAAAAATGTAAAATATATTATTTTGAACATTTTTCTTATATTAAAAACGTTATTCACAAATCACAAATTGTTGAATTACTAAAAAAACGGTAAAACTATAATAACATTTTTCTATTTTTTTTTGTTTTTGCGTATAATATATTGTTGCCAAATACTTTTAATCACGTGCACTGTGCACAACGAGTGAATTCAAACTAGTTCGTGGCCTTTGTAACTAAAGAAATTAAGTCATAATATATTTCAAGGCAAGAGGCTAAAACTACAAATTATATAGATTATTTAAATTATAAAACACGGACGAGTTCATTATTCCCGCGAAATAAAAACCGGTACGTGTCCGACCATGCATAATGGCTGGTAATGGCGTACTTAACCCTTCGCTCGTACTTGTTCGTACATGTTTTGACGCGAGCGATACGCACGCACGGGAAAATAATGACAGTATTATGACAGACCAATGTAAGTTCAAATTAACTTCCATGTTCGCAGTATCCGACGTACAAGATAAAGTTGGTACCCGCGGGTATTAGAAAAGTCCAAAACTTCTGCATCGAAAATCTCCGGAAAATTGGCCGCCGCGCCGAGAGCGCGCGCGTGCTGCATACGAATCGCGACGATTGAAAATATCGATTTATTGCAAACTCGGCTAATTCGATGAAGGCTTAATCAAGATGGGTGGCTGATAAACGCCGTTGGGGTTAAAACAGCCACTGATAATTTTATCTCTTTTTGTTAAACTGTTAGAGAATGGTACTTTTGACATGTAGTTTAATCCGCTATTGCTACTTTGATGCTGAGTATACAGTTAATCTATAATAATGTGGGAAAATCGAGAAAGCTTACTTAAATCTATATCGAAATAGCCTCGTTTTATATTTAACCACAACCTGAAAGAGAGGCAGGTTCATCACACATACTGAAATATCTCATGGCTGAACTATCTTGTCTGGGTTCCTTTGTAAGTTTCTGGTTACTTTACATAATTCAAGATGCTTGAACAGCCCTATGCAAAGTTTCCATTTTGTAGTTCGCGAATACTGTACAACGATATGGCCGTTATATTGTTGCGGTTTGTGGTGTTGTAAAAGACTTGTTTTGTGTTGGAATAGACTAAGCGTGTTAAGTTGTAGTTTTCATGATTAATTTTTACACGTTTTAATGATTAATTTTTACACGTGTCAATTTTATCATGACAATGCCCTTGGCATTGTCATGATAAAATTGACACGAAAATTATGACAAGGGCAGACTCCAACCAAAACACATAAAAGGGTAGTTGGCTCGATAGAAAAAATAATCGGTCAAGTGCGAGTTCGTTTAACTCGTGCACCGAGGGTTCCGTACAAACTTTCAATTATCTCATATCACCATAATAAACACGAAAAAATTATGAGCAGATCATAGGAATGAAAGGAAAAGTAAGAAAGAAGGGAAACCTACTAAGTATACTTGTGTACAGCGCCATCTATCGTATTTATTATATATATCGTCGTCTATTACCCACAACACACGCCTTATTGAGCTTAATGTGGAGCTAGGTCGATTTGTGTAAGATTTTCTTATGATATTTCTTTATTTATTTGCCTTCTTTGTTTCACTCTACAACGTTCATCATCAGTGAACATTAGTAATGAGTCTTTCAGTCTGTAAATAGTGGATTGAAAATCAAACCTTTTACGTCGCCCGAGGGGCTATCCCGACTTTATGATGCGTAAAAAAATTGCAATAATCCCTGGCTCATCACAATATTAGTCCTTAGATCGCATCCTTACTTTAAGTAAAATTTTAAGATAAAAAAACACAATTACATCTTAATACCTACACTGTTTTTTTATTACAAAATGGTGAGTGAGAGACAGGTAAAACCTATGCTGGTGCCATCTTTAAAAACATTTGACAGTTGTCAACCCCATCCGTAATGTAGATTGAAAATCAAACCTTTAACGTCAACCAAGGGGCTATTCCGGCTTTATGATGCGTCGACAGTTCGCAAAAATCCCTGGCTTATCACAATTTTATTGGCGCGGGAGATAACCGCGGCTCGTAACTGGGCCCATCTCGTTTATCAGTGGTCGTTATTGAATATCTCTTGTATGAACATGGGGTACGGAGTTTTTGATGCTTGGGAGAAAATGTGTTTTTTGTAGAAATAAGATAGAAATAAGGTACTGCAACTACTATCGTTCAGCACATAATTAAGTATTGTTAACCATGCAAGGTTATTTTTCGTTTATTCCGAGTTTTTTTTGTAAGAATATCTTGCCATAGAACTACGACATTTGAATAATAGTCACACCAGTAGGCGTGTTATGGATAGCTTTATCCTCGTGATAAAATAAGTGTTACTCTATCCGTACTGGGGGCCGATTTTTGAATTTCGAGGGCTCGATTTCCTGTGAATGCCTTCAAAATATCTCCACTACTAGGTATTTAAATTCTACTTTTTAGTAAAGCATAGAGTAACTTATACATACTGTACCTTTAACAGATTTTTAACAAGTTTTCAGAGATAATAAAATGACATTGATGCATCAAGGCGGTTTGTTTACAGAAGACCTATCGGGAAACGCGAATCTGGTATTTCGCTATCTGCCTCTTTATCGCTCGAATATGCAAGAGTGACAGAGTTGTTAGATACGGAAATTTGGATTTTCTTGTTTCGCGATAGACCCTCAGATTGTGGTAGAAGAAGAGAATATTCCCTATTTAAACGAGTAGTCAATACCACTAGATTCCCAATTTCTATTGCTCGTATTTCAAAAATATCAATTCGCCGTTTTCCAGAGATTTTCGTGTCGAAGTCGAGCGCTCGAAATTCAAAAATCGGCCCCCTGATATCCGAGTTCATTTAGCGAACATCCGAGATATTCGAGTACGGTGGGTACGGGAAAGAATATAGGTGTTTATTTGTCGTAAACATCACAATTGTGATGTACTTGTGTGGTATTAACTATTTTGGCTATGTGTGAAAAACGTAGTGAGTGAACCAAAAGCAAAGATTAATTTGGGACTTTCGTGGTCTACATTTTTAGGGTTCCACTGTCCGTCTATCTGTCTGTCTGTTTCTCTGTCTGTCTGTCACGAGGCTGTATCTCACGAACCGTGATAGCTAGACAGTTGAAAATTTCACAGATGATTTATTTCTGTTGCCGCTATAACAACAAATACTAAAAACAGAATAAAATAAATATTTAAGTAAAAAAAAAACGTGATTTTTTGCCGTTTTTTGCGTAATGGTACGGAACCCTTCGTGCGCGAGTCCGACTCGCACTTGGCCGGTTTTTCATACTGTTTATCATCAGTCAAATAACCAATGTGTCCTGTAGTCATATGGAAGCCATAACCTTGTAAAGTCAGCAAAATCTTAGCACATCAGCATACATATTTGTATTCGGATGCTAAACTCATAATTTTGCTGACTGTAGTACACAACAGTAGTTCAAAAGTACAGTGTCCACTATTAGAAACACAACACTACGTTTGTAACTAATTATTGGTTAGTATTTCAAAGTAGGTTTCTAACAAACTAAAAGACGTACAAACACCCAGATTAAGCTTCAATACATTATTGTTTACGCTTATGCGTTTTGTGGTAACAATCGTAAAATGAGTCATTTATACACACACACTACACTACACTAGGTTACACTAGTTTTAACACAACATTTACCAAGCAATTGTCAACGTAACAAATTGGTAATATTGCGCCCTTGCACCGGTAACAATATTAAGCTACCCCAGCCACGCTTCAATAATGCAAGGAATGCACCCTACGACGCCCTTAGCAGAAAGCAGTAAAATCTCTGTGTTTAGATGTGACATTTCTGGTTACCTATTCTTGCAAGCTTGGACTTGTAGATAACGTGACAGAAAGAAATGTGGTGCTCTACCAAACAGTTGTCTATAATAATAATATTATACCTATTTTTTTTATCCCATAGCTAAGTACTTATTAGTCCATCGCTTTCACCCAATAACCTAGTTCAGTTTAGATTCCATCAACTCTCAATAGTCCTTACACCCTGGCGGGTGCTGCCTCTGCGTGCGCCCCATGACACGGGCAAAGGCAGCATCCGCTCGGTGTACCCCTTACATTTCATTAAAGTGTCAAAATGGACTCTGCGTGTTGGCTTCAGCTCCGCGCACGCCTCCTAAAGGTCCGGAACACCATTGTTCCGTGATGGGAAAGATATACCTAATTATAATTTTTTGGAAGAAAATTACTGTTACATAGTGTTTAAAATCATAATGTTACTCTGTTTTATTATACTATGTCATTTTAAAACGTAACATAAAACCAACGCCTTATCACATTTCAGTTGCTGAATCCACCCCTATACCTCTAATCTCTTTCTATTGTACTCACTATAACTACCATATTGCATTCTTTGTCGCTTCTGAACCGAGCTTCATTTTATAAATGTAACCGCACCCCTCTGTCACCCCAACTGTCAATATACGTTAACTCACCCTCTTTACGCATATTAGCCCCATAGTGATGCATCTAAAATATTCTGAGGTATATTTACGTAAGCGGGGGTGAAATTGGTATTAGATTTGATGCGCCATATGGTAAGCACAATATTGCAAGATGGACTGTGTAATACAAAAAGGGGAAAACATTTTTCTCCTACTTACTCCATCGTAACATAGTAACATAAAAAAATACAGCAATTCCATTTAAACAAAGTCGAAGTCAAACATTCAACATTGTATAAAACTTAAACGGGTCCAATTTAGGCATAATAATATCCAAAAGAAAACTAATGTTCGCAGCGCGGATGCCCGGCATTTGTTCGAGTTTTTGTCGCCAAAATATCTCATATCTCGCAGATATGAAAATGATGAATGACTGAGCGACTACTGTAGTGAATGTACGGACTTTGGACACCATTTTTTTGTTTTTCCAGATTTTGTTTTAGATTTTTAGAAATGATAAGACTTTTCCACACATTGCAGGCTAAATGGTCGCTACTCGGAGCGTACCACTCCAGTTAGTTTATTTCGAGGGACTTAAGAGTATTTTGAATTTTCTAAAAAGTATTATACAGGTATTAATAAAAACGTAAACTGAAATTCTTGAAAGAGCTTGCTATTTATATATGTAGTTTATACTGAATTCTGGCCCAAAATGTTGACCGGCAGAATGCGTTCTCTGCGTCAATTCTTTTTAAGTACCGCACTCTTCGTTTGCGAATTGTTTTCTACAAATAAGATTCTTTTTCTTTCTTATTCTTAAATACTTGCTGTTGTGACGTGGAAAAAAATTAAGTTTGTAAGTTCTTTTCTAATAAGGTGCGCTCTAGGAAGGCAAAGGTACTTCAATATTATACAATACTACTGGTAAGATTATTATGTCTATCAAAAGCAAATACTTTCCTTGCAGCATGCGGACAATATATTAATCGAAGTACATGCATTTAAAAAATGGATACATTTGAAGTTAAAGAAATGCTCATTATTTATTCATAAAAACCAATAAATAAAAAACATAATAAAACTTACTATTTAAGTACAAAAAAAAACCTACAGATAAAAAAAAATTGGCCCGGATCGCCGTCAACGGGCAACGTGCCCAGAAGGCTGGCCGTATTTCCTCGTTGTATGGCGATACTATTTAATACGCTGTACGAAATAGTGGCCAGCCCTCTTGTCACCAGAATGGCCCCAAAGTTTCAACAACACACGCCTCAAATATGTAGCTGTGTCCCAAAGCGGCATACTTGCGACGCTTGAGGCTTAGGCTTACTCTTTTTAACCGCTATAATAACTACCCACACACACACTTCGCCTTTGTTTACCAAATGCGTACGGCCACCAGTTTCAGTTGTTTCGTCATAAATCCGTTTGCACATGCGACAGTGCTACTCGGCTTTGATGGATCGGCATAATATGCCACAAAAGGAACGCCTTAATGCCAGTGCCACATATACCTAATAGGTAATGTTTTTGTGGCTATATTTGTAGCAGATTATTTATTAATTTATACTTCATATCGAGTTTTCATATTTTTAGTGGGACATCCTACTACCTATACAGTATTTTGTTAATATTAGACCGCTACGCAACCCATTTAAGCCATTCAGAATGACGAATTCATCCTTAAGAAGGCGCCTATGACAAAAACATCTGCAGGAGAGTGCCTTTGGCATTAAATTCCCTCTTTTTTGTGTTATTTAAGAAATGCGTATATAAATACGGAGAAACACATATATCTTACTTCCTTCCGACATCCGATATCCGGTATGCCTGATCGGACAATGTGTAAACGCTCTTAGGTTACCACTATACGAATACGAATTAGTTGGACGAATATTATTATTTATTCGTTTGCCTCAGCTGAATGGGATTCGCGCTAGAATTGTTCAGAGGGGCTACCGCGAAAACCGAAATTCTCAAATTGAGGGGATCTTTCTCTTTTACTCCAATGTAGGTGTATTTAGAGTGACAGGGAAAAATGCCTGCTTTTGGCCGAACGGACCCCAGCAGGCTCTCATGAGCCGTGGCAAAAAGACAACGCTTGAAGATGACGATCGAAATCTTCACTACCATGTGATAATTAATAAAAAAAAAACGGGCAAGTGCGGGTGAGACTCGCGCACGAATGGTTCCGTACCATAACGCAAAAATCGGCAAAAAAATCACGTTTGTTGTATGGGAGCCCCACTTAAATATTTTTTTTATTCTGTTTTTAGTATTTGTTGCTATAGCGGTAACAGAAATACATCATCTATCATGGTTCATGAGATACAGCCTGGTGACAGACGGAAGGACAGCGGAGTCTTAGTAATAGGGTCCCGTTTTTACCCTTTGAGTACGGAACCCTAAATGATTGCGCAGGCTTACAAAGGATTTGCATCCGTAGCTCTAAGGCGGAAAGTGGGTCTATAAATGCATGAATTTACTTTATCATTAAAAGATTTATCATTGAAACAATGCTTTTATATCATTTGATGAAACAATTAAAACAAATCATCCATCGCACGAAACAATACAGCTCGATCATGTGAAGTCGTTGCTCTTTTGTTCTTCACATAAACAATGACTACGGTTTATGGAATGTAATTCATCAAGAGCCAGATTCAGATTGAACAGCTTGTAACAGTTTTGAACTGGTTTTGACACGACATTGACGATCGTCTTGTTTATTGACTTGCATCAGTTGCATCTCACGCACGATTTTCACTTCATTCCGCATGGACCAACGGAGCATTCCATCGTTAGGTACCGTTACGTATTCGGACCCATTTTTTCGACTTTCCGAGCCTGGTTCTTTTTTAGCTTGCCTTTTTATAGTGTAACTATCGACCCGCCCTGGCTTCGCACGTGTGCAATGCTGATGTATTATACATATGAATCTTCCTCTTTAATCACTCTATCTGTAAAAAAAACGCATCAAAATCGCGTAGTTTTAAATATCTAAGCATACATAGGGATAGACATCCAGACAGCAGGAAGCGACTTTGTTTTATATGTAGTGATATTGGTATCGTCTTAAAGCTGCTTGTTTTCTTAGTAAACTGTTTAATTTACTTTTTCTATAATACGCAAGTCGAAAAAGTAATTCGGAATTAAAGCAAATATTTCGTACGCGATTCGCATGCAAAATACGCCAATACTTTGTCCTATACGTAGATATTGTATAAATAAAGAATTTTGTAAAAAAAACTAGATGAAAAACTTACCTTTTTCATGGAATGCCCCCAATCATGATTGGACACTGCAGCGCGTGAGCGATCTTCTAAGTATTAAAATAAGATCAAACCCGTAACAAGTTTTTAAATCTGAATGGGGCTCAAGAATTTCCGTGTGGGTTGAACAAGCATCTCAATCTGACTGCTTTGTTTCATATCGACAATAAGTCTTTTACGGGTGTCATCAATGCAATATTTAGAAATGTAGCGTGTTTAAAGATAAACGTGGAAATTGCGTGATTATTAGGGCGTACACAAAAGACAGACTTTTTTTCACAAAAATATTTAAGTAAGTATAATAAAAGTCTTCCCTTTTAATATTTATTAGCGTTTTTCTGGCTGTTTAACGGGCACCGGAGCCCGTTTTTCTTTTTGTTTTGAATCTTAACTTCCTCTCGTGTTGAAGCTCTTCAAGCGTCAAAATAAAACGTAAATAAATGAAAGAAAGAAAAGTGTTTTATGTTTACAATTACTGCAGAATATAAAAAGACAATAATGTAAAAAGTCGGTCAAGAATTTAGCATGTTTTCTAGAGTTAGAGCAAATCTGCAACGGTTTTGATAGCACACGCAGTGCAAGTGTTATTTTAATCGTCAAACTTCTATGAAATTATGACGTATAAATAAAACTTTTCTTGGTCTAACTGTAGTCACGGGTCAGTCAAGAAACGGCACATTTTTTTTCCATTAGGCATGCGTATTATGCGTCATTGCGAGTCATATATATATATATATATATATATAACGAAATTAAAGTTAATAATTTTTAAGAAAAAAAAAACCGACTTCAATGGGGGCCGCTGAAAGTTCACTTATTGTTGATGGTGCACTCTTAGATTCCAGACAATGAAATGAAAAAGACAGCATCTTTTGCCTAATTATGTAGAAAAGGAGGTAAAACTACCCACTTTTCTAGTAGCATTTCGTTTTTGTAAGGATCGCAGTTCTAACCTAACCTAACCTACTTTTCTGATATCATTTCGTTTCTGTAAGGGTCACAGCTCTAAGCTAACCTACTTTTCTGATAGCAGTTCTGTTCTGTGAGAATCGCAGTTCAAAACCCAACCACCCACCTAACCCACTTTTCTAGTAGCATTTCCGGGTCCGGGTCTTGGTCCGGATCAGAGTCCGGGTACGTGTCGGGCTGTCCGGGTCCAAGTTTGGGTCAGAGTTCGGTCCGCGTCCGGGTCCGAGTTGGGGTCCATGTTCAGACCCGGGTCCGGGTCCGAGTCCGGGTCCAAGTTTAGTTTAGGTCTGGGTCCATAAGGAAGAGAACAAATCGCCAAACGTGAAACATATGTCATTGAAGAGTTCCATTCTTATCATCATCAGCAGTTTCCACTTCATCAAATGTCACTTTTTTAAATGTAAATGCTGGATTTGTTGATGAAAATCCAAAAATCACTATATGTATGCCTTTCACATTTGAGGAGTTCCCTCGGTTCCTCGTGGGTCTCATCATCAGAACTCGAGCTTGACAAAAATATGTCTTAAAAACTTAAGTTGCTTAACAAACATAAAGAAGAGGACAAGTCGCCAAACGTAAACAATGCGTCATTAAAGAGTTCCATTCTGATCATCATCATCAGTTCCACTTCATCAAATGTCACTTTTTAAAATGGAAGTGCTGGATTTGTTTATAAAAATACAAAAATTACTATATATATGCCTTTCACATTTGAGGAGTTTCCTCGATTCCTCATGGATCCCATCATCAGAACTCGAGCTTGACAAAAATGTTTCTTGAAAACCTAACTTGCTTAACAAACATAACGAAGAGGACAAATCGCCAAACGTGAACTATGAGTCATTGAAGAGTTCCGTTCTGATCATCATCAGCAGTTCCACTTCATCAAATGTCACTTTTTAAAATGGAAGTGCTGGATTTGTTTATAAAAATACAAACATCACTATATGTATGCCTTTCATATTTGAGGAGTTCCCTCGATTCCTCATGGATCCCATCATCAGAACTCGAGCTTGACAAAAATGTTTCTTAAAAACCTAACTTGCTTAACAAACATAACGAAGAGGACAAATCGCCAAACGTGAACTATACGTCATTGAAGAGTTCCGTTCTGATCACCATCAGCAGTTTCACTTTATCAAATGTCACTTTTTAAAATGGAAGTGCTGGATTTGTTTATAAAAATACAAAAATCACTATATGTATGCCTTTCACATTTGAGGAGTTCCCTCGATTCCTCATGGATCCCATCATCAGAACTCGAGCTTGACAAAAATGTTTCTTGAAAACCTAACTTGCTTAACAAACATAACGAAGAGGACAAATCGCCAAACGTGAACTATGCGTCATTGAAGAGTTCCGTTCTGATCATCATCAGCAGTTCCACTTCATCAAATGTCACTTTTTTAAATGTAAGTGCTTGATTTGTTGATGAAAATACTAAAATCACTATATTTATGCCTTTAACATTTGAGGAGTTCCCTCGATTCCTCATGGATCCCATCATCAGAACTGCTTTTTGACAAAAACGGGACCAATCTGTATGTATATACTTACAATCAAAAAAAGAATTTTCAAAATCGGTCCAGAAATGACGGAGTTATGGAGTAACAAACATTAAAAAAAAAAAAAAAAAAAAACAACCGAATTGAGAACCTCCTCCTTTGAAATCTTGAAGTCGGTTAAAAATTAACGGTTGCTGCTGTCAGCATGTGAGTGGTATTCATATTCAACCATTATTGATACGATGATAAAAGTAATATCTATCTTTCGCCCTCTGCCAACAAACTGTCTTGCAGTTTGGCAGAATAAGTAAATGTATAAATGATTTATTATTTTTTATTTTTTTATCGAACCTGGGGGCGATTTTTGAATTTCGATCACTCGATTTCGTCACTCGAAAATCAGTGAAAAACGGTGAAATGCAAATTTTTGAAGTACGAGCGATAGAAATTGGGAATCGAGTGGTATTGACGACTCATTTTCAATTCTATTAGTATGAATTTAAATGCCTAGTAGTGGAGATATTATTGAACGAAATGCACCAAAACGAGCGGTCGAAATTAAAAAATCGGCCCCCTGCTCACATAATTTATCTAGATTCGCTTGAGGAATGCGACCTGCAAAGGAAGCATTTTTGCCCAAGCTAAAACGGTGACCTTACGCTCACGCTCGGTCAACCACGAACGAAGTTCGTTAGATCGATCTCGCTTTTGTTAGTCCCAATGATGAGGAGTATATCGACATGGCAATCGCTAGCCTGTTATGATTGTTATGGTAGGGTAAACTTCTAAGGTGATACAAGTTTCGAAGCATGACACCGAGGAAAGCTAGTGAATTGGGGCCTAAAGCCGCCGAAGCCGTGAAGCCGTGAGGTCACATTTAAAAGGCCCTAATTCACTAGCTTTCCTGGGTGTCATACTTCAAAACTTGTATCACCGAATTAGGCGTGCCACCAATGCGGGTTTACTCTACCTTATATCTACGTATATGTACTGTTATTATAATATTATAGAATTATAACATATAAGGGAGCCACTAATTTACATATAAATTGCTTAAATACTTATTTATATTAGTAGTGGTATAGGATATGAAAAGCGATCAACAATTTAGCACACATAGTCACATCTGATTCCTGGGGGAACAATACGACAGAGATTATCATGCACATTAGTCATGCGTAATCGCTAGTCGAAATAATGGAGTCGTATAAAACCAGCGGAATTCAGAATTTAAGGTGCAGTAGGTTCAGCCAGCAGTGTTTTAGAAAAATTGTAGCGCTTTTTATAAATCATAATACAATAGCCAAAAATATGAATAGCAATCTTGACTCCTTTCTTTAATAACATCGCCGAGTCGAAACCCGACCGGCGCATTCTCTAAGAATATTTGAATCTGAATGTCACACCAGGCTTTTTGCGGTCGGAATTTCAGGAACTTTAAGTAATATGGTAATAAAGGAAGCACGTCATATTAAAATATATTTTTTAATACAGTTGCTAAAAAAGTGCTACTTTTCGTGGCTGTTTAGCGTGCGGAAAGTTGGTTTTCGCGAACTAGTGCTTTTTACTTTTTCAATTTTTTTAAATTTATACTTGTTCCAATTCATGACTACTTATTGATGAGTGTTTATATTAGTTTCCTTTAAACGTCGTAATCAACATAAAAACCTACTGTTAATGCAAGAATACGAAAAATATGCATATTTCATATTTTATTACTTACCTGTTCATCATCATAAGTATTATAACACGTTTATTTTTTAATGTTGAAAAACCGTTCTTAATAAGTTGTCTGAATGGAACGGAACGCCTGTCAAAGAAGAGGCGTATTCTCTTACTGCAAGAATGTTTAAGTTTCCAAAGGCAACATTAGATATTGTTTTTATAAATATACGATACAGAAATAATCGTAAATAACGATATTTAGGTAATAATAGTACAATGTTTTAATATTTACAATTGTTTCTGTCTTATAGAACATGCATTTGAAAAAAAAAAACTTTCATTGAAGTGGGTTCAATAATAATAACAAGATCTATTCTAGCCGAATAAAAGCTAGAAAAACACCTCTTCATAATGTCAATGTCAATGATGTCACAGAATTAATAATATAAAAGTTTCGAATTCCATTCCTTACTTGTTGCTTTTCTTATTTTTTCGCAACTGTATTAAAAAACGTCGTTCGATACACGTGCGGAAATGTCATTCTTCACTCGTCCCGATATCTCGGTACTCGTGAAGTAATGACATACTTTCCGCACTAGCATCGAAATGTACTATTTCGCGACACTACAGTGTATACATGTAGTATTACTATATTACTGTTTTTAGTGTTCCGTACAAAATGGAACACTTATTTAGTATGTTATATTAACAATTTAAGCTTTGTATTTCCACATTAGTAAAAGCCTTAAGTGAGTACTTTGATAGCAGAAGGGCAAATTCTTAGCGTCTCTATTTCGTTAGTTTCATCTGATTTCTTATGTATGTGTATGTATATGTATCTTTATATGTTTTTTACTTATATATGTATGTATTATACCTATGTATTATTTATATTACTTGTATTTGTTTAGTTGTATGAGTTGTGTAAATGTACCTATTTTGTTTTGTAATTACAACATGATGTTGCATCGCCAACAAGTTATCTGCTTTGCCCGAAGGTTGACTGGTAGAGAATTCCTTCCACCTTTTCCGCCCGCCCGCCCGCCTTTCCCTTCCTCCCGCTCCCGCTTTTCCTTTCCGCCTTTTTTAAGTTTGTATTTTCTTTTGTGCAATAAAGATTAAATAAATAAGTTTAACGTATAAGTTTGAATATAAATGTTATGATGAAAGTGGAAATAACAATAACACGGAAATGCAATTAAGATTCAATACTGAGGAAACACAATACGTAATTAAGTTTACATTATACTCAATGATCAGTCAATTAGTAATTGACGGAATTCGCAATTGAACCAATCGGCAAACTAATAACCTGAATAATGTTTGATTTAGTCAAGCACGTGCTTACAAGGATTGTAATAATCACGTAATTTTGTGTAATGTAAGGTAAATGAATCAGTTGTTTCTTGTTTAATAATACAAGCCAATTCGAAACCAATCTAAATGACGTCATTCAGTTATCACCATTTCGCTCGTACTTGTATTGGCGCGGGCGACACGCATGATATATAAATTACATCATTCAGTTCTCATTTGAAAACGAGTTGCTAGTTTGCTCTGAAACTTTGTACTTACAATAGGATAAGGTATATCTATGTCTGTAATTAGTTTATGTAGCTTCAGATAGCATAGTTAAAAAAATACAGCGAATTTAAATTTTTCATATAAAACTTGTATTTGTTCTATTTCCTTTGTTTTATAAACTGGAGCTATATGAACTAATTACGGACCTAGATATACCTCATGTCATTTTATGTGCAAAGTTTTATTACAATCCAAAACGTAGTTTTAAAATGAGAACGAAATTCCGTTTGTATGGGTGAAATTCTGCCGAGCTTGCCGGGGACACCCCCCAGGTAGCAAAATGACGTCAGCGACGTCATAATGACGGCATTATCACGTCATAAGGACGTCGCTGACGTCATAATGACGTATAAATGCTGCTGGGGCCAGAATTAAGAAGAGTAATCTGACAGCAGTTAGAAACAATATTTTTTAACAGAAACAGAACTTAAGGGCCCACTGATTATCAGTCCGCCGGACGATATCAGCCTGTCAGTTAGAACAAAAAATTGACAGTTCCGAACAGGCAGACAGGCTGTTCAGGAGTTCTGACAGGCTGATATCGTCCGGCATACTGGTAATGGGCATAGTGGATCAAGAGGAAACGATGCAGCGGAGAACTGGCCAGGAAAGGTTCAGAAACACCGGCATATGGACCCGAGCCAATCATGCCCCTACCAATATCCTACATACACAACCAGCTAGAACAACATCACAGACAACTGCACAACAAGTACTGGAATGAAATGAAGACATGCAGGCAAACCAAAGAAATTCTACCGGAACTGAACCACAAACTTACCAAAATATTACTGAAAACACCAAGAAGCCAACTACGTAAAATAGTAGGATTAATAACAGGACATAACACACTAAACAAACACCTACATATTATGGGTAAAACGGACAGCCCCATGTGCAGAGCGTGCATGGCAGAAGAAGAAACAACAAAACATATTCTCCTAGACTGTAAACAGGTAGAAGTATATAGGAGCAAATACCTAGGGAATCCATGCACACTAAATGAAGCAACTAGCAACCTGAAGACCTTGCTAGGCTTCGTGGAGGAGCTGGGGTGGTTAGAGTAGCGCTACCTCGTTTCACGCAAAATAGGCACATTGGATGTCGAGTTGCGGAAAATGCCCAGCAAAACTAAACTAAACTAAACTGGTAATCAGTGGGCCCCTTTACACCTTACGCCTTGCGGTACTAAATGAAAATATTTTGGTGCGATACGCCTCAATATATAGCATATGCACGATTTTACTAATTAATCCTCAACACTTACGAAACTAAAGGCCCAATTCGAACAATGCTTATAAGATGTCAGAATTATTTAACCAGAAACGTCACTTTTGACACTGACAGATCGATATCGTATCGCTGTGACAATCATTTTATAAGCATTGTTCGAATTGGACTGCTAAACCCATCCAACATCAACATCCAATCAATTCGAACGTACACTGACATCAGAATGATACTTGAATTATATTATTTAGCTATCGTACGTCTCGCCTGCGCCAATACCATGTATGGATAAGTACGAGCGAAATGCACAATAGTAATGACATCAGTTAGATGTCATTCTGATGTCAGTGTACGTTCAAATCAAATCGGCCTGTCTGTCGCACTTTGCGTTTAAAAATTATTTTAATTTAAAATCGGAAATTACTGCCGCTGTACAATCTGTAAGTGACTATGATAATATACAATTTAATGATAACGCGGTAATTTTCATAAAATATACACTCGCACTGACAGTTTTCTCTTTCTTATACGAGATTTAATTGTGTCATGTGCATGCTCGGCTTCACACACACACACGCAGCCGGTGTTGTCTGGCCTTTAAGTAAGTACGGATGCTGTCATTTGTTTTTTATATGACGAAAATAAGATGGCCGCTTAACTGTCAACATTGTAAACACTAAAATACGTCTAATTTAATCCAACCTTGTTTACAACAGATACAAATTAGGTGTAAATATAACCGTATATGTTAGAAATAAATCACGCCACCGAAATGACAAATGGCCACCGAGTGCGGCTTGCTTTAGTTATTTAAAGGCTATAATAAATTATATTTATGTTTCACAAACTGTCATAATCATATCCACGTTATTATAAATACTACTTTATGGCGCGTATTTAAGGTACGTTTTTGTAAAAAATAAAAAGAACAATAAGAGTTTGCGAAAATAAGTTGCTTTTGAAATGTTTTGGTTTAATATTTTAGAAGCTAGACTGGTGAATTTTTAATCGATACTGCCTCGAATAAATATTATACGGGAGGCGTATTTCAATCATAACAACAAGTTATGAATTTGATCTGGAAACGTCACTTTTGACATTGCTAGACCATATCCATATCATATTAACCTGATATTACAATAAGAATACGCCTTCTGATATAGACGGAGAGCTAGCTACGGATGCAACAAAATCCCTCTAGTTAGTGTGCCATACTATCATTATTTATTAATTTGGGCGCCTGGCAGCTGTTCAGCGGTGGGTATGGCACACTAACTAGAGGGATTTCGTTGCTCTATAAATTGCAAACCTATTTCCGTAGCTAGCTCTCAGACTAATAGTATTTTTCAATCTTTACTGTTGTACGCTCTTAGATATTTATTCCAGAGGCTTTCTTGCTATCACATGTTATAATTAAGTGAATATTTTTTAAGCTTGCATGTTTCAAAAGCTTTTAACATGTCAAATAAAGCTTTTAGTGACATATTTATTTAGGTACGGTTAAACCCTGTTGCTCTAATTTATTTGAGACATTTTGCTTTAATAACAAGGATTGTCCTTTCTGAAATGAAACAACTTTACTCAAGTTTTATGATAACATTATACAGGGTGACCTTAGCCATTGGACAAAAGATAAAAAAAAAAAATTTACAAACAAAAATTAATTCGAATGATCGACAACAAAAAGAAACATACTGTATTAATCATTGGCAGTGTTTTTGACAACTTGTTCGAATATGCATGGAGACTATATAAAGGAGCCAAATATCTATGTATGAAAAGTGTCCATCAAAAAACAGTAATTAGGCGGCGCCACCATACACCGAAATACTACCAAAAACAACCTACGTAATTTGGTCGGGTTATTTGTTGCCTTATATGGTTCATGTTATACTCATGTCCCAGAGCCTAACTAGCGCCACCGGAGAAATTAGGAACTATTATTTAAAGCTTAAAAGCGGTCACTTTTGCATCAATTCTGCCAGAGATTGGCATCCTTTCTATACCATCCATAGAATATGTGCGGCAATGATGATATTTGTCAAAAGTCATAATCTTATTAATGTCATAAATAAAAAAGATAATCAATAAGGTCGAAGAAGGTTTCATACTATTTATTACCTCAGGAGCTATCAACACATACAGGCTGCTCCAAAGTAAAAAATCGTAATTTGTTTATTTCTTCGTAACCGCTACACCGGTTGTTATGATATTTTGTATACTGGTTCTAAATACCTGCATATGTACATTTCGGCTTTGTCCAATGGCTAAGGACACCCTCTATAAGAGTCACACAAACCGAGCCGCCGCCATAAAAGTTAATAACTTTATATATATATATGTATATATATATATATATATATTGTAAGACGATCTTCCTCGCAGAGTGAACTAATGGTCCAGCATTCAGATTTTGTTGTTGATTTTTAACCAACAACTTGATTTGTTTACTAGGGGCTCTGGTGATAGTGACAATTTACTGTAGGCCGCGGACCAGGCACAGACACTGAAGCGCCGCAAGTATGCGTTCTTAACGAACGAATACGATTTTGCGGCGCTTGCGGTGGAAACGTTGGGTCCGTGGTCAACCGACACTAAAAAGTTTGTTAAAGAGGTGTCGGTTCGACTAGTAGGCGTCTCAGGCGACCATAGGGCGGGCTCCTTCTTTGCGCAGAGGCTGGGCCTGGCGATTCAGAGGGGGAACGCCGCCAGCATTTTGGGGAGTTTCCCGGAAGCGGGGGACTTAAGGGAGATTTTTTATATTTAGTTTTAAATTTGTATTGTTTTAGTTTTAGCTTTCCTAGGTTTAATTAGTAATAATTATGAAATAAAACTATGAAAACGGATTATATCGCGTATATTGAACCGTACGCGTACCGAAGACAATATTAGTAATAATTAGTTTTGTTTTGTTTTTTTTTTAATTATGTATTGTACTTATAAATGTGTGTTGACTAAATAAATAAAGTATAAACAATTTACTGTAGTCTAAACAAACTGCTATTAAATTGCACACTACTGTATAATTATACTTTAAAAAAATCATCTGCGTTTAAATGCAACTTAAAAGCTACCTTAATAATCATCATCATCATCATTAATTTAAGAGCCTAGCTCTCGTCGGTGGAGCAATTTCCATGTATCTCTTTCCTGAGCCTTTCGTTTGACCGCCTGATACGACACGACGATTATCTTTTCCTTAAGGTGGTCCATGTATGTTCTTCTTGGTCTCCCTCTCTTCCGCCTTCCTTCTACTTTCCCTTCCACAATATTTTTTTATGAATTCGTCGTGTCGTAACAGGTGCCCAATCGTCTTCCCTCTTCTGCTCTCAATGATTTGCAACAGGGACCTCCTCTCCTGCACAAGGTTGAGAACTTCCTCGTTAGATTTTCTCTCGGTCCAAACCTTAATAATACTACGAATAAAATAATTCTATTATATTATAATGCGTTCATTCTAAATCGTATGGCAAAATAAGTAAAATTATGGCATTGGCAACACAACTGTCACGTTTATTATTAATTCACCGTGTAAAGGGTCGCAACACAGATCACTCTCCTTAGATATCACCATAGCGAAACAAATAGGTACGTTTAGAATGCTCACTTCAGTCAATCAATTTGTGGATTAGATCAAAGTAATTACAATGAATTTACAACCTTCTTAAATTTTAACTCTAGGCTAAAATGACATGACATAATATGTAGCTGAGATATACTGAGAGGCCAACAACTTATATAAATCCAGTACCTTTGTAAACCGCGTGGTGGTCTACGAATAAGGATCCTTTGCTTTTATCTGCTGAGTTACGGAGCAGTCTATGGTTGATATTGCAACGATAAACTCTAAATACCTATGAATTATTTTAATCGGAGCGCGGAGCGATCGTAGCCATTTCGTTTTCAACGGCAGGGGGTTTTTTTATCTTCACTAGGTGGCGCGCATTTCGATGTCGCGCCGAAAGGAAAGGGCTTTGAGATAAATGTAGTTGCCAGCACACAAAGTATCTCGCTTGAAAAATATATCCTTTCCTAATCGTGTTGCTTTGTAAGAAAAACTATTTAAATATTTTAAATATGCATATGAATTACGCAATCATCAACAACGGCGATCTGGGCCAAAATTTGAACCTGTAGTTTTTTTTACTTACGAAGTTTTATCATGATGAAGTTTATTTTTCCGTTGTCAATGAATAAATAAATCTTACTAAGGCCAAAAAATACGGCATAACATTTACATTTTTAGGGTTCCGTAGCCAAATGGCAAAAAAGGAACCCTTATA
Source organism: Cydia strobilella (assembly GCF_947568885.1). Lineage (NCBI taxonomy): Eukaryota > Metazoa > Arthropoda > Insecta > Lepidoptera > Tortricidae > Cydia > Cydia strobilella. Next base: position 26,719,061 of record NC_086042.1, read on the forward strand.
GATTCGTCATGTCTGTCTGTCTGTCTGTCCGTCCGTATGTCACAACGACTTTTCTCTGAAACTATAAGAACTATACTGTTGAAACTTGATCAGTAGATGTATTGAACCGCATTAAGATTTTCACACAAAAATAAAAAATAAACAATAAATTTTGGGGGTTCCCCATACTTGGAACTGAAACTAAAAAATTTTTTTTTCATCAAACCTATACGTGTGGAGTATCTATGGATAGGTCTTCAAAAATGATATTGAGGTTTCTAATATCATTTTTTTCTACACTGAATAGTTTGCGCGAGAGACACTTCCAAAGTGGTAAAATGTGTGTCCCCCCCCTGTAACTTCTAAAATAAGAGAATCATAAAACTGAAAAAAATATATGATGTACATTATCATGCAAACTTCCACGGAAAATTAGTTTGAACGAAATCTAGTAAGTAGTTTTTTTTAATACGTCATAAATCGTAAACCGCAATTTACCTTTCACTCACGTTTCACATAAAAAATACATTGTTAAAATTATGTAATGTACGGAACCCTCGGTGCGCGAGTCCGACTCGCAATTGGCCGGTTTTTTATTTACTTCCGAATTGATCTATAGAGATACATAGTTTCATAATGAGGAATCTAGTGCGCGGTAGTCTATGGGTTAAAAGTAAATCGAACGGGGGACAAATTAATAGTTTCGTTCGTAGTTGATTACTAAACACCCACAGGGGTGTTTTGTAATCAACACACAAACCCAGGCAGGCATCTAGTGGTGCTATGCAGTCGATAATAAAAAATATATTTTCTTTTTAATTTTTAACTCACTTGCTTTGCTCGTAATGTGGAACTTATTGACCTGGTGTTTAGGCTCATAATCCTAGATATTAAACCGTGGTGCATTTTTCATTATAATTATCGAACTGGTGCGGTAATGAATGTTGACACTTTTTTATTGTACCTACTTTTTTCCTTGCAAGTGTGTTGAAAAAGTCGTATGAAACACATGTACTTTGGTCATTACACACATCGGCTTTCTTATTGCGTGCTCGCTTCCAGATCGCGCGCACAATATCGCCTCAACTGTAACGACCAACGTAGCACACTTGTATCATAATTTACTATATTTTCCTCCATTATTTTAATGTATCAATCTTGTATGTAAAATTACAGTAAATGACACTAGACGCTACTGGAAATATTAGTTGAAATTGGGTGAGCTTTAGTGGCACAGTTCTTAACACATTCACTGTCAGCGACCCGCTAGGTGGGTTCTCTGTTCGTAGGCGCTTTTCGCTACAAAGCGGATAAACCACGTAGTCGACTGCGAGCCTGCGCTGGTAGTGAATGCGAGCATTGTGCCGATGTCCCAGAGTTGACTCCCCCGAGATGGTAAATTTCAATTATTTTAATTATTGAAGTAAATAAAGGCCTATGGCCTGAAATCCCTAAAGGGGCCCACTGTCTATCAGTCCGCCGGACGATATCGACCAGTCAGTTAGAACTAAAATTTGACAGTTCCGAACAACTGACATGCCGATATCGTCCGGCGGACTGATAGTCAGTGGGCCCCTTAGAGTTCTATAAACAATTTATTTCGACGCCTACCAAGCTAATAGCAAGTAAAAGGGTTATTACAGAAATTGCTTTTATGCTCCATAATTATTGGTTTGAACAAATCGATGTTGAACTGTCGCCTCTGGGTGTTGGTTATAATTAAAAAAAAGTTTCATACAAACCCTTGTTATTATCTTTATAAATTATCTATAACATAATTTAAGAGGCCGTAGTCGATTTTGGAGCAAAAATGTAAAATTGATAGATTTAGTCGTTGAAATTATACACGTTTTGTTACGTAATATCTAAATAACAAGTATTAATTTCTATTAGCACGTCTTCTCATCTTGCCTTTCAATAATGAGGTCGCGAGCGTGCGTCACCGGTAATGCATGAAGAGAAGGGGCAGTTTTTAAAAATTCATCAAAAAATCATGGTGGTAAATTATACAAATTGATGTATAAGAATAGTTTCAGCAAATGTTGTAGATTGTTTAAGTATCAAAATTACGTTGAAATTAAGTCGATTTTCAGAGAAATTGTCACTTGTTTTGAAGTAATTTCTGGAGAAAATTGATTTCGTCTAACTTTCATTTACACTACTTCAAAGTCATAATAATAAAAATGTAGTCTGATAAACGTTAAGTACAGGATATGTGTAATACAAAATTACCATGTTTAGCAGTCCAAACATTACGAAATTTACAAATAAGAGCGACAAAATCAGTGCTTTACGCGCGTTTACCTAAACGTCCATCAGAAAAGCAAACATTACTAATTTAGTGAGTCTGTTTTTAAAAAAATGATCTGATAAAAGGTAAGATAAGAAGACGTGCTAATAGAAACCAGTACTTGTTATTTCAATTAGGTAACAAAAGGTGTAAAATTTCACGGACTAAATCTATCAATTTTACATTTTTGCGACTAAAATCGACACCGGCCTCTTAAGAAGATAATAATAAGAGAAGAAGTTCGCCTTTGTTGTATTTAATTCTTTTTGTAACTGTGTTGTTCTCGTTCTTGTTTTTCTATGTACAATAAAGAAAATACATACATAGTTACATACATACAAATATCTTCAATTTAGACATTTCATTGACGTCAAATTAACTTTAAAAATGTATGGTAGTGACAAAAATAGGTGTCAGTTAATCGTAGGCGTAGGTGTAGTCAAAAATAGGTGACTTTCAAACGACATATTTAATTCATGTTGAAAGTTTACATATTTGTTTAAGCAAAGAATAAATAATAGTACTACGTACAGAAGGTTCACTGTATAACAAAACCCCTGTGTAGGTATACCGAACGTGCCTAAACGTTGCTGATTGGATCGGCAGCAGTATTGCAGCGCGACATTACTGCCTTACTGTTGCAAATGTCAAAATTGACGTCACTGCCAGGATTTTGACATTTGCGGTAGTAATGCAGTCGGCAGTAATATCGTAGTCGGAAGCAGTATTTCACTGCGACATTATTGCCTTACTGTTGCAAATGTTAAAATCGATGTCACTGCCAGGAGTTTTGACATTGCGGTAGTAATGCAGTCGGCAGTATTGTTGGGCTGCAATATTAGTGCTGCATTACTGCAAGAAATGTCAAGTACATATGTCATTTACCTAATACAAAATCTATCAAAATAAAAAATTATCCGTTCCGTAGCGGTGCGCGGTAATCACTGCTAGACACCAAAATTGGTGTGGGCCGCATGTACTTGTAGAGGCACGGCGAAATCGCGGAGTGAGCCACGCCCGGTTTCAGTAAAAATTTATTTCACCTAATATAATTGTACGGATAGAATATTTAATTTACTAATACGTAAATATAACTCACAAATACCTATATACAAAAGAGCTAGCTTGCCTATCTATACCTATTTTCCACCTTCTCTGGATAATGTAGGCAGGTACTATTTGTGACGCTCCATGTGCATAAGTTCCCAAATGATATGATACCTACTAAGCTAAAATGTACATCATATTTTAATAAAAATGATTGAAATGAAGAATGAATTTATTTTCAACAATTCACACCTTCGTAGGAGTACAAGTAGGTAACTATTTTTTCGACATATTTTGAGTTAACAAATTTACAGTCCACCCCGAATTTTAAACATAAATAACAGTACACCCATAACTACAGTATTTTAATCAAATCACATCCCAAATACAGCATTTAATCCCGTCTACCATCTGGCATACCATGTATGTCCTCATGTAACCATCATAACTTGACCCCTCCACTTCCGCTAAACAACAGACTAGAAGCACACATAAGTGATTCGTTAGCAAATTGGGAGTCCTAATTATAATGGCCGTGCGATCACCCTTGTCATTACTAAATTAGTTCTATGAATGGAGAGGTATTAAAATTTTAGCGGCGATGGGTGATAGTGTGGGGATGCCATACGATGGGATTTTATGAGACAGTCTACGCGGGTATAATATCTGCTAAGCTACTGTCACATGGATATGGGCGTTATTTTTTTTACATTTTGCATTTATTCACTGTTCATTAAGTTCTATTATACAATAGTTCTTGTAGTAACGAAACGGTCAAGCCACATATTTTGACTAAGGTGTAGAGTTTGTTAAGTTAGGGCTCGTGTAGTTAGGGCGTGAGTGAGATCTGAATAACTTTTTTCAGTGCAAGCCATATGCGACGGCCATATGTCAAAAATTTGCTAAAGATACGACATGGATCTGGCATGTCAGTGACAAAAACGTTACTCTTGACTCTGACATATCGATCCATATCGTATCTGTAGCAAATGTTAGACGTATCTTAAAGTTTGAATCAGACCGAAGATCTCGTCTTGGTAACATTTTACATGAAAATGTTTTTTCAGGGCATATATTTCACACCCTACCCTATACAACAAAATTTAAATTCAAAACTATTTAGTTCATGAACTAAGGTAAAATTTTGAGTGTCAGTGTCTCTTGTTTTACCCGAAAAACGAGAACATTAAATGTTTTATATTCGTGTTTGTTATTCTCAGTTAACGTCTTTGGCGATCAAAGGGTTGATTAGGTACTTATTCAATTTCTTTGCTGTGATGGATTGATCTACATTTGCTCGTGCAGTAGCTGTTAGTGTAAGGCCTGAGCGAATCCGAAGCGGATCGTTCGGCGGGGCGTGCAGCGTGGCGTCGGGCTCACAAGTGATTTGAGCAGCGTGCACTAAGGCCGCTCCTATACGTTTGCATTTGTTTAACATGCACGCCGCACGCCGTACGCCCCGCCCCGCTGCACGCCTAACTCGAGCGTCCACTCAGGCCTTACACATAGACTTACATCATTGGGTGTTTTATACAGGACCATTTTAATGTCACCTTAAATACGCCCGCTGCTGTCCTAGCACCAATAAGGTGACATTCTGATGTAAACTGCAGTTGCATTACTGTTGCAAAATTACTGCGGCGGCGTTGATGCCGCCTCTGTAACGGTCAATTTCCTTGATAAAATGAGTGACGGATTGAACGCCAATCGCGACAGTAATGCGGCGGCAAGACACTTTAAACTCGCGTTTTGAACACATTTAATTATACAAACGAGTCTAACGTCGGAATTTAAGGTTAAAAACAATGAAATTAAATGGCGATGGACCCGTTTGTATAATTAAATATGTCAGCCATAAAATCGACATACAGCGGCGGCGTTGATTCCGCAGCAGTAAAGTCGCAACAGTGATGCGGCTGTAGTTATAGACGCAACAGTGATACCTTTATGCCAACCTGCAAACCAGTTTAAACGATGACTAAACAAGCAAAGTTCTTAAAAACACCGACATCATGGTCACCGCATTGTCAATGTAGAGGCTGAGGGGATCTAGAATTATTCTCCACGATTTATCGCCTCTGTAATGTATTGGAACAAAATGCTTTGTTCCGCGATTGAGTTTAATTAAATGTGGAATTTGATTTATCTGCCTTGTTTTACCCGAATGGAAGTGGAACAAATTTTTGTTTTGTAAATATGCTATGAATTTCCAGAACGACGGATTTCACCTGGCGAGTTTGGATATTTCTAAAAAGATTTTCTTTGTAACTAGAATTAGCTATAATTATTCTACGAGAATCAAGCGTGACCTGCGTAACTTAGTCACGCGAACCCGCGGCCAAAAATCCGCTCCCATACAATCGTAGTTACGCTCTCATTTTAAAGGGGCCCACTGATTATCAGTCCGCCGGACGACATCAACCTCTCAGTTAGAACAAAGATTTGATAGTTCCGAACAACTGACAGGCCGATATCGTCCGTCGGACTGGTAATCAGTAAGTCCCTTAAAAAAGGCTATACGATACCGTGACGTGCCTCATGTGTGGGCATGCGATAAAATCGTGACGCTTACTACGCGTCACTGCGATTCCGTACCGTCACAGTAATGTACCTAGACCTATTATTCTGTGAAACTTTGTTTTAGTAATACATTATACAGAGACGACGTCTGAATTCATAGAAACATTAATTTTGTGATCCATTTTGTTTTATTTACTTAGTGCCTTTTCTTGCTTTCTGTTAAGCAAATTGCATGCGCATGTATTTTGTTGTGTATTTATGTACGTCCATCACAAACCATAATTTATATTCCCTATTTGTAATAGTTTCAAATCTTTGGCATTTATCCAAACTCCAATGTTAATGGCGGTTCACGCAAAATGCTAAATACATCAAAATGTGACAAATGGGAGCGATCCGCTTGATATATTGTGTCAACCGAAGCGCTGCAGTCATCCTTTATTTTGTTTAACCATTTTTGTACACTTGAATGATTCCTAATATTGTTATTTAGTGATACAAAAGAGAATTAGGACAGTGCTCACTACATACATCGGTTTTGTTATCAAAAATACTATTATTTTCAAAGTCTACATCTAGCGTCAAGTAGCGGAACTATCAGTACTGCTACTCAACACTAGATGTCACATGTGACGCGACTGACGAAAAGTGTATTGCTTAAGAATTTGTAACTACTATTATAAGCAGAAGGAGTTGAAAATAGAGTTCCGGTTAATCCAGTTATAATATTAGCTGAAAATCAATGAGCATTAGACTCCATTTGCCGCGACATCTATTGTCTAGTAGCAGTACTGAGAGTTCCGCTACTAGACTACGAAAGTAACGTAACATTTTGGTAACAAAACTGATGTATGGTTACTGTTACGGTACTCTTATGTCTTCTTAATCTCTTTGTTGATTTGCTCGTGAAAAATTTCACAATTATAGTAAAAAAATTGTACTGTAATGTTAGGTATAGTATAGTTACAAAATATCACACTTGTTTCTAATGTAAACGTAGAAAATATCGACATCATACAGCATATTATACAGCAGCGTGTTTTTTTTAACCCAAAACATATTTTAGGCTACCTCTTTGGAAGCTGAACGGGTTAAAACCCGAAAATGTATGTACCTCTACCATTCAGGCATTAGTCATTGATCACTGGTAATTTTATTTAATATTTGAACTAACTAGTTGGTTAAGTGTTTTGAATGTATATCGGGTTCAAAGGTTTTAACGACTTCTACACCGTCGAAGGCCGCTGTCCTCTAAAACTCAATATCAGAACAATCAGAAAATTTCGATCGATCCCCCTGGAAACTTAGGTGTTAATGAATAATAGGACACATTACCAGTACAGAAATAGGCGACATTCTAGTACTTTATTAATATTAATTGTCCGCAATTACGTATTCTACCTTAATTTTCCTCATCCATCTGCGTCATACAGAACCAGTATCAATATACCAGTAGGTTGACTTAAAATTACCCTTAACTACGAGTAGGTACCTAAGTCTCTTTTAATACAATTGCTTCCTTTTGGATCAAATTGCCAAGTTTTTTTTTTTTTTTCAAAATTGCAATTTGCATGTTTATTTTTTGTTGAAAAATTCTCCACCCACGAATGAGGGTATTATTTTATTATTGTTATTGTTGGGGTGTTGTGGGCCTGTGAGTGTCACGTCGACCAAGCAGTGATCTATTGTGACGGCCCTTTAAAGTTCGTTACTAATGCCCGTTGAGTCCAGAAAATTCCAGATTCTTTGGGCCGTAATGTTCTGTACCTCATAGAGAATGAGGGTAGGCCGAGCATGGTCTGCACAACCTTATCACCCACTCTTCAGTTATCCGTGAACAAGATGCATGTAACCAACATGAAACTGTGTCGAAATATCGGGAGTTCGAATATACAAAAGGTAATTATGGTCAATATCCCTGTCTATATAAGTCTAGTGAAACTAACCGCGAATTATTCAACTGTTAAGTAACTTAAGTATCAGATAGGCAGTGTATCGGCTGTTTCTTTTACTTTTACGCCTATACAGTATATTTTCAGCACAAACTAACAATGGTAACAAAGTTTTCCGATTCATTCGGTTTTATTAACAACCAGGACCATTTTATTGGTAAGTGTAGACTCGTTTACCCAGGCAAATCAAATATTTATCTACTAATGTACAGTCGCCATCAGATATATCTGAGCGGTCAAGGCCCTCACAAATATCTGAACACGCCTCTATTGTTAAGGCGTTAGAGTGCGTGTTCAGATATTGTGAACACCTTGGCCGCTCCGATATATCTGATGGCGACTGTACCTACGAGTACGTTATTCGACTTTCTATTTGGGTTATAATTATAAGTGTTTTCTTTCATCGTTGCCTTAAAAAGTCCTAAAATTTATATAAAAACCTCTTAGGAAAAAATATGAAAAATAAGCTTTTAAAATTGTGCACCAAAAGTTATCTAAATCCTCATACAACCCAGAATTTTATAAATTGGCCGTGAATAAATTGTATTTTGAAACATAATATTGACAAATTTTAATTGTAGCTTGGAGAGTTTTTGTTTGTGTGTAAATTATAAAATTCAACCCTATGTTTTCCTTTTTCTCCGAAAAAACACGCTGGCCACTTACAAAACTAAATTTTAACCTTTTTAAACACTGGCGAACACAAGCAGCAAGTTTCACAATGAAATTAGTCTAGACATCTCTCGTTGATACAATTCTCGTCTCAGATGGCGGGAACATTGTAAATGATTGCAAAATAAATGGAACTGCACCACTGCGGATACTGCTAGGGCTACGTCAGGCATTGAAAAGCAAAAATGCACAAATTTTAACTAAAATTGAACTCTATCGAGTGCTTTTACATTTATGATTCACAAAAAATAGGCGTTGTGAGTGATAATTAACCTTAGCCCAAAGGAACCGTTCGAAACTTAATAACAAAAAAAAAACCGGCCAAGTGCGAGTCGGACTCGCGCATCGAGGGTTCCGTACTTTTTAATATTTGTTGTTATAGCGGCAAAAGAAATACATCATCTGTGAAAATTTCAACTGTCTAATCACGGTTCATGAGATACAGCCTGGTGACGGACAGACGGACAGACGGACAGACGGACAGATGGACAGACGGACATACGGACAGATGGACAGACGGACAGACGGACAGACGGGCAGCGGAGTCTTAGTAATAGGGTCCCGAACCCTAAAAATACCATCTGAATAGACCTGCTTGTAACACTGTATTTCAATATTTTTTTCTTGTTTCGTTTGAACAACTTGATATTTTTCAAGAACAAAGGATTTTAAACTTGGTATCTGCTAACCCTAGGAACAAAGACAAAATAACTTCCCTAACTTACTACAACAGCACAACGATTCATGCAATTTTAACCCTTATTCGTTAGAGGCAACGTTCTGATTTTATTGGATTATTATATTTTTTAAGATAATGCTAAAATAAAAACAGATTTTTTTTTATTATGACTGGAAGCTGTCCGCTTTGTTATTGTTAATTTATGAGAGTTTGCCATCCTTTTGCTGTAATTAAGCCTAATTAATTCTGGTGGTTAAAATGATTTTCTCTGAAATAAAATATAGGTTTTAATGAGGATTTTACAGGCCAATTCGAATGTACACTCGTATATCAGAATGATATCTGAATGACAGTTATCATGCATTTTGCTCACGAAACTAAAAGCACGATAACTAAATGACATCATTCAAATATCATTTTGATATCGGTGTACGTTCAATAAGGCCTGTATAAGACCCTACCAGTGCGACAGAAATAGCATGATTTTCAGTATTTAATTACTTCTCGTCACCTTGATTGTCAGTAGGTAGGTAAGTGTTACGGAAGTTCTGTTACAGGACATGAGTGTATTTTTGGCCTGGAAATTTCTTCACCGAAAACAAAGTTTGAGCTATATAGTCTTAAGTATGTAGGTAGTTATTTACTTAATAACAAAACAAAAAGATATTATTAAAGTACGTATATAATACATTATTAAACTTAAACCTGACCCGACTTGAATTAATGAAAAAACATCCCATATAAACTTTAAACAAATACAACCAATTGATGCTTTTAATGACTGAACTACGAACCATAATCCCAGCTTAGGCCGGCCGCACTCGCTCACAATACGCTTTTATTATTATTAAATCGCGCCATTGTCACCATTCGTGTTTATTCGTACCGTCGTCGTCGCCCTCTACAATAAGTACATTGTCTGGCTAAGGATTTGAATTTAATGCATTTTCACACAGGTTTAATGCTAACCTTGATTCCTTTCTTTTTTGTACAATAAAGTGTTTACTTACTTACTTAATTAGAGTTTTGAATGATTCACGGTTAGTTTCACTAGACTTATATTGACCGGGATATAGACCGTGATTACCTTTTGTATTATTCGTGAGCTCCCGATATTTCGACGCAGTTACATGCATCATGTTCACGGGTGACTGAAGATAGCGGGTGGGTGTCAAAGTTGTGTAGACAGCGCTCTGTCTACCCTCATTCTTGCGCGTCGGCTGCGTTCACTTTCAACGTTACCAACGGTCGCATTCACACTTGTTGGTCCGGTCGCGTTCACACTCGTTGGTCTGTCCAAACACACTACACTCACGGTGTCACTACGCGTGTTTGATTCGGATATCACTGGTTTTTTACACAAACAAATCACAGGATTCCACACATTTGACAGTGAACATGATGCATGTAACTGCGTCGAAATATCGGGAGCTCACGAATAATACAAAAGGTAATCACGGTCTATATCCCGGTCAATATAAGTCTACTTACTTAATGCTTTGCTGATTAATGATGGTAGTTGTAGTGCGATATTATTATACAAGACACTTAGGCAATATAGTACAAGAGTACTTAGATGTGTAAATTTGTGCAACATATTGTAGCGGAAACTTTAAGACCGGGCTAAGCACGGTCGCATTTTTGTCGCCTGTCACGTTCTAACAAGTACGTAAGTGCGAAAGTGACAGGCATAGTGACAAGCGATAAAAATGCAACCATGCTGCCACCGCTGAAGAAGAAATTTCTGTTCTTGTCTTTCTATGTCTATTATGTCAGAATGGTTAAGGGATATTTCTCATTTCAGTTTAAGCCTTGTGATAATAATAGAGATCTCTTTTTAATAGCTGATCTGATGAGCTGTACTGATGGGTCGAGGCCTACAATTTGATTTTTAGAGGCTATCGGCTATCAGCCAGTAACAAGAAAACATAAGTCCTCACGGCATCTCCTTCTCGGCCTGCCTGTTACGTCGTTTAATCTAATCTTATGGCAATAAGAGCTGTTTCCGTACCTATAGCCTTAACGAGTACTTTATAAATGTAAGATAAAATGTATCGCACGCTAGTTTTATTATTGTAAATATTTTATTTCAAATTAGGTATGCTACACCGATCTGGTAAAATTGTATTGAGACAAAACAACATGTTATAAAACTGTACCATCTGTATACATAATTTATGGAAAATAAATAATGAATGAATGAATACTAAGAAATACATGAAAAGTGAAAAGTGGAGTAGTTTATTCCACTTTTCGTTTATTTCCAAGCATTGTGGTATTGTTATCATTATCGTTTCTGCTTTAAGTATGACTCACGTTAGACCGGGCCGTGACCGGGCCGGAGCTTTCGGCGCTTCGTTTTCTATGGAAAGCATCACGTGATCACCTGTCATGTCATAGAAAAGTAAGCGCCGGAAGCTCCGGCCCGGTCACGGCCCGGTCTAACGTGAGTCATCCTTTATACAAAGATTTCAGTTTCGATCTTAGGGCACGTGGAATTTTTAGGGTTCCGTACCCAAAGGGTAAAAACGGTACCCTATTGCACTAGCGGAGTCTTAACTCCGCTGTCCGTCTGTCCGTCTGTCACCAGGCTGTATCTCATGAACCGTGATAGCTAGACAGTTGAAATTTTCACAGATGATGTATTTCTGTTGCCGCTATAACAAAATGCTAAAACGTACGGAACCCTCGGTGCGCGAGTTCGACTCGCACTTGGCCGGTTTTTAACCAAACTCTGCATACGGTAGATGTTTGGTTGATGTTTTTGGTCGACCGGTTTTACATCTAGCATACCTACTCGATAGCTTTTTTGAAAACCTTGAGAAATGAGTCTAAATTAAATTCCATAATTAAGACATCAAGGTCGCTTTTTGACTGACAAATTTAACTAGTTAGTAAGTTAGGGTTAATTTTTAAGCCCCTGTATTATCTGCTGTTATACCTAGCCTAGATTTAGTCGGACTGTTAAGATAGGCTAGTCCTAGATATTACTAGACAACTCAAAATTCAAAATGCTACCTATGAGCTCCATCACCCGGCACATGGAGTTGACGGATCCTTCCTAGGGGGTAATTGCACAAAAGATCCCTGTGGGTCGAAATGTATCCCCCCCAGGCAAGGGCCCCTGAAAACCATAAGATAATATAAGATGAGATAAGGTACAGTCAAGTTTTCTTTTTTTTTGTCAAGTTCATATTTTTACAAGCCTCTACGACACTAACAATAAGGCCGTGTTAAGGCCGTTCCATCGGTATTCCGCTGTCTCTGTCACATTTCGCAAGAAAGAACGGGAAAGATCATGCGCGCCAAGTGTCAATTTTGATCGAATTTTGTCGATTTTTATTTATTTTAAAAACGTTACCCTACAATATCGAAATTCGAAAGCTATGAAATTATTATTTAAGTTAAGATTGTTTTTTCTTCTTTTTTGTTTATAGTATCACATAATAAATAACCGAGTAAAGTTGGATTAAAAGTCCGAGTTAGAGGTTACTTTGGGAATTTATTGTATCGAGCGAAGTGTCATAATTCGTGTATCGGAAGCTATGATATTAAAGATAATATAGTCAAAAACTACATATTTTTTTTTTCACGTCTGCGAATATCAACGCCTCTTAGAAAAACAGGATCATATAAGGAGATTTTTCGCCTTCTGGCTCAAGGTACCGCCTATATTTTTAAAACGTTGGCTTGTTAAGGTGTTTGTGAACTAGACCGTACAAATAGAATACACATTTATCGACGAGTTTGCATTTCAATGCTAAAAGAAGGTCACCCTACATGTTCTTGTTAATGTTAAGTGATTTAAGAAGTCAAATAAATTTTATATTTGGCAGAAGAAAACAAAGTTATGAGGTCTAGACAGCAATGAATATTCTATAAATAATTTATTCAAACAAAATCCGCAAAATAAAGGGAATATTTTTCGGCGGAAATGTTTCTTTACAACATTCAGGCCGAAACTTTATTATTTAATATGAATGTCTCGAAGTTTGTACATCTCGATTCTCTTATTACTGGAGTTTTATAAAAAAAATAACTTCAGCACTTTCACTAACTTTACTATAACAAATTATAGAATTCAGCCTTAAGGTTTATTTTAGCTGACAGTAGTGTATTCTTTAGCGCCTAAGCAATAAAAAACTGGCAAACTAGGAAAAGTGCCATCCTGCGAGACAGGCATAGCCTTAGTGCAGGTGTCACGGGCAATTTCTATATCTTGCAACAACATCTAGCAGTGTTTAACTAGAATAAATTTACTTAACCTTGTTTAAATTATATTCACTGTATCAATTAACTATTTTCATTTTGATTTTTTGATTTGAAGGTTCGCTGAACATGATGATAACAAATGCGCTTTGCGTAAAGCGCACCTCGGGCATGGAGTACTCGCATTGCGAAATAGTGGGAGGTGTATTGCCCTCGTTGTCCAGTGTAGAATTCGACGCAAATAGAGAGCATAGAAGGTCTGCTTTCTCTTTTGCGGAATGAGCCAGTGAGTCATCGGGTTTGTGCAAGGATGGCAAGGAAACCCTGCAGAAGTTCTCCTAAACAGCTTTGGCGAGAGACCAGAAAGTCCGGGACCCAGAGGGCTGACTGACTAGTCTCGTCTTTCACCAATTCTGCGGGTGTGTTCATAATTGGCTGCAGCAATTCACTTCTTACAAGACCTAGTAGCAGCATTAAATACTTAAAGCAATGTTTTACTGTAAAAGTGTAAAATTCCTGTTAGCAATTGATTTACACTATATGTACGAGTGTTTAAAGTGATTGTATGTGCAATGTTAATTTTTTTGCAGATATTTTAATTTTCTTGACATTTCTGATAGTGGAAATTCACTCATACACTAATTGTTACTTTACTAGCTATTATTACCTACGGCTATGAATATTAATTCATATTTTGTATATATAGGTACCAACTTTCTTCTATTTTCAGGATCATCGGTGCATTACACATCGCACACTTTACTAGTTGTCACCTGTGACTAAATTTAAGCATGGCCCGCGGCCCGCGGTCTATACAACATAGAGTTTATGAACGGAAATGCCCAGTCTCAAAAACTATGTTCATAATAACCATAAAGAAAATGAGTTCCTAAGTACGGGCTGTGTATTTAGGAACTTACTAATTTGATATTGATACAGTAATGATGTAACTATATCACTCACTTTTATTTATTGATACAAGCACTGCAATAAATATAAGGAAATAAAGTGAAAAAAATAAAGGTAAATAACAGCCGATCTTATCATTTATAATCGGGTCTAACGCGAATTTATTTTGTTACCTTTATTTACCGACGTTTCTGGTCGTGGAATAAATTCGCGATAAAATAAATAAAAATAAATGTGATTTAATATGTTTTCAAAGCGCGAAAAAGTTGTATATCATACTTTTTAAAATTCAACAACATATAATAATGATACATTTTGTTTATTACTCTAGAACAAAAGCTCCATTTCAAACTTTTCACATTTATTAACATTATATTTCAAGCTGCTTTGGACAAACAGCTTCCCAAATTCCAAAATCTCATTTGGTTCTCCAATCCTAACCTATTAACGAAACTCCCCGAAGCAATACTCATACTCGTCCTCATGGGGAAATGAGTTCCAAAGTACGTTGCGCATTTAAGAGCGACGCAACGGCACTAACAATGGCGATTTGCTGCAGCTTGCGATGTAAGTGGGATTACCATAGTTGTGCACACTGCGGTCGCATCCTATTTACAAACAAATATAATGGCAGAGTGACCCAAAATTAGTCTTGGCCTCAAACATAAGTACGTCAGTTGTCTCGATCGTGCGCAATCTCCCGCTAGTTATCGGCTTGGAGATCCTGCAAGTCCAATTTTGAGTCAGGTGGCTCTTGTGAGACCCAGATTTTATAATCGGATTTTTTATAACGGAGTTTTTGTAACGGAACTCTTTATTTACATAATAGAAATAGATACATAAATATACAGAGGTAAACTAAACTAAATACTAAACTAAATCAATAACTAGCTTAAATCTAAAATAGGCCCTTGAGGCATTGTACCAAGGATGCTGGCGGCATTTCCTCGTATCACAATGCTGATACGTTGTGCGGGGAAGCCGCCAGCTCTTCGGTCACCCTGTTATGTCAAACAGACGCTTCGCGATTTCTGCAAAAAACTTATGCGCGCTGGGACCTATTCTTTAAGTGTAGTTTTGTTTTTGCTTAAGAGGTGTTTGTGTTTATTAGGTCAATTTGACAAAATGTAAATTGATATATTGATTTAAATTAACACGATTTTCACTCATAATTTTAAAACTAACACGGGATTTAATCGCGTACAAACTTACGTTTATTTATGGCCTGTTAATAATCATGGTTCATGGTATGGTTTGTTAATAATCAAGATCAAGTGCGGGTAGTTCGCAAAACCCGCGCGGCAAGAAGATGTTGATACAATTACTCGCCAGTCTGCCTGTGACCACGAACGTAACGTCACGTTCGAAACGTCAGGCCATAAATAAACGTAAGTTTGTACGCGATTGAGTCAGTGTTAGTTTTAAAATTGTAATTTGATCTTAAAATATTAGGGTTGCATTGCACAGACAGCGCCGGAAACAGGCGACGGCTGTACACGGCGCTCGCAAAATACGAGCCGCTGCAATAATATGCGGCTTCGCAACCATTTTCATTAGCACCGCATTTCAAAATCCCTGTCTGAATTATCGCAATGGTGTTAAAAACTTACTCGTTGCAGGGTGTCACTAATGGACTAATGGATCAAATACTCCTCCTGAGATTGCAAATTAGACAAAACCGGACATGTGCGAGTCGGACTCGCCCACCGAGGGTTCCGTACTTTTTAGTTTTTGTTGTTATAGCGGCAACAGAAATACATCATTTGTGAAATTTTCTTCTATCTAGCTATCACGGTGGATGAGTTACAGCCTGGTGACAGACAGACGGACAGACAGACAAACAGACGGACAGAGGAGTCTTAGTAATAGGGTCCCGTTTTTACCCTTTGGGTACGGAACCCTAAAGAGTAGAGTTTACAATGTCTACAACTTTACACATAGTAAAAAAAAGTATGTTTTATTAAAAGCCATTAGAATTTACAACTACTCACACCTATAATAAACATAAGTAACTCCTTAATTTAAAAACCTCGGATAACATTTAATTACCTATATAAAAACTCTATCGGCCTGATTCAAACTTTAAGATACGTCAAATATTTGCTAAAGATAAGACATGGATTGTATATGTCAGTGTCAAAAGAGATTATTCAAACAAAGCGTCACTTTTGACGCTGACACATCCGATCCTTTCGTATCTTTAGCAAATTTTTGACGCATCTTAAAGTTCGAATCAGGCCGTATGTGGTGTCTTTAAACCTTTGTTTACTGAAAATCGCAACCAAATCATTCAAGAACTTGAAGAGATAAATGGGATCATTTATTTGTATGAAGAAACACGCAAGCAGCCTTAAACCTTACGCTTAAGAGTCCCCGGCAAGCTCGGTTCTCCATACAAACGTAGTTACGCTCTCAAACGACTAGCTAGATTGCTCTGAAACTTTGTACGTACAATAGGATAAGGTATATCTAGGTCTGTAATTAGTTCATGTAGCTTCAGATACAAAAGTAAAAAAAATACAGCGAATTAAGTTGTTCATACAAAACTTGTTTTTGCTCTATTTCGTTTGTTTTATATAGTTACTAGAGCTATATAAACTAATTACAAACCTAGATATAGGTACCTCATGCCATTTTATGTGCAAAGTTTCATTACAATCCAACAGGTAGTTTTAAAATGAAAACGAAGTTCCGTTTATGTAGGAAGGTGAAACTCGGCCGAGCTTGCCGGGGACTTAAATAATAGAATTTAATAAATATTTTTTATTCGTAAACACAAGCAAGACAATTTAGATATAAAAAACGTAGAAAGAATATACCATCTCCCTTCGGGGGTTAAAAGGAATAAGGCAAATATCATAAATACATAATATTTGTAATAAATTTAGTGCGCATACAAATTCAACTATTTGCCTAACATAAACATGCATAAGTACTCTTGAAAAACGTTCCCCTTCCGTTTGTAGACTTCGCAATTACAACAAAATAACAAGAACTCTTACCTACCCTATAATTAAAATCACGAAACAAAGTCACGTATTACTTCAACATCCCCTTGCAAGCGGCTGTCAAAGTAATACATTAATCCTGAATTATTGGCTCACCCTGCAAAAACACCCCATGCAACATGGAAACAAAATGTCACGCGCTAACCGAAGCGGGCCTAACTATGGGCAATAAATCAAAATTAAATGTGCAGACAGACAAAAACGGTGCATTTAAGTTATAAGCGAAGGAGAAATTACTGGAATTTCCAATTTTTTTAATAAATTGCATGCTTTTTTTAATTTTTGTAAGTTACTTTTAATATGTGTTTATGTACAATAAAGAAAAAGGCATATTTGAATGGTATCTAAGAGGTTTCATTTGGCAATTCCAATACTGATGATAAAAAATGAAATTTTATAAGTTTATATCATTATTTTTATGTACCTGTAATCCAGTGTAGGAGAAGTAACATTTTAAAATGCGCTAATTAATTAATTCACTGCTACCAATGACTTTCCTGGTGTGTACGTATGTAACTTTAGAATAGATCATGGATAGAAAATGGAATCAATTTGCTTAAAAAAATGTCTAAACGGACAATGTCGTCACGTCACTGACTGTACTTTGTTTTCCAAAATCTACCTATAAATTCGTATAAAATTCATTGAAGAACAAAGGATGACCCACGCTAGAACAGTCCGGGTCCGAGCCGAATCGTCCGACACTTAATTTTCTATGACGGGTGATCACGTGATTCTTTCTACCTATAGAAAATGAGTGCGAGTGTCGGACGCTCCGGCCCGGACCGGACTGTTTTAACGTAAGTCATCCGTTAGGGATGGTCTTTTAAACTATTTCGCGTAGCAGTACCGTATCCTGTGGCAGCCCTCGGCCCTCACTGACGATGCACCCTATGCAAGTCTTCTGTCCCGTATGGTAGCAACGTGAATAAATACAGAGGGCCTACCGCGAACCACGTTCGACGTGTTGGCTCACTGTCACTTATATACGTACGAATTTACAAGTGCGACAGAGAGACACGTTAAAAGTAGTTCGCGGTAGGCCGTCAGATTCCGTCAAAGCTTGTAACTCAGGACACCGGCCCTGCCTATGCCGTCTGGCACAGTGTCATTCCCGCGACTAATCTAAACTGTTAGGACACGTGCCTTGCCTCTCATCGAGCACAAACTGCACCGCATTGATAATGCTCTTTGGCTTGAACTATTGTAAGGAATCCGATATCGATTTCCATCAAAAAATGTGTGATAGCAGAGAGCAGATTAATAATGAGTGGTTATCCATTGCAACGCCACGTGCCACGTTATTATGTAGGCGCTATTTACTATTTTGTGTTTACTGCTTTGTGTGCATGTATAAACTGACCATATTGCTACCATTTTAAATTGAATTAGACTTGCTTGACCGCTATCACAAGCAAACCTACAATAAAATCACATTAAAACATTTAAGGTATGTTTTTTTTCTTCATTTTGATATCTAGATCGTCTAACCCATTTGTTCAAATTCTTCAGTGTGATCGCGACTAAGACAAAATGGAACCTGTTTACTGGATATTGGTTCTCTTGTATTGAGTGACCGCTTACGACTTTGGGGCTTATTCTGATTGTAATAACCGTTTATGAATATAATTTGGATTTGTTACGGATTTGACCTGTCAGCTCTTAACAGAGAAATTTCTTCAACTAGAGAGTCATCATTCGCTTGCCCTTGTCCCATTCACTTGGGGTCGGCGCAGCATGTCTTTTTCTTCCATACATCTCTGTCACCCGTCATCTCATCATTCACTTGCGTTAGTTTCATATCATCTTTCACACAGTCCATCCACCTTTTCCTCGGTTTTCCTCTCCTCGTACTTCCCTCCACATTCATTCTTAATACCTTTCTCGTCACATGACTTTCATCCCTCCGCATCACATGCCCGTACCATGCTAGGCGATTTGCCCTTACTTTTTCTGTTATGGGTGCAACTTTCAGGCTTCCTCTTATATACTCATTCCTTATCCTATCCATTCTCGTCACGCCACACATCCACCTTAACATTCTCATCTCCGCTACATGCAATCTCTTTTCATCCTTCACCTTTAGGGCCCAACACTCTGATCCATACATGACGACAGGTCTTATGATCGTTTTATAAATTTTACCCTTCAACCGAAGGGGCATACGGGAGTCACAAATGGTTCCCGTAACCTGTCGCCATTTCATCCATCCTGTGCTAATCCGGTTTTTCACGTCGCGGTCAATATCGCCATCGCACTGTACGAGCGAACCGAGGTACTTGAAGTCGGAGCAGACCGGCAATGTAACGCTATCGAGTTCTATGGCAGCAAAACTGGAGAGACCGCCAAAATCGCAGAACATGTGTTCTGTTTTAGATCTGCTGATCTTTAGGCCAACATTCTCCAATTTTTGCCGCCATTTCTCAAGTCTGCTCTGCACCTCTAGTTCGTTTTCACCTACAAGCACAATGTCATCAGCAAACAGCATACACCAAGGTGCCTCCTCCTGTATGTCCGATGACAGTGCGTCCATAACTAGCAGGAAGAGGTAAGGGCTTAAAGCCGATCCCTGGTGCAAGCCTACTGTGACACTGAACCTGTCGGTGGTGCCAGCTGCTGACCGGACGCGTGTACAACATCGGTTCTTCAACTAGAGAGTCAAAGAATTAAAGTTTTTTTCGGTCATAATGATCAAATACTAAATGAACAATATAGGTACGCGTTTTGACAATTTGTGTGACCCTAATATAAACGTTATATGATACATATATTTTGAAAATGTTTTTTTCACTAGCTTTCATTTGAGATCCATATTGCTATGGTAAGAAAACAAACAACCCCCGTTTTCATTTGCGGGCGCCATTTTCAAAATTTATATTGCCTATGTCACTACCACAATCCTGACGAATTCAACGACACCTCATATGTCAAAAAAGCGTGCCAAATAAATAGGTATACAGGCTCAAAAAACAATCTCCTCCTTCTGACGCAGTCGAGTGAAAATAAGCTGAAAATGATATGAATAAAACATTCGATGATTCAGATAAATGTTCCGGTACACGTATGACTAATGATCTACATTGGGCAAAAATCTCATATAAATAATTCTACGCCATGCATTATGTATTAGGCCGAGATATTGTGTTTTACCATTAGGCTTTCTAGATTTGAAATAAATTATCATGCTTCATAAAAATGTCTAGCAAAATATGGTGTTTCAGGGACGGTAGATTTTTTGTAAGGAAAAAGGTGACATTCAAATGGAAACTGCAGCTGCATTACGGTAGCGGCATTACTGCTGCGGCACGGACGCGGTCGCTGTGACTGTCATTTTCCTTCATAAAATGATTGACGTCACGATTCTATCTATAGTCTGAATTTTATTCTCACGGAATTAATGTAATCGCTTTTAATTGCTTTAATTTAAACCGCCTTTAAACCTAAAAATACGTAGCGTAGTACTACGTAGCGTAGTTAATTAATATTAATTATCTTAAGTCACCAGTCACTTGGATCACACACTACACAACCAATTTAAAAAGGAACACCCAAACCGTCATGTCCCTAGAAATCACAGGTCAAGTATCTTTACAGCCGCTGTATCTTTACATAATTGCCGATCATTCCATGCTTTCTAGCAAAATTTGGCAAAGCATCTTATTGTGGAATCTAACTAACTAATATGGCTCAGCGACCCAAAGAGGGTCTTGGCCTCTGAAACGAGAGCACTCCACTTTTCTCGATCCTGCGCCGTTTCCTGCCAATTATTAGCTTGAAGCTGTCGCAGATCCGCTTCTACACTGTCTCCCCAGCGGTATCTGGGCCGACCTACCGGGCGGCCACCAGTCCGTCTTCCCAAGTACGCCCTTTTGGCGGGATCCTCTCCCATTCTTAATAGGTGACCGAACCAGCGAAGTCTGTGGGATTTCGTTTCGCCGATTATATTAGGTTAACCCACCACCTCCTCGATTTCGGAATTCTTCAGTATCCTCCACGTGCCGTTGTCTCTCTTGATAGGTCCCAGGATCTTACGAAAGATCTTTCTTTCCGCTACCAGGATTGTGGAATCTCTTAAGAAAATTTAACACAGCGAAACGCTGTGTCGGTTTTGGTGTAAGCAATTTTGAGGTCCACACAGATTGCACAATGCAGCCATATTATCATGTTGTTGGCTTTGTAGCTCTGCTATAGGTGGCTATAGATTAGGTCCTATAGATTCCTTATTATTATTAAGAAGTACCCGCAAATATCACAACCACACTTATAATATTACCGACCACGCTTTAAAATTATATGTATACAATTTTGCTCGCAAATTTTAAACAATGAACCCTATGCTACTTAATCTTTATTGCACAATAGATAAAGTACAAAAGGCCAAGGCGGACTTCATATGAATAGGCATTTTCTGCCATCAGCCAAACAGATACTAAAAGTTTTACATACCGATTAGTGTCTATATTTTATTCCGCTGAAAATTGAGGCGATCTAATAAGAAACTTTCCCCATTAATAACTCAGCACAAGCATAGAATAAACAATAGTACCTTCTACGTACAGAAGGCTCACTGTATAACACAACACAATCCCTGTTTAGGTATAGGAAACGGGCTTAAACATTGCCGACATAATTATTATATGAAATAAAATAAATTAATAAAAATAAAAAAGCCTTTTTATTCCTTGCTTGCACTTAAGATTACAGTTTTCATGTTAGTTATTTAAGTATTACTATTTTCTAATGTATATTTTTTCTTATTTTTGTTCTAACTTCTATATACAATTTTTACTTTATTAAAATAATGCTTCATTACTCTGTTTGTGTATAATTATATAGGTACATTAGTTATTGTTTTATTAATATGGTTCTGTTGCAAGAACCCCTGTTTGGGTATAGGCCTCCTCCAAACGGTTCCATCTCTCTCTGTCTTGGGCCACCTGTAGCCACGAAGGTCCAGCGGTTTTGACGACGTCGTCTTCCCATCTCGTATGCGGTCGTGCCTTACGACGCTTTCCTATAGAACCCTTCCAAGAAGTTACTCTTCTCGTCCACCTGTCGTCTTGCAGGCGTGCCACGTGCCCCGCCCATTTTAACGTTCGAGCAAAGGTTAGAGCGTCAGTAGCTTTATTATATAGTGTGGAAAAAATGTATAGACCCTGAAGGGTAAGTGCCTTAAAACCTTAAGTTGGCTCATTTTACTCAAAGGAAACATTCCTTTATTTTTAAAAAGAAACAAAAGGGCATTCAAAGATTTTACATTTTTTTTTTCAATTTCGCTTGTCTAAAAATATTATTGTACTGACTCGGAGTGATACACGCCTGGCACAAGTAAACTGAATGCAATGGATTTCAGTGTCCAGGAAACGGGCACGTGCCGGCATTTTAGATTAGCCCCGCGAATTCCCGGACACGCACGCGGAGACATTAGTTACAGGGGCCGGGATTATTTCTATCTACTGAGAAACACATTTATTAACCGAGTGAAGCGAAGGTCTCCGTTTCAGGTTGCGATAAACTGCTTTCGTATGCCCGAATGTTCCCCTCTACAGGTCGCATTTGTCAGCCGATTTTCGTAAAATTTAATGAGCAGATTTGATCATTATTTAGATATTTTTAGGGTTCCGTACCCAAAGGGTAAAAACGGGACCCTATTACTAAGACTCCGCTGTCCGTCTGTCCGTCTGTCTATCTGTCACCAGGCTGTATCTCATGAACCGTGATAGCTAGACAGTTGAAATTTTCACAGATGATATATTTCTGTTGCCGCTATAACAACAAATACTAAAAAGTACGGAACCCTCGGTGCGCGAGTCCGACTCGCACTTGGCCGGTTTTTTGTAGATTCATTTTTGGAAATTATTCAAAATGGCGGGTATAGAGAGTTTACGAGGTTTTCAGCTCACAAAGCCAGTAGTTTCATAATTTCGTTGCAGATTACTGAAATGTATATTCCAGCGGTATTTTGATTGTAGTACGAGTTGTTACAGTTTTGATATTTTTGATATGACTTTAATTAATACCAAAAAAAGTAATAAATATAAGAGCCTCGGTAGAGAGTATCATTTCGTTCCATTTGGAGTTGAAACTCTAGGTCCATGGGGTCCCAGCGCGCATAAGTTGTTTGCAGAAATCGCGAAGCGTCTGGTTGACGTAACTGGTGACCGAAGAGCTGGCGGCTTTCTCGCACAACGTATCAGCATTGCGATACAGCGGGGAAATGCCGCCAGCATCCTTGGTACAATGCCTCAAGGGCCTATTTTAGATTTAAGCTAGTTATTAATTTCGTTAGTACCACTGTATATATCTTGTATGTAAATAAATGTAATACGGCAGTCAAAAAAAAATAAAAAATACCAAAATATTACTTTGCTTATCCGCGGAAAGATAACGTGCTAGTCAATCAGTGTTAACCCGTTATACTTACTTGCGTATTTTTTACATGCAATTAATGTTCAAAATACGCAAGTAATAACTTAAATTCGACTTTACTTACCGATTTTATTTTCGTCTATAACGTGTGTTTGAACTTAGCAAAAGTAGAATGGGCAAGTCAGTGTCTGGTAAATCGGGCACGTGCCGGCATTTTAGATTAGTTTTGGAAATCCTGACACGCACGCGCACGGACAATTAGTAACAGTTGTCAATTAACTATTTAACCACAAAGTTCGGGACTATCGCAAAATGTGCCTTTGCTTCCCACTGGCTAATTGTGCTTCCACAGTTTTTATATATAAAAACTAAATCACAACCTCACTTAAACGTACTGATATCATGATAGTACTGATGATCTACTATCAGCATATACATATGTATATGTATCACTATATCTACCACATTGTTATCATTATAAAATTAAAATTGAATTTAAATTTTTTACAGAAATCCGTAAAATATCTACCTCGGAATTAGCGAAAAATATTTTTTATTTCATAGTTAAATAGCAGAAATATCTAAATATTCTAAACAGTAGCAACATCATCATATTAAAGCGACAAAATTAAAACAAATCTTACCTCTATGCGTCTGCATTGTGCACTTACAGACGTACCCGACAATTGTGTTGTAAGTTGTAAGCACCAATGTATGATTCATATTAACCACGGGTGAAAAAATCACATTAATTAACAAACTGTTCACAACTTAGGAAACAAATCAAATTATTTTATTAAATATTTTCTTTAATATTATGTCATCTATTTCAGTTTAACAAACTATTGTTAAAGTCAGATTTGCGAACAGAAGGTTCAGCACAATCAGATTTTTTTTGTAATGTTGACAAAGAGTTTTGTTATTTCCTGTATTGCTGCCATTCCTCCCAATGCAATTGACAATATTACGGCGTTGCAATGTAGACAAAATTGCAATGTAACCCTATTTTTTAGGGTTCCGCACCCAAAGGGTAAAAACGGGACCCTATTACTAAGACTCCGCTGTCCGTTTGTCCGTCCGTCTGTCCGTCTGTCTGTTGCCAGGCTGTATTTCATGAACCGTGATAGCTAGACAGTTGAAATTTTCACAGATGATGTATTTCTGTTGCCGCTATAACAACAAATACTAAAAACAGAATAATATAAATATTTAAATGGGGCTCCCATACAACAAACGTGATTTTTTTGCTGTTTTTTCCGTAAACCATTACGTGCGCGCTTCGTGCGCGAGTCCGACTCGCACTTGGCCGGTTTTTTTATAATGATTAATCGTACTAAGTTTTACGTTATACTGTACTAAATAAACAATTAATACAAAAATACCTATGCCAGTTTTGTGTCAAAAGTGGCACTCATAATTCATTTTGATTCATTATTAGAACTATTTATCACTGCCACTGATTCCAAGGTCATATTTTAAAGTTACTTTGCCATGTGTATCGATTTTTCGTAAGTTTTGAGTTATTGCCTGTAACATATAATAATGACAGTTAAAACTCTAATAAATAATCGAAAATAAGTACCAAATTAAATATGATAGTTAATTAAAGTCAAAAATAAATTTTCCCTTATTTATAGCTCCGTCGTGGCCAGTTAATACAGTGGATACAGAAATACAGTAGGCTTAATATACTTAAAGGAGAAGTTGTAGGAACGAGGAAGACACTGTAACCGAAGCGAGCGTAAGGAAAAAGTACCTATTTATAAGGTTATCTCGTATCCGGCGCGTACGCGTAGAAGGCGTAGGGCAGACACACAAGGTAATTGGTCCATGATTTATAACATTACCTGAATATAGGTATATTATAATTAAAAATAATATTGGAAAGCTTCGAAATGTGGTGTTGGCGGAAAATGGAAGGGATTAGTTGGACAGAAATTATATCAAATGTTAGAGTTCTAGATAGGATTAAAGAGATAATAAATATAATAAAGACAATACAAAATAGAAGAGGAGTACTAATTTGACATCTGCTACATCATAGAAGGAAAAATAGAGGGAAAAAGAGGAAGAGGAAGACCGAGACTTAATTATTTCAACCAAATAAAAGAAAAGGTTCAGGTAGTGTCATACCAGAAGGTTAAGGAGTTGACAGAGGACAGGACGAGTTGGAGATTGCTCAACCGATAAGAGCACAGCTCTTAAATAAGAAGAAGGAAGATTATCCATATGAAAGAAAGCCACCGTTAATTATAATGAAACCTATATTTCTAATGAAATTGAAACAAGAACACCACTATTTTTAAAATGGACAGTTATGAATAAGGGTACGAAAAGTCAGTTTGTAGCGAGACAGAATAACATTAGTACTCGCGAGGCGCGCGGATCCGAACTTTCTCGCTCGCACACTACTACCTGTTGCGAGCGGCGCACGGCACTGAATAAAAGGCGCTGCGCGGCCGTCGATAATCATTCGTTAGCTAGCGGTCTACTTTGGGAGACGGCCTCAGCTGTCCTCAAGGTAAACCAACAAATGAGCACGGGTGAGAACGTCGCTACGTACCGCCCTCAGCTTCATCCTCGGCTAACCTTTAGTCTAGCGGTGGATATCCCCTGAGGGATCGAGCAAGGAGTGAGAACGCCACAGCATACCACTTTCCGCTCACATGTAGATGTTTTATAGCTAGGTACTTGTATGACTTGATTTTGTTCTAATATAAGTTACAACCAATAAAATACTGGTTTTCCATTTGGCGTCTCATTCCATCCCTACAAGTTTTTTTTAATTTGCTCTAAATGAATAAAGGGTTTACTTACATGCTTTCTTTAGTACCAAAATCGTTGCATTGTTAGGACCAATCTTCTTTAAAAAATCTTCATCTTCTCAATATTCATCCCTACGTCACGAGCTCTGCCTTGACAACGTCTGTCTGTTGAAAAAGATAAATATTTTTTATTATTAACCATGATTAATCTAGATGTTAGAGCTTTCCTCTCCCACTTATTTTATAACCAAAGCAAGACCATATTACAAATGATTAACATTAACAACAACCACTCTACCAAGGTTAGCTACCTACACCGCTCGCCTACTGTATCCTAGGCTCTCCGCCAATCGATTAGTATAATTACATACTAGGATTCGAAACTCATTTCCCTGCGGAACGATTTTGTATACCCTCCCTTGAACACTAAATGAATGCTTTTCAGCAATTAAGTGACCTTTTGTCCTTTGGTCAAGTTTCGAAAGTGACTTGAGCATTTGGGTCAAGGGATTGTGCTGTAATTTGATTTCCTTTTGCTAACCACCTAATCATGGTAAATAAATCGATTTAGACTGAACCTAGGTATTTAACATTTAACGAAGGCTTAAGGTTTTGGGTTGGATCAACTTTTTTTTGTTGTTATTCTTTCCCG
Organism: Cydia strobilella; assembly: GCF_947568885.1. Lineage (NCBI taxonomy): Eukaryota > Metazoa > Arthropoda > Insecta > Lepidoptera > Tortricidae > Cydia > Cydia strobilella. The sequence goes on from NC_086042.1 coordinate 26,746,112, forward strand.
GCAGACAGGAGCACGAGACAATATTATTATTAGCATAGTTTGTTAGAAGAAATGTTACACTAGGTACATTTTACTTATATGCTAAGTAGATGACCCATTATAGAAAGGACTTCTGTAATAAAAATGTGTGTTTGGTTATGTTAAAACTAGAACAAACTTATTTGGAAATTACTTCGTCTAATATTTTTCGTGAGAAGGGTAACCACTTGTGTCTCTACTGTATAAGTAGGTTATAAGCATGTTTAAATAATGAACAATGCACGTATGCCGTCAAATTACAACTTTGAAAACCCACTGTTCCGCATATAAATTAGAAATAAGCTAATTTTGAAAGCAACTAAGTTCATTACATATTTAACTTGAGACACGGATTAGGGCAATCGATCGGTGAGACTAAATGATTACTTAAGGGTACATGAAAGAAAATACCCACTGTGTAAGTAGTAAGGAAACTAAACCCTCTAACTTTTGAACCTTTGGGTAAGATATTCTTTATTGCACCAAAATTATACATTTTACATACATGTAAAACTACAAAGAATACTTAAAGAAAAATAGAACCAGGTAACAACAGGCGGTCTTATCGCTAAAAAAGCGATCTCTTCCAGACAACCTTTGGGTAGCAGGAAATGTAGAACTCTTACAAAAGTCAAGAGGTAGTGCAAGGAGCTAAATATGGAGACTATTAAACACAAACACACATACTACTAATATCAACACACACTGCTACATGGGTCCAAAAAATATGTAAAAAAATCGTGATCGAATTTTACAGCGAACATGATCATTTTAGCCGTTTTTGAGTTATCGCAAAATATATCAAAGTACATTTCATAGGTATCATTATTATTGTATTTCTTTCCCAAGGAAAATAAAATTTAATTTATACTCATCATGCTCCTGATATCGCTGCGACCAAGGATAGATATAACTCCGTAATAGATGGATACAGTCTAAGGAAAAAACGTGGCCCGAAAATCAAGAAAATTTGATTCTCGTTCAGAGGGAGCTACTAGCTTTGGCCTACTGTCGTATAGATGGCGTTGACGGTTTCGTTTGTTATTTAACAATTTTAACGCATATCAGTGAAAGAACATGGGTCAAAATCATAAAAATAATTAATGCAAATAAAAAAAATCATTTATCCATATTTAAATACATTTTATCGTATTTTTATAAATATTTATTTTTAGTTTTAAAGTGTGTCGACAGATGGCAGTGAATTTACTGTGGTTACAAAATTTACAATGACAGTACCGCTCTAGTATAAGTTACTCTATGGCTGCGACTGATCTGATAAAAGTTGTAGACGCCATGAAATAGTAGGCGCTACGTGTTTGAGAAAAACAAAACATTGAACACAGAAACTTGATTCAGATTAATAGGAGCTTGATTAGATTAAGAAATCGTTATGTTCTGGACTGGTTTTGACACGACTTTCACTTCATTTCGCATGCACCAATCAGCATGGGCGTTCTTCAAGGTCGAATCAAAATAAGATCAAAACTGTAACAAGTCGTTTAATCTGAATCGGCCTCAAGATCTTAATTTTGTAGATAAAATAGCTTATGTTCAGTGTAACTATATTGCCGCTAGCATTAGAAAATTTCCCCACAGTTTAGAAAATATCTCAATAACTTTAAGGATGAACTATTTTATGTGACTTTTGACCAAATATATCGTTATGGTAAAACATACAGATTTTTTACGAATAAAGACAAACGGTTAGAGTTCGACCAAGAATAATCTGCACCGAACCACCAGAACCGAACGACCAGTGAAACCTGTGTCGAAACGTCGGTAAATAAAGGTAACAAAATAAATTCGCGATAGACCCGTTTCTAAATGTGATTTAATATGTGTTCAAACCGCGAAAGTTTTAAATGTCTGTTTTATAGTCTGCACCGATTTTGATAGCACACGCAGTGCAATTGTTATTTTTACGATGCTATCAAAATCGCTGCAGACTTTTCTTGGTCTAACTCTAAACAGTTTGTTCGATTTGACAGATGTTTATAAATATCACCATAAGTATTTCGTCAGGTGATAACCAAAACTCACTTATTACTAAAAAATAATTAAACAAAAATCAAACTTCTTTAGGTATTAATATGGTTCACTATGGCTATTAACTTGTGGTAGTAATTAGTGACTTTTGGTCGTCCCTTTATATCGGCTTTCAACCACACGGTTATCGACCATAATTTTATTATTTGACATAATATATTCAAACATTTATTCAGCAAAATAGGCCACAGGGGCACTTTTACATGTCAATTGTTACAAGCAATACAAAACCAAAATTTACAAAAAACAATTACAAATATGGAATCAATAAAATATTAGATACTTTGTCAGAGATGTATCCAGTCTAAATGTCGAATTACACAAATAAAAAGAAAACTAATAAAAAATATACAAACAACAGGCTATATTTATATTATAGGTAGTAGTTACAAATTTTTAAGTTCTTGACACGCTGTTTCTTCGGAAGGCCTCATCTCGCCCGCTCACATGCTCGATTTGAATATCCACACATGAAAGTACACGGAATATTCAGATTTACATGCGTCAGAACGTAACGTCTGCATCGAATTACCATATCGGGCGATATCAGAAGTTTTAGGAGCAAGCTATAATAATAATATTATAGGGACAAGTTTGATATCATTTTTATAACTTATACCACAGATGTGTCAATTTCGTATTCGATATTATCTCAGTCGGAAACATCTCTTGGACAGTCAGCTCTTACTTCCGTAATAAAGTTGGACCATGTATATTATGACATACAAATAAGTGTAATATACTTATAAGTACTGTAAAAACGATACGCCTATTGGGGAAGATGTGGTAGATATTTAAACGCTCTTCTTTAATCTATATATATATTATATTCTTTTCATACTGGTTAGATAAATAACAATTAAATATGACTAGCCTAGATGGCTGCCTCTTCAGGAATGGCGAACACGCACTCCCGTTCCATTTGACAGGGCGATACGATTCTAAATTCAAAACGTGGCTGTTGCCAGTTACTGATAGAAAGGCTGTAAAGGTTACAAACCTTTAAAAATTGTATTGATATTTCAAATTTTAACTTTGACATGTAACCTAATGTATTAATAAATGTTCATTTTCACTCAGGTGATTTTAAGAGGGGGTGTAAAGCTAGGAAATTAGGAGACAAAAGATATGGCGTGCTGAAACTTGCGACGGGAGATATGGCACATAAAGCCCGATGTTCAGTACCCCTAGTGTAAATTTCATTCAACAGCGTGACGGGACGTACGCGTTTGCTTTAAGTGTCATTTTGTATGGGATTTTGAGTTTCCAGAAAGTCCCGCTTGGTGCGCTGTTCAAAACCCCATACAAAAATAGACAAAGCAAACGCGAACGCACGTCACGCTACCGAATAAAAATTTTGTTTTCAGGGCGCGTAGCCGACGTGCCAATCTTTAACGCTCCGTAGCGTATCGTAGTCATCTCTCTCTATCACTTTTCCCTACTAGTGCGACAGTGACAGTTGCATTTCGTTCGCTACGGAGAGTTAGTTAGACCGAGAAAAGTCTGCAACGATTTTGATAGCAAAACGCAGTGCAAGTGTTATTTTAAACGCCAAACTTCTATGAAATGATGACGTATAAATAAAACTTGCACTGCGTGTGCTATCAAAATCGTTGCAGACTTATCTTGGTAACTCTAACTATTGCACGCAGGCACCCAGACACACACGGTATTGCGAAACGACATAAATTAATTACACCAAAGCAAAAACACAACCGACAGTTCAGTAAGAACTACCAATAATAAATCAACTAAGGATTTATGTCTCTGAAACATATGGGAAAGATAGCCCTATCCGTCATCATTACCTTGTCATTCGTTAGCCACCGCCCCAGAAATTAATCCAGATCCCTGTAGCCCTTACGTCATGGATATAGAGTCCATATTTTCTTGATTCTTGTATAACGTTGGTTGACGTAATTTGTAATGCATTATCATTTGAAAGCACGCGGTTTGCGCATTCGTTTCCATAAGTTTTTATAAAGATAACCTTTTTTTTAATTATGGCTTTTCCCTCTTGTTTTTTGGCAGGAGGGATTTTGGCAATGTCGACGTTTCAAGACGTATCACGCACGATAATGTTCGGTGCATAATTAATTTTGATTTGGTAAAAGGATTGGTGTACACCAATGACTTGACTTTCATTTCATGGGTTTTGAAAATGGCTATGTTTGAAAATTGTGCAGCAATTTGGCGGAAAAAGCATATTTATTCAGTAAAAGTGCACACAATGGCGCTTTTACATAGATATGTAAGGAAATTAAAATAAAATATTGTATACAATAATTACAATTGAACATTTGCCATGTTCGTATCAATAATTATCGTCTTTGCTCGTCCGGGTCGTGGCAAGCGACTAAACGTACATATTTTTATGGGATTACAATTTGCACAAAGTATGGTGTGAAAATTATAAATATCTACATAGGTAATACAAGTATTAAAGCTACGTGCATGCGAAAAAATGCTTTCTTCCGGAGTTACCTACTATAAATAATTAAAATAATTAATTTTTAAATCTGGATCTAAGCACTGCAGCCGTATTTTCAGTCAACTTGATAATGTGGAAAAAAAATATGAGCCCTGGGGGGAAAGTGTCTTAAAACCTTAAGTTAGCTCATTTTACTTAAAGGAAACATTCTTTTACTTTTAAAAAGGAACAAAACTGCATACAAATACATTTTTATAATTCGCTTGTCTCGCCCGGGAATCGAACCGACTAAAAAATCCAAAAAGTCGCTATTTTATTCTACTAGTAGATATAGTTAATGTTAATGATAACATTTCTCCGAGAAACATTAGGTCTCTCGTACAAAATATCCATAAAATCGAATATTTATACTCAAGAATATTTTTAGACAAGCGAAATTGAAAAAAAAATTAAAAATCTTTCAATGCAGTTTTGTTTCTTTTTAAAAATTAAAGAATGTTTCCTTTGAATAACATGAGCTAAATGAAGGTTTTAAGGCACTTTCCCTTCAGGGGAGTTTTTTTTTTTCACCATGTATAGTTTAAATCTGGGACGTCGGGAAAAATAATTTTAAAACACGGGAATTAATCGCGTACAAACTTACGTTTATTTATGGCCTGACGTTTCGAACGTGACGTTACGAACGAAACGTCAGGTCATAAATAAACGTAAGTTTGTTTTAAAATTATGAGTGAAAATCGTGTTAGTTTAAATCAGTATGTCGGAAAAATGTCGGAAAATGTAATAAAGGCAAAAGTTAGTCTTCCCTTACATGCGCCTTCACACTCAATATGTGCGGAATCAAATCTAGTTGGTCTTTTTGTCTCGTAACCACGTATTGTGGTTTACTAAGGGTTGTCGAACTTAGTAAAAAAAACTAAATCCATGGATATTAAATATATTAACAACGTGTCACTCGAGTATTTTAAGTCGAAAAAATATCGACATGTTTCACTCCGTACCGAGGAATGTCATCGGGAGCTTGCGTTGACGGAGCGCCCGATGACTCGGCGCGGGCACCAGTGGCGGCAGGGGGGGCCAGAAACTACCCTCGTTTACGGCATTATTGTTTATTGTTTGTTATTATTGTTGGCTTTTTGACTCAAAATACGCGAGTGACCCGGTTGTTAATATATTTAATATGTCTGTGTCTCACGGAAGTTTAAATATTGCATTGAAATATTGTTGACGACCGGTCTGACCTAGTGCGTAGCGACCCTGCCTGTGAAGCCGATGGTCCTGGGTTCGAATCCCGGTAAGGGCATTAATTTGTGTGATGAACACAAAATATTTGTTCCTAAGTCATGGATATTTTCTATATATTTAAGTATGTATGTATATTTTGATGAAATAAAGAATTTTGTATTTGTTTTGTATTTAGTATGTATATCGTCGCATATCGCCCATAGTACAAGCTTTGCTTAGTTTGGGGCTAGGTTGATCTGTGTAAGATGTCCCCTAATATATATTTATTGCATTGATGTGCCAGCACCTTGTAATCCGATTTTCCTCGGTCTACCCTATAGGAAATAGAATCCTAAACCCATATCGTCTGTGATATAGATACTTTTACAAAACAATTTTCCTTTAAAAGTTACCTACGTAGGCTTTGGCCTTTGCTTATCGGTGTTACTTGGTAATTCGGTGATACTGCGTTATTATCTTACACAGATCTCATCATGAGGAAATGCGAGCTATAAAATCGATGGCAGCTCTGCTGTCAATTTTGATGCTTGCCATCGGGTTGGCAGCGATTTAATTCCTAACATTTCACCATTGTAAGCTTAGCGTAAGATAATAGCAGCGTTTTACCTTACAATAAAACGCTTATTAAGCGAAATACCTTATTTGAAGCCTATATTTTAATATTTGAGAGAGAGCGATGCAGTTTGTCAGTGACGAGCGGTTCCGGTTCATGATTGTGCTGACATCTACCGGCATGTTTCCACTTTACCAATTTCAGTTTTAACCCCCTCCAACTTCACCAGCGACCGTGGCGTGCGGCCTCGGATTTAGTTCATTGGGTCTCAAAATATACCATAATAAAACAAAGTTGCAATATACCACTTACCAAAGGGTTGAGTTCATTTATTATTCCGATGTGTAATAAAACAAAGACATACACTGGTATCACTGGTATGCACTGGCATTGAACTGTAAAGACAGTAGATGTTGCTATTTGCATATTGCATGGTATAGGTTAAAATGCAGCGTGCCAAAAGTACCCTCAACGGGCATAATAAAATAAAAGTGATGTGGTTTATTGCAACTGAGTGTTGTAGCCACAGGCGAAGTTAAAAATATAGGCTTCAAATAAGGTATTTCGCTTAATAAGCGTTTTATTGTAAGGTAAAACGCTGCTATTAAGCTTCTGTACCGTTATTTGAAGCCTATATTTTAATATTTGAGACGTGTCTGTGATCGCCTGGTGGTCAGAAAACGCCAATGTGACTTATGTGACTCATTTATACTCATAAGTGAAACTGGTGGAAACAACTAGTACAAGTGCACTTAACAATCCGGGTACATGGATGAATGTGAAATAGACTAATGGGCTAAGTGTGAAGTGACATATTTTACTACACCTAATTATTTATAGGTGGGTAATTAGGGTTGTCAAAAACTGAATGTATATAGATATCAGTATGTTTATTAAAAATTATTTCTGACAACCTTATTATGTTTTATTTCATCCATCCCACAAATGTATTCAGGCCATAATTTGTGTTTGTATTCTTTTTCAATATTTATTATTGTATTCAACGTATTTACCTTGCAACGAGGAAAATAAACCTTGATTGTTGAAAATTTTAAGTGTCATTTACCCATGTAATAATACCCGACATTAGTAATGATAAGGCAGGATACAATTTATTCTACAGGCACCCAAAAACGAGTTTTCAATACATTCCTCCGAGCCTCACTTGTTTCTTTTTAAAAGTCTTAGTATTTGAGGCAGGTAATTAACATGTAAAGTGCACTTGTCACCACAGTGTAAACGTGATCAGGGCTTTCGGTCAATCAATTAAAGGATTAACTCATTAGCTACCATTATTTTCTAGCTATGGTACAATCTTGAATAACAATTAGATCGTGAATGATATTATGTTGACAAGTTAATTTCGGTAGGGCTATAACAACTTTCTGTTGCCCATCTGAAGGAGTTACCTCAGCCAGGTACCCAACATGAACTCTCTGTTGTTGTGTAGGTACAGTGCTCAGCAGCTGAGCCTCAGCTATTCATAATGTGAATGCCCTTGTTATAGGTATATACATTTTGTATAAAACTAAACTTTTCTATGATAGTCGCTATGTTAGTAAAGCCTAACTCCACAGAGTATTCCAAAATATTCTAGGGCCTAAGCCCATACTAACCAACCTATTATGTGGTTTTATTTTATTACACGAGCAATAATTAGAGCCGGTATGGTAAGTATAATATTAATCCGAGAGCTGTATTACCGCAAGAATAACAGTAAGATGTTCCTCTCATTACTATTTGTGAAAATATGTAACATCCTGCAAGATGTATATAATATTAGTATATTAGGGCGTACGACATATATAACTTAACTTGGCCTTTGGTTTTAGATTAAACACGTAGTGACCGTATCTGATCAAAGTCATAAGCAAGTGCTGTATTATTGGTAATAAAAACCCCGTAAATTCCGGTTAACCAGCTACAACAACTGAATCTAAGCTCTGTCCAGAGAATTGCTCTTCCGCTTGGTTCTTTGTGCGGTTTGATATTTTACACATTAGGTACTCTGTTTGCGTTTCTGTTTAGCCAAGGTTTGGCCCGTGCATAGACGACAGATCTGCGTAGTGTTTCAAAACAAATATTTTCATTCGCATAATTTCAACCTATAACAGCCATGCCACCCGGAAGACGGCTACAAAGCTAGGGCGTTTTGTCTACCACAGCACCTTATTTCGGGATTACTTGTACTACCCGTAGTGCAAGCTCAAGAAAGAGCAGGATATATTTATATATAGATTATAGATTTAACTGATGTTATTATCTGGCGGGTTAGGTAGGTAAGGTCAATGACCTTCGCGTGTAAAATGATCAGCCTTCAATCATTTGGCATTAAGCACCCTTATTCTTTTTATGTTTTTGAAGAGAAACGAAAGAAAGATAGTGATGTAGCTTTCAAATGAAGTGCCTTAAAGTGTCAAACGTGATTTGAGCACCAATTCAACCTGCCCCTGGGCTATGGCGCAGGCACCTAGCTTTAAATCTTATCAACCCTCTATATTAGGATGATTTAAATAATAGTTATCTGAGTGAGCTTACTGATTCGTGCATGTATTTGTACCATTTTCACAAAGCTAATACTATTTTTAAAATATTGTTACCAAAAACAATAAATATGGGAGGAATTTCACCGGACACCATTAATGAGCATTAGTACAGTAATAACCATCGAGATTACCTTATTACTGCTTCCTGAGTAATTTTTAGCTTTTGATATTTAGAAACAAACTGACCGTTTTTTATATTGTTGGATTTTAACCCATTGATACATGTATGTAAATTCTTTCAGCTTATTAACTTAAGGAATTGGATCAGTTTTCCAGAAAATGACCTTTGTCCCCATTCCTTAAAAACGTGCGAGCCTGCGAGGGCTCTGTTGTTAACCTGAAGTTGTCTAGGGAATCTAGGACATTTATATCATTAACGTGTGTTATTCATCTGGATTGATAAACAAAATGGCTTTGTTTCATTTGGACTGATACTCTGAGTAGATGAGTTGCAATGTGAGAGTCATACACATTTTATACATATAGTAATTTGCTTACCTCGTTCACGTCTTTCCTGAAGACAATGCAAAGTTAAGGGAATCTAAAGTTCTTACAATGCACCCTTGCAGGTGGGATACATTGTATCAAACATTTATAATTATATGCAGAGAAGGAACCTTTCTCTTAATGTTTTGACCCACATGGGATTAATCCCATCATTTAAATGATGAATTTTTGGCCTGAGCCAGTCAAGAGTAATGTATTTCTACCTTTTAATGAATGAATAAACTGAAAATGAATGAAAAAATTAACAACTTTAGGCACTAGTGGCCCATTAACTTGCAATCGCAATGACTTGCATCATATGTGGCGCCGGGGCGGCCCGCTGGTTATGGCAAACAAAATTAAATTTTAAAATTTTAGTTCAACGATTAGTATCATGAACTTTATAAAATCGTGACCTTGGCCCTGGCATACGAATTACACAATTATTTGCTTGATTGAATGAACCGCGTCTGAACCCACTTCTAACCTAATCGATTGGTTTGTTAAAAACGGGGTTCATGGTGCTTATGGTGATTTCTAATCTTACTGCCCTAAAAGCCAGTTAACCCACTCAATGCCAGAGCGAACTACGCGTTGCTAGCGAGACACGAGAAAAACAGTATGTAGCGAAAAGCGTCTACGAAAGGGAACCCGCCTAGCGGGTCGCTGGCAGTGAGTGTGTTACTTATTTTATCTTTTTAGGGTCTTATAATATTAAGACTTAGGGTCTCCCCGGGAGAATTTAATGTTTATTAGTGAGGTGTGTTTTTGCAGCAAAACGAAAGTGTAAATAATTTCTCAAATGCCTTGCGTAGGCAGAGATTTACATGGAGGCGAATCATTTTTACACATTGAAAAACATGTATACTTGTATCATATTTGCTTTGTAGTAGCAATATTTGGTTAATAAACTCCTGAACTAATTGCTACGCGCTTGCACAGCAGGCTAATGTATATTGCACGCCTTGCGCAGGCATGTTGTATGATATTAATATACCTAGCTTAAACAGTTTTAGTGTAACTGTAACTACTAAAAACCCAGTAACAACAGTTCCAGAACAATGTCCAACTATTAGCTTTTCGCCCAATGACTAATCATTTTTACACGCCTTACGCGGGCGGTAATAAAAGGTCTTGGCGTTTGGAGCCATGTTGATTGTATTATACCAGTGTTATAGTATTTTGCTTCATCTACTAGCTTCTCATGATAATGAAACTCGCACGCCTTGCGCAGGCGACGGGTCTTCAGCTGGCTAAATAATAATATTCACACGCCTTACGCAGGCAGGCAATTTTAAGTATGTTATTTGAATTCTAAAGCATAGCACAGCATAGCTTATCAGCACATATTTTAATAAACTTTCCGGCAATACCCGCTTGCGCAGTGGGTAATTGCTGTAGTATTTAGGGCTTGGCGGATATCCATTATATAAGTTACGTTATGGTGGTAAATTTCTCCACACCTTGCGCAGGTGGGAAATCTTAGAGTATGCTAAGTCAACAGAACATAATGCACCATTGTACTACTCTGCTTATGCAGCAGGAATGTATGCCTTGTGCAGGCAGCGGCTCCGTAACCACCAGACCTCCCAGCCTCAATTACGTTACTCAGTTTTTTCACAAGAGTTATTGTTATAGCAAAGGGTAAAATAGTGCCCCTCCTGTATGCTGTTATACATAAACATATATATACGAAATCAACATTTTGTATGTATAAAAATACGTATTAACCAAAATTCATAACAACACAAACTGGATAGAGATACCTCAGTTTTACATACAAGAGTTTCACTTTCCAATCCCTTGCTTGAACTAGCAGGCAGCTTTTAACAGCTAAGTATTTATTGTTAGGTACAAAACCCTTAATTGAAAATAAAATTCAAAGGTGCTGACGGTACCGTGACTACCGTGCAACCAAAGTTGGCAATACTTAAGAGAAAACTTTCCAAAGACTATAGACACAAAGATCGAAAAGGGAGGTTTTCGATGTAGGTTTGTTAGTTACCTTTCGCTCTTCAGAGCGGAAATAGAAGCCCAGCGACAGCTGGGCTTCGTCGACTTTAAGGCAGATAGGACCCTAGTTTGGAAGCGACTAGAGTAACTGTTTAATGGTGCCAACACCAAATATGGCATTTCTTTATTTTTGTGATATTTCGATTTCAATGCAAAGGAAAATAATTTTTATTACAGCAGCACAGTACCAGAAAATGTGGAAATGCACGGAAAATATCAGGTTATAGGTATATCCTCACTATCATTAACACTGTAATTACTTTAGCCTAAAAATACTAAATGCAAACACACAGTGATTACTTAGCATAAATTACGACGTCATAGAGCGCGTCTGTTTAAGACCTTTGAAATTAGGCAGTTCTATTTTGAAATAGAAACCGTTATAACCTCCCTTTCGGAGGACACTAAAACGGAGGCCTATAAATTGCCATTTTCACTTTTTCAAGGGCCTGTTCCGTGCCTTAAGACGAATCGATTCACGGTAAACAAAATAAAATAAAAGTCGCTTACTTACGGCGACCGCTGCGCTGCGCTCGCGATGTGAATCGATCACGTGTCAGCTTCTCTAAACACTTAACGAACCCGAGCTGTCCGTCAAATGTTTTAAATTTAAATTATATTAATAATCGAACGGTAACACCGTTTAAAAAAAAAATACTTTTAATTAGTACTTACAAAAAATTCTAAGAATTTAAGAATTTCTATGAATTTTTTGTAGTGAACCGAACGTTCCGACAAACAGAACGCCAATGAACTAAATCCGAGGCCGCACGCCACGGTCGCTGGTGAAGTTGGAGGGGGTTAAAACTGAAATTGGTAAAGTGGAAACATGCCGGTAGATGTCAGCACAATCATGAACCGGAACCGCTCGTCACTGACAAACTGCATCGCTCTCTCTCAAATATTAAAATATAGGCTTCAAATAACGGTACAGAAGCTTAATAAAGCAGTATCAGTGAGTATCAATGATACAGCGTTATTAACTTATTAATTATCTTGGTAACTCGGTGATACTGTATCACCGAATTACCAAGTATCACCGATAAGCCAAGGTTTGTCCTGAATAATAAATACACGTAAACGTAATAAAACGTAACAAACCAGCATTTTGCTGCTCGTATTTCTAAGTAACATTTCTGGACCCTCTTTAAGAAACAACAAACAACTCATTAATTTCCCATTACATATTTAGAGACCTTCAATTGAGTGAATAGGTACATTAAATATCAAGGCAACCGAAATGTAATTTTACCGATTAATACTTTATTGATATTATACTCTTTATTTATTCTTCTTCTTGAGTTAGGCATTTTATAATATGAATATGAAGTAAAATATAAAAACGTTTATAAAACAATAAAAAATACATGTAAATACATTGTAAAGAACCTAACCTAGGGTGCCGTCAGCAGCGGGGCAGGGCCCAAGCTGCCGGGAGAGGAACCGCTGGACTATCCGCGCCGTATCCAAGATCACCGCCTTCTGCATTTGACCCTTGATTCAACCAACTAGCAAGAGTCTCTCAAGGTGTTGGTCGAGACTTCGCTATGAGGCCGTTCGCTGAAACGACTATTGGGACAATTATATTATTACTATTACTAAAGGTACCTTTCGGATTAAGACTGCACTAGCTTTATTGCTGCCACAAATGTCAAAAATCCGGGACGTAACATTGAATTCGCACCGCAAGGCAGGAACACCGATTTTGACATTACTGGCGGCTATATTACTCCCATAAAAAAATGTCAAAATCGATTTTGCTGCCCGGATTTTTTACATTTGCTGTAGCAATGCAGTCGACAGTAATATCACGCTGCAATACTGCCGCAGTTATACTGACGAAGTCTGAATCCGAACGGTTCCCGATACTACTTTGTATTATTTACTTAATGTAATTCTTACGAATAATATAATCCCATTTTCAATTCGTCGATTTGCTAAAATATTATTCAATATCTCCGTTTGATCTCCGATTTGGTTAAGACCCTCGATTAAAAGAATTCCCTTCGATTAAAAAAAATATTGCTGCCTTTCTGAAAACCAATTCTGAATATACATATTATGTTCGCGTCTCATATTTTGAGGTTTAGGGGCGCATTGAACTTCGGGAATAGAAAAATCGTCTAAGAGAATGATTTCTGAAAGCCTATAAATTTAACAATTAAATTATTAGCATAGAACACAGCGCTTTGAAGTTGCAAGACACATCTGGGTTATTATTTGGGCGATTTACCTAGGCGCGGGCAGAAGCAACGTTATATTGTAGTACCTAATTAGTAAAATTTAAAAAATACGATTTTTTAACCTGCAAGAGAATACATTAAGGGTCACCGGCAAGCTCGGTTCTCGATACAAACGTAGTTACGCTCTCATTTTAAAACTCCTAGCTAGATTGCTCTAAACTTTGTACTTACAATAGGATAAGGTATATCTTGGTCTGTTAGTTTATGTAGCTTCTGATACAATAGTAAAAAAATACAGCGAATTTAAGTTTTTCATACAAAACTTGTTTTTATCCAATTTCGTTTGTATATAAATATACTAGAGCTATATAAATTTTACAGACCTAGATATAACTCATGTAATTTTATGTGCAAAGTTTCATTACAATATCCAACACGTAGTTTTAAAATGAAAATGAAACTCCGTTTGTATGGGAAGGTGAAATTCGGCCGAGCTTGCCGGGGACTCTTAAGGCCGTTCCATCGGTTTGCCGCTGTCTCTGTCACATTTCGCAAGAAATAATGGGAAAGATCATGTGCGTCAATTTTGATTGAATTTTGTCGATTTTTATTTATTTTAAAAACGTTACCCTACAATATCAAAATTCGAAAGCTATGAAATTACTATTTAAGTTAAGAGTGTTTTTTCTTCTTTTTTTTTTATAGTATCACATAATAAATAACCGACTAAAGTTGGATTAAAAGTCCGAGTTAGAGGTTACTTTGGGAATTAATTGTATCGAGCGAAGTGTCATAATTCGTGTATCGGAAGCTATGATATTAAAGATAATATAGTCAAGAACTACATATATTTTTTTCACGTCTACGAATATCAACGCCTCTTAGAAAAACAGGATCATATAAGGAGATTTTTCGCCTTCTGGCTCAGGGAACCGCCTTAAAATGAATTAATCTTACAAAAATGGACAAACCACGTGTTATGTTTCTTCGCTTCCAGATAAAAAATCAAATGCATCATTTATCACTACTTTACGACCACTCATGTTAGGGGACGCTACACAGGGTGATTCGATTATCCGGGCTCCCATGCGACCAGGGGAATTTATTTGCTCTTTACATTTTGCCGAATTTGGATAGTGTGAATGGGATATTATTTTATGAAAGGTATAGCGAGGTCGAAATCAGTTTTGTGCGAAAACTTACTGGTGCCGATATTCGATTTCGAAATGTCTCTCTAGCTTATAAGTATATTTAGATTTTCCTTATTCGTACTTCCACTTCATAAACATTAATGTCGAATACAAGAACTACTTTTATGTCAACGTTTAGTTGTTTTGTCTTTTGTGTTGCATCTCAACTAATAAATGTTGTTTGTTTAAAATTTTTTACTCGAAAACATAATTTTGAATTAAGAAACTAAAAATAATTGTTTTACAATACGTGTTGCAACTTCATTGACAAAAAAACTTGTAATAAATTCTACTCTCTGACCGGCCAATTCGAACAACGTGATAATTACTAGATACGAGAACAATACGAGATGTAAAAGATACGTTATAGTTTAGTTTTCAACTAGTTATCTTTTGCAGTTCAATTCGAGAAACCAATTTTCATTTCACGCTACAATTATTGTGACGTTTTGGGATATCCATTGGATGTCTAAGTAATATATTATTTAGCAAATCTTAAAGAGATCGTTTAAGAGGACATTTGGAATCGCGGAAATGTCAAATTTGACGTAACTTTCTTAAATATCTCGTTATCGTTTCTGTTTCATATCTAGTGGATATCTAGTTGATATCTAGACCATTGTTCGAATCGGTCCGTAAGTCTACGGGTCATAGTGCCTTTTACTATCTTTTCACGGTCAAAGGAATAAATATAGATGCGTAATACCGCACTAACTTTTTACGACCCTAGGGGGGCAAATCCGGCAGGCAACATTCGTTCGTAAATATTCGGTAATCTCTACGGATATAGCTTTTGGGTTGTTCACAGTATGGACAAGGTCTTGTCGTTATTGAGACGATAAAATACTTGGCTTCTTGGCCAATTACGTGGAATCGGGCTTTAGATTATTACAGAAGTTGGAGAATTGTATTACAGCGCGGTGGATGTTTACTATTTTCAGTTGTCATTCGATTTATTTTATTACAAAACTGGTCTTGTTAAATTATTGATGTATGCATGTTAACATATTTAGATTAAACTTAACCTAAGTATAGTATACATATATGTACAGTACAGTTTGTTCTGTACTTAAAAAGGACTTACTTACAATATAATTGAGAGCGCACTATTCGCCAATAAAATGTTTATACTTATATTGACCGGGATATAGACCGTGATTACCTTTTGTATTATTTGTGAGCTCCCGATATTTCGACGCAGTTACATGCATCATGTTCACGGGTGAGTGAAACTAACCGTGAATCATTCAAAACTCTAAAATGTCTATAGTTTGGCGAAACTTTTAAAATAAAAATAATAAATAAAAATAAAAAGCTTTTATTTCAGGCATTTACCCATATTGCGTACAAAATTAAATACTACTTAAGAACTAATTGACACTGTAAAGGGGTGCCAGTCATGTTAAAAATAAGTCTAAATCTAGTTTAGTCATTTTCTGTTCTGATCCATGTGAACAGAAATCCAGCGCTTAAACACCGGAATCCTTATATCGTCAGAAACAGCCACAAGTATTTTGTTGTCGGAACAGCGCAGTATCCTCCAGAACGAGGGAACGCGGGATCTAATTATCGCGAAAAAGTCGGGGACCCCCGCGTCCGCGAACATGCCCGACACGCTGCAGCACCGCGGATGACTCGGAACGCGTCATTGTACTGAACTCTTATTCTGCTCATTGCCTTCTGCGTGAACGGTATCCACAGCTGAGAGGTGTACATGCCTAAGCAGTACGCCTTGAAGAGTGTGGTCTTTACATCCTTGCTGCACTTAGAAAACCGTCGAGCGAGCATGTTGCCTCTGACGGCGAGGTATACCTAGACATAAGTATATTTTTTGAAATAAATAAAAAAACCTACTTTTAGTAAGGTTATTGAAAATAAACTATGCTATCAGTTTCACCTAAATAAGTTTATCAACTTACCATATTATCTAATTAATAACTATTAGATTTCAATAACTATTTCAAATTTCAATTTATTCACGTACATAAAAAAAATTAAAAACGTTAAAACTAAACAAATTAAAACTAAAATAACATTTTAAAAAAATGTAGTGATTCAGATAGTGAAATCAAGGGATCTATCTTCGGACCTGTCTACGGATATTGCTATTGTTGCGTGTCGTGCCGTTCACAATAAACATTAAACAGAAACGGGTAGATAATTTATTAGTCTACCCCTAACATTTATATAAACTAATGTCGGGTAGTTTGCTGTTTACCAATATCTCCAAATTGATATTTTACTGGGACGTCAGTCTTCCGTGACCACAGCTAGTGCAACCTAGCTGAAACGTCGGAAAAAAGGTAAAATAATGAAACTATATCGCGTTAGACCTGTTAATGACATTAATTATCGCAGTACATGTTTAGAAGAGGGTAGCGCACGACTAGTCGTGAATAATTATCTTCGGGGAAGGCCTATGCTCAGCATTTCAGTGGACTGCTTTAATAATAATGGTGACGGATAATAGCTAGAGTCATTTTTTTTAATTTCCGACCCATTTCGCACCTTGTCACAATGACAATCAATATGAGTCACTAGAGACCTCATACTCACTATTGTCACTGTGACAGTACAAAACTGGTACAAAATGGGTAGTAAATTGAACTATGTGACTGTACATGATCATGTCTGAAAACTATTTATAACTAGCTGATATGAAAATCAATACCTGTATCACCTTTCCAAAATTGCTTTTAATAAATTCGTTCCTCGATTTATTTTATAAGGTATCTAATAGGTGCTCCGTTATCAGCTTACGTGCGATTCTGGCTGTTGCGTAGTGATGGACGAACGGAAAGTTTCCGTCATGGGAAACTTTCGGTAACGTAATTTACTGAGAATATTTCCGTAATATTCTCCTGACGTGAAAAATAGGGAAGTTTAAGTTTTTTGATGATTATATTGCACTTTTCTTAGTGAGTAGAGCTGACAAAAGAGTCATTAATATTACAAATGGAAAATATGACATATACCTAAAAGGGTTTCTACTCGTAAGGTAGGTGTAGCGATATTTTGAAAATTAAAATTAATTAGAAAAAATTACGTACATAAATTTACGCCCCATCATTCAATAGGGTTATAAAAATGATTTGAAGATATTTGAAGATAATTGAAGCGAAAGTCTTAAGAGATTATGAAACTGAATCAACAGTTTCCTAAAGCTTTTCATATTTTTTTTGCTATACTTTATTTGTTTTGCTTTCTTATATTTGTAAAAAAAATTAAGAATCATAAAAAAATCTAAAGAAGCGTGTGTTCTAGAGAAACTTACGCCCTTTTGACGGTACCACTATTGTACCAAAGAACGTTAGTACTGAGGCCATTAGGTAAATAAGGATATTATGTGACCTCAACAATGAACTTTCGTAGAAACAAGTCTTATCGAGGGGACTAATTAATGCGTTCACATGTAGTTATAATTTGATTAATCAAAACTAGGATTAAAATACATGCCAACCACTAAAATGCAATTTTTAAGCAAATATGGTCTCAGAAACAACATATTTTTTTTTATATACCATAATTATTTCCATAGTAAAACATAAAATTACCTAGAAAATTTCTTTGCAATTTATGAGAATTTTACGGTAATTCATGAAATCCAAGTGAAATGATCCCGGTTTTAATGTGGATAAGGAATCTTGTATTTCTAAGATATTTCATCATTAGAAAAATCTAGTTTCTATACAAACAACACACGCTTTTAAATAAATGCTAGTTTTGATAATGCTACCGTAACATAAGAATAGTCTCTCAATCGGAAATATTCTCGGCAATTTCCCATCACAACTTGTGTACAAAAAAGAAATTCATGACATTGATATGGGTCGGCACTTGTTTCGGAAAACATTTTATTTTTATTTTCTTTATGTATTCAGTAAGAAATTTTAGCGTGGGTTTTGATGAAATCGTTTTCATTTGCGTTTAATTATGTTTACGATAAAAAAATTAACGTTTTATAATTATTAGGTACTTATTTCATTTTTAAGGAACAGATTTTTTACTGGAAGGACCGAAATAGCGAATATCAAAGAAAATTTCGTCTTCCATGCATGCATATTGTCTTCGTTATTATAGGTAGTAGTAGTAAACACTTTATTGCACAAAATACTTGTTTTAACATAACACTGAGAGAATACAGAAAATGTGTACAAAGGCGAACTTATCCCCTTAAAAGATCTCTTCCAGCTATCCTAAGTAACTGAGAAAGATACATACGAAATGGTAGTCATACTAAAATAATAGGTTTTTATATATTTGTATTATGTAAGTTGCACTGGGAAAGCTTAGGATAATTAACTAATTAATGTCAACTACATTTTTTTATCATCATCATGTGTAAAGTGTAAAATTTTGATTGTTGGTAACAATTTTTCTCTCATTTTACAAGAGATTTTGGGCTATAAACCCCACGCTGACTCAAGGTGACCGAGGTCATTGTTTTTCGTTCCGCTATTATACATTGACTTCTCGTACATAAACCCCGAAAAACCTTCACGTACGGTCGAATTCAAAAATATATTTACAGGCCCACGTTCCAAAAATATATTTACACGATATATGATGGATTGGAACTAAATTTTCGAAACATCAATAATATTCTTCACCAAAAGTATACATTCTACTTGTACATAACAATACTGAAAAACAAAAACAAAAACACCGTGAACAGACACCCGGTGTCGGCCATATCTTTCAAGACTCCCCTCGCATACTCAGTAGCTGATAAAAGCCCCCTCGTCGCTTAGAGGGTTCAACCCTGCACGTAACAAGCTGTTATAACTGATTTCTTAATATAAAATGCAGCCTTAGGTTCGTTTCGGTTGTCAGTGTGAAATTGCTCTTGTCGGTGGAGTAATTGCCAATCCTTTCTTTCCCGAGCCAGTCTTTTGATTTGCTCGTACGATGCATTCTCTTTTACTTGGCTCAGATATGTGATTCTAGGCTTTCCACTGCCTCTCGTCTTTTCAATTTTGCCTTCCAGGATGTTCAGGAAAAGTTGTCGTTTCGTATTAGGTGTCCTAACATCTTGCCTCTCCTATTCCTTATGCTATTTAATAAGCTTCGCCTTTCTCCTACCATATTCAAAACCTCTTCATTCGACTTTCTTTCAGTCCAACTAATCCTTTCCATCCTCCGCCAACACCACATTTCGAAAGCTTCCAACATTTTTCTAGCATAACAGCCGTAAGTATAATTGTTGTTTATTATACAGTAGATAACAGATACAGAGGAATCATAAATCAAACTCCAGAAATTAATCCACTTGAGACTTTCTTCGTCTAATTTTATTCTGGTCTCTCGTATTAAGTATACCTACAAATTATATTTGCAATTTATTTGGTATGCTGCAGATAGTAAAGTACCTAGTTTATTTGCTTTCTTACTTGTTGCTGATGACAACAAGTAAGGAAGCTATTACTAGTCTCACCTTGTCAAGGCAAAGAAATCTAATACTAAAAGTAAAGTTATAAGACACAAAATCCCGTACCAATTGTTCTTAGTCTTTATTTGTACTTCTTCGTAATATACAAGGATCATTCGGACATAATCTGCGGCTGTCATCTCTTCCAACGAAATCTATAAATACCTTACCTTTGTAGATCACAAATATCAGATGTCATTTTAACAAGTTCAGTCAACTCGTGATTCGCTGTATGTAAAGTGGCGGGGAACTAAAAAAAACAATAACGCGCTTGGAAAAAATATGAATAACACTACACATTTTTACAAATATTAACACATGTAAAACTAACAAAACTGTCAATAACATAATACTTGAAAAAAAAAACACAGGTCTAGAATGTACAATATTTCCTGTCAAATATCAAAAGTGCGACCAAAATCGGAATGATGTCAAGTGTACTGGGAAGTATTGAACTCAGACATCATTTGTGTTTTTTTTTATTAAAACAAGCGTATTATGGTCCACCTAATGCTACCATAAGTTACCATAAGTTTTCATAAGTTTTAAAGTGTTACATTAATTAAGTTTTTTCTCGTTATACTACGATTATAAAGGAATCCATTAAAAGTGTTAAATATACGTTTAGACAATAAAAATATACTAAGATCAAATTAAATTATTTTCTATGAAAATATTTTAATTTGTGGTTTTTCAAGTAGACACACTACTATTTAAACTATAAACTGAAATAAATGTCATATACGAAGGAAAAAATTACCAAAGCCTCCTGCGTCCAGTTAGTATTAATGGCAGCGCCATCTCTCTTCGCTATCCCGTAATCACCCGAGTTGATTCAGTTAGAAGGTCGAACCATACTGTTCTACCTTAGAGATGGCCAGGGGGCGCCACAAGCCTTCGGTAATTGTCATATACTTGGAAATTGCGACCCATGCCACCGTGACCGGATAGCCGAGCGGTTCAGGCACCTGTCCGGTAAACGGGGTACGCTGGTTCGATTCCAGCTCTGGACACAGGAGGCTTTGGTCATTTTTTCCTTCGTATATGACATTTATTTCGATAAAAATATATTAAGATTGTACGCTTTAAATTCGAATATCTGTACAAAAATGTTAACAAAAATTGCGGATTTCACATTTTTGGATTAATTTCGTATGTTGAAAGTATTTATTGAACAAATATTATAAAATATTGTTCATGCATGTAACTGATGTAACCCATTCTAGGGGAGTCACGCGTTTGCGTGCGTATACGTATTGCCAACTCTCTACAAGTATCTATAGGTACAGTCGCCATCAGATATATCTGAGCAGCCAAAGTGCTCAAAAATATCTGAACACGCACTCTAACGCCTTGACAATAGAGGCGTGTTCAGATATTTGTGAGCGCTTCGGCGGTGTGTACACAGGTAGAAGGGTTTGATCAAATAATGCAATGTGGAAAAATGATCGATTTCTTAAAAAAATATTATTGATTAACAAAAGCTATGTTGTATTTGTAGAACCTGTTAAAATATTTTTGTTAGTTTTGCATAGAATGAAGATGCATATAATATTTTTTTCATAATTTTTTGTTGTCCCATTAAGAAGAAATAGGCTCTAGAAAATAACAGTTTTTGGCCAAAAACAGCGTGTAGCGCCTTAATATTAATAGCAACCAGATATCGGTCTTTTAATCTCATTCAGTCTTATAACTAGCGGCGGGTGTCCAATTTCTCAAGGTAATTTAATAAATTTGGCCAATACGGGCACGTGTACACGTCTTGTTACACGTGTGGTATTTCTTACACGTGTATGTATAGCACAAAAGTACATAGATTCTAAACAAATATTATACCTCTCGCGTCGATTGATAGTCCCTTTGACAGTTTCAAGTTTCTTTTTGTTAGGCTCAATAAAAAAAAGAGAAAACGAAAAACGAAACGAAACGTTTTACAAAAGGTAATCACGGTCTATATCCCGGTCAATATGTCTAGTAAAAAAAAGAGATTTCATAAATGTTTTATCGTATTTTATTACTTAAATGTTACATTTTTTTACTCCAAAAAATTAAAGGGTCACCCACACTAGCCTCTCGAGCGTCGGCGTCAAAAGTCGTCGTCAATAGAACTTGCAAATAATGTAAACATCCCGTTTTACCTTCATTACTTCGTAATATCGCTCTTTTAAAGTCAATCATTACATGTACGGACAAGTACGAGAAATGCTTATCTATAATATATTGTCTTTTTTTTATATCGCATCAGTGAGAAATATAATTTAATATTAATCAGTCGCTTTTTAGTTAGTAAACCAGATTAATCCCAACAAGGCCTAGTTTCCCCTCTGTGTTGGAAGGTTAGATGGCAGTCGCTTTCGTAAATAGTGCCTACGCCAATTCTCGGGATTAGTTGCCAAGCGGACCCCGGGCTCCTATGAACCATGGTAAAAAGCCGGGATAACGCGTGGAAGATGATGAGTCGCTTTTTAGTTAAGGAAAACGTTAGGAATTGGGACTAATGCTAGTAAGGCCTATTAGTTTCCTCTGAGTTAAAGGTCAAATGGCAACCGCTTTCCTAAAACTTAGTGCGCTAAGTCTAGGGAGGACCCCGGGATCCTTTCTGATATGATCGGGAAGGTACTAAGACAGTAAGTAGGTACAAGGACAAGTTTATTTAACATATTCACTGACAGCGACCCGCTGCCTGGGTGGGTTGTCTGTTCCTAAGTGCTTTTCACTACATACGGTTTTTCCGTGTTATCATGCACGCACGTAGCGCGTAGCTCGCGCTGGCAGGAAATATGTTAAACCAAAATTAATGTTATGTTACCTTAAAATGGTCCTACTTTGCTCCCCGCTGCTGGGTAACTATGCTCAAATTCAGTAAAATGACTAAACGTCTAATATATTCAAATATGATATTTCTGTTAGAAGGATATTCCGCACTTAGTGTGAATCAAATAATAGATACATAATATTGTCTTCGGTTACCGCGATAGTTACTCATGAAATAAAACTATGAAAACGGATTATATCGCGTATATTGAATTTATAATACATCCCGACTTTTCCCCCGTAGTTTTTATCGCGTATATACATATCTTTACTTGAAAATAATTGTAGTGTATAACTAGCCTTATGAACCGATTTTGCATGTACAACCAGCCTTAAAGTTTGTAGTCTATGATTGTTCA
This sequence comes from Cydia strobilella, assembly GCF_947568885.1. Taxonomy (NCBI): domain Eukaryota; kingdom Metazoa; phylum Arthropoda; class Insecta; order Lepidoptera; family Tortricidae; genus Cydia; species Cydia strobilella. Next base: position 26,769,427 of record NC_086042.1, read on the forward strand.
TTATTTTAGTATGTGGGTATTTTTGCACTTTGTAATTTTTCCTCAGTCACCCGTTGACCACGAACGCTGTAAAGGGTTCGAAACGTCGGGATGTATTATAAATTCAATATACGCGATATAATCCGTTTTCATAGTTTTATTTCATAATAGATACATAATATAATTGTGAACAAATGCATATACAATTGCCTATACATAGTCAGTCCTCACTATGATCCGTCCGTGATTGGAAACGAAAACATTTAAAACCAGCACCACACTTCGCTGTATTTGGCAAATATTCGTGTTGCATCCCTTTCGTTTTGTATGTCAAAGGAAAGAGATGCAACACGAATATTTGCCAAATAAGGTGAAGTGTGGTGCCAGCATAACAAACAACCACCCAACCGTAACACTCCAACGTTTTCAGTAAAGCTAAGTTGTATCTGACATTTGTCAACTAGAAACAACAGGGAAAACAATTCGTCAAAAAACTCATCAAACCCCATTGTCATCGAAACGCAAACGCTGACTCATTGACAAACATGCTCCATGTCGAACGGAATCGGCCCCCGTATTTCACTTATCTCTATAGATTTCGCGATTCGCCCTCTCTTTCTACCACTCCGAACAAACACTAGTGCGTTTCCATTTCTCGACGCGGTCGGTCGTTTCGTTCCTCGACGATGGAAGATCGCGATTTTTGAATTCCGAATGCGTGCGTGATTTTTTAAAGGTATCGCGGGAAAACTTTTAGTGGTGTGGTTTGTGATTTTTTTGTTTTGAATAGTGTTTGACTTATAACTGTGGATGATAATTTAGTGATTTGTGGAAAGTGTCGTGATTTTACTGAATCAAAGGTAGGTTTAGTTTGTAATTTTATAGAGTAAATAAAAATAATTAATTAAATGGTAGGTTTAATTTCAATATCTATTCGAGGGAAGATATTACAGCATTAGTTTTATTTTTCAATACAGACGCAAACTTCAACCTAACACAGGTTTATTATAAAAGGATAAATTATTATAAAAGTTTATAAGAAAAATAATAATCGGATTAATCGTCACTTAATTATTTAAATATTTATTAAAAAACAAAAGTCAGGTCCTAAAATATTGTAGAGAATTTTATTAGATCAAAGGAAGGCTTTTGGGGCTGTTCTTTTTTCATTTAATTTAAATAATTAATTGGTAGTCCTACTTTTATAACACATAGGTAGCAGGTTAAGTACCCATATTTATGATAATACCTAATTACCATAATAATAATAAATCTTGACTGTATTTATTTTAAAATAATTATATCACACCGTGCATGATATAAAGCACCAGAAAATTATTAAATAATTTATATTTAATAAATCGGATATAACTATAAAGATTAGGTAACTTGATCGAGATGTAAATTGTTCTGTGTTTCATACAAATTCTATAGTGGTTAATCGTTTTTACAATTTGAAACAAGAAACTGATTTGAATAGTCAGGCATTTATATTAGAGCGTTTTCACATTGTTCGATCCGATATCGGATGTAGGATCCTACATCCGTGTAGTCAGCCCGAGGGGGCGCGCCCGGGCTCCGTCTTTAGCGGTCACGTACACTAGAACAAGCATTATGCCTACACATACGCACACAAACAAAATTAAATATTATCGGCCCGACAGCTGACGGGGGGCTCCGACATGGCTGAATTGATCGGAAGCGCCTTTTCGATATTGGATGTCGGATTCCGCCTTTTTGCGTTATTTATCGTTTTTTAGTAATAAATGATTTATTAAATGCATAAATAAATACAGAGAAACACATATATCCTACAATTTACGGCCTAAAGCAAAGGGGGTGCAAAAAAAGACTTAGATTTTTTTTAGTAGGTACAGTCGCCATCAGATATATCGGAGCGGCCGAGGCTCTCACAAATATCTGAACACGCCTCTATTGTCAAGGCGTTAGAGTGCGTGTTCAGATATTTTTGAGCACCTTGGCCGCTCCGATACATCTGATGGCGACTGTACAATAACATGCCTGTTCTGGCGCTCGCCGGCCGCTGCCGCGGCACGCACGCTTCGCTCGCTCGGCTTCGCGCTCTGTTTAATCGCGATCATCGCGGTCAACCTAACACACTCCTCCTCGCTTCGCTCGTCGTCGCACCTATCTTGTCTCTGTTACTTAAATTTACTGTTCCAAATGATTGATTTTAATTTGTCAAGTAGTGGTTTCAACTTGCGGGTCAAATATCTCGGCCATTTTTGATTTTAGAGAAAAGTTTTTCCTACAAAACATACTTATTTTAGTGTATTCTCTACGATAACACAATAAAAAATAGGTGTCATAATAACATCACTCCTATGAATATTATTCTAAGTGTCGGCACCCCCTTTGCTTTAGTCCAACCCAATTTACTTCCTTCCGACATCCGATATCGGATCGGACAATGTGAAAACGCTCCAAACGAGCACCGTTTTTTATCCGAGTACGGGAGATAATTTCCACGTTTGAAAAATGACGTCGTTTGTAAAAGGTGGATTCTTACAACTTGACTGCGACAGATATATCGTTGTAGCACGTTTTCAACTGGCGTTGAGCTCAGTACCCGTACCATGAGTCAGTGACAGTGTCAAAACTGACATATACTCTAACGTCTACGTAATTTACTTTCTGTACATCTCGCTCGCACTAATATGTCAGTACGAGCGAGATGCATAGAAGAAGCGTTTATGTCAGTGCCAAACTGATGGTAGCCGTAATGTAGTCCCATTTTTTGAGTTTTAAATATGTAGATGTATATTTTAGTGTTAATTTTATGTTTCTAGTATTCAACTAGGGAACAAATCAAATTATTTTTATGAAATATTTTGATTTGTGTTTTTTAAGTAGTCACACTACCTACTATGTATATGTAAATTATAAACTGAAATAGATATCATACAATAAAGAAAAAAACCGGCCAAGTGAGAGTCGGACTCGCGCACCGAGGGTTCCGTACTTCTTAGTATTTGTTGTTATAGCGGCAACAGAAATACATCATCTGTGAAAATTTCAACTGTCTAGCTATCTCGGTTCATGAGATACAGCCTGTTGACAGACGGACAGCGGAGTCTTAGTAATAGGGTCCCGTTTTTACCCTTAAAAAGTACGGAAACCTAAAAAGTGACCAAGTCCACCGGTGGCCGAGGCGGGAATCGAACCCGAATCTTCAGCTTACGCGGGTAACGTCCTTACCACTAGGCCATGGCCACGGTGGTACCTGTCCCAAATTCTCTGATGTATCTGGTGGACTTGGTCACTTTTTCTTTCTTCTTCTTCTTCTTCCTCTCCTGATCCCTTAATTTGGGGTTGGGTCTCCTCACTGTCCTGCGCCAAGTCCTATGATCTTGGGTTGTCTGTTGGTCACTTTTTCTTTAGTGTATGATATCTATTTCAGTTTATATGTACTTTATAGTATTGTTTCTTAATATAGTGAGATTCAGTCCTGACACTATTAGCAGTAACGACATTTCTTTTAAGTAGGTAATGACATTTTTATTAACATTTTTGTGTTATCAAATGAATGAAAATTAGAACAAGTTGAAGGAATGACAATATGTTATTTACAGTACATATGGTGCTGCTTTCTCGCACTAGTGCGTAAAAGAGCACTTTTCGTGCGTATGTCGAAAGTTTAAAGGGCCATATGTACTGTAAAACGTTGTAAGATTCGCAACTCGTGTCGATTTAAAACACTCCCTGCGGTCGTGTTTTAATTTATTCCACTCGTTTCGACTTTCCTCTTATCCGCACTTGTATCGTAAATAACTATAGTAACATCATTCTTACTGATAGTGCACGGTTGGAACAAAATTATTTGGCTTCATTCGTAATTAAAACTGATTACATTTATACTCATATAAATGTATGTTAACCAACATAAATGTTAACCTGTACTTAACATTATGTTATTTTTCTATGTCAAACGGTCTCCGGGGGCGACAGGCACAATGAGGCCGATTCTGATTAAACTATTTGTTACAGTTATGATATTGTTTACGTATAGTTGGTCAAACCAAATTGGCAGTAAAAACCAAAAAAAATATACTCATCCTTTTCTTTTGGGTGCAGGTACTAGTGTAAGACAAAGATAGTATGAGTCTCTATGTTTGAAATGAGACAGTCCTTTGACAAACTATACTACGTTCAAGATCGCTTAAGCTGATTGGTGCATGTCAAATGCAATAAAAGTCGCTCTTACTTCGCCCTAGTAAAAACCTAAAAAAAAAACGAATATTTAGAGATTTAAGGGTAGATGAAAATATTATACGATTAAAGGAACAGATCCAGGCAGTTTTCTTTTTGGTTGGTTATCCGATAAATGTTTCAAGTACCTGAAAATGTAAAAGTCATTGTTTACATTTATTTAACGACCTAAATTACATACTATAAATACAATTTACTTTTAGTCCTATCTTTGACTAATAATGGCATGGAAAGGAGCATCTGGACAATTATGTCCAAGATGTCAGACTACGGACGATACATGATTACTCAATGTCCACCGCTCAATGACATCCATTACATGGTACATTAGACTAGAATAGGGTTCCGGTTAATATCACTTTCTGTCTTTTCTAACTTCGAGAATATTACATTGTAACTGATTTCCAAAAAGTAGAAAAGTTTATTTTTTTTAATAAACCTACTATCGTCTCGCGTCTCGTCTATCCGATTACGGCGAAGCTAAGGGTAGATATTAGCAGTGTATTTAGACTGTAAACAAATAGAAGTAAATAATAAATGACTTTTTTTTAAGTATATAGGAGCAAATACCTAGGGAATCTGCGCACACTGAAGGAGGCAGCTAGCAACCTGAAGACTTTGCTAAGCTTCGTGAAGGAGCAGGGGTGTTTAAAGTAGCGCTACCTCGTTTCACGCAAAATAGGCACATTTGGATGTCGATTTGCGGAAAATGCCCAGCAAAACTAACTAACTTGCAGTGTATTTTTATAGTTAGGTATTATACTAGCTTCTGTCCGCGACTTCGTCTGCGTGGAACTATGGTGATTATTAAATTGTAAAACGGGACTTTATCGCGTATTTAAGTTTTAAGATTTACCTCCGACGTTTCGAGGACGGCGTTGTCCCTGTGGTCTCGGAGATGACTGGCTAAAGTTGGCTGATTAAGTCCCGTTTTACAATTTAGTAATGTGTAGAAATCGTCAGTTTAAATCAGTATTATGGTGATAAAACTATTCTAAGTATGTCCTTTCTCAGGCTTGGACTATCTTCGAACCAAATTTCATCTAAATCGGTTCAGCAGTTTAAGCGTCAAAAGGTAACAGACTGACGGACTTTTCAGACAGACAGACAGTCTTTTTACTTTCGCATTTATAATATTTATATTATATTATACTAAATAAACATTTATTTACATACAAGATATATACAGTGGTACTACGTAAACGAAATTAATAACTAGCTTAAATCTAAAATAGGCCCTTGAGGCATTGTACCAAGGATGCTGGCGGCATTTCCCCGCTGTATCGCAATGCTGATACGTTGTGCGAGAAAGCCGCCAGCTCTTCGGTCACCAGTTACGTCAACCAGACGCTTCGCGATTTCTGCAAACAACTTATGCGCGCTGGGACCCCATGGACCTAGAGTTTCAATATATATATTATACTTAGTAGAAATTATAGAATGGATGTTTGAATTCTTATAAAGTGCGTTGACACCTCATCCAACAAAATTTGTTACGTACCTTCGACACTGCTGTGGAATTACATATAAATTTTATATGTAATTAGTGTCGAAGGTACGTAACAAATTTTGATGGATGAGGTGTCAATCGATCCATTTTTATACCACCAGTGATATTGGCTATTTTTGTTTTTAATCGCCTTCCAAAAATTTCTACGTTTTATATAAAAACGAATCCGTAGTCGTAACTTTTTACTTGATAAAATTACAAAACTTTTGGAACAAATCAAATTATTTTTATTAAATAAAAAATCAAATCAAATTATCTTCGGTTACCGCGATAGTTACTCATGAAATAAAACTATGAAACCCCTATGAGCCTTAAAGTTTATAGTCTGGTTCATTATTTTTAGTATGTGGGTATTTTTGCACTTTGTAGTTTTTCCTCAGTCACCCGTTGACCACGAACGCTGAAAAGGGTTCGAAACGTCGGGATGTATTATAAATTCAATATAATCCGTTTTCATAGTTTTATTTCATATCAAATTATTTTTCTCGCTATATCGTATTTACATAAGGAATTCGTATACGAGGTGCAAGCAAGTTCTGCTTGCCTTTAGAGTTGGTCAGACGTGGTCAGACGCCTAGTCTTAATAAGATGGCATATAGTCAAGAAATTGGGACCGATTCTGTCGTGGCGGGGTGGCCTAGGGGTTCAAGGCATTAGCCCGGATTGCTAAAGATGCCAGTTCGAATCCGGCCTTCACACATCTATTTCAGTTTATAATTTTATTGATAAAATTATTAGGGTTTATCGTTATCGCTTGTGACATAAATATAAGACATACGCCGACAACCAATTTATATTCTTTACACTTATAAAATGTTCCTTAAGTAACTTAATAGTGACTTCCAAAACCTAACATTAATAATCCCGGAGAAAGGAGAATCGGGACAATTTGGTCCCAGATGTCGGGCATCGGACGACAAGTGATTACTCAATGTCATTTTTCTACTCGTATGTGTGAGTATGGTTCCGGTTAAACATCGTCTTCTTCTTGTTCATATCCGGCTGCGCGCATCGTCGACCGAGTTAAGACGAAAGGGGACGGCAGTTTCTTCATACAAACGTAGGCCCCATTTTCCTCTCTGGGTATATGGGTGGTCCTTATTTGTCGAAGTTATGTTTTTCTACGGGGCACCCGCTTAATGTAAAACCAATGTAATTTTTTTTTATAATTATTTTTAAATACATTTTAGAGGTTGCTACCGCACTGAAAATTTGGTCCCTCATACATCTTTTTTTTCTAAAAATCTAACAGGGTCATAGCAGTGGTTGATATACAACAAATTGTGACAAAATATTTTCAATAATGTTAATATCCAGAGAGGAAAATGAGGACTACGTTTGTATGAAAAGGCGATTTCGCGCGCGAGTCCTCCTCTTTCGTCATCTGCATAGAAAATTGCAAGCTGATCGTTTTGCTCGTGAATATGCCCATTTATTCTAATTAAAACAAGACAAGGAAAACACTAGAACAATATAGAAGTAAACTACTATTAGGTACCAAAGACTTACCTCGAGATGGGCAAGAAATAGTCCCCAATATAAATATATTTTAATTACAATAAAAATTCCCAATTTAAGCCAAAACTTGAAACACGTTGTTTAAAAACAAAAAAAATATACTATAGTTTTTTTATCTCATATATTTCTTTGTAATATTAAGTATTTGTTATTATGTTTAAATGAAAAAACTTGTTTAGTTTTTTTTATTAGTTACTGTTGTGTGTAACTGACATTGCATTTCGAAGAAAAAGACATCTCGACTGATACTAGAAATGAGGTCAAATTAAATTCCTTTGTTTATCTTTATGCTGGCGTAATTTAAGGTTTTTGAAGGCATCATAGAGGGTTTATAATATGTGTGTAGATAAAGTTCTTTATCTTGTTAATTAACACTGAAATCGCAACTTTTATTACACAGTTTTGTTAATTCTCCGCGCGTACTCCCGTCGAGATCAAAGGCGGGATACGCAATTCCTTACACGTCAATCACACTAGGCAGAGTTACGTACACATCCTTTCGGTAGGGGAAAATGTAATACTTGGGTGTTTTGTATTAGAGAGTGAATAAAATAGGCATGTTTTAGATATAATTTTTTTTTTATAAGTATCTAGGTGTTTTTTGCTATATAGTTAGTGACTAAAATATGACGTTCCGCGGAAAGATACCATAAGGCGGTCAGCGCTTACGCTATTATTAACAACGCTTCGACCACGATTTATATTAGTGTTTTCTTATATAAATTCTAAAGACAACTCGGATAATTATATTTTACGTATTTTCATACTACATTGTAACCGTAAATTTTTGCCGTTTAAGATAAACCCGTCTAAAATTTGTTTACAGGTTTCACGAATATACAGAAACACTATTAATTATGATTATTTCTTCAAACAAAAACGTAACTTTTGATACTGACATAAGTGTCCGATCCATATCGTATCTTTAGCAAATTTTTCGTGTATCTTAATGTTATCAGGCTGACTGATACACGGACGGATTAATAGTCCCACTACCCTCGATAGGTGCTTGATGGGTACAACTTGATGTTAAGTAGATAATCATAACTTCAATTTGGAAATATTTCACGATAGCCAGTTTGTCGATTTTGTCAGTGAAAGCGTAAAGCCGCCAACTTGTATATCCGATACGATATCAAAGGGAAACGGAATCGTAATTCTTTTGTTACTCGCAGGGGAATCTTTTTAAATCGAGAGTGAATAGACATCTTTTAGGTAAGCATGATCCATCCTAGACTGCATCGGCACTTACTATCAGGTGAGATTACGGTCAAATGCTTGCCTTTTTGTAATAAAAAAAAAAAGAATACATTTGTCCTTGAACTTACCGAGGAAGGTGATAACAATTTATATGTCGTATTATGAATTTGAAGTGTATTAAAATAAGTACCAGTTAAGGCGATAGTGGACCACCACCGCTTCTCCACCGTTGAGTTATTATTACTATAGAGAAGCCATACAAAACAATGAAATTGTCGCAATCCCAACCTGTACCTACCACACGACAAACACGTCGCAAGCGCCGTAAAATTCATGGCGCTTCTGATGACGTTCAGGTCGATAGATCGAACAGTCGATAGATTCACGCTTCGCTTCTATAGTTTGATGTCAAAACAACGACAACTCATGTCGCAAAATGGGTACTGGTTTTCTGTGCCGGTTCTATACATTAGTAATAATACTAATAATAGTTCAATTTTCTTCATGCAAGCGATGGATGGATTGTGTGAAAGAGGATATGAGAAAGAAAGGAGTGAGTACTGAGGTGACGAAAGATAGAGGAGAATGGAAGAGAAAAACATGTTGTGCCGACCCCACATAACGTGGGATAAGGGTAGGAAGAAGAAGAAGAAGAAGAGAGTTCAATTTTCTCCATAAAAACATAGTCCACTTTTTCTTCTTCCCATTGTGCGTAAGTACATGTATAACGGAAATAATTTAATCATTAGATAGTTATTTATTAAAACCCACACGAACCTAGCCGCCTCGCCTCCATAAAATAGAAGTTAGGTTCTCATTTTTAAACGACATTCTGAAATATTTAACATGAAATTGACATGAATATTTAAGTAACATGTCTATGTCTGGTCCCTGAAAGGGATTAGTTCGGCTTTGTACAAATGATGCGTTTTAAACCTAGATATCGTTACAATCCAACACGTAGTTTTAAAATTAGAACAAAACTCCGTTTGTATGAGAAGGTGTAATTCGGCCGAGCTTGCCGGGGACTCTTAAGAACCTTGTTTATTAGTGACAATTGGAGATTAAAATTAAATTTACACACGTGTATCGATTTTGTTAACACCATGACATGTGTTGTTTACACGTGTGTTGTTTTGAAAGGCGCCGGGAAGGTAACGAAATGGCAATTCCTTTACGCCAATCACATTGAGGGAGACGTTTCCTGTAGGTATCTAATCGGAAAAGAAAAAAAATAATGCTTGCTTTTGTGGTATTTCCTACTATTGACACATATTAACAATGACAGTCACGCTTAGAATTTGGGCATACCCATAAGATAAGCATATTTTTCAGTCTGTAACAGATAGGAACTCCGTACCTACCTGTTATTTAATTTATACATATGTTTATGGATTTGAAGTACCTACCCATTATATAGTCTCAATATTAATATGGATATGACTGGTATAACTAATAATTTTTCACCTCAGCAGCTCGAACAAGCCTACTTTCGTCACTCCCTGGAGTGAGCAAAGTGCGACTTTCCTCACTCCAGGGAGTGACGAAAGTGCGACTTTCCTCACTTCAGGGAGTGAAACAATGTAGCTTTTTAATTTAGTGAAGGCCATGAACTGCCACTTCATACTTCATTACAAATTGTTTTTTTTTCTCTGTATTATTCTGTGTAATTCGAAATACATAACCACCACCGCCACCACCTACCTACGTACCTTTAATATGTTCTCACTACTGAGGTGAAAAATTATATGTGCAACACGAGAGCAAAGTTATTTTACATCTCGTGTTTTTGAGTCCCTCGTTACGCTCAAGATTCTAACTTAGAATCTTTCGCTTTCTCGGGACTCAAATAAACACTCGCAAGAAAAACCAACTTTCCTCTCTTGTTGCACAAATAACAACCTATTGTGCTCCTTATGTATGAATATAACCTATCTATTGTTATACACATAATATCATTGTTGAAGGGTATAATTACAGTTCATGTCACAGTTTGTCCTTCAAAACGATTAAATGAGACAACTATCATTATCAATGTCATTAGTAGCTGATAATTAGTTTGCCTTTGTGTTGTATTAGTTGTATATCGGTAAAGCTACCTCTACCTCACATATCAATAATATATCGCCACTAGCTTTTGCCCGCGACTTCGTCTGCGTGGAATCAGTAACAGCAGCCAGAGTAAGTTTAGCGCCTAGATAAAATGTAATAGCAATCATTAAATTTGAGCATATGCTTAATAATATTTGCTTAATTCAATTAACAGGTATTTCATGAATTATCTCAATTCCACCCCCCCGTTTCACCCTCTTCGGGGATGATTTTTAACATAGAAACTATCCTATGTCCTTCCCCGGGACTCGAACTATCTCTATGCCAGATTTCAACTAAATCGGTTCAGCGGTTTAAGCGTGAATAGGTAACACACAGACACAAACTTTCAGACAGACAGACAGAGGACTTTCGCATTTATAATATTAGTATGGATTTAAAGTAGTGGGACTTCTTAAAAGACACAAATCGAAATATTTAATGAAATAATTTGATTTGTACCTGAGTTAAACAGGTGCTTAGTTTATTATTTAACTTTGTAATAACGTCAGGAAAGTTAGATTATTGCACTAGCAAGTTTGACAAAGTTTACAGCATAATATAAATTGGCTCCGTATGAGTTGGGACTTTGTTGAGAAGCCTGAAGCGTCTGTTGCAAATACTAACTTATTTTCGTCAATAAAGGTTCAATAGTAAGTTTTGAATAGGTATAATTGGCTCAAAGTTTTACTGAACTGGCTCTCTCTTACCGTTAATTATCAATTCCACTGGACATTTTGTTTATATATTTATCTGATTAATTGTTTATGTAATCTGAATATTTTTTGATCTCACTATAGTGAGTACCTATGCAATAAATACAATTATATCTCGTTTATATGATTATATTATTGATGATATTATTATTAAATGTTTAGGTACCTACTAAGCTTGACGTTGAAATCGTCGTCTGTCAAATTATTAACAAGTCTGAGTGTATTGACTCATATCATATGTTACCACGCCCATTTCGCGTAAGTACATCTTTTATTTTTATTTTTATTTTAGACATAGCATTGTATGGTGGCATATCGAATCTTTTGTAATTATGCATTTTTTTAATATTTATAGGCGACTGATAATCTTAACGAAACATTATAATTTATCATTGTCGTAAAAAATGTAAACTTCTATTCTTGGCAACTCAATAAACAACTCAAGACGCTTAGTAAGTAATTTCGCGAGCAATGAAAAACAACAACAAAAGCAAAACATCGTAAAAACGGTAATTTCTTTAAATGGAGACAAGACGTCAAGTAACGTAGCTCCAACGAGCATGCATTATCATGTTAATGGAGCTACCCTAACTTTGACAGGCCCTCCGTTATTTTAAGGGAATAATATGTGTTTCGAGGGAATCTTATTGTATGGAGATTCACGCTTCATTTTGTTAGAATTCATTCACACATTTGGCAAGAGAGGCTGTTTGAGTTTTCTTTGTGTTTGAGTACCTATTTATATACCTAATTATTACGACATTTAAAATCACAATGCACACTGCACATTCCTTTTGTAATCTGCTACTATTCTGTGTTGTTTTGTGTGTCAAAGGGTACATTGAAAATCAGCGTCGTAACTCATATGCTGCGACACATGCTGAGATCCTTTACTGGAACCACCCTCAGCACTGTAACTTACAATTTACTTAGATTTAAGTCGTGTGTATGTGTGTTCCGAATAAATGCATCATTCATGATTCATTCATATTAGCTATCTAGATAGATATCAATCTGAAAGCTTTGTCACTTAGACTAGGTACGTATAATTTCAGGATTCTAGAGGATGGAAATAAGGCACGAGCGTGTACCAGCAGAACAGAATCTATTGAAAACTTCAGACTGACAACTTTTTTTATAGTACATAATATATGTTGCCAATAAAATTTACCGCCCTAGTGCGCTAATTATACGTTCGTATGTGGAAAATTTAAAGGGCATACTGTAAAAGTTGTACAATACACGTGAGAAAAGGTAATTCGCAACTCGTGTCAATTTAAAACACTCCGTTCGGTCGTGTTTTAATTTATCGCCACTCGTTGCGAATTTCTTACTTTTCGCACTTGTATCGTAATGTGCTATTACTCAAAGACAGCCTACATTATAGCACGAAGTGGCACAAATATCAAATTCCATAACAGTACGTTTTGGGCCCAGTTTTGAGAGTTGTTTAATGAAATTAATTAACATATACATCAGCTTGTATTATTAGGGATAAAGCTTTCATGAAATGAAACTGAATGAAAAATGAAAATGAAAATGAAAAATGAAAAATGAAAAAAGAAAAAGAAAAAGAAAAAGAAAAAGAAAAAGAAAAAGAAAAAGAAAAAGAAAAAGAAAAAGAAAAAGAAAAAGAAAAATGAACAATGAAAAATGAAAAATGAAAAATGAAAAATGAAAAATGAAAAATGAAAAATGAAAATGAAAATGAAAATGAAGATGAAAAATGAAAATAAAGATGAAAAATGAAAATGAAAATAAAAATGAAAATGAAAAATGAAAATGAAAAATGAAAACGAAAATGAAAATGAAAAATGAAAATGAAATGATTTTTTTTTTATTTCTTTTAAAACATACAGGTTATTTTACAATGGTAAAGATCTCCTAGTAGGTATACAATACCTGTGGCAGGTGATGTTTTTGTCAAGTAGCGTCTGTCCGTGAATAATAATTATTTGCATACGAAAGACGATATCGCCATTTACTTATTAGGTAGATTAATAAATAAGTACATATTTTATGCAAGATAGTTAAAAGATTATTTGCCAAATTTCTTAGTTCTAGGTCAACGGGAAGTACCCTATACATTTTGATTCCCTTGAGTGTCGAAATTTACGTTTTTTGCGGCATAAACGGCCGTATCTTAAGTTTTACGTTAACTTAGAAGTGATTATTTCAAAGCTCCAAGGGACCGTAAATCTGAGTATGTACATGAAATATATTAAACCGGGTTTAATATATTTAATATGTCAGTGCCTCACGGAAGTTTTGTTATTAAAACTGAGTGTGTACATATATATTATGGTTAAAATTACAACTCAATACCTCCACGCGTTCCTGAGATAAAGGATCTTGACAGACAGACGGACGGACGGACATGAAAGTGATCCTATAAGGCTTCCGTTTTTTTCTTTTTGAGTTACGGAACCCTAATAATAGGTAAATCTTGCTTTTTTAATTAGATTTTTAAGCAACCCTGATTTAAAAACATCAAAAAGACCTCTCGGAAATTTAAGAAGCAGATAAATTTACGGTATTATACTGCCACAAAGAAAAATGTTCTATTAAGGAAAACAAAGCCGCTACAAAAAAGCAATGAAAACATAAAAGGACCGAATGAAAAATCCAGTTTAAAAGTAGAACGAATGTTGCAAAACTTGCTTTTGGGTCGAACTGCTAATACCGTAAAATGGGGTGAGTAGGGGCAAAACTGACATTCAAACCTTTATAATAACATTTTATTTTTACATATGCAAACTGAATGGTGTATATAATGTGTTCCGGACGTTTGTATTTTAGTTTTCATTTTTATTTTGGGTTGCTCCATTTCATAACTTTGACGATAATCAGGAAATCCCACCTCACCCCGTAGTCCCTCGTAATTGGTGTGAGATGGGTTTTCATACAAAGGTGATTTTGGAAAATTGTTGGATCGATTTTTTTTATTATGAGTATTACTATAACTCCATTTTAAATTGGAATACATTATTTTTGTAGCAGTAGTAGCCTTCAAATCCCATCTCACCCCCTTTCATCCCTTCTCTCCCCATTCATAACCCAACTCTCCCCGTGAACTCTCTAACTCACCCCATTTTACGGTACTGCCGGGAGTTCATCAAACTTCTTTGTACAATGAGGAATGGATCACAATCTTCTTTGAACATTGATTGAAAAACAAATAAAATTGTGATTGAAAATTCAATGGTAAATAAGTTTGAAAACGGCGTACCTTATTAATAATAATATGGTAAAGTGGTTGAAAAACATACAATTTAATAGATGACTGATGTGTTATCCTATTGGTATTGTATTGGTTTAACAAACAGATAGTGGTTTAGGACGTTAAAAATGTTGTCAATTTTTTTTTGTTTCATACGGGTAGGTACAAGGGCGTATTCTAAAATAAATATATCCTGGTGTTTACGGGTTCTTTTAACTCAGAATCACTAGCATATTCAATCCTGATGATAAAGAAATGTCCCAAAAATTTGCATAAAAAAATGTACATTCCACTACGTCACCCACATATACCAGTTAAATAAAATTTCACACTAAAACGAGACGTAATGGAATGGACATTTTGAGACATCTTTTTTTAATTGGCACGATGGAAGATGCTGTCGATTCTGAGTAGAATGAGCCCAATAATGTCCAGATTTGAAAGAATGAGGTTCTCAATATTTATTTTAGAAAACGCCCACAAGCGCTCTTCTTCGGCTGTATTTTTACATAACAGTCACATGCTTGCTACTAATTCAATATGTATGAAGCTCACAACCCAAACTCATTGTTATGAGATTTTTATGAGGAAGGTTTTTATGATTAGCAATTTTCTACGTGGAAGAAGTTGCGAGCACTTCATAATTGCAATATGACATTGTGTACTGTTTCATTTCAATTGTGGTTACTCATAGAGTACGTCTCAAACTTTATATTTATCATCATCATAATTTAAGAGCATGGCTCTTGTCGGTGGAGTATGCGCCAGTTTTCTCGGTCCTCGGCCAGGTTCTTTAGGTCCCTGTAAGACACGACATTTGCTTTCCCTTTCAGTTGTTGTGTGTAGCTTGCTCGTGGTTTTCCGCGGCCTCTTCTCGCTTCTATCTTGCCTTCTAATATAGTGTTAAAGAAAGTGTCGTGTCTTATCAAGTGACCTATCATTCTGCCTCGTCTATTTTCTATGGTTCTCAGCAGGTTTCTCTTCTCTCCCACAATTCGCAGCACTTCCTCGTTCGTTTTTTTCTCCGTCCAACTTATTCTCTCCATTCTTCTCCACAACCACATCTCAAAAGCCTCTAATCGCTTCCTATCTTTCTGCCGCATTGTCCACGTCTCACACCCATACAAAGCGATGCTCCAGATGTATATCTTAATTAGGCGTTTTTTTGTACTCTTAGAGATCCTAGCCTTAAGCAAATGTTTTTTGGCGTTGAAAGCTGTTTTCGCCATTGCTATCCTTGATACTATTTCCTCTGTACATCTGTACATCTGTACTTGTACTTTATATTTACTTCATCTTATTACTAAGAATAGCAAACAGCAACCCCCATATAAACTTATTGACATTAAAAAATAAGACTGGCCATTCATGCCGGATTGCTTTGCATTTAACAAAGAACCGCAGACAAGTGAACTTTTCAAGTGTTCGTTCCATTTCATTCGAATTCTTCCTAACAAAAGAGACGAATGTGACGCGATTGAACGCCATAACTCAATTCATCCAAGTTCCCGAGAAGTTTGTAAAACAATGTGTTTGGCATAAAAATTCTTGAATATGAAAAGCTTTTTAAAAGTTTGCTTCGCTTTTGTTCCCATTTGAGGCTGGAAGATGGTGTAATTACCTTTTCAAAATACTTTTCAGAGTAAAAGAACTTTCAAAAATATATATTATAACCTTTCAAGCATGACGGCGTCATGAAAACAAAAACGCGACTCGCGAGACCAACTCAATTCAATAATAAAATGTTCAATCATAAATTAATTTTTCACCACACCACACGGTAAAGGCTCTCATGATTATTAGAAAACTGATGAGAAAATTGCTTTTTATCCACATGTGGGGCAAAGTAATCTGATGGAAATTTAGAGATGTTTCCTTATGGCTACTCTGGACTAGCGCGATGGCCATGCGATGGTGATGGCTCCTCTACACGATGGCCCAGAGTTGGACCAGCGAGATGGTCATGCGAGGATTGAAACGCAACAACCCGATAGATGCGTACTGCATCGCTGGCTTTGATGTGCGGACGAAAAACTGACACCGTTGCCATCCCATCGCCATCCCGCCGCGCCATAAGCCATCCGACACCACTACCCTCTCTACACGCTGGCCCATCTTAATGGGCCAGTATGATGGCCCATCGTGTAGGTAAAGGAGTGATTATGTTAGCGAGTAGAATTGACTTTTGAATGATGATTTTGAATGATAAATATTTAATAACGTTCATTTGGATTTGATTTGGTTTGATTTTGTTTGATATTTTACAGTTATTGGTGTGATGACAATTTTTGTGTTTCACTCGGTGACAAAATTTGTTTATCCCTCGTGCCCTGAAACCCCCCCGCAACACTCTAGATTCCACTTTTCGAACCTTTCAATTTTGGAATCTTTCGCTTGCTCGGGTATCAATATTAGCACGAGCGGTTAAACAACAACTTTGCCCCCTTGTGAAACAAATAACTATTGTATCAAACAGAAACGTCTGCGAACGATGCTATTAGGCTTAGAAAACAAATATATTATGATTGTTTAGGTGCAGTCATCTTGAAACTAAACTGAAGTAGCGAAACTAAATTGAATCTAGGTAATTAAAATCAAATCTGAAGTGGGCCAAAACGTTCAGGAAAACGGGGGCCTTTCCTATGAACAGTATTATTTATAGTCAACGCTTTTGATATATTTTATTTTACGGTGTTCACAGGATACACGCATAACCTAGCTTATACTGGGTACTAAAACAGTTTTGAACCAATTGGCTGTGTAGTTATGATGACGAATTCAATTCAGTTTATAGAATACTGATTTGAAATTTCACGTCTGTTTCAGATCGATTATTTTTAACTAAAAGATTTTACAAATTTATCAATTCTAAAACTTTGAATACGTTTGCACGAGATCCAATACGCGGCCCAAAGCTGTAGGTTTTTTTTCTAAAACAAAACATGAAAGCCATATGCTCTCCGGTACACACATGAAATAAAAATTCGAACGCTACCCACACGGCTGTATTTAAGCGGTCGAAAGCGAAAAAAGACATAAAAGGCAAAAATTTCCAACGTATAAATTGAAAAAGTCAGTGATCCGTGGCAGAACCACACCACGGTTCAGTAAACGACCATATCTCATTGAATATACGTTTTTACAGCCTATTGTTGCCAATTCGCAGTTTGGGATGCGACTTTCCAAAATGGTGAAGTTGTGCAGGCGCAAAGCTATTTTAATTATAGGTCAATTTGCGAACGCAGACATGAGTGAAATAACATAACAAATTACTTCTATCGCTGTGTGAGTGCCGTTATATAGCCTTTAGGCACCCAGATATAGGGGTACCTAATTCTTATTCTACCCGTGTATTGTAGTTTGACTTTAACAGCGCGAGGGCAAATAAAACCTACTTAGTATTTTCCATGTCACCATTATGTAATTCATAATAACTATAGGTATAGAATGCTTTTTTGTTCTTCAATTGCTGTACTGGGTTTGTATTTCGGTAATAAGCGTATTATTATTTATTTAATTGCCGTTTTGCCAATTTATTAGCTCAGATGTAAGATGCTATTTCAAGTAAGTGAATGTTTCTGAAAAAAATATACTTATGTTATAGAGTATTAGTTTATACATAAAATCATCTCGGAAATATAAAAAAAAAATATCGAAAAATTAAAAGTGAAAATTTCACTACTTATAAGGATATTTGGAACTCCATTTTTTTATCTACCTATAGATTACTTACATAATATGTATCAGTTACAAAAAAAGCGAAACAGTAGTTTAGATGCAAAAAAAAATATTATTTTTTTTGCATCTAAATTCTCCAATTCCAATTCCAATTTTCTTTTTTTTTAATTTTCTTAAAAACCTGTAACATTTTAGGGTTAATATTTTGTGAAGTAGCATCTTACATCTAGGCTAATAGATTGGCAAAAGGGCAATCAATTATACCCAACAAACACGGCTATACCCTTTAAAAGCTCATAATATTCAAGAATACCCACTGCTGGCGTCATTCTCTATTTATGTCCCAAATAATTATTACGTTAACATTCGACGATAGTCACTCAAAAGGGGCATACATCATTTGATGAAGATGTCCGTTGACAGCGACATCCCGACAAGCATTTTATTTGTATTATTATTATTTCTAAAAGGGTTTTTATTAACTATTACGCGCATGGGCGCGAACGTGACTTGCAAAATCCAAATTTGTTTTTGAGTCCGACAGCACGAAGCACAGTAGAGCTGTCCAGATGAGTTGTAGGTGTAGTTGTAGGAGGGCTTGGGCCGAGTTTTTCGGAGCTGTCGCTTGGCGTCAAGATCTTCAAGCCGGGTGCGTTCAAAGTTATCAAGGCCCGTATTATCCCTTATACGGATAAGTTCGCCTTTGTACCTCCATTACTGTAATTTATTTTTGTAAACCTGTGTTGTGTACAATAAAGTGATTACTACTACTACTAATACTACTACTACTACAGGCAGATCCTGGTCTCTGAAAAGGACGCTGAATTTCAGCGCATTTTGTGGCGGCCCTCTGCTGTCGGTCCTGTGCGCGACTACCGTCTCAAAACGGTAACCTACGGGGTTTCGGCTGCGCCATTCCAAGCGCTTCGTACAATGGCTCAACTGGCCAGTGATTCTGCAGCCGAATACCCAGGTGGTTCAACTGTTCTCGTTCGTGACATCTACGTCGACGACGTCGTCACCGGAGCGGACTCTGTCGAGCAGGCGCGTTTACTCCAGCTGGAACTTACAAACATATTGTCGTCGGGGGGTTTCCATTTAGTAACATAATGAATGTAGGTTTCCGATTTTATTAAAAAATGCGAGCGAGGGAGTGCATCCAATATTTCGTATCTGCCGGCCTAGCCAAGGTGACAATCACTATCGCTTCGACAACGAAACGCTTTGTGTCTCTCTATCACTCTTCCATATTAGTGCGACAGTGACAGTTGCGTTTCGATCGCTACGGAGCGTAAGCGATTGGCATGTTGGCTACGCGGCCTGCCGGCCTAGCCAAGGTGACAATCGCTATCGCTTCGACAACGAAACGCTTTGTGTCTCTCTATCACTCTTCCATATTAGTGCGAGAGTGACAGTTGCGTTTCGATCGCTACGGAGCGTAAGCGATTGGCATGTTGGCTACGCGGCCTGCCGGCCTAACCAAGGTGACAATCGCTATCGCTTCGACAACGAAACGCTTTGTGTCTCTCTATCACTCTTCCATATTAGTGCGAGAGTGACAGTTGCGTTTCGATCGCTACGGAGCGTAAGCGATTGGCATGTTGGCTACGCGGCCTGCCGGCCTAGCCAAGGTGACAATCGCTATCGCTTCGACAACGAAACGCTTTGTGTCTCTCTATCACTCTTCCATATTAGTGCGACAGTGACAGTTGCGTTTCGATCGCTACGGAACGTTAGCGATTGGCGTGTTGGCTACGGGGCCTGATCTGACAGCTATTAACGCGTTTTGGAGCACTCAGCGATAGAGTAAAATTTTTAGCCATATACGCGTGCCAGACGTAAACAGTATTAATGATCAAAAAGAGAAACTAGTTGTATAAATGGCAGCATCGTCTCTCTCGCTATACCAGAGTAATGAGATAAGATGCAAGCACGCGTACTGCTCGCCCTCTAGAGTTAGTCAGAGGTTGGTGTTTCAAAGATTGCATATGCATATGCTAGAGTATTTGGGACGGGTACCGTCATGGCCGGTTAGTCTAGTGGTATAGTGGTGGCCTTGTTAGCTGAAGAAGCCGCTTCTATTTCGGCCTCGGCCAACGGAAGGCTTGGTCACTTTTTCTATAGTAAAAGACATCTATTTTAGTTTATGAACAAATTTGAGGTAAAATATTGCCGTAAAGATATCATACTAAGGTGGTAGTATCGTTTAGTCAACGAAACAAAATTCTCCAAAACAAAGATTCAAATTTCAATCCAATGGAGTCCTTTTTATAGGCTTCTGGGCAGATAGAGGGTATAGATACCCCGGAATTTTGGATGCGGAAATGATTTTGTGTCAGGTATATATTGTTTATTGATAAATTGTTACCCAACTATGAATTAAAAATAGGTAGTTAGCTCCAAATGTACTTATAAATGTTAAAACAGTTTAGTACTTACTTCTAGTAAACAGCTTCATGACTTGACAAATAAATTAAAATTCATCGTCGTTTTAAACGAAAGAAAACATATGGATTCCTGCGAAAACAATTACTTAAATAGCCGGGTGCGTAAAAACGCAATATTTAAAGAAAACCAGGTACGTTACGTCTTTTTAAACAAAGAATGAAGACCGCTCTATCTTCGTCACGGCAAATTGCTTCAACCGCCCCATTAGGCCTTCGCCGCACGATTAGCATGCTGCTCGGCTTTTGACTACCTAACATGCTGATGGTGTAAGCTATATAAAGCTATGTCCACAACGTCCTTTTCCCCTGTTAACTTTCCCTTCTAGTTAAAATAAACTAAATAACACTACATATAAATGAACAAAAATATCTGTATACACATATTTATAGAAAAATTTTGGGACTAGCTGGGCGCTAGATGATAAGGTACCTGGCTGGTGTTTTTGCCACATTTTATAGTGATACCAATTCCCCGGGCAAGGAAGGAACTAACGCTCTGGTCACCAGTAACATCAGTTACGAGTACGACCCGATTTTAACTTTAAGATACGTCAAATATTACGTCTAGATACGACATGGATTAGATATGTCAGAGTCAAAAGTGACGTGTTTTGATGCATGCAACTGTTAAACGCGTTAGAGAAAATTGTAATCCCTCCAAAAACATTTTGATGTAAAATGTTGCCAAGACGAAACCATAAGGCTCGCACTGTTAAAAATTCATTACTTATACTTATATTTCAAATTGGAATCTCATGGATTATTCACTCACTCACTTATTCAAAGATATATTGAATGAAACTGAAACCTATCATAAATATTAAGTTACGTGTTCGCCAGCGAACTATCAATCTATTTCAGTGACACAAATTGCGATGGATTCCAATCGATCTAATAGTCTTACCTAGAAATTGGGTTGAGATTAGGGCATGAATTAGGGTATTGCGGAATTCAGAAATACTGGAATATCGGACCGCTTTTTACGATATTGAAATTCCTCTATTGGATTTTTGGTTTCGTTTTCTAAAAAAACCGGCCAAGTGAGAGTCGGATTCGCGTTCCAAGGGTTTTCATTACACAATTTTTAACAATGTATTTTTTTTATGTGAATCGTGAGTGAAATGTCCTTAAAAAACGGGGGGGGGGGGGGGGGGGGGGAATAGCTCAGGGTCATTATTTTGGCTATTGTCTTAAATAACTTCTAAACGATTTATTTTAAAATTACAAAAAAGAGATTTTCAAAATGAGCTCTTTCATTTGATTTCATTTGCGAGGGGCGGCAGGCGGTATGACAGATTATAGACTTTTACTAGCTGTTTTAACAATTAAAATTTGATTAATATGAAAGTTTCTTTTTTTTCCTCGCAAGTGTGTAGAAAAACGTCGTATGAAATGCATTGGTCATTACCATAGACCTAGCATTACATAGACCAGCTATACGCGTGCGCCCGTAAGGGATAGACATAGATGACGTCATAAACGTGGGGATACCATATTGGTAAAAATTACCCCAATATTTGATATCACCAAAGATAGATATAACTCCGTAATAGATGGATACAGTCTAAGGAAAAAACGTGCCTCGAAAATCACGAAAATTTGATTCTCGATCAGAGGGCGCCACTAGTTTTGGCCTACACTCGTTGACGGTTTCGTTTGTTATTTATAATTTTAACGCATATCAGTGAATGAACATGGGTCAAAATCATAAAAATAATTAATGCAAATAAAAAAAATCATTTATCCATATTTAAATACATTTTATCGTATTTTTATAAATATTTATTTTTAGTTTTAAAGTGTGTCGACAGATGGCAGTGAATTTACTGGGGTTACAAAATTTACTATGACAGTACCGCTCTAGTATAAGTTACTCTATGATATCACGTTTGGGCGATTACCCTGGAGGCAAAGTTAGCTTGTTTGACGGTATTAAAAAACTGTTAAATAAAATGTCAATAGGCCGTTCTTTTTAGGCGTATAAACAATGAAATACCTCCTATAATTCGCGCAGGTGGTACAAAACTAAACATGTTTAGTAAATAAAACGTAAAATAAAATGTATTATGGGTTTTAATTTAAAGAAATCACAAATCGCAATCACACCAATTAATGTACACCACATTTAATCTTCACAATATTTGTTTATTTATTTTTTGGAATTAGAAGTACGAAAAAACTTCGAGGTCAAAATTACCCATAAAATTATGATATTTTCATCTGGTATCCCTAACATGATTGTTATGCAGCTAAATTAAGAAGAAGTTTAAAAATGGCTGACCTCAGACTCCTACCTACCTACGTAATTTGGGCGGATAATTTTACAAATAATGTTTTGTTAATTTGCGTAAATAATTGTGATATTTTTATTGAAATCGTTTGATTCTACATTGCTTTGAGTGTAACGTAATTTTACGATGTTATTCTCACATATTGCGTTAAGAGGAAGGTGTAAAATACCGTACTTACGTGTGAATGGTTATGATCTCATATTTTTGCTCAGAGCGGCTATTACAGCCGATTACAGAACAATTCACCAGTATTTTATCAAAGTTCAAGCATTCAAAACGCTAACCGTCACTATATTTCATAAGAGAAAGCACAATTTCATACAAAACAACGATAATTAAACAAGCAACGAACAAACATGACATGTCACGTACTTATTTGTTTGCCACAACCTCGGTTGTGGCAGCGGTGGAAAAGTGAAACTATGACAAGGACAAACAATAACAGCGCTTTCTCTGCTACTCCTACTGAAAGATACATAAGACTATCCCGTTCGGTCATTTTCCCCCACTCCTCATGACCGATCCAGTTATACTAGATTCATGGTCATTACACACATCGGCTTTCTTATTGCGCGCACAATATCGCCTCGTGTGACCAACGTAGCACACTTGTATCACAATGTACTATTGTTTATTTAGGCTTTACTTTATGAACAAACTTTCAACATAAATTGCTCCTCTGATCCAAGGTCACAATAAAAATAGTATTTTATTTGTTATATTCAAATATTAAACTGCTTTGTCCAATTCGGCCGAAAAAAAATCAACAGCAAAATAAAAATCAGGTTATAACGTAGGTATAAGTACTTAGTACGCTTTGAAATTTATTTGAATATCGGTAAATATATATGGTTTTTGTATATATGTTTGGATTATGTTTTTATATTTTTTTTATTTGCATTCCTTCTGGCTAAATGTGTTACCTGTGTATTATGAATTATGATAAAATCTATTACGTACGTACATTTATAGCAAATAAAAGTTTGAAATTTTCATTCACTTGTTTATTTTTTAGCTACATTCAAATCGTCACCTATGTATAATAACAAAATTAATAAGATATCTAGAACTTGGACAACAATGAATTCAAGCGTACCTACTACTGTTTTTACATGTCCAGCCCCGTGTTATTACTTATAGCAAATACAGTGAGAAGCATTATTTACATAGTGCTGTTAGGAAAAGTGAGTTCAATCCATTCGAATATCAAAGTAAATAGGGCGCAATGTAGGTAAATGTGTGCGCATGGCTAAAACATTGTGTAATCGTGAGTGTGTAAGTAAATGATATAAGTGAAGTTATTCAAATATACTTGTACTTATCGAGAACGGGAGACTTTAAGTAGCGGGCGGGTCATTAAAAGCGGGATTTCGATGGATCTTAAGGCGTGACCGACATATATTAGTTACAATGATTCTGATGTCATTTCGCTTCATCATTCAGCGTCAACGCTTAGGGCAAGGAAAAGCATTTATCCCTCCAATGTGAAATTTCTTGTTTTATGCAATAAATGTTTCACAAATAATGCTCTCTCCTTTCCTGTCCGACACCTATGCCATTACTGGTTATTTGAGTATTTAATCTTGATAAATATCTAAAACTAACAAGAAACTGGAAACAGGGCAATGAAAGCGGTTAAAATGCTGTGATAAGAACCCTCCGTTACTTAGGTATAGAGTAATTAACGTAACCTTATAGATAACTAGCTTCAGCCCGCGACTTCGTCTGCATAGAATTATGATGATTGATAAAATATATCCTTATCCTTCCCCGGGTCTCAAACTATCTCCATTCGGTTCAGCGGTTTAAGCGTGAAGAGGTAATAGACTAGAATAGAGATTTATTAAAGAAATGTGTACAGAGAAATATCTGTACACATTTCTTTAATAAATGCACAATACCAATTTGTGATCATCCTGCTAATCCAAGTTATTTTTTAGGCCAAATAACACAGATTTATAAAATATAGTTAGTCATTTTGCTATCTTTCATTATATTAAATCTCACATAAAAAAATGAACCGTGTCAACAGCGATGCGTAATAAAATTTGGCATAAATTTGTACATATAAGCAAAATCAAACTCGGTTAGCCATTCAAGCATAGACATGCAAATTAAACTTAATTCGGTTACAGTTCCGATGTTCCATTACGATCCAATCCAATTACGATGTTCATTACGTTCAACTTCAATAACAAATAAACATGTTATTAGTTGTAAAATCTCATAATATGATTATGCATGTCTCACGGCTTACTAACTAGTGAGGGTATTCAAAGGGTAGTCTTTGAGGTTGGGCTTTGGTTTGAGCGATTTGTCTTTCTCATAATGATTTAGGAGGATTACCGTTGAGTTTTTCGGTACTTATGTAAGAAATATCATTAAATATTAACCACTAGCTTTTCAAAATTAATTTTTAACAAGCAGAAACGTCTGCGATCGATGCTATTAAGCTTAGAATAAATTTAAAAGTGGAAAAATTACTGCCTTGGGTGAGACTTGATCCAGAGGCCGTGAGTTCAAGTCTCACCCAAGGCAGTAATTTTTCCACTTTTAAATTTATTCTAAGCTTAATAGCATCGATCGCAGACGTTTCTGCTTGTTAAAAATTAATTTAGAATGGGTAGCACATCGTAACTGGTGAATTTCCAATATGACTTGGAACTCCGGTGGCCGTTTAAGAAGTGTAACACTCTTACGGTAGATGTCGCTAGGGTCCCCTAGACCCATATAGTGGGAAGATTTGCTGACTATGGATGAGGTCTTGGTTGGTGGCTCAGTTGGCAGAGCGCTGGAGTATCTATCCAGAGGCCGTGAGTTCAAGTCTCACCCAAGGCAGTAATTTTTCCACTTTTAAATTTATTCTAAGTTCACTAGCTTTTCAGTGAAGGAAAACATCGTGGAGAAACCTGCATACATCCGCGAAGAAATTCAAAGGTGTACGTATGTCAAGTTCCCTACCCGTATTGAGATTAGCGTGTATATGTATATGCTTAATTTCGACTGTCATGTTTCTTTTGATATTGTTGAGGAATGAAGAATATTTTTTATTATTGTATTGGGTCAGCATGGGCATTATAATAGCCCAAGCTCTCTCGCGCATGAGACGAGCCCTATGCCTAGGCAGTGGGAGTGGGACGTATATATATATATTTATAATCGAATTTAAACTGTCCTGAGACATACGAACATTAAACTAATTTTACGGTTGACAAAAGCATATAAAGTACTCTGCCTTGGAACCGACGTATGAGTTCATACCGGTGGCGGTGAAGACTGCAGGATCTTGGGGTGCGGAGGCTAAGGAGTTTGTGTGGCAATTGGGTCGGCGACTAAGAGAAAGGGTTGGCGATCCTCGCTCCGGATCGTATCTGGTCCAACAGATCTCCTTGGCAATTCAACGGGGCAACGCTGCCAGTGTCATGGGGACTTTTGAACCGGCTACGGTCCGAAGTGGGGACTTGGCCTAGTTTAATTTAGTGTTTAAGATTGACGAAGCCTGTAGCTGATTTATTGTTGTAAGCACTTGACGAAGCCTGCGTTGCTGATCATGAACTATGTGTTGTATATAATAAATTTAATACAATATTTAATATATATTTTACGGTTTAATAAAATTGATTTTGCCTTATAAATACCCAATAACAGTTAAGCGCAATCTACTCGTATAACTCAACGCATATCGCCTGAAAATCTCGGACAATAACAACACAAAGTCATGTAGATAGAAAAAGATTTAACACTTCACATAAATTCACTCTAATAACTCCCAGCTTAAAGAAACCCTTACAAATCCTTACTGTTCTGATAACGACAAGTGCCATTGACAAAATTGGAAAAATCTAGTCACCTCAAGTGCTGTGAAAACTAGGACGGTGCCGATGAATTGAAACTGCCTGAAGGGTTACTCTTGACTTACTTTACTTAAGTAAAACGCTGGTGTAGTCTGAATAGTACCTACAGTCCTAAGTCTACTGGGTGGTGGTATAATTGTGAAGTGAAATTCTTTATACCACGGATAACATACGAGTATCACGTTGATGACGAAAACTTACAGTTCGCCTGACAGAAAACAGATAGCGCTTGCAACTCCTGACATGTCATACGCGCGTTCCCGTTTCTTTAAAAAGTATAGATACATCTATATTCTATTTTATGGCCGTTCCATCGGTTTGCCGCGGTCTCTGTCACATTTCGCAAGAAAGAACGGGAAAGAGCATGCGCGCTAAGTATCCATTTAGATCGAATTTTGTCGATTTTTATTTATTTTAAAAACGTTACCCTACAATATCGAAATTCGAAAGCTATGAAATTACTATTTAAGTTAAGATTGTTTTTTCTTCTTTTTTGTTTATAGTATCACATAATAAATAACCGAGTAAAGTTGGATTAAAAGTCCGAGTTAGAGGTTACTTTGGGAATTAATTGTATCGAGCGAAGTGTCATAATTCGTGTATCGGAAACTATGATATTAAAGATAATATAGTCAAGAACTACATATATTTTTTCCACGTCTACGAATATCAACGTCTATATGCTGTCGCTTCTCGAGAATTTCTCGAGCATTTAAGAACATGCAAGACGGCTAAGTGAAAAGTGATGTAAAAGAATGTTTTCAATTATGGAAAACGGTGCTCAGCCACGAATGTCACAGTAAGCGGAACGTGCGCTTTCACGCGAAATGTAGGGATAAAAGGTTGTGGAAAAATGCGTAGTGACAGTGTTTTATTTACAAGCTGCGTGGCATTGATTGTACTGGAATGCTTTTATTTTTTAGCGATGAAAAAAGAGGTGTCAATTTAATATGTTGCATTGGGGTAACTTCGAAAGCGGGATAATTTTGAAAATGGCACATCTACCTATGTAAAAAATATCCGATATCGTTTAGTTTTTTAAATGTGGCCATACTTTGTTTTCATGTTATGTCATGTCATACGTCAAAGTTGTGAAGTGAGGTTATGTAGATTTCAATGCCGCTTTAAATAATCGCCGTTATAATTGTTAATTGTTATTGAGAAAGTAGTGACGGAAGCAGGAATGAATTTTAAATGACGTTTCATTTAGGAGAGAGAGGAGAATAAAAAATAAAGATTATGTATCGACTTTATTTAAGTTAAACAAAATAAAACTTAAATAAAATTGTTTAACCCCGTTACCTGTAGAGTGAAGCAAGGCTGCGTCCTAGCGCCAACACTCTTTGCTCGCTACTGTGGATGTCCGTGAATTCTTGCAGAGGCAGAGCTCAACGAATGGAATTTGCATCCGTTTCCGCACTGACGGTAGTATTTTCAACTTGGCCAGATTTAACTCGCACTAAAGTCTCGTACGCTGTAATCACCGAGATCGTGTATGCGCCGTCATCGTCATACATCCGACTTTAGAGAATTATATTCTGCCATGGATTTATTCCCCAGAGTACTTCAAAGTCTTCCCTATGAAACTCTATATTACGTCAAGTAAAAAAAGTTTAGTAAGAATTAGAAAACAAGCTTAAGTTGATCGTCATAACAGGAAAATATAATAATTTGGTCAAGTATGAGTCAGACTGGATATTAAATAATGTTTTGATGGAAAAACGGCTGATAAAAGTATAGAATAGTTAATAACGGGCAGGTAGAAAACGAACCCTTAAAATAAATAACAGTTAACTATAAAAATACAGTTCGCCTTTATATGTATACACTCAAAATAGATCTATAAATTAGTAACAGCTAAGTTTTAAAATTAATAAAGAACAATACCAAGGCTCAAAATGGTGGATCAAATTTATAAAAACTTTCTATAGTAACATGGATTTCCTGTATGTTTAAGGGGTGAAATACATTTGATTAACTATGAAAGGAGCAAGGTATATCTACAGAAACAACTCCCACTAACAACTTTACTGTAATAATAACAAACTTTAACTCGATTCCCTAACAAACATCCTGAAATATAATTGAATATTCCCATACAAAAGTTCCCTTGTTATATTGGCAGACAAGTTAATCAAAGCCTCCCTACGGTCCTGACCTATCTCGCTCACCCATCTATAAGGGTACATGAAGTTCATTATACGTAAAAATATTTCAGAATGCCCGGTCCCCGGTCCCTTGTTGGGCGCCACTTTTTGGAATATATTTGAATATTGTGCAAAATTAATTATGTAAAAATTGTTAAGGTTCCCAACAAACTGTTTATTGATTATTTCAAAAATAACACAAGATCTTGGGTATTTGATGATTTTAACGTACCTATTTAAATAAACACAACGCTTTGAAGAGGATTTAATTAATATAAAATATAAATATTGAATTATATTTAAAAAAAAGATATTCATTGCTACTGACAGATTTATCATTGAAGCATTTAAAATATAAAAAAAATTTCAAGCCCACGTTTGGGCGCCAACTTTAGGTGCATTGCAGAAACATTTCAGAAGACGAAGTTGATGGATCTTTTTGAAACTATCACGGGTTCTTATACTACACGTACACACTCACTACTTATAAAAATATGTGTTTATTTTTTATGCAATTCATGAAAAGGACATAAGCAAACCTGTATGTAGGGAACCAGAAGAAATTTAAACGTTATACCAGTTGCTGATGTTGATGATATTGACTTATTTATAGTGTTTATATAGCTCAGTCCTGTTTTATAATAAATCTCTTTCTTCCTCGCGTTATCCCGACATGCCACGGCTCATGGGAGCCGGAGTCCGCTTGACAACTAATCCAAAGAATTGACGCAGGCACTAGTTTTTATTAAAGCGACTGCCATCTGACCTTCCAACCCAGAGGGAAAACTAGACCTAATTGGGATTAATCCTGTTTCCTCACTGGTAGGAGCCGAGGTTTGAACCCGCGATCTCCGGATTGAAAGTCGCACGCTCGTACCGCACTTCTGTTCTATCTGTTTTATAATTAATAATGTGTAAAAATCGTGAAAGTTTAGTGAGTCACGTAATATGTATCCTCCAGATATGATTTACTTATACAGCAGCAGTAGCGACGAGATATTTGAAGATTATAAGACATCAATCTAGATAAACAGCAATTTAGTAAAAACAATTTTGCGAAGGGAGCTTACAGGTCATATTAATAATTATATTCGTAGATCGTTCTGGCTGTGAAAATGTATGGGTCAAATTGCATCGAATCACTTCCAATACTTTAGTATACGTAAGTGAATTAACACATTTATTTTCTTTCGATCCGTCTGCTCGTTTGCCTCCTATATCATAAAAAAGTAGCACCCAAATAAGCGATAAACGGGCCAAAACAAGTCCAAGATTTTCATTCCATACAGCAGTTTCCAAAGAAAACCAAGAAATTGGGTCACATATTGAATCGCACTACCCGTTGTAATGAAATAAACATAAACACAATCCAATATGCTTAACGCAGCCTTTCCATTTCCCGCTCCGATACAAAATATAAGTGACGGAATTTCAGACAATGTGCGTCCCGATATTCACTGTCATTTTATGCCGAGTAATTGCTACTTCATTTGAAATGTTTCTGTCTTTATTTATTTCATCCATTTATTAAACGAAATGTCCTACTTTAAATATTTAAGTTGCAGTTGTCTGCTGTCTGTAAGTATCGCTGATTTTGTGAAAACGTTAAATTTAATGGCCATTACCTCCGCTATGAAAAAAATGGCGAACAAATTATTCACTGAAAAATTCTATACCTTTCCGCACTTTGCAGTGCTAATTACTCAGTAAGAACCAACTTTTGGCGACATTAAAAACGCTTACGCTAAAAGTGCCAAAAATTCGTTATCCGCTTTTTGCTGAGCTCATTCTAACATTTTCCACTCAAGCGAGTTTAAAGCAGCAATTCCTATTCTCAGCATCTTTTTCGTTTCCTTTTTGTATACGCCTGTCAAATATTGGCCGGCTCGCCAGAGGCTTTTAGAGTTAGATCGAACTAGTGTTGGTGAGGAATTGAGTCTTATAAGTCTAATTAAATCTGGCCTTGAATTCTTTGAAATTGCGCATAAAAGCCGTACGAAGCTTTGTAGTAAGTCGTAACGATTATTCAAAAAGGACTAGAATAAGTTCATTTATTAAATCTGGTGGTTAGAATTTGATTTAACTTTGACTGACTGAAAAACTTTAATCCTTGTTTTTTGTATATCAAATATAATGAACTTGTGCAAGCGTTCCTTTGTCAAAAACCGGTTATATGATATAATTTCTAGTTATTTAAGGGAGGTATTATTCTCACGAAAGCCATGAAAACCAACTTGGACAAAAGTGCAGACAAGAAAGTAACAGCGTTCGGATCGCTGCATGAATTACCCAGTCTAAATAAACTGTATTGAGTTTAACGTGATTTAACAGGTAACAACCTCAATTAGTCTAAACTTTAACAGAACTAAATTGAATAGGGCAGGTCCAGTTTTCCCACCTTGATAATAGTACGTTTCGGTAACAAGCCCAATCACGTGCGGTGAGGTTTGGTACGTGCTTCCTCGCTAATACTGTGGGAGGGGTTAACCCGCAAATGCATAGTGATATATGACCATGATATTTTGGTGGTTTAGCTGCAAGGGAACAAATGGACAGTGTTAAATGTAATGTAATGCGTGTAATGTAGTGTGAAATGTAATTTAATGCGATTTCTGTGTTTAGTCTGGTAACAACGTTATGTAGAATGTGTAGTCGAATATGTATGCGACAGTATGGTAACTTTATAGAGAAAAGTCCCGCTTCTTATTGGACTACAATATTTGAGGATAACATGTATGTATAACACATCAGACCTGTTTTATTTACTTCAATTTATAAATAAAGATAAATAATGATATCGTATACCTAAAGTAATATAAATTATGTGAAGCGAACATATTTCAGATATCAAGTATACGTCAAACATGCAATGGTGCAATCATTTGTAACTTTTAACCTTTATGACCCATACCTAGTTCGTTTTTACTCCGTACGTGGTTAAGCGATTTAGGAATTATGCCTTCTTTGCGCAATTTCAATTTCCAAAGCAAACAACTGTCCATTAAGATAATCTGATTTACTATAGATTTTCTACTTGAAACATAACCCTTTTTTTCAAATATGTTTTATTTTGCACTATATAAATAGGTTTTTTTTTTCGGTATCAATTTTCGATACAGAAAAAAGTTGTATCGGGAAAATCTCAAATGATTTTGCCGAATTGAACAACGAATCCCTATAGAATGGAAATGGCAAGAATCATTACGCCATTCCATATATAAGGTGCAAATCCCAACGAGCGTTGAATTCATCTTAAAATATTACAATCCATAGCGAATTCAGTACGAACGGAGAAAAGGAAATATTTGCATCAACGACTATAGAAATTGAATTGGCGATTCTTTGAGAGCTTTTATTTTTTTCTGTCAGCGATTTCCGAGCTACCTATTCGGAGGTTATCAAACGTCATCAACCGATTCTAGATCTTTTTGCAGCTGATCGAATGACGTTCCTCAGACCGGAATGTTTAAAACGTTAATGCTGTACGAAGCAGAGGCAATCAGAAAAGGAAATGGCTAGTTCGACTGAATGGGTTCATCTTATACTTGGGAGTAGATATTTAAAATTTCAATTTTACGTAAGGTTGTAGATAGAAAAAACGGGGAGACTGCGCCAAGGACGGGCCACAGTAGACCTTCCACCTCGCACCGCAGCCTGCGGTACCTATGCGGAGCTTAATATAACTTCTGCATCGCAGAAGGCTCGGCCTCTCGCCAGGGCAAGCCCCGTCGTTTTGCCTAAACACCCGTAGATTCGAGCCCGATCTCTGCTTTCCTGCAGTTTGGCCCTCGGCCTCGCAAAAATTTAAAATAGGTCGAGCATCGGATTGACCCTTTCATACTCCCTTATCTCCGGTATGCAAGTTTTACTTGTGACATACCTATCGCGCACATTCAAGTAACGAAATAGTAATTTAAACGTAAAAAAATTGCAATAAATTAATAAAATTTCCTTTTTTGGGTTAAAAATCGAATTGAAAATAAATTTGAGTTTTATACATCACACATACTAAATTTATCAGCCTAAGAAATAAAAAGTGGATATCACGCTCACATTTAAAAGCAGTTACCAAATTGTTTAAATCAGTGAGCTATATGTATTCTGCAAGCTATTGGGACTTGGGACTTTATTACAGCGCCTCAAAAGGCACTTGCTTTCCAATAGAAAGGAACAAGAGAAACAAAATACTTGCGGAAATCAAACCAACCCTAAACGACGGTTTGACCTACAAACCAAGGGTGTTCTTAACATTGCTTATTGGGCTCAAGCGAGCATTCATATCGGTAGGACCAGTGTGAGTGAAAATAAACAACCAACCACTGCACTATACGTCGGGATGTATTAAAAATTCAATATACGCGATATAATCCGTTTTAATAGTTTTATTTCATAAGTGTCCCACTGACACAACGTTAGGCACAAGCCTGTCCTCGTAACTCTCATAAGATGGGTTGGGCTATATTAGCCGGCACATTTCGGATAGGACTTTACTCATTTGAATTTCTTCATATATGATGAGGGTTTAATGATATTGCACCGCCGCGCATCGAAATTGTGGCTCATGCTAAAACGGTCCGGGTCCGGGTCGAAGATTCTGACACTTCGTTTCCATGGCGGATAATCGGTGATCACGTGATGCTTTCTATATAAAAAAAGTTTGTGCGTGTAAAAAAAACTGAGTTACCCTCTACTCGCGCCTAAAGAAGTTTTACTTCAAAAACTGAAGTGTCGATCTCCTCGGCTCAAACCCGAACCGTTTCCTAGTGCCGTGCGCTTGGCTGCGTTGGAAAGCGATTGCGTTAGGAACAACAAAACTGAAAGCGGTTTCAAGTAGCCACGTCCCACTCCCGGGATTAGGTCTTTGCTTGATTAACTTTGATATTTGAATGCTGCTGGCATTGTTTGTGGACCCCACAACTTTGTGTTTGTCCAAGCAAAAACAAGCTCAACTATAACAGGAACATTTATTAATGTTAAAATAGGAAGATTGGGTCGTGTATAAATTTTGGTAATAAATTGTCTTTTCTGTTTGTTAAGGATTTAGTGAGAGACCACAGCTTTACTACGACCGCAACCTTCGAACACCTATAATAAACAAGACGATTTTGTTACCTTTAACCATACTCTGAGAGAACCCCACATACGTGGAAAAAAACAGTAGTTTCAAACATTTCGGCTAATCATATTAAGTATGTCAATGTTTTGCACGGAACAGCTGACTGTTTTTCACCCTTCGATAATTGACACACACCCGTCAAAATATGATTGAATGAACTTTGTATACATATATGGTTTAAATTTCAACTCGATACCTTCGCGCGTTCCCGAGATAAACGATCCCGGACAGACAGACGAACTGAAGGACGGACGGACAGACGGATGGACGGACGGACAGACGGACAGACGAACAGACGGACAGACGGACGAATGGACAACAAAGTGATACTATAAGGGTTCCGTTTTTGCCTTTTGAGGTAAGGAACCCTAAAAACTCACACACATACACTAATAAAGGGGGCACGCATTAAAATCAGAATTCCCCAG
Organism: Cydia strobilella; assembly: GCF_947568885.1. NCBI lineage: Eukaryota > Metazoa > Arthropoda > Insecta > Lepidoptera > Tortricidae > Cydia > Cydia strobilella. The sequence continues at coordinate 26,803,852 of NC_086042.1, forward strand.
GTAATCGGATTAGGTAGAGATGACAGACTTTACGCTTCAGTTTATAAATATAACGGTAATGTAACCCTTTTTTTTCAATTTCATTTTCTATCGAGCGAACCTTGTCTAATCGCGTAAGCATTCAGTTAATGTTAAGGTACCGATCGGATTCGGACTTTACCAGCATAATTACGGCAGTATTGCAGCTCGACATTACTGCCGACTGTATTGCTGCCGCCATTGTCAAAACTCCGGGCAACAACATCGATTTTTACATTTGCGGCAGCAACGCAGTCAGCAATGCTGCAGCCGTAATGCTGGTGTAGTCTGAATCCGAACAGTACCTTTGATGTTAAATTGCCAAACTACCGACATTAGGTACATAAAGTTTGCTAAATCAATCAAAAAATAGGTCTTGGCATGTCGCCCACATATCTATTTAGATATATATATATGTAGTACATGTAAACTAATCCTCTGTACCTAACAGAATTTTCATCGTTCTAGTAGTTACCTTTAATCTTTTTCCTCTACGGATACCTAGCTAATCTCTAAACATGTCCACCGAGCCTCTTCCAGTCTACAATCCTATTACGTCCCTGTCGTTGCACCGTCGCACCGGTCCAAAGCCTAAGTCCTTTGAATTGCTTCGTATGCTGCCTACAATATATTGTAAAGGCATAGGTACACGTATTGTGTCTCGCTGTATTCATAGTGAGCCGAAATACGAGTCTTGCAATGCTTGTAGGAGGATTTCAAAGTCGACATTAATATAAATATGTAGGTTTACACAATTGTAATTATACGTTTTCCCTTCCTTGGCTTTATGTTTAGTATGTGTTGTCGTGAAGAGTAGTTTTGTACCTTACAGACACATTAACCCATTCACGACACATTGTCGTTATGCCTCTACGAAGCATAACTGGATAACTATTATATCGTTATTTATTATTTATTAATAATTAATTAGGTAAGTACTAACTTTCAACTATTTCATTATTTTCCACTGTTTTTTTGTTGACGTGATCTGGTCCTGGCAGAAAATCAGCTTAATACTGAGCCAGAACCTTTTGACGCACACAGGATTATTATTTGTATGAAACAATATTTATATGATTTTTTTTCCTATTTTTCTATTATGTAAAAAATTGTGTGACTTTTATTTGTTGTTGTAATGTACCTATGTCATTTTTGTATTTGAATATTTTGTGTGTATTGTGGCAAACAAATAAACAGTTTATCTATCTATCTATCTATCTATCTATATATATATATATATATATATATATATATATATATATATCCTCTACTCGCTATACGAACGTAGCTGATTAGAGAAAACTTTTCATTAGGCATATGAATAGAAAATATCAAGAAATCAACTATAAAAAGGGACCTTTAAATTGATATTTTTGTATAGCGATACTGCTTCTTAAAACTTCTCTACACCACACCAAAATAAATATAACTCTTTGACCACACTATCACACATCAAAGCAATAAACCAAAAAAAAAAAAAAATGCACTATATTGAAGACTGATTTATTATTTAACTCTCAAGAGTACTAAAACTACGCAGATAAGCCAAAATGTAAGTAAAACAGAAATGAATGCTTTATAACCTTGTACATAAAAAAAATCTATTTGCGCGTGTACCATTCGCAAAACGGCACGAACGCCGTCATTTTAGCCCCGTATGAATAAAACATTGGCATATTTCGGCATCGACGGTTTTTCGACTTTGGTTTACTGATTTAAGTTTTTCTACGTTGTCCGGAACTTATGGGAGCGGAAAATTAAATCCTGACCAATGTAACTTTTAGGGAATCTGTCGTATTTCTAGGGAAAACATTTTGATTCTTATTTTATTAACTGGATTTGTTACTGTGTCATCTAGTCGCTTTTCGTTAGTTCAAGACTCGCGGAAATTAAATTGTAATTTAATTTCGGAATTCGAAAAATTTTTTTGGATATCCAGTCAATTCTTTAGGTGGGAAATCAGTATTCGAATTAATTTTATAATATATATTTTTACTTAAATAGGCACCAACGTATATTGTATTATAAATAAAAAAATATAAAATAATCTTTATTGCAACTTTAAGTTATTACATAACATTTTAACATTGTTACCTTAAATTAGAGAAAGAAACATAATGAAACTATGTACGCGCGCGTGAGTGAGTATTATGTGTGTGTTTTTGTGTGTTTACACGTGTGTGTGTCAGGTTATTTTGGATTATACTAGAACACGCTTCGCTTTATTATGTAAAACTTTACATGTACGACCTTCTAGGCTATCGCTCACTTTATACTTAGCCTAATCGTTGAGCCGTCCTTCGATAGGAAATGAATAGTGTATTGCTAAATGTGAGTATCGATTAGCTTACTCTAAATAGACTGGCTATAGGCGTTAATTTTGCATAGAGACCTTGCGTTATGTCGTTCAATTTGTTGTAGACGATATTTAAAGTGTACGAGTATAGTTATCATTACACTTCTTTCATATTATGTACCTACATGAGGTTGAAAGTTATTATTTACTTCAACGGCACTTAGTCCCGTACCTTTCCTACTTAAACTTTATAGTTAAGGTGTAGTAACGTGGGATAAGACTATCACTTGTATGGAATACTCATACTGTTTGTCTTGCCCCGAGCAAAATGAACTATGTTAGTCGTACCCCGTTACCTTACCTCAGATGTTTCGAGGACGTCATTGTCCCCGTGGTCTCGGAGAAAGCCTGGCTTGACATCAACATCTTCTAGCTGCGCGATAATTTCGAACTACCCGCACTTAGTCTCGTAACGTCTCGTATTTCAAAAATGTCAATTCGCCGTTTTCAACATGACTAACATGAGTATTTTCAAGTGACGAAATCGAGCGCTCGAAATTCAAAAATCGCCCCCCTGATAGATTGCTGTCGTGTCTAAAATTTATCTTTCGTTTCTGTGAAAAACGTGTTCAGAAATAAATTAAAAGTGGAAAAATTCACTGTCTTGGGTGGGACTTGAACCCACGACCACTGGATTACTAGTAGTGCTCTGAGCCACCAAGACCGTACCCAATGCAGCGAATTTCCACCATATATGAGCCACTAGGGAGGCTATTTTGTTCGCAGACGTTTCTGCTTAATATAAAAATTAATTTACGTGCTCAGAATTTTATTAGTCAGGGTCAGAACGGATAAATAAAAGTCCAGGAAAGCCGGAAATAAAGGATCCATTCCCGGGATCCCAAACAATTTCTAAATATTTTGCAACAAAACTTTCATGAGAAATACAGATTCTAAAGCTTAAATATTACACTGTATTTGAGGAGCAAACGTAAAAAGAATATAAAAGATGCAGTTTTGCGCAGACTGTCGTCTTGGATTTATTCCGTCCTCATTCAGAGCTTTCATTCCTACCACTAGATGTACAAGGGTGGGTGTAAAATATTCTTAAAAACCAGTGTAAGTAAGGCCTCTGATAACGCGAAGTTATTACGGATAGCAAGGCCAAATTACCTAGATTTTAAGATAAATGGCCGGATCGTGCAATGAGAAGATACGGTGAAACTTGTGGCATACGTCCTACTTTCCAGAATGTTTGTACGTTCATTAAAAATTTATGTATCACTTGATGTTTTAGCGCTGGCAATTTCACACTGTTTTTAGCAGTTGCTGTCATTGCAAAGGTTGTGAAAGCCGTGGTGACTTTTAGTAGTGAAAGAAAACTTGCACTGTATGTCAATGTTTTACAGAATACTTTATTAACCATTCTTGTGAGATTTTTTTTAATTAAAAATTGAGCGATGTTTTTTTAACATGTACCTATCAGCTGTTAAGAGTAGAATGTTTGATATGTAGATGAAAGCTGTAAATATTGCGATCGACATTCATATGTTTTACATATTCTTTGAAGGACGTGAAAGTGCGTATTTGGTGGTCAGATAGTACCCTAATGGCCTAAAAGAAACAGGAAATGGGCTTTGCATGAGGTATGCGGGCTCTGTTATCAGCCGCCTAGAGGTAATTTGTAACAAATTACTTCATTCCCAACAACGGGTACAAAATTATTTGTTTCCTAATCGTAGTTATAAATAATTAAATTCCTCTATTTTCTGTTGCTGAATAAAGATGGCTCATCATCTTCCTCGCGTTATCCCGGCATTTTGCCACGGCTCATGCCGGGATGCCCATGGGGTCCGCTTGACAACTAATCCTAAGAATTGGCGTATGCACTAGTTTTTACGAAAGCGACTGCCATCTGACCTTCCAACCCAGAGGGGAATATAGGCCTTATTGGGATTAGTCCGGTTTCCTCACGATGTTTTCCTTCACCGAAAAGCGACTGGTAATATCAAATGATATTTCGTACATAAGTTCCGAAAAACTCATTGGTACGAGCTGGGGTTCGAACCCGCGACCTTCGGATTGAAAGTCGCACGCTCTTACCGCTAGGCCACCAGGGCTTAATTTTTAAAGATGGCCCATTTAGAGGATCTAACACGCGTAGTTTGCTTCTACAGCCATGCTGAATAAAAATGGCTGTAGAAGCAAACTACGCGTGTTAAATCCTCTAAATGGGCCGTCTTTAAAAAATAAGCCTTTAATGAAAAATAATAATATTCTGCAGAAAAACAATATTTAAATACAATTATTAACATTTAAATAAAATGTATATTATAATAATGCTGTGATATTTTCTTATATATTGTAAGTATTTTATTTATATATGTTGTGTTAGGTACTTTTCATATAAACTTTTTCTCTTTCATTCCAGAATGTTCGCACACGATCGCATCAACAGATAACAGTAAAAATGACCATAAACTTGAGTGGGAAAAAACTGTGACATTTCAAAACAATCGTGCCAAAACAATGTTTTGCTGCAAAGAACTGAAACTACTCTACGCCACTATTGTTCTGTTACTCGAAGCTGAGTTGCTGGTGAACACAGGTGCTATGGAGTCGAAGCGGTCTTCCTTGTTGGCGCAAAACGCCGATGAATTGAAATCTTTGGAACTATGTATTAGTAGGAATCAGCAGAGGCTGGGTAGTGTTTTTGGGAATTATACGAGACATCACAAAAAAGGTAAGTCACTTACTTAACCCTTTATAAGGCTTAAGGGTGTCAGGAATTATGCTAACTTGAACCCCATCACTTTGAAATAAAGATCAAAATCATGTGGAAAATATTTTATTTCTGCCTTATAAAGGCTTGAATAAAATAACCCCCTTAGCGCCTCCTCCTCATGGATTCCATGAGGAATTGAGGGAACTGCTCACCTCTTATATGCATACTTCTAACATTTTTTGTTTATTTTTTATCTAACAACCAAGAATTTGCATTTAAATAGTAGTGTGAAATGGAGGAAATGGAATTGATCATGAAAACCATAAACAAAAGTTTTTTTTTTATGTCATGAGGCTAATTGTGATTGTTATGAGATGCACTACGATTGTTATAATTTAAATGGCGTTTCTAACTGCTTTATGAAATCGGTTTTTTTCTTTTAAAGATTAATAAATTCCTGACCCAAATACTGAGCATAATGACTGTTTAACGAAATTATTCACCTAATCATATAAGCAATCACATCAAATTTATTATTAACGCACCGTAGTCATCAAAAAGAGCATTAAAACCAAGAATAACCATCAAACGAACATTAACGTTGCTGCAGTACATCTAAGCGTTTGATTACCTCCGTCTCTCGTAATACGCAATGCAGTACTTTTGTCGTTATGGCGTTTACAAGCTGCGGCGGAAATTGGTGTCTTTTGTAGAATTTTATTGTAGGAAAAGATTTTGTATCAGGAACTTGTTTATTTTTAGCTTGATGGCTATGTTTCCTGGTGAACAGTAGGATATTCTCAGTGAATCACTTCAGAAATTTTTTTCCTCGATCCTTACGAACGAGTTAAACTCCGCCTCGCATAGAGATTACCAATTACGATGCATTTAGGATTATTTATGTTAATAATGAAAAGGGTAAAAAAAATATTGTTGTTATCTAGGCTAAGCTTCACCTCCCCATGAACATAACCAATTAGGATGCATTTTGGATTACTTATCTTAGTTTGCAAATGCCAGCCGTCACAAAGACAATGGACGGCAATAAACTTTACCTGAGCTAACCTTTTTCTTTCAGCACCCACATTTTCAAGTGCCATGCTATTGATCATCACTTTTATGATATCGCCTGACGTTTAAACGATTTTTGGCCTTAAGGTGATTCAATGGGAATGTCCCCGATTTTACCTATGGGTCAAAAGGGCAGTTGTAGCATATTAGTTCGATGTTTTGATTACTAGAGCCCGTCTAAACTAACTTTTCACCGACTTGGACAGAACAGTGTCATATTTTCATAAAAAAATTGCATTAATTATGACATGGCCACACTTTGTCATTGAAAATTCTATGCAGAATCAGTCGGACTCTATTTATTACATAATATTCACTTATAACTCAGTTAAATTTTGCTTTTCTTAAATGTTTGATGGTATGGTGGTGTCATTGGCACACATTGGCCTTCCAGAGAAGAGTTGGAAGGTTTAACAATAACAACTATTTAAATTTTTTATCCAGTTCTAACAGGAAGTGATTCACAATATGACAGGATATTTTATTTATTTAAGTAGGTATTCTCCAATTTCACGAAGATCCTGGAGCGATATAAAAATTATATTTTTTTGTTTTGAAGGATTTACAGAATTGAGATCCTCCTACTTCGAGAAGTCGAGTAAAAATCTTCTCGAGGCAGAGGTGTAGGGTTAGAGCCAGTGTAGCTTTATTTGGAGTTCATAAGCGCATTATAATAAATATGCCTACTTAAATAATGAAATATATTTATCTTAAAACATGCTATTTTGTTATAAATTACATTAAATTTTCAATGAAAACCGCGGAATTAACCGTATAAAAAATAGACGTTTTAATTATAAATTAATATGTATATGAAAATATATATTTAAAATCCCCGCAGATTACCTATGATTTGAATTCAAATTTAATGTGACCACATCAAAGGAGCTAAATAGGCATAATTCCATTGTTTACTTTCCTCAAATCGAATATGGATCTAGAAAAGCTTTGAAAGATTAATTAAATTTCAAGTTCTGATGTTTATAAAGCTTTGTTCATTCAGTCATTTGATGTACCTAGATAATTTTGTGTCTGCCATACTCGGTCAGTTTTCAATTTTTTTATTGATCCCAATATTTTTTTGCTCCTTTCTCTTCTTTATATTTAATTTTCTACTTTTGCTTTGCCCTAGTCGGGTAAAACTAACTAGGTATATTCCTATCCAGAAAATATATACCTAGTGTATTTCACGAAATGGCGGCGTTATCTCGTTTATGTTATATTAGAAGTTTAATGGCTTTAAGTTACTTTTATGCACGTGGCTCCCTACCTTTTCAAGAAATCATATTTACCCTGACACAAAGAAAAAAGAATGTTAACCCAATAAACCTTTTTCAACAGGTCACAGAAGAAGAACAACCACCACAACACAAACAACAGTCATCTACACGACGGCTGTGGACAATGAGGACGACCTTACCAACCCCTTCACCACCAGCGAAACCCTCACCACCCCCCACCCCAAACTACCTAAACCTCAAAGGCTATCTTCATACAAAGACTACGATGTACATATAGATAAAAATGCAATTGAAGATGAAATAAGTGAGATTATAGAAGGTTATAAGCACCATGAGAAATTTACAGAGCTAGATGAAACATCATTAGCTAAATCTTTTAGTAAAGTTAAGAAAATGTACAGAGATTCTGCGGGGTCGGCCGCTAATAAGTTAAGTGGGAAGGTTGGAAAGACGGGTATATTTTTGACTGAGAATTGTACAACTGTTATAGCACAGATAGGAACTACAGCTGTTTTACACTGTGAAGTTAGCGATATCACAGAGAACACGGTAAGCATTTTTATATATTTTGTCTTATATGTTTCGATACTTATATTTTCCCGAACATTTTTGAGCCAAAATGAAATCTACTCTTTGAGTTGACTTATGAATTCACCTAAAACTAACCCGAATTTAACAACTGTCTCTTTTGTAACCATAGCTTGTTATAGTAGTAATTAAATCATCTTCATTTGGAACTATCAACCTACATTTACGATTTCCACTATAATCAAAGTTAAATTTTAATCCATTTGACTTTTACAGTTTCTTCAGAAAGTTTAAATTATCATTTGAAATTTAAATTATATGCTGCAAGGACGACAGTAACAACTTAATAGTAGACTCCAGGAAGTGCTTATAATTAAAGTAGACATAAATAATAGTGTGTTATCTATGTAGGTCTAAACTTTACTTTTAAATACTTCAGTATTTTATTCAGCCTTTTTTTTCTTTGCCTTTCAAAAATTCTGTAGTCCTTAAAATTAAGTAGTACTCACAGTAGGTACCTAAGTCATTTTTCGGAATAGTAGTTCAAAATACTTTTATAATTTTTAGCACGGCTATCGCGAGTTGGCATTTACGCTAGCGACTGCGTGAACTCAATCGCCTCTCTATCGCACCAATACATCAGTGCGAGCGAGATGGACTTTTTTTTGGATGGATATTGATCTTTTACACAGTGTTCATATAAACTCATCATCTTCCTCGCGTTGTCCCGGCTTTTTCTCCACGGCTCATGGGAGCCTGGGGTCCGCTTTGCGACACAACACATACCAATAATTGGCGTAGGCACTAGTTTTTACGAAAGCTACCGCCATCTGATCTTCCAACGTAGAAGGGAAACTAGGCCTTATTTTTATTAGCCCGTTTTCCTCGCAATGTTTTCCTTCACCGAAAAGCAACTACGAGTTGCAAATATCAAATGATACATCGTACCTACATAGTTTCCGAAAAACTCATCGGTACGAGCCGGGGTTTGAACTTGCGACCTCGGGATTGAAAGTCGCACGTTCTCACAGCTAGGCTACCAGCGGTTTTCTTTCATATAACTGGTGCGTGCAAAAAGTTCTGCCAGCTATTTTTAAATTTCGATTGCCTCTTTAGGAATTTTCTTTCCAATAGTTAATTGTTGCCGATCTCCAAAACCGTTCTAATAGATTTTGTATAACGTTAAGAATTTACCGAAATCCCTTTTTCAGGTAACGTGGATAAGAAAAAAAGACTATTCCTTGTTATCAGTGGGGCTGGTTACATACAGCGCAGACAACCGATTCTTTTCTGCCCATGGCCGACATGTGAAGGTAAGCCCTGTCCATAGATTACTTACTGTCCCCGCGCGAATTCCGTGCACGGCTGAGGAATGTTAGGAATGTTGGGCGTCATGACAGAGTAGTGTCATTTTGTACGTACGGGCGCGGCGCACACCCTCCCACTTCCTCGACCTCCGAATGCACGGAATTGGCGCGCGGACAATACATGATGGCACACATAAGATAACTTAGCATTTCATCAGTGACTACCAAGTTTTGAGTACACGATATATTTTTAAGTTAATTACCTATACGACCATGTTTTTCGCAAGAAGCTTGACAGGTCGACAGGTTGCTCCGATGACAGCCGCGCTGTCAGCTAGGGTACATAACGTACAGAAAACTAGCTTACACTTCCAAGCCATAGCTGCGTAGCTAAATTTGGTTAGCCACTGTTATTATTAGAACTAAAATTTCAATTGAGAGTAATTAACACTACAGGACATAGGCTATAATGGGTCTCTTTTGCGACTTGTATTGTACGGTACGTAAGTTACAAACTAGTGGCTCTGTGAGCTGTAGACTTCGCGAGATTAAAATGACAAAAAAAAAAACATTTTTTAGGGCTAGTTAAATAAAAGCTTGTAAAAATGAAACGAATACGCTTAGTCCGCCCTTAATCAATCAATAATACAAAAAAATCATTTTTTTTTTTCAAAAAAAAAAACGAATTTTAAGTGTAAAAAAAATACAAAAGTTTATGTCCCAGTATACAATAACTGGGGATCGAACCAGGGACCTCCCTACTTTAAAGCGAATGTTTGCAAAATGCGCCATGATAGCTCTTAGCTTACTTATTGCTGTGTCGCGAAGACCCAAGTGGATCTTGGCCTCCGACATCAAAGACCGCCATGCTACTCTGTCCAAAGCCGTTTCTGTCCAGTCGACGGCGCCGAGTTCGCTGAGGGCTTTCTGCACTTTGTTTCTCCACCCAAGCTGATGTAATTTGGCTACTTATTATCGAGTATAAACTAAATATCTAAATAAGCAGCCATACAAATTTTCTGCAGTTTTTGCCATTTACTCTATAAACATGTCTTAAAAAGAAATAAACTCAATACGACTATTTTACCTATGTAACCTTACTTTTGAGTGGCATTAACGTGAGGCACTTCATTCGGTTCTTGTCTGTTTGTCTGATTTAATATCTTGTCTTTTTTTTAATTATATAACAATTCAAGTCTTGGATAGTTAATAATTATCTCTGGATAATTTGATGATCTTTTTTATTATTATATACATTTTATCTCTGACATCTAGAGACTTTTACATTTCTAAACAATTTTAGTACTTCTGTTGTTTGTATATTTTTTATTAGTTTTTTTTTGTGTAATTTGACATTTATATTTATGTAATTGTTTTTTGTAATTTTGGGTTAATTTTATTGTTTGTAAAAATTGACATGTAAAAGTGCCCCTGTGGCCTATTTGCTGAATAAATGTTTGATGTTTGATGTTTAAGGCGCTAGCTATCACGACTCGGCCATTTTGAAAAATTTCTAAAAACCGGATAGACAATTTTTTTTATTTAATCATAGAATCTGGTCACAAAATTTCACCAGAATCGGTTGAGAATTAATTGCAACCTGTAGAGGAGAACATCCGGACATACGAAAGCAAAATGCCAGTCAAAACGTAGACCTTCGCTACGCTTCGGTCAATAAAATATTTTTTAGGTGAACAAGGTAAAAAGTGTAAAAGGATTTTCTTTTTCTTCTGTAGTGTTTTTCAAGTAAAAACTTCTATTTTTTTCTGACCACAAGTGTTCGTAACAAAAAAAAACCTTTTATAATGCGGAGTCTATTGGAGGTAGCTTGGCACTTACTGATTATTCCAACCACAACGAAGCCATTGGTAACAAACCAATAAAGATCTGACCTTAACTTTACTAACATATATGTGTGTCTAGAGGTCACAATAAAATTGTTTATCTTCGTAAAGGAGAAAAATAACAGTCATGTAATGCGGGAAACAAAGATAAGTGAGGGATTCGGAAAATAAATGGTCCTAAGATACGAGTACGCTGAGCACGCTGGTAATGACATTTTTTGTTTAAGGGTATCGATTGGTGCTCAAGTGTATGGCTAATATATGCTGTTAGGACAAGGACTGTGAAATTCAGATTATGGTCCGTCTGTCCATCTCTCTGTCACCAGGCTGTATCTCATGAACCGTGATAGCTAAATAGTTGAAATTTTCACAGATGAAATATTTCTGTTAACGCTATAACAACAAATACTAAAAACAGAATAAAATAAATATTTAAGTGTGGCTCCCACACAACAAACGTGATTTTTTTGCCGATTTTTGCGTAATGGTACGAAACCCTTCGTGCGCGAGTCCGACTCGCACTTGCCCGGTTTTTATTAGTATTGTAAAATTACAACCTAGCTGTTGGCTAGCTCTTTATAATGTTATTTTATTGGACATCAGGATATCAGAATATAAAAGTACGGTCATGAATACAATTTTACGTTATAACGACCTGACGACGATTGGGAATAATAGACATGGCAAGAACTACGTTTTAAATAATAGTTATACATTATTAATTTCGTGACTATAAAACATAGATATAGTATATACAAGTAGTTATAGACGCGCCACCGAGCGACCGGGGGTAAGAGAAAGGATAATCATATTAAATTTGGGCAGTATAGGATTTTTTCTCTTTCACTCTTATAAATTTCGGTATTTCGCCATCGCCTCCTACCTTTGATGCCACCCGGTCGGTGATAAGGGCAAAGCATGGCACTATTTTCTCTTTCCTCTTATAGGAATCGCAATAAGACTTTCTCTATCAAAGAGTGTCAGGCCCTTGCTATAAAATTAGATTTCCAATACCACAAACTGTTGAAACCATAAATTCCAATTCTGCATTATCTACCGATTTCATTTTTTTTTTATGTCACTAGGTACTAAGTCAATACAAGTATTGTATAACCAAGATAAATTTCAATTGAAATAAGATGAAAGGCAGAAACCTAATATTAAACATCTCGTCGACAGCTAACAAAATGAATAGTGAATTTACCGTTTGTTGATTTCGTTGGTTATCTTTCGTCTTTTACCTTTGATTATTTGTTGCGCAATATTTCCAGATCAAATTAAGACCTTAGCCAAATACAACCGCAGGAAACCTTAAATTTCCGTTATTGATTGAAGGTAGGTTAGGTTACTTATTGAATTCTGCCTTAACACGTGTAGCCATTTATAGTAGTTTATGTGACTGTTTCATAATGAAAGGCATTAAAATAAGAGCGTGGGTTTAAATACAAATAAATTTCTAAATTAGTAGGTTAGTATACCTACACTGTTTAACTACCTACAGCGAACATACTCAAAGCTCTCAATGTGTTCAAAAATCGCAAGTTACGAACGCCATCGCTGCATTTGATCACACTGTTGGCATTATAATAATGCCATTATTGGTATTTAATTTAAAATAAAACGTCATCTCAACTAATACTGATGTCAAATTCAATTCCTTTGTTTTTCAGAGATGTGTGTAATATAAATCAATTTGAATTTGGAATTTATTTCCCGAATATACGGTAGAAAAAATTACAGTACTTACATCTGGTGCTCTATTACGACATCCAGTGCTTTAATAATACATTACGCAACAACGTCGAAAATTTAAAAGGCCATATATATAGTATAAATTATCTCAGATGATTTTTTCGGGCTTGGGCCCTAATCTGTTAAACAAAAGGTATTGTTTCCTTCTGCAATTATTACACTGCTTACTGCTAATAGCCCCGACATAGGTAACGGGAACAATGTGGCAGAATTGTAATTTGCAAACCTCGTTATCAATGTCAATGTTATCAATTGAAAATCAGTCTCCAAAATCGCCTTATTATTTTTTATTTCAAAAATTGTACTATGCCCATGAATCCCATGATACAATTTATGGTGGACTTATGATTTTATGCTGGTCAAGGCGAAGTTATGTACTAAAGGCGAATTTAGGGTACATATTTTTGCCCTTTTCAACTGCAACATAACGGAATTTAGTTATTAGCAACAGAGGTAGCATTCGGAACTAGAAACTCCGTACAATTCATAAACTAAGTTGTAAACAGTATACGCCGATCAACAAGAAGTTTTTGACCCCAATAGTTACTCGTTACCGGTGAGCTGGTTGTAGAGTAGTTCAAACACTTCTAACTGAAGGATTTGTGATTTTATTAAGGCCTCAGCATACGGCGTCGTAACGTAAGAGAAGCGTACTATGTAGGCGAACAACACGTAAACGCGAAGCGAAAGGCGCGGGGTGAATCAATCCTTTGATACCTATAGAAGTGTCCTACGTGGGCGATCTCGTTGCGAATGCGAACGCCGTGGGCCCGCCGCGCCGCTTCGCTTCGCAAGTTGTTCGCTTACGTAAGACGCAGCGTAAGCGTATCGTATACGCGCGTAGGACGAGAGTGGTACGAGAACGTATAGTCTGTCCGTTTATCTAAGATCAAGTACGCCTTATTAAATGTATGGCGAACTTGGTCTTAAAAATCGAACAGGCCATACAATATGGTCAAACAAGTCCGCATACGAAGCGTAATCTCATACAATTCGCGGCAACAACGTTTCGTGTGCGGATTTTCTACGCCCTTACGCTCCTTTTACGTTACGAGGCCGTGTGCTAAGGGCCTTAATGTTAAATAAAAATTTAATATAACTTCAGGTAGATCCCAATTTAACGTCGTTCATGGTTTTGAACTGGTTTTGATATGACCTTGACTTCATTCACGACTTTCACTTCATTTCACATGCACAGATCAGTATGCACGACCTTGAAGATCGCTTCAAGGTCGTATCCGAATTCTATCTAAACTGTATTACATTTCTAAATCTGAATCGGACTCCTAAGGTCTATTGACAGTAATCTCGAAATTAGTTATTAATTATTTTAGTTTCATATGGGCATGAAAGTCAAAACGTCAGTCAACATTGTCGACGATAAGGTAAAATATCCTTTGTGTCGCTTTATTCACAGTTTTCCACTTTTTGTTTAAGAATTCATGTCCAATTTACATTCATTTAATTAATGTACTTACACTATCTACACCTACTTAATTAACAGTTTTCAGTCGACTCCTTTTTTTGACTGATATTTTACATGAAGTTTCGGAGTGTGCAGTCTCCAGGGAATGAGTAAAGCTTACTATAAAATGTGTATTATGTTCCTTGTGTTTAAATAATAATTATGAAATATTCACGGCAATTGTGCTTACCTGCGTTTAAAATGTTTGAGTTAATCAACCGAATAGCTTTTCCACAAAGACAAACACAACAAAGGTTCCGGGTCTCGAAGTCAACCCAACAGTAATTAAACTAACTTTGGCTGTTTCTATTCTTGTCTCGGAGAGTTGTCATCCCTTTTGTCAATATTTTGAAGCAAAGGGGAATAATGGTAGTAATTGGGAACTGGAAATTCTCAGTAATAATGGATTTGTTAGGTTGGTTGACAACAGCTTGTTACCTTCAAATGCCAAAAATTTTTTGACATTTAAAACTACACGGAATACATTTATGATTTAAATTTAAAATGATGAAGATTTGAAATGAAAATGATTACATACATATAGTAACATGTGATAATTGCAGTTCCTTACCGCATACTTGTACGGTGCAAAAGTGCTCATTTAAGGTGTCATTGAGATGGTTAGAAAAGCTGATTCATAATAGCAGCAAATATATTTGTGATAAAATTAGCTAATTGTACTTTCCTTAGACACTTAGGACAGCCATCAGCTCAAGACAATTTTAATATCTTTAAATTAAACGTGTTGTTTATACGGATTTTCGATCTTTATCATCAAAATCATTATCACCGAATTGCTTACATTTTACGAAAGTAAGTAAGCTTATAATAATATAGTGTAGTAGTTTTAATTTAACTGTAAAAAAATTACACATTAAGGGTCGGTTGCCCCAAGCGGTTTGTAATCGTTAAAGAGATCGCAAAATTGTAATTGTATGGAAAGTTTCATAAGCCGCGGCGCGCCGGCTAACGTTGATCAGTCTGTCAAGTGCGGATGGTGGTACTGACAATTAGTATCTAAACTTCTTAACTCATGCTCAAATCAGTTAAATTTTACTTTCATAGATTGTAAAATTAAAATAACCCATAGGCCACAATTTTATTATTTCTCTCAAGCACTCACAGCATCTTCATTTTTATATACTCGTACTTCCGCGTACCTAACAAGAGCTCCATTTCATACGCTTGCAAAAATCCATGGCATAAACTGCCAACATTATTGGGAATGTTTTGCTCAAACCAAATGTGACTCTATTATGATGTTAATAAGGTGTAGAAACCGTTGTACGTTTGATACTACTTTATTGGACGAGCACGTGTGCAAAGATCATTTTATATTTTAATAGTGGAAGCGATCGCATGAATACGGAATTTTCGGGTACGCTTGGGAATGGAGTGAACGTAATAAAATGGATCTGTCCCCAATGACTATTATAAAACACGAAATGTACAAATTAATGCATGTAATATGCAAATATGTAGCTGTAATCATTATAATGAAACGTCATGTATCACTATAATTAATGGTGAAATCTGAAATTAACGCGTTTGTACGTACATATTATGCGATATTAAAGGTAGTCCGTGTGCTTGTCACTTTGTACACCCAGCCGTAACATTGCATCATTCATAATTCATCATTCTACACTTGCCAACTCTGGACTGCTTTCACGCGCAGGTCGTATAGCACCATGAGGGTGCAATATAATAACTCATTTCGTGCCCTCATGAGGCTGCCGCGATGCTGCAGCGCATCCGGTATGTTTGCCGACGCGCGAGTGCCGGATTTTTATGCTGTGATGAGGACGCGTGTGGCTTCCTTCTGGGAGAGACTTAGTTGTTCAGAAAACGTTATTATAAAAACCATTTTCAGGGATCCGGATAGTCAAATCTTCCAATATTGGCTATCTGTGCACCGGGACGGGAATCGGAAGTGACTATATATGTGCTATTTAGTACATATCGTATTATTTTAATTTTTATTATTTGTTTTTTCTTTGTATTTTAGTTGAATTATTTGAATTATTTGTATGTAACATTTCTATGGGTGTCACTTGCCTGTCAATAAACGAATTTATTATTATTATTATTTATTATAATGTGTCCGTGCAGTTTTGCAGCTCGCTGTACTAGTAAGTAACATTAGGGTGTCCTCGGTGTGAGTATGTCCAGCATTAGGAAGTTTGTCTCAACGCTACAAAAATATTAAAAGTTTTAAATACAAAAAGCACCGTAAAGCTAATTTTACGGTTTCACTCACGTATTACGTACTCATGCACTGTTTTGTGCTTGAAAATGGAACTGTCTGAAACATGTCGAGTGACTAAAAAGTCCGTTAAATTAGCTAAATGTTAGAATGACTCACGATAGTTTAAATTCGACAAAGCACCGTCTCTAAGCTACAGCTTTAATTGACCAGATGACCGGTCTGGCCTAGTGGGTATGGGTAGTGACACAGAATATATAATAGTACTAGGTACAGAAGACTCACTCCCTAACAAAACGCGTGTACTACGCGCAAGGCGGCGCAAGAGCGGGCAGGCGTGCGTTCCGTAGCGGTGCGCGGCAATTACTATGGAAAACCTCAAAATTGAGGCGGCCGCAGGTACTTGTAGCGACGCGACGAAATCGCGGAGTGAGACACGCCTGGTAGTCAAGTGACCCTGCCTGTGAAGCCGATGGTCATGGGTTCGAATCCCGCTAAGGGTATTTATTTGTGTGATGAGCACAAATATTTATTCCTGAGTCATGGGTGTTTTCTATGTATATAAGTATGTATTTATATACATATATAAGTATGTATATCGTCGCCTAGCACCCATTATCATAGTACAAGCTTTGCTTAGTTTTAGGCTCGGTTGATTTGTGTAAGTTGTCCCCTAATATATTTTTTTTTATATTGTTTCGTCTATAATTCCTCGTGTACAATTATCAACTAGTTACCAACATGTCTAAATAAACATTAGCTCTGAGTGATATTGTTATAAGTTTAGTAAAGTAATCATTCGGATTCAGACAACACCAGCAATACTGCAGCAGTATTGCAGCGCGACATTACTGCCGACAGCTTTGCTGCCGCAACTTCAAATATCGAAAATCGGAGCAGCAACATCGATTTTGAGATTAATGCGTAACAATAATCAGATCAGAGAGATGCGTAACAGGTGTCGTCAGGATACAAATCTTAAGATGAATACTAAGTGAAATTTGAAACGGCCTGCTGCATTTCTATCTTTAAAAACGACAGGAAACAAATCAAATTATTTTATTAAATATTTTTTATTTGTGTTTTTTTTAAGTAGTCACACTACTATATACAAGCGCGTACTGCTCGCCCTTAGTCTTAGTAAGATGGCATAATAGTCGAGAAATTGGGACCGGTTCCGCCGTGGCGAGGTGGCTTATGGGTTCAAGGCGTTAGCGTGGATTGCTAAATATATTAAAGAAAAAGTGGCTTCTTCACTTTTTCTTTAATATATGACATCTATTTCAGTTTATAATTTTAAAAAACCGGCCAAGTGCGAGTCGGACTCGCGCACGAAGGGTTCCGTAACCTTACGGAAAAACACAGCAAAAAAATCACGTTTGTTGTATGTGAGCCCCATTTAAATATTTATATTATTCTGTTTTTAGTATTTGTTGTTATAGCGGCAACAGAAATACATCATCTGTGAAAATTTCAACTGTCTAGCTATCACGGTTCATGAGATTCAGCCTGGTGACAGACAGACAGACGAACAGACGGACAGACGGACAGCGGAGTCTGGGTCCCGTTTTTACCGTTTGGGTACGGGACCCTAAAAACGACTACTAAAACTAGGTCATAGTGTTTTCAATGCCGTTTTTTTTGTTCCAGGATTGGGCCCTCCACATACGGTTCTCAACATCTGCAGACGGTGGTTACTACGAGTGCCAAGTTCCAACGCACCCGCCTACGAGTATCTTCTTTAAGCTAGTTCTCGTTGGTATGTTTTTCATTTAATTAAAAAGCCAACAGTCTTAAGCATATTTTCATTTATTATTTATGGACTTGAGTCTGGGTAAATGTCGTTTCACTTAATTTTCCAATTCACCCTCTGAGATGCTAGAAATATAAAAACCCATTTTTTCCTTGATTTAATTAGTTTCTTAAGTTACCTGTCTAATGGACAAGCATGTGGTTCCATGCAGAGGGCAGCCCACATAGCCCTTGATCGCGTTAAATGGAGGGATATAGTTCTTGGTCACGATCCTCAGTCATGAGGGAACGACGAAGAAGATTAAGTTACCTAATTATGTGCAAAGTTACTTTAAAACGTCTTGTTTTGCTTAAAAACGTGTAAAGCACGTTCTAAGTAGTTTTTAAATGTAGTTTTTTCTGTTCAAAACTGCATGTACTCGTATAATGTAGTTATGTTCATTTGTTTAAATAGGGTGAGCGTCAATTATAAATACTTCTACAACATAATCCTTCTAGTACTCCAACGATAATTGACTTCCAGTAATTCTTAGAATAAAATTCCTGATCTCATTTAACACACAAATTTATAAAACCACCTGTGGTCGATTAACTAGTTTTGAAATTGAATTTTTATTTTGCGTGTTTCTAAATTTTCGGCACAATAAATAAGTATTTACCTACTTTATTATTTTATCTATTATTAACAAAATGTTACTTTAACAGCTGCCTACGCGGAGATCATGGGTGAATCCGAGAAAATTATTCACGAGGGCTCGATGCTGAGGCTAGTGTGCGTGGTGCGGCGCTCCACCGAGCCGCCGTCGTACGTCTTCTGGTACTTCGAGAACAGAATGATCAATTATGACCTGAGTAAGTTATTCTAATTATATAAATTATTATTAAAGCCCGTTAAAGTGTCTCCCCTTGATCTCCACAACTCCCGCTGTTGTGCTATTTCCGGCCAGTTACTGATGAAGGTGTCTAAGTCGTCCCGCCATCTCCGTCTGGGCCTGCCACGTCCGCGCTTCTTTTGCGGCATCCACTTGGTGGCTATACTAGCCGACCTATCCTATTATATAAATAATAAATAAATATTCTGTATTTCGGTTTATTTGTGGTAAATGTATAAATCGCTAAAAAAAATTACAATTTCGTAAATTTTGATTTTTATAAATTAACGCCGCATATTATGTCCAAGTTCTGAATTGAAATCTAAGTCCGTACCATCAGTCACTGACACTGTCAAAACTGACATCATACGCTAACGTCTACGTAATTTACTCTCTATACATCTCGCTCGCACTAATATGCGAGTACGAGCGAGATGCATAGAAAGTAAGTTACGTCCTCGATAGCGTTTATGTCAGTGCCAAACTGGTGGTAGCCACACTGATTTATAACAACTGTGAATATCCTTCTCCCGTGACTTCATCTGCACTAAAGCTAATAAAAACATACACACACATTGTCACCTTAGGTGTCGAAACTGAAAAAAAAAAAAACAATTCATAGCTCTTAAACATAAAAAAGGATTTTGGCTGCGTTGTCTGTCTAACTATTTTGTATTTTTAGATAGCAGTATACCTAGTTATATTGTGGTATTACATGCGGTAAACGAAAAGTAATAAAAACAGTTTATTAAAGATCCGACGCTTATAAATCATCTAAATGTTACGAAGGATCCATAAATTCCATTAAGTAGTTGGAAAGATAATAATAAACGCTCAACTCAATCAATCACACTCAAGAACGTAATTCAAAATCTAGATTTAGGCAAATTAGGTATTTTTAAAAGTAATAATAATATATTTTATTATATACTTTTATAGCTTGGCTTCATAATTTCGAAGCCAGCGTTGGAGGCTGTAGTAGTAATTTAATTATAAGGTATTAATTTCATAGTAATGAGCCATTCCACCATCCATTCTATCAAATAAAAAACCGGCATCTCAAAAAAATTGTCGTCCTTTTTTAAATACCTAATAATATAGTATCCTATCCAAATAATATATGACAAAAAAAACTATGAAAACAGATTATATGGCGTATATTGAATTTATACTACATCCCGACGTTTCGAACCCTTTACAGCGTTCGTGGTCAACGGGTGACTGAAGAAAAGCTACAATGTGCAAAAAATTATCAGACATCAAAGTAATTTTACATATAAATTGTTATTATAAAGCGAAATTCAAAATGGATTTCAAAAGAATGCAATACACAATCGCATTTTATATAAGTAAAGATGGCTATGCACCGTTAATAAAATAATTTAGAAGTACATCAATTCAATCTCAGTTCCTTTAGCCCGGTGTTAATTAATGCCGGAACTGTGTACCGGATAATTACCCCAAAAGTATCGAATATTGTATATAAAGGATCGGATTAGAAGGCTTAAATTGTAGTTGATATTTTCATTTGTGAGAATATTTTACCGGATATCAACTACAATTTGCCTTTTAATCCGATGCTTTATATACAATATTCGATACTTTTGGGGTAATTATCCGGTACAATGGTAATAGTAATAAATTGTTTGAGTAATGATGAGTGTGAAATGATAGTTTTTGGACGGTACGGACTTGGCGGATATAATTGCCAGTGTAAGAGAACCATTAGGTATTTGTAATGCTACTTTCCTAAACTTAAATTCATTCCTACCTGGTAATGGAGGACCAATAGGTTACTAAAAAGAAGATATTTAGGTACCTCATCATCATTCATTTTACGGTTTACGGTTCTCAAATAGTTTTTTAAATATTTCCAAAAAATATATCTCGACAGCAACACTTGACAACCAGACTTATATTGACCGGAATATAGACCGTGATTACCTTTTGATTTATTTATGCGTGTTTCGACGTTACATGAATTATAAGTCTAGTGAAACTAACCGTGAATCATTCAAAATTCTACTTGATATTTGATTGGAATATTTAATGAACGTTAACATTTAAAAACAATATTTGCCCTAGTTTTAAATTCACCAGCCATTTTGCAAGACTGTGCAATAAGTTATGCAAACATTCTGGCTTGGTTTTCAAATGTCTAACCTATTTTAGCTCCTATCGGTATTTCCATGGAGTCCAATATTGAACGATACACAAAAATTTTCAATACTGTTTTTTAGGGTTCCGAACCCAAAGGGTAAAAACGGGACCCTATTACTAAGACTCCACTGTCCGTCTGTCTGTCTGTCACCAGGCTGTATCTCATGAACCGTGACAGCTAGACAGTTGGAATTTTCACAGATGATGTATTTCTGTTGCCGCTATAACAACAAATACTAAAAACAGTATAAAATAAATATTTAAGTGGGGCTCCCATAAAACAAACGTGTTTTTTTGCCGTTTTTTGCGTAATGGTACGGAACCTTTCGTGAGTGTGTCCGACTCGCACTTGGCCAGTTTTTACTATAATATACATGTATGTATGTATGTATGTTTTACTACTTATGGTGAATTTTTAATTTCACCCTAATTTTTAATTGAATGGGTGCGGGTGGTAAAATAGAACGCGTAACTATTTATGGCATATATTATGTCCAAGTAAAAATAATGGCAATGGGTATCAAATTAACCACATGTTAAGTATAGCTGGCCATTCTTAGTACTAAATTAAATTAAATCCATATAATATTGTCTTCGGTTACCCGTTGACCACGAACGCTGTAAAGAGTTCGAAACGTCGGGATGTATTATAAATTCAATATACGCGATATAATCCGTTTTCATAGTTTTATTTCTTAAATCCATATATTTAGAAAAATCCAGTTAGATCCAGTCAGTACTTCTATTTAACTTTATTAAATTAAAAATACTTAAGCGAGTTTTATTGAAAGCCCTAATGTACTTTTTCAAGTCGCTGTATCTAAAAGCCTGCTTTTAAAAGTCACTATAAAAAATTTCATACTAAAATGTTGGCAAAATATCCGTATTGTCCGTAACTACTGAGATGCAACACTTAATAAAAAGCGTTATCTCTTAAGCTTTTCATATTTATTTTGTCACCAGAAAAGTTAGTTTGTAGGAATATTGGTAGAATTAAACATACGTTTACAATTTCGTGTCTTATGGCACGGGCACTAAGGCTCAAATTCATTATTAATTTAAATTGTTACTTATTTTACTTAAAGTTAAAAAGTAAGTCTCTTTTTCTCTTCGCCTTTGATCGATCGATTGAATTCGTTGCCCCCTACAGCCAGCAATTATCTAATATCACATGCCATTTTATTTTAGTATTTTTGTACATTTTAGGGTTCCGTACCCAAAGGGTAAAAACGGGACCCTATAACTAATTAACTCCTCTGTCCGTGATCTGTCTTGTATCTCATGAACCGTGATAGCTACACAGTTGAAATTTTCACAGATGATGTATTTCTGTTGCCGCTATAAAAACAAATACTAAAACCAGAATAAAATAAATATTTATGTGGGGCTCCCATAGAACAAACGTGATTTTTATGCCGTTTTTTGCATTATGGTACGGAACCCTTCGTGCGCGAGTCCGACTCGCAATTGGCCGGTTTTTTCTCTTCACATTTTCTCTTTGCCGTTTTATTTTTGAATTTGTTGTATTTTGTTCCAAGGTCTGCAAAAGTTAACCTGTATTTTTTTATAAATCATTTTGAAAATTAGCATTATTAATAATGTTCCTGCGTGAAAATAGATTGCGAAGATCCCAAACGTTACACGTGACTCAGCAATAAACGTGGGTAATTACCTAAAAGTGTTTTTGTTAATTGCTCGAACACTCGCTTATAATTAATTGATCCACTTACTTGTATTTCGGCTATGAACATTGATTTTCGGCACGCTATAAAACGGACGTTTAATCTCTTTATCATACTTACCTTTCGTTTGATGAGTACGTACATTTTATATCATTTTTCTTTTTTTCATTTATATGTTTCACAAGGGAGCAAAGTTGGTGTTTAACCTCTCGTGCTAATATTGTGATACCCGAGCAAGCGAAAGATTTTAAAAAGTCGATCACTATATTCATAAGTCGTGATCAGTAAATAGCCTTTCAAGCAGGGATCGTAACCGGTATAACTTAAAATCAAAATATCACGTAGCATTCGAAATATTTCTTTGATATTGTAGAATAGTATTTAAGTAAGGACAATGAGTTATCAGATCGCCTAAATGAAATGGAAAAATGTACATAAACAACCGAGATACCGAAATTGAATACCGGTTTGTATGAAAAATATACCGGTTATCGATCTCTGCTTTCAAGTGGCATACGTCACTTTTAAGTTGTTGAAAAATCGATTTTATTTAAATTAATCAAATTTCAAATTTAAATAACGTATATTGTTCGGGAACCGGTTCCTGCCACGCTTCAAGGGATATGTATTTGTATTTTTTACTCTGTACGTTTAGTATAAACACTTGTACGTAGAATATTCATAAATCTGTAAACGTATTTTATATAATATATATGTGGTATTTTCTATAAAAAGGGACCTTATTTTCGATGGCGCTTACGCCATTATTAACGATGCTCCGATATAAATACAATACTGTTCGGCGCTGTGCGGCGTAAGCCCATCAACAATAAGGTCCCTTTTCATAGAAAATGCCCCATATTAAGTCACGTGACTAGTAGTGAACATGAATTTTGATAAGTAGGGAGTTTTTTTATTGGTAATTAATTAAGGAGATTTATCGGGAAATGCGGTTACTGTTCACGACTTAAAAATCAACCTGCATATCACCCCAGTAGCATTTATACGTCATTATGACGTCAGTGACGTCATTATGACGTAATAATGCCGTCATTATGACGTCGCTGACGTCATTTTGCTACCTGGGCAGTATCTAAGTACATAACACAACTATTTTATTTTTTTAGATATCGCAGTTAAAATTACAAGCATGCATTAATACAGTTACTAAATAAATCAGTTAACATGTGATTATTACACCGCTACAATGGAAATAGGTAAAATAGTGGACTACTAATTAGACTAAATGACCAAAAAGGGAAACTAGCCACACATATCCAATGATCAATTTACGATCATTATTTATTATTAGCGGAACGCCAAAGGCTTAGGTAATTTGAGGTATTTTCCAAGCCTTTCATTTAATTAAATGCGTTGTTGTTCGTTGTTATTGTGTTGGTTTTTAAACGAATAATTGACAAATTGAAACAAGATCGAATGGCTGTAACAAGGGTTGTGTAACTTTGAACATGATTTGGCCAGGGGGTTCGGAAGTTAGGAATCTCAAAGTTGTATTGTATACGTCGTCTTGTCTCTTGGGATATCACGAGGTCCATTGAAAGTACTAGTTGTAGCGTATGGACTGTGATAGTTATGCACTGAGGAGGCATTCCAGAATGTATCGGGTACATGATGCTATTTTTTAACACTTCTGATAAAACTAAGAAACCGATAATGGCATGATACGATAACTTAGTTTTAAATTCAACTGTATATAATACAGATTTCTGCAGGTTATTAAAGTAGCTAGCTGCCATACCTATTCGTCACGTCCCCGCAAATTAGACCTTTCTGTGGAAAGCCACTGAAAAGCCATGAAAATAATTTAGGAATTTTTGGCTTTATGGAAAAGCTAGGGGAGGTATACCTATAAATATTTAAATCATCGTCGTAGTTCACTAAACAAATGCTTACAGATAAATTTGTGTACTTATAAAGGTTTGGTATCTATAAAAAATTGCGTACAATTTTGCAGCTCGCTGTACTGGCAATCTTTGCAAAGATTAGGCGACCCTGGTGCTCAAACCCATCGATCCTCAACAAACATTTTACATAATTCCTTCCTTATCTGAAGACGGATCGCTCGACACCGTTAGAAAAACACAAACAAATTCCCCGTGGGCAGGTTTATGGATAATGGAATATTTTTTTATATAATAGTCTGCTAATCTAAGACGAAGTGCCTCAAGGGAAGCGGTCATATATATACTTATATACTCGCTTCAGGAAAAACACCATTTAATGACGTGGGTTTTACTCCTCAGACCTCTTTAAAAGCTGCTGATTTAACTTCTTCTTTGTTTCGGTCCCTGCTAGAAACCATCGTGAGCGCGGTTAAGCGGAAATCTTCCGAATCCTGCTTGATATTTGATTTTCAATTGTTACAGACGGCGTGAGCGTTCACAACGGACGTCAGACCAGTGAGCTGGTTATTGGGAAAGCGGAGCCACGGCACGCAGGAAACTACACCTGCGTGCCGGCCAACGCCAAAGCTGCATCTGTCACCGTCCACGTTGTACAGAGTAAGTGATTTTGTATTTTATTATAGATTTCATAAAAGACTTCGGCTAATTATTTTTTCAGTGTAAATTACCATACATCAAAATTATATCTGAATGATATCAGTCGCTCATGCATTTCGCTGTCAGTTTAGTCAGATATCAAAATGTAAGTTTGAATTGACCTCCAGCAAGCTCGTGATCATAAAAGCATAGTAAAACACGAATTAAGCGGTCTGGAAACCATGTTGTACATATTCGATTAAAATGCATTAATAAAAAAACAATATTAGTGAGATAGGTTCCTTAAAAAAACCATACAGCCACAAACACAGGTAATTCATAAGTAAATAACGTTTTTTAAGTACAAGATATTTTTCGCTCAGGATTTTCCTTCCGCGTTTTTATATTATTACTCGCACAAACAAGAGCTAAGGCCATTTTTAATTACTTAAAAGCTTTCGTTAAAAAGTTTCTCAAGTTAAACTAATTTTCTGTTTAAATGCAAATGATTGTTGTCTTGAAAGGGAAAAAAGTGGAGTCTAAAAGCGGGGTGAACTTAATTTATTTTCAAAGACAACAAATAAATTGCTTAGTATTCAAGGAACGCTAAAATATTGGAAAGTTGATCAGATTTAAATTAAATTACGCTTTTATCTCATTTTGAAAATAACACCGATTCTGGTTACGAGTTTTACTTTTTAAGGGTTTATTTGTTTTATCTCTAAGTACAGTAGAGAAAAATAGAAGCTACTCAGCAGTGGCGGTGCGTCAACATTATTCGAATTTAAACTGTCGTGAGCCATACTAACATATAGCAAATTTTACGGTTTTTTTTTTTTTTTATGAAATAGGAGGCAAACGAGCAGACGGATCACCTGATGGTAAGCGATTACCGCCGCCCATGGACACCCGCAACACCAGAGGGGTTGTAAGTGCGTTGCCGGCCTTTAAGATGGGAATACGATCTTTTCTTGAAGGTTTGAAGGTCATATCGGTCCGGAAATACCGCAGGCGACAGTTCATTCCACAGTTTAGCTGTGCGAGGCAGGAAGTTTCTAGAGAAACGCACAGTTGAGGACCGCCAACCATCTAAGTGGTGAGGATGGTAATGTTGTCGCGTAGGGCGATGGCGAAAAGGGGATTAATCCGAACAATTCCTCGGAGCACTCCCCGTTATACACGCGATAGAAAATGCAGAGCGCGGCCACATCCTACGCAGCGCCAAGGAGTCAAGCCGTTCCGAAATACGCTGGCAGTCGACAATTCGAGTCGCTCTTCGCTGGATGCGGTCCAGAGAGAGAAGCTGGTATTGGGGTGCCCCTGCCCATAGATGAGAACAGTATTCCATGTGTGGGCGAACCTGTGCTTTATACAGCTGTAGGCGGTGGGCCGGCGTGAAATACTGTCTCGATCTGTTGAGCACACCGAGCTTTTTTGAGGCTAATTTGGCCTTACCCTCTAAATGGCCGCGGAACTGGACTTCACTCGAAATGTCGACGCCGAGGATTCCGATACTGGCTGCGGCAGTCAGGGGAGTGCTCTCAAAACGAGGTGATACGACAAACTTTAACTTTTTTGCGGTAAACGCGCAAACCTGTGTCTTGGCAGGGTTATTTTTAAGTCACTCGCGCACCTAGTTCGGAGAGCCCAGGTCTCCATTTTCAAGCCCTAACAGTGCATGAGTAGCAAGCAGTGCAAGACCACCCCGAATTAGTTATACCATCGCGCGGTGAGCGACAGTACGCGGCGCGCTGCTATCGTGAATGCCACTTATGCACTTTTAGTGCTAGGCTCTTCGAAACATGTCGCGCGAGTGACAAAAAAATACGCGAGTTAAGCCGTAAAATTTGCTCTATGTCAACGTTATCACTACTCATAGTCGAGCCGGAGCTACTTTCTTTCCTTTCCTTGCGCGGTAAGCCTGTAGGAATTGAGTTCTAAGTACGCCCAGCCCAGCTCTGCTGCTAGACCTCTGATAAATTCGGCGCCCTCGTACTATTTATTACTCGACGTACTTATGTGGCGCGCTGCACGCGGTCCAAAGCCAAGCGCCGAAGGCATACAATTTAGCATAGCCCGATATATGCGGCGCTCTGCGTGCATTTCTGTATTGAGGACGCCCTCGCAAAATATAAAGTGATTTGAAATAGTTAATAATGAAATCATGATCTCAAAATTAATTAAATAAAAAATAAGTTCAAAACCTAAAACCCGACTACTGAAAATCGCTCTCTAAAAAGTATGAAATAAGATAGAAAACCCAGATACCTCCAGGCCGGGTCTTATATTCGGGGTGAACTTGCAACAAAATACCAAAATACACTAGAGTCCTTCAGGTCCTTCATTTTCTATGACTAAGCGATCGGTGATCACGAGACATGATGCTTTTTATAGAAAACTGAAGTATCGGACGCCTCAGTCCGGAACCGGACCGTTCTTTCTGGAGTCCTTTAAGTTTGAATGAACCGAGATACCTCACGAGATACCACGGTATGAAGACTGCACTTTATGGACTATAACGTTTGAGACGTTCTCATAATAGCCACTTTAGTACTCGGATATCGCGTGGAAATGGACACTAAACAGCTTGATGAAAATGCTTGTTTTTAAGTGAATTATTTTTATCCCTCCGTGCATCTGGTTGCGATGGTGACGTCTCTTGGGTTACTTTTAGAAACCAAACAATTGCAATTAATTAATGCACTAAGTTTAGAAGCAAAGTCAAAGACAAAATGGTTTTATTCCAAAACAATGTCGTTCCTTTATTTATTTTCAATTTTAAAATAGATTTTAACAGAACACTTTTTGAAAGCCAATAATTGGTAAAATATTAAAATATAATAAATGAAATAGAGCTCTACTAATAACGTTCAAAGTATGTCTTTACTATACCTACTATTAACTTTAATTCACATTATGTGTAAACTGTTTTCCCTTTGTTTGCTTTCTATCGTGTGCATCGGTCTCTGTTATATTGTTTGACCTTGTAACAAATAGGTAGGTACATAAATATTTTTCTCACTTCTCATGCTCGTAAAGTTCGACTTTAAGTCGATCGTAGACGACATAAAATCGCTTTTTAAGCTTTAGTGTATAAAGTAAAATCATCCATTACGACCCTTATTGACTTAGCAATAAATTCTAAAATCTGCCATACAAACTGCCAGCCGGCGCGCTTCTGACCAGCATACCCCGCACCCCCGACCGGCCCGAGTACAATTTTCTTTAGTCTTAAATACATTCGGTAAAGTAACTTAATATATTGGATATAATATTGTATATTTTCCTCGCAATCGAAGTGAGAAGCAGAGTGTATAACTCAGGCATAAATGTCCATTTTTGTCCTCGCCTATTGGTCCTCGCTGCGCTCAGACCAATAAATTGCCTCGGATAAAAATGGCTTTATGCCCTTGTTGTACAATCTATTATTGTTGCACCACCTCCAGACAACCTTAGGGTAGCAGGTTATAATCTATTGATTCAAACACATATTTATTTACCACTGGTGCTTTATTAATATAAAATAACGTGTTTTAGTAGAAATTGAATCGGAAAAGTGACACTACTTTTACATGTCACTGTTTTAAGTCTAGTAAACGAATAACATAAAGCGCGTGAATTTTTTAATACCAAACATAAACAAAACATGATAAATTTTGTGACATGTTGATGATATCCCGAATATTTTTTCTGATTATGAGTTCGCCAAAATCCCTCCCTTAGGAAATGTTTTTACGCAGGATAGAAGACAAAACTTTAATAAAGGCACTTACAAAGTTTGCACGATGGAAGTACTTTAAGTTCTTAACTTGACAATATTAAATCCGCTTAAGAGTTCTCTGCAGGATGGTGGAATCCAGCATTGATCTAGGTCGAGTGGCAGAAAATGAAGGTTCTCAGTTCTTGCCCTATTTAATTACAATCAGATACTTTTTATGGCTCGGAAAAACGAATCTTAATATTATGGATATCTGTTTCATGGATAGATTTAACTGTCAAAACTGAAAATCAGAAATGGATAATGGATGGAGTTCCTATAGCTTTAGTTATACTTTTGTATGTAATTTTAGTTTTAAGTTTATCACGAATAAAACATTTGATTGATTGATTGATTGGATTTGACGACTGGACATTGTGAAATCTGTGGGATTATTTTAACTGACAGCGACAGGCTCGGTTCAAGTTTTGTATAAATTGTTTGAAAAATTTTAGAAACGTACTTTTGGTTAGAAATGATTTAAATGATTTACTTTTTACCCGACGTAAAGGAGTGTATAATGTGATTATCAGTCTATAAATGTACCTATGTAGTATATACAGGAAGTCCCGGGGTGTTAAAGTCTTGGCGTTGGTTTTAGGGACACCCGATATATCTTTGTTCGTTTGTGCCACTCTAAGAGGCCAAAAAGAGTGGGCCAATTTTAATTATTCTAACTTATAGGCCAGGAAATAAATGCCCAAAAAATGGTATAGAGGGAAATGCTTGGAACACAATTTTTGACTTCGTAGCTTTGTTTGGACTAGTTAGGAGGTGAACATATCAAAAGTCCCCGGCCATAACCCTTACCAAACCCGGCCTAGCAGCTTTACTGATGTAGGTAATCAAGATAAAAATGAGAGCCCTAAATATACCTTCAAGAGCGAATATCTCAAAAACTATACAAGATATCGAAAAACTTGACGGAATTAAACTTGTAACAAATTAAATCTCTTTTCATTTTATATAACTGGCCAAGTCGCTCAGACGCATAGTTTCCGAGATATAATCGAAAAACCGAAAAATGGAACCTTCAAACCCCCCTCTCCCCCCCAGCACCAGGGTTACGGCCGGGGACTTTTGATATGTTCATCTCCTAACTAGTCCAAACAAACCTAGGAAGTTAATAATTGTGTTCCTAGCATTTCCCTCTATACCTTCTTATTGCTTGGCCTATTACGTCAACATTTTTTTCTTATTTGTTCGAGTGTCACTGAAGGCATGCTAACCAGACGTTTTATTGTGACAAAATAAAATGAAAATCGACGTGCTTACTGTGTCGTGGGTATAAATTTATAGGGATTTAAAAATTACCTTGTCTGGAAGAGATCGCTTTTTAGCTGTTGTTACCTAGTCTTAAGGTTATATATCGCTTTCTATGTATTTTTTTAACTTTGTGGTGCACAATAAAGAACTTACTTACTTAAGAAATAATACTGAAAATGTGACTGAAATACTTCAGTAAAAGCAACTAAAATCAAAAGAAATGTTTACCGCCTGCTAAATGACTGGATGATAAATCCCCAACATTAGTGCGATGGCGGCCATCAGTATTACTCGCGCTGTACTAATGACGTGCTTTATATAGCTTATATAACTGCTATATTTTACTAATATAGGTTTATAGCTGAACTTTGGCTGTGTAAGGTAAACTAGGGCAGTTGCGTGATGTAATTTTGGAAGTTCTTTGTTATTTGTAATTAGAATAGAAATGATATCTTCGAAAGAAATAATGCTAAACCATTGTCATTTAAAGTTTAAAGATGACATGTACTGGGACAGGGAAGAGCACTCGAGTGTCATCTAAAGTGGAACGAATTTAAAACTATGAAAACGGATTATATCGCGTATATTGAATTTATAATACATCCCGACGTTTCGAACTCTTTACAGCGTTCGTGGTCAACGGGTGACTGAGGAAAAATTACAAAATGCAAAAATACCCACATACTAAAATAATGAACAATCATAGACTACAAACTTTAAGGCTGGTTGTACATGCAAAATCGGTTCATAAGGCTAGTTATACACTATAATTATTTTTCAAGTAAAGATATATATATATACGCGATAAAAAACTATGCCGGCTCCAACCCTACACCACGGACCCGAGAAGATTTAATTCCCTCCTAAATTGTAGGAGGGTATCCCAATATGGGACCGGCAACAAACTCGGCGGGACACATCTTTTCAAAACATCAGAATGTCCAGCATCATCCAACACTACGGTCTCACAGTCTATGTCTCGCTTGCTCCTTTATCAGGTGGACTACAGGATCCCAAGCTGGTGGTAGAGAAAAGCCATCTTCCCTATTAAAGTTTGGATATTTCTTAATCTCAATGGCCTCGCGCAGCATTCTGGGTATGTAACGCTTCTCCTTGGCAAGAACCAGAGGCTTATCAAACTTGATTGAGTGATTGGCTTTATCCATGACATGCTCACAGACAGCAGACCTAGGTCGACGGTGCTTGACATCAGCTATGTGTTCCTTCACCCGAGTGGAAATGCTCCGTTTCGTCTGCCCGACATATGATAGGCCACACTCACAGTCCAGCCTGTACACTCCTGCAGTCTGTAGAGGGGTATTGCATTTTACAGGCCTCAGATATTGTGACATCTTCTTCATTGGCTTGAAATATGTTTTTATAGAAGCACGCTTCAAGATGTGGCTGATCCTGTCCGTGACCCCCCTGACAAAAGGCAGAATGGCAGGCCTGCGCTCAACTGTGGGGATCTTAATGTGGGACCTCTGGTTGACCCGCGGTATCCTGAGCTCGTTTGCCTGGAGCGCGCGCCTGGCATGCTGGAGCTCCGCGGCCAGATGCTGGTCATCACATATCCTCTGGGCTCTCTGAAACAAAGATTCATAGTTTTATTTCATGAGTAACTATCGCGGTAACCGAAGACAATATTTTGGAACGAATTTCTTTTTTCAGTAGTTCATATTATAAAAAATATGCTAAACTATGCTAAAGTTACGGTATTAAGCCAGTATACAGGGTGGCTCAAAAATAAGTGCATTCCCGTTGCCAGGGAGGTCTTGGGATTATACTGAGCAACTTTTACTATGGGACAAACCACGACATCCGGAAAAAAAAATTACCCCCATAGAAAATGGACCAGCCAAAATGTATGAAACAGCCAAATTTCTGGGTATAATCCCAAAACCTCCCTGGCAACGGGAATGCACTTATTTTTTAGCTACCGTGTATACATATATGACATTCCTTTGTCACTGTCATTGCCCATACACCGCTCTAGCACAATTTGCCGCAACTCGTCTTCATGATTGTATCAAATCGCGTCAATCGTCTACGCCAGCGGTCGGCAAACTTGAGAAGAGCCAACCGCAGAAATCACCAGTTTTACGAATTTCAAATTTCATGATGTCCAAATTGGTCACACATTTTATCAATGAAATTGATAGATACAGTGGCTGCATTAATGCTGTATCTGCCAATCGGTCAATTATGCAGCAGTAGTGCAGCTGCAGCTGACATCCGAATTTCACCTTCAAGGTCGCACTATAGGTAATCGACTTACCATTTGGCGTCTCCTCCTGAGGCTAAATCTTCTTTTAAAAAACATTTGTCTTTCACAGGTGAAACCCCGGCAGCAATGCAGCACGGCAACAACTTTTCAGCCCGAACCACCAGCTTACACTTGCTGGTCAGCAGCTTCGTTTATCTATTGGCATTAAGACTTTTGCTGACACAAATATCCTTAGAATACGGATAGCGATAAAAGCGTAAAATAATATTTTGTTATCCCTTTAGTTGGGAAGAAAAGTAGCTCATTTTGCAAAATAAACGCAAAGGACGCCTAGATGATGGATTAAAAATTGAGGTTTGTTTCTACTGGCCTGGACGTCAACGTCAATATCAATATTGAGTTTTTTTTACAGTAAGTCATACGATGGTGTGTATTTTAGTTTACTCCTAAAATAAAAATAAAATATTTTAATATCGTATTGTGTTTTGGTTTAGCTGCCACTTATGTTATTGTGATTAGGATATTATTATGTTACTTAGCTTAAAATTTAGCTCCGTTAGACTTATTAATAAAGCGTCTAATTCATTGAGCTACTTTTCTTTTCACTACCTACACCTTTACTGTTTATAATAAATAATTATGATCTGGTGTTAAATATGGTGTTTTTTCAGCAAATGTTTAACGTCTGTTTGTCTTTTCCTAGAATTGTTTATTAGGAAACCCATATAAATTACCTATATTTTAGACAAAATGTTATATTTAAATGATATAATATTGTTGTGATTGTACTAATATTATTTATCAGCTATTTTGTTGTTATAAGAAAGAAAGAAATAAAATACATTTATTTAACGCCACAACAGATTACATATATGAAAAAAAGGAAACATACAGACAAAAAACATTGGACGCTAAAATAGGACCCCACTCAGCATAATGCCGCGGTAATCCGCGGCGCTGGTTTTCAGTGGGACCTGACTTAAAACTATGAGTTGGTGGCGACACATACGCCAACGACACAAACAAAAAAAACCATTATTATATTAGAAAGCCATTATTAGAATTGTCATGTCCTCAATACTTAATGAAAACTTTTATTTGTTACATAGGAATTTGGCTAATTATGTGGTAATTTTCAATTGGATTGCTGTATATTTAAAAATGTATTGCCAATAAATTAAACACAATCAAAACTGTTTTTGAACCGCCTTCATTTAATATACAAATTTTGGAAAATCATTTTCGCTAGCTGTAAAAATATTTTATTAAAATGCAATAAACTGGCTGAAAAACACCAAAATATTTTTCAAAGATTTGTCATGTATCACAGTTAATAAATAAAAGTATACCAGTTGAGTACAATAATGTTAATGTACATAAATTGTGAAATAATACTTACAATAAGTATGTAATAAGAGAAATGTAATTATCGACACTTGGATTTAAGAATAAATAATAATTTTGAATTCAACGTGCCAAGCTCGTTTGTTTTATTAATAAATTCTGCTAGTTTGTGTAATAAGATTTTTGGGCCAGCTTCAAATTATTTTATTTTTATTTTTATACTACGTCCGTGGCAAACAAGCATATGTCCCGCCTGATGTTAAGCAGTCTCCGTAGCCTATGTACGCCTGCAACTACAGAGGAGTTACATGCGCGTTGCCGACCCCACTCCTCTCCCTCGTTGAGCTCTGGCAACCTTACTCACCGGCAGGAACACAACTTTATGAGTAGGGTCTAGTGTTATTTGGCTGCGGTTTTCTGCAAGGTCCATACTTCCCTAGTTGGGAAGATCCCTGTTCTAGATCTGGTATGACATCTGCTGTGCTGTGCCCTACCACACAAAGCTAGATGACTTCACAGTGCCCATACCTCTCTTCAGGACGCAGTTTAAGGACAATACCCGGGTCCGATATTAATGATAATCATTAAAGTCGTATTCAAAATTAGCCAGCTGAGTAGATATTCAGAAAATCAAACAAATGCTGTTAACCCATAGCGGTAAACATTCTGACTTTAAAACCTGTTATGATTACCAGCCTATCGACTACGGCGTACCACTACGTGTGAATGAGTGAATAGTAATGTCGGACCGAACCAGTATGTTTTTTTGCCCAAACCGAAACCGAAGGTTCGGCTTTGGCTCTAGTTTCGGCCGAAACCGAAACCGAAACTTTTGTAGACTTGTTAAAATCGTTACAAAAAATGTCATAAAACCTCTTTCATACACATATTAAGTGGCGCCCTCATTAGGCGAATTGTGTTTTATACTAAAGCAATTAATTTCTGTGTACATAAATCAGAATATTAATGTTGTTCTACTTGTTCCCCAACTTTTGATTTTTGTCACATAGTCTAGTTTCATAGTACGAAGTTCCATTTCGTATGTTTCGGCCGGTACGAAGTACCATCGAAACAGTATGTTTTTTTGCCGAAACCGAAACCGAAAACAACGGCGTTGGCTCTAGTTTCGGCCGGAACCGAAACCGAAACTTTTGTAGACTTGAAATAAAACTATGAAAACGGATTATATCGCGTATATTGAATTTATAATACATCCCGACGTTTCGAACTCTTTACAGCGTTCGTGGTCAACGGGTGACTGAGGAAAAATTACAAAATGCAAAAATACCCACATACTAAAATAATGAACAACCATAGACTACAAACTTTAAGGCTGGTTGTACATGCAAAATCGGTTCATAAGGCTAGTTATACACTATAATTATTTTTCAATTTTTTTTTTTATAATTATTATAAATTCAATATACGCGATATAATCCGTTTTCATAGTTTTATTTCATGAGTAACTATCGCGGTAACCGAAGACAATATTTTGTAGACTTGTTAAAATCATTGAAAAAATGTCAAAAAACCTCTTTTATACACATATTAAGACCGCGTCGACCGTCATTAGGGTAATTGTGTTTTATACTAAAGCAATTAATTTCTGTGTACATAAATCAGAATATTAATGTTGTTCTACTTGTTCCCCAACTTTTGATTTGTGTCACATAGTTTAGTTTCGTAGTACGAAGTACCATTTCGTAAGTTTCGGCTTAGCCGAAAGGTTCGGCCGAAACATTGATTTTTTGGCTGAAATTGGCCGAAACCGAAACCGAATCTTCGGTCAGACACTAGGTAAGTTAAAATATAAGTATCTACCGTAATTGACTCCGAGTGCAATGTGCGTCCAGCCTTAGTGTATGGAATGTTGCAAACGGTAACTACAAGAGACAGGCTGGTCCTTTGTTCTGTGACACCATTCATTCACGGGACAATAAAGACAATATCGCTTCAACAGTTCGCAGTTGGCAGTTTGGCAGATAAGTAGCAATAATTAATGTACTTCTCTTTTTCATATTAAAAAAAAACACGACACGTGTTACAAGCACAAAGCAATTTAGCAAAATACATTTTAACCTTTAATATGTTCTCACTACTGAGGTGAAAAATTATGTGTGCAACTCGAGAGCAAAGTTATTTTACATCTCGTGTTTTTGAGTCCCTCGCTACGCTCAAGATTCTACCTTAGAATCTTTCGCTTTCTCGGGACTCAAAATAAACACTCGCAAGAAAAACCAACTTTCCTCTCTTGTTGCACAAATAACTATTTTTGGGCAGTTTAGTAAATTAAAGGAGAAAGAAGTAACCTGCACCACCAAGTAAATCAACCATACGAAAATGATACCTAAAGGTACCATTCGGATTAAGACTTTATAATATTATCCTTTATAATAAAATCAACAGAGAATAGACTTTCACTCAAAACCATGTAAATTACAAATTACATACATGTGTAAATGTAATGAAATGAAAAGAATGTAAATTACATCTCACTAAATGGTTTAAAACTAAAACTTATGAGGAAACGGAGAAGCTGCTATTGTTTTGCTTACCGGGCAGCTCCATCCCCTGTATCACAAAAATGTATACATATTTTTAATAAATAAAGTTTTTTTTCTTTGAAGACTGCACCAAAATGACAGCTCCAGTATTGCAGCGCCACATACTGCCGATTGCATAAAAAATCAGGAGAAAATCAGGATTATCATCGACATCAAAGCATACCAATGGATAAAACTTATTCCAAATCCTAAACGTTGTATATGTCCATGAATCCCACGATACAATTTATAGCGGCCTTAAGATTTAATGCTAGTCGAACTTGTGTACTAAAGGCGAATTTAGGGTAGGTATTTTTGCCAAACCTGAGTTTCAATGAATTGCAACATCGATAACGGGGTTTTGTTGTCATGCGTGGTGGGACAGTTACAGAAACGGACTTTACTTGTTGAGCCACTTAGGGGTTTCCTTCACAAAATTGGTTTTTTTATAGTATAGATAAAATTAAATTTGTACTTCGTAGAAGAACCACTTAAACCATAAATTATGTAAAAAGAACGTATTCAGATAACTCGGAAACTTTTGGCAACACAACAAGTTTTATTTTTCTCTGTGTAAACCTCGTAGTTATCAAAACATTTGTCACTGAAAAGTTACGATTTTCCCCAAGCAACTTAACAATAAAACTGTATCTTAACACTATTGGAATAGGGTTTAAAATCATAAACTGCGCCTATCCGTGTTCATACACAATCTTGAACACGCCTGTCGGGGACAGACGTGTTCTTTGTCCCGGACACTATTCATAGTTGGGACAATCCGAGGTGTTAGCGATTATGTGAGGGATAGTTATGGAGGATCAAGTGTTGGTGCGTACCTATTCAGATTTGAGAGGAGATACCAATAATACCGAGGCTATAATAACTGCCTTTCGAAACCGGTATTAATAGGTACACTTAAACAACTAGGTATAGAGGGTAGGTAGGTATAGGTAAACTTTATAAGTTTGTGAACTGAAATATACGGTGACCAAGCCCTCCTAGGCCAGGCGGTCTAGTGGTTAAGATGTTAGCCGCGTAAGCTGTTGACGCCAGTTCTACTCCAGGCTCGGCCACAGGGCTTAGTCTTTGGTCACTTTTTCTTTGGTATATGACATCTATTTTAGTTTATAGTTTATACTGTATCTTTATAATGTTACTACGCAAAAATACGATTCCAAATGTACCGAATTAATCTACATTTATATACGAAGTAAGTTTGCTATCACAATAATATTAATACTTAATGCCTTCTTCAAAATAAACGGGTCTATTTCACGTATCATGTGAAATAATTAACAAATGTGCACTGTGTGTGTATCTAGTGCACGTTTTTTGCGTTCCAATGATAATAACCCATACCTACCTAAGTACCTATAAATAGCTACTATTAATTTGAACCCCATCAGCCATCAGTTTTACGAGTGATACCCAACCCTACGGCACTTAAGTTTAGCGATACTCCGAACTACGTCATATCTCTGTCTATCACCCCACAGAACGCCTCGTCATGTGCCCTTTAGTGAATGCTAATCGGTAGCTATGGAATACATTGTATCAGTGATCTTGCTGCATATTAGAAATATCTTAAGGTAAATCGTAATTACTTACATATTGAATCTTTTCTAATTGTGAAAACCTTTACTTATGCCGCTAATATACACACATATTGATGGTGGCCGCTTAAAAATAAACGGAATTTGTCGAAAATGCAATAGCAAAGTTATTATCCAAACTGCTAAAGATATCAATATCATTAAAATCCTTGCTATAGTTACAATTAACAGGTTTGACCGTTACGCTAAAAATAGTCATATTACTAGATTTTAAATAAAATAAAAAAATGGGTATATATCACTGAATATTATCAGACCTAACCCATCTTGGCTTTGCTTTGCTTGTAACTAGCGCCAAATGGCAGCTACGCGAACATTTTAATAATATGTGCTTATCATTGTGAACATTTTAATAATGTCCACTGTGGCGGAAATATTGTAACGGACCCCATAATTGACATTAAAAATTAAATGATGATACCGTTAAACGTGACGTGTATCCGTTTACTTTACAAGGTTCAGCACAAAGTGGATTCAGTTTAATGAGATTTTGATTTCAGTGCCATAATTAGTTGAATTTCGGAGTTGAAGGGCCTTATTCAGAAAATTATCAATACAATATGAATTTCTCGCGCTTACTGACATATAGCCGCGAGCGGAGAGATGGAGAAACAATAGGCTAGATGTAAATTTTTCATAAATGGTATCAATCGATCGGGTTTGTTTTTAGGATCAAATGTCTATATGGGACCCATTGCAGTAAAGCAATACAAAAGTCAGAAATGATAGTCAAAGTCTGACAGTCGTACTTCACTCGCGAAACGCTTCTAACAAAACGATAAGTGAACGTGACGTCAAGTTCACTGAGAGCCCATCTTGAATGTATGTAAAATAAGTAAAAATGCTATTTTGTCGGTGAAATATTGCGTTTATAGTATATGTATAGTTGCTATACAATCTTTTTTCTAATAAAATGTAAGGAATCGAATGGTGCCTTACTTTTTCCCTTTTTGGAAATTAAAAAGTTTAATTTTTGAAACTTTCAGGTCCTGTATTTTTGTATTATTTCCATATATTATTTTATTATCCACATTATTGGGATAAATTGCTCATTTTCTATATATTTTACTAGATTTTGTTATAAAATTCAACATGTGTCATCATCCCTATTAACGACGATTAAAGAATAATTAGAGTATCCATTGCTAACACATTTCAAAGCTCTAGAAGAGTCTAAAGATTAGTCTTCTAATAGACTTAAGACTTGAAAACGTCAAGTAATATCCAGGAATTAGAGGTTTCTTCACCATATAGATAGATGGTTGTGACTGTGCTTAACCGAGTTTCTCCAGAAACTTCCTGCCTCGCACGACCAAAGTGTGGAATTATACCATGTGGTATTTCCAGACAGGTATGACCTTGAACCCTTCAGGAAAAGAGCGTAAAGAGCGATCTTAAAGGCCAGCAACGAAACAGTTAGTTTCACTTGATTTATATCGACCGGGACAAAACAATACAAAAGGTAATCACGGTTCATATCCCGGTCGATATGAGGTGTTGCAGGTGTCCGTGGGCGACGGTAGTTTCTTAACATCAGGTGATTCGTCTGCTCGTTTGCCTCCTTTATCATAAAAAAACCGGACAAGGGCGAGTCGGACTCGAGCACGAAGGGTTCCGTACTATTACGCAAAAAACGGCAAAAAATCACGTTTGTTGTAATTATGGGAGCACCACTTAAATATTTATTTTATTCTGTTTTTCGTATTTATTGTTATAGCGGCAACAAAAATACATCACCTGTGAAAATTTCAACTTTCTAGCTATCACTGTTCATGAGATAAAGCCTGGTGACAGACAAACGGACAAACGGACAGCGGAGTCTTAGTAATAAGGTCCCGTTCTTACCCTTTGGCTACGGGACCCTAAAAAAGAGTCAAATAGCAGGCAGTCTAGAAAACAAAGCGTATCTACCTAAAAAATAAATAAATGTAGGTAAGTATGGTATGAAACCATATAAATAAGAGTAACATAAAGTCTAAGATAAGACTCATACAAGTACGTACGTAACTATGACATTAACGCTCTCTGATTCTGGATAACGAGCATAAGTTTAACCCACTCTGATTTCAATACAATTTGAATGCGTAAAACTTTATTCAAAATAAGGTTCAAATATCCTCCTGTGTGACGAAAAGCACATGTCTCGTGACCGAAATTAATTTGTCACGGCACGAGCACCAACTGTTATTAAAAGGGGACGTATGAGAGGATTTCGTTAATTTCGGGGGTTTACTCTTAATTCGGTGTTTAAAACCAATTAAAGATCAAATAATTTAAGTTCCTCATTTTATATGTGCTTTCACACAACTTCTTTAGAAAGGGGGACCATCATGGTGCCGTTCGGATTCTGACTTAGCATTAGGTACTGCAGCAGTGGGGTGGTCCAAAAATATGAAGTTTTGAAAATTCCTTTTCCACACGGCTTTTTATTCCAATATACGGAAAAATTATCCATACCAAAATTGAACGCAATTAAACATCATTTAGAGGTCGCTATTCTAGAGTAGAGTAATTCACTTTGTACGTGTTTGTGTTGTTTGTATATTTGCAGCCCAAGGATAAGCGGATTCTAATATACGTGTAGCTATGTGGTAAGATTTATCTTATGTATAGGAACAAAGACTTGAGGTTTTGCAATACAGATCGAAATTGTACGGAGCATTCGTAAGATCTGGATTCAGATCGGATCGGAGCTGAGTCGGCTTGCCGACTTTGCAAAACGTTACACGGTGGCACAAAAATACGTTTAAATTGTTTTTTCGTAATATTTTACTTACTTACACGTTTATTTTACAAAACGTATTTTAAAATTTAAAGCTTTAGCTATGATACACATACGCAAAAGTTTGATAAAATTATCAACAATAGGTATGCAGTATGCACAGAAAAAAATATTTATCAGCGTAGTTTTGGGTCACCTCACTCACCTGTATAAAATTAACATCAATGTAATGGTTATTCTAATTGCGCTCAATTTAGCTAAGTAGTATCTACAAAACGCACGCTAAAGAGTTAGAATTGAGAGAAAACTCAAAGCAAAACCTTTTGGTGTCACAAACAGGCTATAATGAGGGCGTCACAGAACCGCAACACGAAGGGAAGTGTCACTTCGCGACAGACGTACAAAGGTGGCCTATAATTATACCGGGCCAATGTGTTGAGGTTGTTCCCACATAGGTATACGTAGATCTTTTGAGGTTGAGGTTGTGGTATAGGCGACATCAGTATCAGAGTTGAGGTCACGCACACAACAACATGTCTGTAATAATGAATAAACCAACTACAGTCCAGGACCATGACTATAGTCCACAAGTTTTATACGTAGGTCAGACGGTACGGTATCAGAGTTGAGGTCACGCACACAACAACATGTCTGTAATAATGAATAAACCAACTACAGTCCAGGACCATGACTATAGTCCATAAGTTTTATACGTAAGTCTGAATACGAATCTTCTTTTGGTGTCGTGTGAGTTTTTTCTTCCATCAGGTCAATGTGAAGAAGACTAGCATATACATTTTTTGGTTGGGTTTTGTTTGGGTTGGGTTGGGAACGAGAGTTCTTATCCTATTACTGTCCAATAGGACAAGAACTCTCGTAATTGTATACATACCTCAGCAAGACACACAGACAGAAAGGAAGAGCTTTGCTCCTTCTGATCTACCGACCTTCTATAAGTGGAGGCTTTCAGAAAAATGGTATATACGGTAAATATATGGTAAAAATGGTAATCACGAGTACTATTGAATGAGATTAAGAAAACAGTGACACCACCT
The DNA here is from genome assembly GCF_947568885.1 of Cydia strobilella. Classification (NCBI taxonomy): domain Eukaryota; kingdom Metazoa; phylum Arthropoda; class Insecta; order Lepidoptera; family Tortricidae; genus Cydia; species Cydia strobilella. Next base: position 26,845,799 of record NC_086042.1, read on the forward strand.
GAGTTGATTCCATTAATTCAGTTAGAAGGTCGAACCATACTGGGATCTACCTTAGGGATGGCCAGGGGGCGCCATATGCCTTCAGTAAGAAATGCATATATAGGTACTTGGAAAAAATCGACCTATGCTGCCGTGACCCAGGTGGCCGAACGGCTCAGGCAACTGTCGCGGTAGCAGAGGATGCTGGTTTAACTCCAGTCTTGGGCACTGGAGGCCTTGGTCACTATTTCTTGGTATATGACATTTATTTCAGTTTATTCAATTAGTTGTTACACTTGAACTAATTCCAGTTAGTTTTGACTATCATAGTTGGGAGCTGTTGGACTAAAGTTTGGTGGTTACGGTAACTATAAAACTATAAAAGCGGTGCTGTGCAATCGTCGCTCCTAGATGAGGATCCTCGAAAATTGGTTCGAAACATGTCGAATGTTAATTCAAATTAGTAACCTGTTTAAAATAATATTAATAGGTTTTACGGTATTATTGTTGTACATTATACTGAGGCCTATTTCGTGGTAAACTATATACTTATAGTTTTAAATATACTTTTTTTTGTAATACGTTTGTATGAAATGTAGTTCACCACGAATAAATATTTGTGTCGTTTTCAGTTAAAAGGTACCACATTGTCGCTTGCCATAAGGACGCTCTGACAGGTTATTCGTATAAAGAAACAAACCAATTTCGTCATTATGGTAATCGACAATGTGGTACCTTTTGATTGAAAACGTCACATTTCTGTTTCTCACTGTCGATAACAAACACCAGCCAAATCACAAAATAATCAAGTGAATCTCGTAACAAGAACGCCGTTTCAAGTGGTTGAGTTCGGAACTCCGCCCGTATCTTCGAACTAACAAAGAAAAGTCCAGAGGTCCTTTTGCCAAGTAGAGTTGGGAATGTTCTTGTTGTTTGCCAATGTTTTCGTCCGAATACGAAATATGCTGTTTTCTTCCAACAGATACAATTTTATTTCTAGTTTGAAAGTTTCGAATAACGAATACGTTTCTGTACCTATATAGATATAGACACAGACAGATAACGCACAGCCTAACCCGTTGAAAATAGGATCTTGACATTTGACACGTACAAATGTGCGTATTCTAGAAAAGTTACTGCAATGAGAAATGAAAATATATTATTAGATGTCATATATTAAAGAAAAATAAAAGAAATTATGCGTTAGCTAAATACGCCGGTTCGAATCCGGCCTTCACCACATCTATTACAGTTTTTAATTTATATATAGTAAAATAAAACTATGAAAACGGATTATATCGCGTAGTTTATAGTCTATGATTGTTCATTATTTTAGTATGTGGGTATTTTTGCACTTTGTAATTTTTCCTCAGTCACCCGTTGACCACGAACGCTGTAAAGAGTTCGAAACGTCGGGATGTATTATAAATTCAATATACGCGATATAATCCGTTTTCATAGTTTTATTTCATGAGTAACTATCGCGGTAACCGAAGACAATATTATATATAGTAGTTTGACTACTTAAAAAACACAAATCAAAATATTTAATAAAATAATTTGATTTGTTTCCAAAACTTGTTTATATTATTATATTAAACTCGAAGGTGGACGAGATTGGAGTTAAAAGTATTTAGCAATTTCTACACGGACAAAGTTGTGGGTATAAAGTAGTCGGAGGTTTAGTACGAGGGAATCTGTTAGTTTTGAACTGGTTTTGATACGACCGATATTAACTTCATTTCGCATGCAATGCACCAATTAGCGTGAGGGATCTTCAAGTCGTATCAAAATGAGATCAAAACCGTAAGCAATTGTTAAAAAAAAATTAAAGGAAAAATTGAAAAATTTACACCGGCAGTACACGAACCTACAACCATTCGAACACCGGTCCAATCGCTTCTGCCAACTGAGCCACGGAGGCCTATCAGATGTGTGCAAATTTTTCCATCCCTTCCCTCAACGCCTTAAGGGTAAGGGCAGAAGCGATTGGACCGGTGTTTCAGTGGTCGCAGGTTCGAGTCCTGCTGGTGTAAATTTTTCAATTTTTCCTTTAATTTAAAAATTTTGAGTAACGCTCGCAGACGTTTCTGCTTCATAAAAAAAATACAAATTGTTAAATCTGAATTGGGCTCCAGTAGTATATAAATAAGCACGATACATTAAGAGTGCTGAAGTCAAAATGAGATAATTTCGTAAAGTTCAAATAGCCCTCATGGGTCGCATTTTGCAAAAGTCTCCGCAATTTGTAATCGCCGTTCGCCTCTCTTTCTAACACATACAGTAAGTATTGTTGTCGCGTTGTCGGTATTGTGCGTACTGATGATTCTCTGTGTGATTAATATTGGCTGGCAATTCATGTATTAAATAAATAAATAAATACATAAATAAATAAATAAATAAATAAATTAATTAATTAATAAATAAATAAATAAATAAATAAATAAATAAATAAATAAATAAATAAATAAATAAATAAATATTATAGGACAATCTTACACAAATTGACTAAGTCCCACGGTAAGCTCAAGAAGGCTTGTGTTGTGGGTACTCAGACAACGATATATACAATACTTATACAAATACTTATACATACACATAAACGTCCATGACTCAGGAATAAATATCTGTGCTCCTCATCATACAAATACATGCCCTTACCGGGATTCGAACCCAGGACCATCGGCTTCACAGGCAGGGTCACTACCCACTAGGCCAGACCGGTCGTCAAATTCGTATCGTCAAAGTCGTGTAATATTCATCATGTGGCATCAATAGCTACTTTAGGTTATGGAGTACGAACACCGATTGCGCAATGACCATTCGGTTCATTGGATTATCATTTAATACCGTCAGCAGATCAGTAAACAGGGCAGTTAATTTTGTAGCTTGGCATATCTGGTCATCAGTTACGCAACTACTAATTATAGCTGCTAATTACAATCAGGGCCTGACTGTCACACCTACAAACCCTACACCTGGTGTAGGGTTGGTAGGTGAGACGTGATATTCAATCCAGAGATCGCGGGTTCGACCCCTAGATTGTGACTATGTGTTTCTCAGAATAGGTTTGATGACATGTTTTTATTAATGGTATCAGTCGATCCGGTTTGTTTTGAGGATCAAATGTCAATATGGGACCCATTACATTAAGGAATACAAAAGTCAGATATTACAGTCAAACGGATTGATTCGAACTTTAAGATATGTCATAAATTTGCTAAAAATACGACGGATCGGATATTATGTCAGTGACGTTTCTTCAAACAAAAAACTGGCCAAGTGCGAGTCGGATTCGCGCACCGAGGGTTGCGTACTTTTTAGTATTTGTTGTTATAGCGGCAACAGAAATACATCATCTGTGAAAATTTCAACTGTCACGGTTCATGAGATACAGCCTGGTGACAGACAGATAGACGGACAGACGGACAGACGGAGAGACGGACAGCGGAGTCTTAGTAATAGGGTCACGTTTTTACCCTTTGGGTACGGAACCCTAAAAATGCACTTTAGACAATAGCAAATTTTTGACGTACCTAAATCTCTTAAAGTTGGAGTTACGGTTCAAGCGCCATCTTGATAGTCACGCCTCGTTTTTTGCTCATTAATATTGTTTAAAGCAGCGGTTCTTAAACTTTTTTGGTGACGGAAGCCTTTTAGAAAGCAAAATATTAGACGGAGCCCCAAATTAAAAAAAAATCTTCCGTCACCATTGATCCGTGAACCAGACATAGAAAAGCTGGTTTTTGATTTATTTTTTATTTTTTCTCGCGGAGCCCCTACAGAGGCCCTGCGGAGCCCTAGGGGTCCGCAGAGCACACTTTGAAAATGGTTTAATGTGTAATATCGATAGCTTATTACACAGTAAACTAATGTGGTAGTGTGCAGTGAATGGAGAATTAATCTTGAAACGCGTTTAACTACCATTTTGGAGTCAACGGCCAAAAGTCCACGTGCTACTTGTAAAGTCCAGCTATCGCTTTACAAGTGCTAATAAAATCACCGTACACTGTCTTGCACTAACCGTACAATTTTAGTCGTATTTAAAGCACCTAATACTATTGCGGCCTAGGAGGATATAGCCAAACGGAGCCGATACGTCTGTAATTTGCTGTACAAAAAAGTCTGCCAATTTTTGCGGGGGAGGGGAACGTCAAATGTATACGTAACGTCAAAATAGCCATGTCAGATAAACGTCAGTCCATACATTGTGTATGACCATTGGCCGACTATTTTCGACAGAGGGGAAAGCCTGTTAATGGCTACTCCGTTTGGTTATTATGTATAATATTGTCCACGGCACGACACGCAACACTAACAATATCCGCACACTGGTCCGAAGATAGATCCCTTGGTTTCAACATCTTAATCACTGGTCCCCACTGGAACGTCGGAGAAAAGGTAAAATAATGAAATTTCTTAGCGTTAGACCCGTAAAATTAATTAAAGTGATAGAATTACTTTTACACAGGGATCAAGCAAGCTTTGGTAAGTATTTACTTACCTCAGTTAATTAAGGCAGTCGGACCGATATATTATTTCCGAGATTCAGATTAGTATAATTTTTTTTTTTTGTGCGTAAGCAGCCATCCTTAAAATTCGATTTAAAATGTAATCGCTGACTGTACTGATTTATCGGAATTTAATACATTTAGATCCGAAGCTAACCACATTAATTACCCACACCATGAATCTAGCAAAAGGTGTTAACAACTGAATCATACATTTTAACATGATTTGTACAAATTTCTTTGTGCCATTTTAATAATGATGTTAATATTACTTTATGTTCGCGCTTTTACATACATTTTCAATTTTAGATTAATTTTTATATATGGGCATTTTTTTCTGTAGATAGATGCACTGGACTTTTTTTTAGGATATGTAAATTTAATGTTACTTGTGCCCGGAATCATGAGCTGATTGCATGCTCCTAGGAAAGAAACAATGTCCCAAAATTTTCATACATTTTACGTACTTTCCATTTCGTTACCGCCGTACTCGGCCATGCAGTGTTTGAAAAATGGTAACGGAATGGAAAAATAAAGTACGGAACGAGTCGGCCATGCAAAGTGTTTGAAAAATGGTAACGGAATGGAAAAATAAAGTACGGAACCCTCGGTGGGCGAGTCCGACTCGCACTTGGCCCGTTTTTTGGGTTTTATAAAACATTTTTTTATTTAGAAATGTAACAATAAAGTAATAAAAGGACGGTATAAACCTATTTCTTCAATTATTTTTTAAATAAAGTCTATCTAAAAGCGAATTGGCGGAACTGTCAAAGGGACCATCATTCACCACGTCGAGTAAAGGATGACTCACGTTAGACCGGGACGTGTCCGGGCCGGAGCTTCCGGCGCTTCGTTTTCTATGGAGGGCATCACGTGATCACCTGTCATGTCATAGAAAAGTAAGCGCCGGAAGCTCCGGTCCGGACACGGCCCGGTCTAACGTGAGTCATCCTTAACGTTATAAAGTACTTAGTATGAGAGCGCCAATAGATGTTCGTCTAGTGGGTGAGTGCACAGCTGCTGTATAAAACCCTCCTTAAATACGTTAACTATTGACAGTACTCCCCAAGGCGAACCTACAATACACCGTTTAAAACAAACCGTTTCTTGAATTTACTTTTGTTTTACTTTCCTTCGCTATCCGAGTTTATTTATCTTCGTGCGGCCTCATGGGAACGAACTTGCACGATATCGATAAAGTTCCTTGACTTTGTTAGTACAAAGGTTTAAGAGTTATTCCGATAGACACACGCACGTCAAAATTGTACCTACTGGTACGTACTTATAGGAAAAAGTGGTCTGAAGGTGGCGGTTCGCGCCGCGACACAGACAGCGACCGAGACAGAAGACCGCGACCGGAGACCACGACCGTTACTTGACGGTAGGCAACGTATGTAGAGACCAAGAAAAGTCTTAAACGATTTTGATAGCATAAGCAGTGCGTTATTTATACGTCATATTTTCATAGAAGTTTGACGTTTAATATAACACTTGCACTGCGAGTGCTATCAAAATCGTTGCAGACTTTTCTTGGTCTAACTCTAGACGTATTGTAGGTAGGTATTTGCACGAGTACAACTCCTTTAGAAACATCTCCAACGTGACCAGACTAAAACACAAATAAAATAACGCGTAGACGCGTGCAAAAGTTGCTTATTAAATTAGTTAAAAAGTTTTTCTCTCTCAGCTAGGTAAATTGAATCTTTTCTTTGAACCAAATTTAATTAATTTCTTTTATTTAATCAAGGTAAGAAAAGAAAACCCATTTAGCCTTTTAGTAACTAGCAATTGAGGACGTGGGAGTGAAATAACTGTCTTTTCTTTTATTCGTAGCTGTGCAAGCCCTGGGCTACAAATGGGGCATTTTCTATGAAAAGGGACCTTATTGTCGATGGCGCTTACGCCACACAGCGTCGCGCGGCATTGTATTTATATCGGAGCATCGTTAATAATGGCCTAAGCGCCATCGACAATATAACTTTTTATAGAAAATACCACAAATGCCAACCATTTTATTCGTTCATTCGTCTATTCGCCTCTCTGTCGCTCTTGCAATTTGCAATACAGAGGCATATAGCCAAAACTTCATTTTTCGAGGTCCGTCGCTCTTATATTATATTCTACTAATAGAGAGGGAAATAGAAGAAACTTCGATTCTCGAGCTTTGGCGCTCTTGCATAATATTCGACAACATTTTCGAAAATATATTGCGCAAACAAATAGAACACAGCAAACAGTGTTGTAGTGTAGGTACATAAGGTAGGCAAATAAATGATATTCTGATTCTTATTCATATTTTCGAGGTTTGCAGTAGTTTCCGTAGCTTTGTAAATCGCAGGCCACAAACTACAACGAACATTTAAAATCCAACAAAACGGTAAACATTTAATTATGTCATTAAATTGTAAAAGGCACCCTTTTCAGGGCTTATTGTACGCCCCTACACATAAGGAGCAACCTGCTGTGGGCTGATTATACTCATAAACGGTACAGCGCTCTGCGTGTTCAATATATGTAACAAGAACGCATTCAGTGCTGATGGCAGCCGCCCAAATTCTGTAGTGCATCGGGGATGTGCGCGGAGGCGCGAGTAGACTGCTTCTACACCACCATACTCAAGCAAGCTACATTCCTTGTACGTAAATTGAGGGCCAGCTCCAACAGCATTCTGAGAATGTTAGCAATAATTGATTGCCTGTGTCTGAATAACTGCTGCTTCACGTAGTAATAAATAAATGTACAGTTATAGTTGTTAAGTATAGTTCTAACATGAAATAAAACTATGAAAACGGATTATATCGCGTATATTGAATTTATAATACATCCCGACGTTTCGTACCATTTGCAGCGTTCGTGGTCAACGGGTGAACAGGTGACGGGAGTTCTACCACTTGGATAAACACTTGGATAAGATTATTTATATCTCTAACACAATGATCTTGGATTGTCTAAAATAAAATAAAAAATATCATATTATTTTTATCTCCTTGGATTTCATGGGCCTTTAAATCCCGGTCTTTTGACAGGCTTACGTGGGGATATAGATCCAACACGTAGAGGCTCCTTGGAGAGCTTTAATGTTATATAGAACGCCTGCTGGAACCCGTTCACAGGCGCAACAATAGACAATCATGAACCGGTCGCAGCAGGCATTGGGATTATTGTAGAAAAATTGAACAGTATAACGGTCTATGGATTGAAGTTTGGGTGAACAATGAGACTGGGTTATATTGCAGACATCCGGGCACCTGCCAAAACAATGTTTTTACTAGTTATCGAGGCAGGCTGTGACTTACCGCCCACTAGATAGGCCTCTGACACTGCCGTCGTGAAGACGACCAGCAGCAACACCGGTGTAAGCGGCTCAGGGGTGTCGAGAGGTGCACGCCGCTTTCTACCCAGTGGCTCATAACAGCCACTGTGCCAACTCGCATCTTATGCATGTTTCACTTCCACCCCTGGAGCATATAGCTTTAATGACTCCTCTCGGGACGGCCAATGAAGGCAAGCCAGAGTTGAGAGTCCTGCGGGTCCCCTTGGGGTCCACTCCGACCGACGAAGACACGCCGGAGACGGAGACCCTGACCGACTCTCGGGAGTACTCGGGTCCGTGGGGTCGTTACTCGCCACAAGCTGCCCTGCGGTGATATTATTATTATTACGTATTTGACTTGATGTCGGTTAATGGCGGTTGAACGATCGTCAAAACTTCTAATGGCCGTCGTAATGGGAGTTGTTATCGATATTTCCATGGCAAATTGCACAGTTTTGGTACAGTACCTATATTTATGTATGAAGAAACATTGTTAACGAATTAAGATTTTTTTGACATGGTTAAAGTATTTTTTAGTGTAGGACTTTAATTCGTTTTTTTATGTATTTAACACATACCAACAAAAAGTATACATCTGTTTCTTACACTTTTATCTTGTCCAAAATTAATAAGGTTTTTTTCAGTGTTATTTAAAATTACTTTTTCTTACCATGAGTATACCTAATACGTTCCTCTAACTTAAACTTAAATTGCGATACCAATTTTAAGTTATCATCGAAACTAAAGTCACGGTGAGGTTTTGTAATTGTAACTTAATGGTATAGCCATATATAATCTGTGGTATAGCTTACAACTAAAAACTTTCACAGTGCCGACGCCTCTTTTACAAGCTTTTTATTAACTTGCAATGTACCTATGTAAGTAAGTATGTACCTATATGTAATATGTAACTATGTTTGTAAGGGTCAAATCTTGCAAGTTAAATTTGACCCACTTTACGGTTTCTGATGAAGCTGAAAATTTGCATACATATGTAAGTCGGGTGACAATGCAATATTATGGTACATACTATCGAGCTGATCTGATGATGGAGACAGGTCAGGAGGTGGTAACAGGAGGTGGTAATAGGAACTCTGTGATGAAACAACGCAACCTAATTGTGTTTGGGGTTTTTAGAATTCTCTCGATCAGTATTAGTTGCCTGTGGAAAGAAAAGTACAGTCAGCGATAAAAGCTTGTACCAAAAATGAATTTGTATGCAGAACAGTATTTATCTTTAACTGGTTACTGCCTAAACTGAGGCTTAGAACTTATGTCAAGTAATGACTTAAGTAATTGACTTACAAAGCATTTAATGAAGCAAGCATCGACAATTGTCTAGGCTTGCTCATTAAATGCTTTGATCGAACTATGCCAAGTTACTTTATAAAGCTACGTTCACATCAGTAAGAGTACCTATTTATTCATTTATCTTCATTTTGCAACTACTTGAAAATAAATGTTTCTATAGACATTACGCATTTAACGCATCTACATAAAAAGAGTAAGGCACTGTAAAATGTAATTTCAATAGGGAATATTACGCGAAACTCAGCGTGGGGGGCGCCAGGGCGCCACTACCACAATCTGAGGGTCTATAGCGAAACAAGAAAATTGAAATTTCGTTATCTCTGTCACTCTTGCAAATTTCGAATTTGCGTTTCCCGGTAGGTCCAGTCCTCTGTAAACAAACCGCCTTGATGCATCAATGTCATATTTTACATGAAGTTATACCCTAAACAGGAGCGAGCTGTCACTTTTTTTGCCATACTAAATTGAACCTTATCACTGAGCCAGAAAGGTGTTCGTACCAGACTAGAGAAAACGGTCCACATGAGATAGCAAAAGTGGGTCGCGGTGTCCCACTCGCACATGTTGCCAATGTTAAAAAAATACCATTTTGGTAGTATTTATATCAATAACTACTAAAATTAAATACCTTCTTATATTATTTAAGTGCTATATTCAGAGTGCGGTTCTGATATCTTTTACGTAATTTGTAAATAGTTATAATGTCAATATTATTAACTGATTTAACCAAGCATGTGCACAACAAAAAATACATTAATTTTAATATGGTAGACATTGTAGTAACTTTGAATATTAATTGGTATCCCCAACTTGATCAAGAAATTTTCAAAATACATGAATGGCGGCGCTCAAGATTTATTTGCGAAATAAAGTATAAAATGGGTAAAAGATGTTGTGTGAAAGGTTGCAGAAGTGAAAGTTTTGTTGATTGTGGTATATCTTTTCACAGGTAAGCCTCAACTATTAAAGTTTACGATAAAAATACAAGAAAACATTGTCAAACTCATTAGGGTGACTATGATGTCGGCACGATGTGAATCGGCCTTACAGAGTTCTTATTACCTACGTACTTACTTAATGTAAAAATAAGTTTACCTAAATAAGTATATCTTTATTTCGGCATGTTTAACTATTTGGTTGATAGATAGATAGATAGATAAATGATGTATTTGTGCACGTAATGAGAGCTATATAATTGCCAAAATTTAAATCCAAAATCCTTAAATATTACAGGCACATTTATACATAATATTCTATATAGGTTGAATACACATTTCCGTCAGTACACAAAGGCGGCAAATAAAAAAAAATGGTGCAATTAACTACGATGACGCTTAAAGAATAGCTGAAGTGTGCAAAAGAGAAGCCATTACGTATATGTCATCAGTAACACCTTTTATAACGACTAAATTAAGTAAGGTTTTGTGAAGCGTTTTACAGAGGAGAAAAAAACTATATCCATTCTCTCTGACTTCCTATGCATGAATGAAAAAAAGATCTTGGCCAAACTATACATTCCAACTTATCCTAATATCCCACATACATATGACTTATGGTCACCCTAATTAGAACGAGATGCAACCGCCCACTTTGACTTCTCATGTGGACACACTTTTTGGCCCGTGTACTCCATCCGGTTTATTAAAATCTAAATCCGTGATATTTTATTATCTCGAAAACTTGTCAAAAACCTGTTAAAGGTTTATATTAGTTGTATATATAAGTTACTCTATGGTTTACTAAAAAGGCTAGTCCCGCACTCTGGTGGCAGAACATTGCAGTAATATCCCCTATTGAATTATGAGTTTAACCATAGGCCATAGGCGGATCCAGGGGTAGGATTTTGCGTTCTAAGATTAGAAATTGTACGGAGACGCCACCTGTCACCGTACCAAGATGTTTGAAAATGTATTTATATATTATTTCACTTAAACTATCGTGAGACATATTTCAAAATATTTATCAGTACGGTTTTTACTCACTATTATTTTTAGTCGCTTTTGGCGACATGTTTCGGATTCTTTGGGAATCCATCCTCAGGCACGAGTGTCCGCGGCGGTTGTTCAGCGGTTGTGCACAGTGCACGACGAACAACCGCCGCGGACACTCGTGCCTGAGGATGGATTCCCAAAGAATCCGAAACATGTCGCCAAAAGCGACTAAAAATAATAGTGAGTAAAAACCGTACTGATAAATATTTTATATATTATTTATTTAATCTTTATTGCACAATACAAGTGGCGGACATAATAACTTAAGGCATTCTCTAACAGTCAACCAATGGGTTAAACCAGAAAGATTAAGTAGGTGGCAGTCTTAATAAAATACTATAAGGCATGCGCTATGGCATTTGAGGAAGACTCTGTTACACATATACCACGCTGGTGTAGACATAGCTTTATACACACACCAAAGATAGATATAACTCCGTAATAGATGGATACAGTCTAAGGAAGAAACGTGCCTCGAAAATGGCGCCACTAGTTTTGGCCTACACTCGTATAGAGGGCGTTGACTGTTTCCTTTGTTATTTATAATTTTAACGCATACCAGTGAAAGAACATGGGTCAAAATCATATAAAAATAATTAATGCAAATAAAAAAATCATTTATCCATATTTAAATACATTTTATCGTATTTTTATAAATATTTATTTTTAGTTTTAAAGTGTGTCGACAGATGGCAGTGAATTTACTGGGGTTACAAAATTTACTATGACAGTACCGCTCTAGTATAAGTTACTCTATGACACACACATATATTGTGAATAAGTTTCAAGGACTCGCCGAATTTGCCTTAGTCCTCAATTTCGAATGATAACAAGTTTACATGGAGTTTATTGCATACGACCCTCAAACAGAGAGTTCGAATCTTGTGCCTGAAAATATATAAAATATTTTGGAACTAATTGATCGAGCGTTAGTGAAAGTCTCCGTTTCAGCTTAAGCAAAAATGCTTTCGTATGTCCCGATGTTCTCCTCTACAGGTCACAAATTGTAGACCGATTCTCGTGAAAATTTGTGAGCAGGTTTGATGATTAATAGTATTACGATACAAGTGCGAAAAATAGGAAATTCGCAACGAGTGGCGATAAATTAAAATACGACCGAATGGAGTGTGTAAATCGACACGAGTTGCAAATTACCTAATCGCGCATGTATCGTACAACGTTTTACAGTACATAATAGGATAGAGCGGTACTGTCATAGTAAATTTTGTAACCACAGTAAATTTACTGCCATCTATCGACACACTTTAAAACTAAAAATGAAGATTTTATAAATACGATAATATGTATTTAAATATGGATAAAAGATTTTTTTTATTTGCAATTATTATTTTTATATGATTTTGACCCACGCTCTTTCACTGATATGCCTTGAAATTGTTAAATAACAAACGAAACCGTCAACGCCCTCTTTACGAGAGTAGGCCAAAGGTACGCATCTAATCGAGAATCAAATTTTCTTTACTTTCGAGGCACGTTTCCTTAGACTGTATCCATCTATTACGGAGTTATATCTATCTTTGATGTGACACACCATAGCGATTTAATTTACGTAACTATTAAGCCTGCGATGGTGGAATGTTAAATCGACGATAGAATTAGCAAGGCGTAATCGTTTCCACCAATGGCCAAACATTAATGTTTCAAACGCAAAGGAGAAATAATACAGTGGGTTCTGATTAGATATATCTTAGACGGTGCAGGCCGGGGTTCAGGCAGACCAAAAAGGAGATGGCGGGACGACTTGGACGCATTCTACCCCAAATGGTGGGAAAATGGCGATGACAGGGTCGAGTGGAGAAAACGAGGGGAGGCCTTTGCCCAGCAGTGGGACACCAAAATAGGCTAATATATAAAAAAAATATATATCTTATACCATTAAACGAGCAATTTATATCTCTATCTATCTATGTATATATATTTATATATTTCGGGGATCTCGGAAACGGCTCTAACGATTTTGACGAAATTTGCTATATGGGGGTTCTCGGGGGCGAACAATCGATCTAGCTAGGTCTTATGTCTAAGAAAACGCGCATTTTTGAGTTTTTATATGTTTTCCGAGCAAAGCTCGGCCTCCCAGATATTTACTATATTTAACGTAGGTATATACATTACATAACCAAATAGTAGATATAATAGTAGAATAGATTAGTAGTTGCCGTATGTATATAATAAGGTGCGTGGACTACAGATCACAAGCGTAAGTTATCGCCGCCGCCGTCGCCGGTCGCCCAGTCGTGGCCGAGCCGTTAGGCCGCGGACTGGTCGTAAGCGGCACGCAGCGCAGAGAGCGGCAAATCAAGGCCGGTCATTCATTTGATCAAGCGCAATGTATTGATGGTCTTGATTTGCCGCTAGCCTAACGAAACTGTCGAGATGACCTACTGTTATTGTCTCCGTCCATTAATGTTTACCAAGTAGATTTATTTTATTAGTTCGTCAACTAATTTATGGCTAAAGACCGCTACTCACGACACGACTTTACGACCGCTGAAGTGAAATGTTGAAACTTTTTATGACTTAATCGCTGAAGGGGAGATTTTATCTTTAAGTTTAAACTTAATTTCGTTAAGTTAACAATATTGAGGTTAAAAACCGGAAAAGTGCGAGTCGGACTCGTCCATCGAGGGTTCCGTACTTTTTAGCATTTGTTGTTATAGCGGCAACAGAAATATAATTTCAACTGTCTATTACGGTTCATGAGATAGAGCCTGGTGACAGATAGACAGACGGACAGAGGAGTCTTAGTAACAGGGTCCTGTTTTTACCCTTTAGGTACGGAACCCTAAAAATCAGCTTGAACTTGAAACAAATAATTGTTTAACGTTGCCCTTTCGACGAATTGTTCAATTAAAGAAATTAATCTACTTTGTTCACCAACCAAAGTAACTTAAATTGATAGACTATTAACCTAATAACCCTCAGGGTTACTGGTATAATCGACTTTAAATATGTGTTTTACATATTTTGCCTTATTACAAAGGAGTAAGGTGCAAATTTATTAACATATTTCTGACCTCGACTGTACATTTGTAAAATTTGTAAAAATAACAAAACGCCATCTACCTCTACAAGTTCAAGAACGTTCAATCCGTCAATCGATGTTGAGAATAGGGGGTATTACTGCAATGTTCTGCCGCCAGAGTGCAGCACTAGCGCCTATCGTAAACCATAGAGTAACTTATACATACTTATATTTGTTCCTGAGTCTTGGGTGTTTTCTATGTATTTATGTATTTGTATATTATCGTTGCCTGAGTACCCACAACACAAGCCTTCTTGAGCTTCCTGTGGGACTTGGTCAATCTGTGTGAGAAGATCCTATAATATTTATTTTATTTATTTATACTGTGCCTTTCACCGCTGGCTTATTTTACATTTTTAGCGTATATCTAAGCCAAAAAACATATAACAGGTACTCAGAAGTCATGCAGAAAGCTATAAATAACCACTAAAAACCATAACATTAGTTCAATAACTATTAGTAAAAAATACAGTAAAATGGGGTGAGTAGGGTTCGCGGGGAGAGTTAGGTTATGAATGGGGAGATAAGGTTTGAAAGGGGGGTGAAATGGATGGTTTTAGGGCTACTGCTACTAAAATAATGTATTCCAATTTGAAATGGAGCTACAGTAATACTCATAATAATAAAAAATCGATCCAACAATCTTCCAAAATCACCTTTGTATGAAAACCCATCTCACCCTAATTACGAGGGACTACGGCATGAGGTGGTTTTTCCTGTTTATCGTCAAAGTTATGAAATGGAACTACCAAAAATAAAATAAAAACTAAAATACAAACGTCCGGAACACTTATTATACACAGCATTCAGTTTGCATATGTAAAAATAAAATGTTACCGAGGTTTGAATGTCAGTTTGCTCCTACTCACCCCATTTTACGGTACTAAATAAGATTCAAGCTCCCTTACATAAGGCGTCACTCGTTTGTATGGCATTTTTTGCGCTGCGGTTGCGGAAATTTGCGAATTGTGAGTTATTTGTTTCATTCACACACGCTGGCACTAAAACACAAATATATTTTTTAGAAAATCGATCGGTTTGCTCACAAAATGCGTATTTTAAAATATCACGGTGATAGGCGCTGAATTTGAGACCCACGGTATTAGGCGCCTTTATCTTAATGGTTTTAATAATTTCTTTAATAGATCAGTTTCATTTTTAGTCGCTAATGTTAGTTGTTATTCTACGAACAATAGAACTGATGTGAATGAAGTGGGCTTTTATTTACGAAGAATACGATGAGAGGTATAAAATTCAACAAATACTTTCAGCGGTATTCACTCTATTACTGGTATGAATAAAATCTGTAGGAATTCATAAAGTCCGGTCTTTGTTATCGGGACAAAAAGAGGAAAATGTAAAAAAATAAGCTTTGGCCTTGAAAAGATATAACGCGTTTTCGCGGCTTAAAAAGGTATTTCTTTTTTAATATTTTGTACCTTCATAAGTAAATTGTTTCTTTAGGCTACAAACGTTTGCATTTGCACTAGGTAAGCAAAAGCAACCCTCGTCATTTATTAATAAACTAATATATTTTACGGTTTTTTAAAAATATTTATTATAGTAGGAAAGTAGACCAGGTACAGTCAACATCAAAAGTAGCGAAGCGTCAAAAGTATCTTACTTACTTACTTACTTACTTACTGCTGTGGCGCGACGACCCGAAGTGGATCTTGGCCTCCGACACCAAAGACCGCCATGCTACTCTGTCCAAAGCCGTTTCTGTCCAGTCGACGGCGCCAAGTTCGCTGAGGTCTTTCTGCACTTCGTCTCTCCAGCGGTACCTAGGGCGTCCAGACAGTCTTCGGCCATTTGGTACTCCAGAGTACGCCCTCCAGACTGCGCGATCTTCCCCATCGAGCCATCGGAGCCTGGCGGCTTTCGTTTCTCCGATGATGTTCGGCTCGGACACCAGATCTTCAATCTCCTCCACAATCTCCAATGCTTTAATGACTTGGAGCAATCGAAGTGCGACACGTAAAGCGAAATTAAGAATGTACACGACAAAATCCGGGCATGCATAATCTGGTATATATTTTTACTGAATTTAAAAAAAAAGATTAAAATTATAAACTGTTTTATGCTGATCCGAATGTCATCTTAACAAAAAATATTTTTTTTAACTCTTCTACTTGAGGTAGTCAGGAAGACTCGACTCCAATCACTGAAAGTCATTTTTATATGGGAGGCATTTTTTTGTCAAAAAGTCAAATTCACTAAAGTTAAAACATCTCAGAACTATCTTAATCTGAGTACAATTAAAAAAGTTTTAACTATTATGAAAAGGTAATGTTTGTAACAACGTATAATTTGGCTTGTAAAATTAAAATAATAAAATGTTTTCAACAGGAGAATTTGGTAAAGACTGTCAGATGACCATGTACAAAAAATATAGGTACTGTGGGATATATAATGGTCTAAGTCACAGACAAGCTAATGTTAAATTATGTTTTGTAATTTTATTATGTAGTATGATAACCACGAATTATTAAAAAAATGCTGCTTGATAATGCACATTCATTTAGATTTACCAAATCATGAATGCCCAGATTTTGTCGTGTCATCATTGGCCTTTGCGTCTATTGCTATATATACCCCACTATCCATGTGGTCTTGTATGTCCTACCCCTACAGAGCAATTCCAAAAACGGAGGCGCGGAGGGAGGGCAGCCCTCTGTAGTGACCGTGCTCTGTCACGCGAGGGCGGAAGGGCTGCCCTTCCGCAGCACCTGAGCCACCCAGATCCAACAGCTTCAAGAAAGGAAGTATTCCGCTGCTGCAACGCTGCATCAGTAACACTCAACATCACCATTGCTACGCAATCCGAAGGTCACCTTTAAGGATGACGCTAGAACGGTGTGGGTCCACGGCGAGACGTCCGGCACTTGTTTTTTATATAGAAAACGTCACGTGATCACCTGTCATATAAAACGAAGTGTCGGACGCCTTGGCCCGGATTTGGACCGTTATACATTGTGACATCCTTTATTGGGCATATAAACACATTCGTCAATCGTCATTTAACAATGCGTGTATATGAGGTGATAGTAAACGATTCACATTATAAGTATATAAAAGCCAGCCGGCCACACGGCATGACGTGACCTTAATGAATATCCACGCGACGACGGCGAAATTGTCCTAACCCAGATTTAGGGACAAACTTCGCCATCTCGACTTTCACACGAACTTTTACCTAACGAGCGTTTACTGCAGTACACATGTTGGCAGTAATCCAATTATAAACATGAAAGTTTTCGGCGAAAACAAGGATTAGCCAAATTGTACTTTTCTATATTCCAGTCTGTGAAAAATGTCGCTTAAATGCTGGATCAATATACCTTCTTGAAACAAAATTTATTTTGCACACTATCAATTGAGTCGTTTTTACTTTAAGCCTAAAAGCTGTTTTTAGGGTTCCGTACCCAAAGGGTAAAAACGGGACCCTGTTACTAAGACTCCTCTGTCCGTCTGTAACTCACAGTTGAAATTTTCACAGATGATGTATTTCTGTTGCCGCTATAACAGCAAATACTGAAAAGTATGGAACCCTCGGTGGGCGAGTACAACTCGCACTTGTCTGGTTTTTTATTACAGCGTGGTGGATATTTATTGGAGCCGGTGCAAAATTGCAGCTTTAATAGTTATGAAGATGGACAAACAGATATAATATATGTGTAGTACTATTATTATATTAGTATGGATTGTTTTCCGTCAGTACCGTAAAATGGGGTGAGTAGGGTTCGCGGGGAGAGTTGGGTTATGCATGGGGAGAGAAGGGATGAAAGGGGGGTGAGATGGGTTTTTAAGGCTACTGCTACAAAAATAATTTATTCCAATTTAAAATGGAGCTACAGTAATACACGTATTTAAAAAAAACGATCCAACAATCTTCCAAAATCACCTTTGTATGAAAACCCATCTCACCCCAATTACGAGGGACTACGGGGTGAGGTGGAATTTCCTGTTTATCGTCAAAATTATGAAATGGAACTACCCAAAATAAAATAAAAACTAAAATACAAACGTCCGGAACACTTATTATATACACCATTCAGTTTACATATTATGTAAAAATAAAAAGTTATCGAGGTTTGAATGTCAGTTTTGCGCCTACTCACCCCATTTTACGGTAACAATAATAGCATTACGCTACTGCATAACCAAGGAGTACATTGTGTAAATTGTGTTACTCCGCCCCCCATTAGGCACGATATATTGTGCTGTGATACTTTTGCCTACACGGCCTTCTAACTTTTGATTTGTCAGGTATGTGCTTTGCTGCTTTGTAACTGGTTTAATAATATCAAAGAGGATATAATAGGATAGAGCGGTACTGTCATTCTGTAAATTCACTGCCATCTATCGACATACTTTAAAACTAAAAATGAAGATTTATAAAAATACGTTAAAATGTATTTAAATATGGATAAATGATTTTTTTATTTGCATTGATTATTTTTATATGATTTTGACCCATGTTCTTTCACTGATATGCGTTAAAATTATAAATAACAAACGAAACCGTCAACGCCCTCTATACGAGAGTAGGCCAAATCTAGTGGCGCCATCTGATCGAGAATCAAATTTTCGTGATTTTCGAGGCACGTTTTTTCCATCTATTACGGACTTATATCTATCTTTGATAATATTAAGGCGGTTTTCGTAGTGTATATCTCATAAACAATAATAGACCTCTAGACAGTTGAAATTTTCACAGATGATGTATTTTTGTTGTCGCTATAACAACAAATAAATTCTAAATACAGAATAAAATAGATATTTAAGTGAGGCTGGGATACAACAAACGTGATTTTTTTGCCTTTCTTCGCGTAATGGTACGAAACCCTGCGTGCGTGAGTCCGACTCGCACTTGGCCGGTGTTTTTTATTTTTACGTTTCGTCGACGTTTTACTTATAAAGTTAATACCTAGTTTATGAACGGTTTGCAAATATGATTATACATTAAGCAAGGTCTAAAACTATGTTTGTGTTGAGAATATTCTGAAATTAAACATAGGTACTAATACACGTATTCTGATTGTAATGACAGTTTATTTAGAAAAAAAATAATAAAAAATGAAAATATAATGGCTTTTTTGCACGTTTTAAGCCAGTCCCCCTAAAAACATATAAATTTATTTGATTTTATACTTGCAAATAGGGGGAAGTCTCCCAGTGGCGGACACCTAAGCCTTTTTGAATAAAATAAAAAAGTATTTGAAAAAACATATCTTTATTTATGAATTACTTTAGTCGACAAACTTAAGAAACAAAATAAAAAAACACAACAACTTCTACATAAACTAATTCTAAAACGAAAAGTAAACTTTAGTGGAAAAAAACTCATACCGGACGGACTACATTTCAAACCCCTAGCACCGGACGGTTTAAAAACATTTGACACCGATCACAAATATAATCTTATGAATATACTGGAATGTTAAACACAGGCTTCATGCGCCCACCCGTGGCAACTGGAGCTCTGTATCCATAATCTAAACATACTGCAGGCTGCTTCAAGCAATGGCTGCTTCTGTTTTTCCTCCTTTTTTAACATCGCTCTTCACTTGTTTATTTAGTTCCCCTCAGCATCACCTTTTTCTTTACTTTTTATATTGGTAGCTTGCTTTCCTTTATATATCAAATTTTCACTTCTTTTCACACCCTCTTTTCCGAACATTTTTTTTTTTCTCTTCCATTTTTCCTTGCCCGCTGTCGCCCACAGTCACTGCGCGCGTCACAAGCAATGCACATATTGCACATCCCGTTTCTCGACGTTGGTACATCCCCCCACGCTACTTTACTTATCCTTGAAATGCTCACGTTTTTAGTTGCCGAGAAAGTATGTGTGTCCGACACTATATGCCGTCCGTGGTTACGGGACTTCCTCCACTTTTATTAGCAGATTACCTACTAATACCTACCTATTACCTACCTACTAATTTACATAATCCTTTTTCTGATTGTCGTGATACAACAAATAGGCGAAGGTCCGCTAAATTGACACATAGGACGATTGCTGGCCTGCGTCACGCGACGGGGACATTAAGGCGAGATTACGGCTACAAATAGTCCGCCACATTCACATTGCCTGCGCGTTGGCGAGTTCAATGCTAAGGCGCACTGTAGCTTCTCTTCAGAATTCGTATAGTATTGGAATAGATGTCTAGACACTGTCAAACTAAAATGTGACGCAGAGAAATGTTTTCTGGCCTCTGTCACGCGATGACGACATTAAAAATAAGACATCATAAACGACAAACCAGTAATAGTTATGGCTGTTGACAGCGCCTAGCAATTAGGTGAACATGACCTAAAGGGCATACTATGCTGTGCTACCGTATGCTTGGTATCCGATTAGGGTGCGTAGCCAACGTGACATTCGTTAACGCTCCGTAGCGAACGAAACACAACTGTCACTGTCGCACTAATACGGAAGAGTGATAGAAAGAGGTTACGAGCGTTAACTATTGGCATGTTAGCTAGCCAGCGAAAACAATACATACCTACGGCGTTATTTGACGTAGCCTAGATTAAGCTAATCCTTGATAAACCTACGTCAACTTTCACACAATTAAGCTTTAATCGTAATTATGATCATTACTTGCCTAAATCTAATCTCTGACCGACTACCATGAGTTGCGTTCTCGCGCGCGAGCACAGAATAAATAATAGTACTACCGTACAGTAAGGAAACTTCCTACAAAACCGAAGTTTGACAACGGTTCAGGGTCGAATAACGCTGTCCCTTTCTAATATATGGCACTATCCTTTTCGGCTATGTAGGGTTGTCAAAATTCAAGTCATTATCTTATCTGTGGTCGTGTACGCAAAGGGACGTCAAGTTGTGTCAACCCTAATAATTGCTCGGACCAATGCTGAACCGAACGGAGCCGAGAATACCCGATAGGAGTTTCGCACCCCTGGCGCGAGTCTATACGTAAATCGCGCTAGATCCCAGGTATCATTTATACGTCATTATGACGTCCATTACGTCATTATAACGTATAAATGACGTCATTATGACGTCGCTGACGTCACTGCTACCTGGGATGTATGGAGTCACACGCGAGAACGCAACTAATGCCAGCAGGTGAGACCTGAGGATGGTTATTTATATAGTACAATATAGTTTTCGAGTTTACATATTAATAGTATTAGAGTAGTTAAATGAATGGGTAAGTAATAAATACTTTATTGAAACACCGGGCAAGTGCAAGTCGGACTCGCGCACGAAGGGTTCCGTACCATTACGATAATAACAGCAAAAAAATCACGTTTGTTGTATGGAACAAATATTTATTTTATTCTGTTTTTAGTATTTGTTGTTATAGCGGCGATAGAAATAGGTACATGATCTGTGAAAATTTCAGCTGTCTAGCTATCATGGTTCATGAGATACAGCCTGGTGACAGACGGACAGACATACAGACGGACAAACAGACGGACAGACAGCGGAGTCTTATTAATAAGGTCCCGTTTTTACCCTTTGGGTACGGGACCCTAATAAAGCAAGTCACTTCAAACTCGCGTTTTGAACACACATTTAATTATACGAATTAACGTCGGAATTTAAGGTGAAAACAATGAAATTAAATCGCGGTAGACCCGTTCGTTTAATTAAATATACAAAGCAAGTCAGTAACGTATATTCGGGTAATTCCTAAAATCACCCGTATAACCATCACATTAGAGTCCATATTCAGAGTTGGATTTCTATTGATGTTTTACTTCAGTTATTTGTAGGTAATGACGTTTTTAAGTAAGACGTAAGACTGAAAGATGTCATTAGTAGGTTCGAGTTGAAAGAATTAGGTACCCCCAGATCCCCTGGTTTCGAAATGGAACGCCAGAAATCAGCCTTAATCCAGCCACAACAAATTTGACAAAATTCAATAGTTATTTGACTTATTCATTCCGAGCTAAGACAAGTTTGTATAACTAACTCGACCACAGATTTTTTTGTATAGGCATAAATAAATATACATTCCCAAAGTTTCAAAAATATGTTTACGCTCTAAAACCAGAAAATAAAGTCGTGTTCACATATTTTTGAGTCGTTTGTCTGGATCAATATTTTTGCCTTCGACTGTACCCTTCTTTGGATTACTAACATTCTTTTTGAGTTATCCACGCCATAAAAACTAATAGATTGAGCCCTCACTTATGAAAAGGCTCAGTATTTTTGATGCTACGATGGAATACTCGACGTAATAACATTGAGTTATTATAACTATAGAGACGACATACCAAACAATGAAATTGTCGCAATTACAACCTGTACTATGCGACCAAAACGTCGTAAACGCTGCAAAAATTCATGGCGCTTACGCGTTTAGGTCGGGAAATCACGCTCCGCTTCTATGGTTTGATGCCAAAACGGCAGCAACTCATAGCGCAAAATACTGGTTCTCTGTGCCGGTTCTAAGATACGTTAGTAATAATAGTTCAATGCATAATAATCAGTAAGTTCGTAATCTTTCCCCTAGGTGGGTAAAAAATAACCTAAGATTAAAAGAATTTTGTAAAAGTAAAAATCAAACCCTTTCATTTCAAACCAAGTTCACTGAGTCTATATTGTTTGATACCTAATAGGATTACGATTTCCATATATTATGGGCATTATAGCCACCAACATAAAAACACCCATCTCTTCTATCAACACGGCCATTTTCTTGGGCCGATCCACTTTGGAGCATCTCCAATAGCTTGTAGGCTTCGGAGGCTTCGGTAAATATTTGCATGCCTAACATGAATTAGCTTCCGATATGCTCCCTGAGGGTTTTGTATAAGTATGTAAATGTGTCTGGAAAAGGCGCCTTAGTCGGGATTTAAATTTATTCCTCCTCCTTGTGTCGATTTTCTCAGTGCTGAGGCCGTAGCGTCGCCCCTTGTTAAAAACGTTTAATGATTTTCCTCCAATATGTCGATACTTGGAATGGTATAAGGTCGTAATTATCGAGGTGTTGAGGATCTGCCGGCCTAGCCAAGGTGACAATCGCTATCGCTTCGCCATCGAATCGCCTTTTTATCTCTCTATCACTCTTCCATATTAGTGTGAGAGTGACAGTTGCGTTTCGTTCGCTACGTATAGTGTTAGCGATTGGCATGTTGTCTACGGGGCCTGAGTACCTCCTATCTGAGTAGCCAAGATGAAACTTAAATAATTTATGGACATATCGTCGCTATACTTACTCAACCTCATATCTGCAACAATCATTTGATGGAAATGTCGCTTTTCTTTCATTCAGAATACTGTTGTTATTGTCATCAAATGAGTGTTGCAGATACGAGGTTGAGTAAGTATAGCGGCGATATATAGTCACATGACTTTTTGTACCATCAGTCATACCGATATTTTTTTTCTATCCGTTTGGCGTTTGCTGTACGGTTGTCATCTCAGCTAGTAGGCTGCCTGATCACTTTATCGAATCGGGCTGTCTTCTCGGTTTTCCCCTCCACTTTCCAGTTACAAGGCCACATTTAAGATATATCCACTTTTTCTGCCGGGCTTTAAACCCGCGAAAGTTACACGCCTTAAAGTCGCATTCGGTTTGTAAATGCATGAGGTAGCGTTCCTTTTACGCCGTTATTGTTTCAGCGTTGACGTTGGCGATGTCACTGTCAATCTCCTTAATAAATTAAGTGACAGATTAAACGTTCCTATCAGAACAACAACGCATTTTATAAGGGAGATTGACAGCGATCGCTCGCGCCAATGCTGCAGAAATATCGAATATTACTTTCACCAATTGGCTACCAAAACGCTATTTTTAATTTGTTTTTATTTCGAGTAAAAATATTACTATATAAATTAAACTGAAATAAAGGTGCCTGTGCCATTCGGCCATCGCCATAAACCTAGGGGGCCGCGATAAGCATAGGAGGCGACATTAGCCTTCAGTAAGAAGTACATATACTTGGAAAAATTCGACCTATGCTGCTGTGGCCCGGTGGCTGAATGACACAGGCACCTGCCGCGATATCAGAGGCCTTAGTCACTTTTACTTAGTATATGACATTTATTTCAGTTTACCAAAACTCTGTCCAGAAAACCTCTGACTGCGCTCTATATTTGTAATCTGACTACCAAATCGGATGCCTTGCCGTCCATCACAATTTAATCCTTTTACTCAAAACAAAACTAGACGCAATCCGCTGATGCAGTAGCTTTTTGCAAATTGGTCCGCTTCGATTGATGAAAGTCAATGTTGAGTTTCACATTTTCATAACAATTCTTCAAACTTGGATCTCGTTTTTTCTTTAAATATGAACTGTATCTCTAACTAGTGATGGTTGATTTCTTGGTTCAGAATTCAGAATACGTGGTGTTGAGCGTTATCGAAAGATAAGCGGAAGCTTGGAGAATAGCATTTAGCGATTAGCTAATGGATTTGTGAGATAAATTTTAAGTTGTTATAACTATTCTTTTTACTTAGCGCTTTTCAGGTTGCATCTTAATGGAGATCGGGATTCGCTTTTAGCAAATAATTCCAAAATTAAGTGAACCTTAAATTAGAATGTAGGTATGTAATCAGACAAGTGTACATGTATTTATTAATTTCTATTGCTTGAATAATCTTTGCACAGTTGGCAAGTCTTGTTAAGGTATGTTATTTTCTCAGACACAGTCATTGATTGAACTTCAGAAGTAGTCAGTAAGCAGTAGTGTCCAGTGTGCGTCTTATTTAAATTTGTACATTAGACAGACAGACATTACACACATCATGCATTACACATCATTAAATTATTAATCACCAGTACGACATTTAATCTAACATTGATTTCTTGTAATAGCATAAATCGAATAAAAATTCAAACTTTCTAATTTTTTCTTTGACTGTTAATCGATTTTGTTGGTCTTCCTGACTTACGTAGCATATGTAATGAATAGATCTCTTGCAACACAAACAACTGAACTCTTTTGAATTTATTGTTTGACTGCAAAACAAGCATACGTGCTCCATGTTGTCACTATATTCAAGTAATCGGTATTTTAGTTCCTCGCGATATACATCAAAGTCTCTTTTTGGATAAGGGTTTTATTTTGCACAAAGAGGCTAAGTAAATGAATCAATATCGGACCACAATTGTAATTGTCTTGCTGCAAAACGTGACGAGGCGTTTCGGTTCGTTTTATAACCGTTGAAATCTTTTTCATTGCACGAAATTCGTTAATTTTATTTTTGTAGTGTTCGAATATTTTTTTCCATCCCAGGGGATCCAAAAATAGCAAAGTTTTTTGTTTCAAATATAAAATTGCCATTGTATAATGGTTATTAATACACAAAGGAAACACATTACCTTTTTAAATGGATAAATTTACAGATTCAACAAATTCTGGTAATTTGCTAGAATTTTCGAATATGGGATTAGACTTTGCCACACTGATTACATTAAATTTAGTCTCGAAATTGTACGTGTGCAAAAATGTGATCCATTACAATGTTGGTCAGTTCTTCACCTGGATCTAAACTTTTAAAATCCTCTATAAGAAGACCTCTCGAGTTTTTATTAGGTAGGTGCAAGCTGGTTACAAAATAATTATTATCCTCTATTGTCTGGTAAAGCATCATAAAATTTCGGATTTTTGAAAAGTTCGTTTACATGCCGAGGTAAATGTTCATATGGTGAGATATCTTTATGATTAAACTCTGATGTATAAACCGGACTGGCAGTTGTATTAGCAACTAACGTGCAAATGTCACAAATGAAAAATTCATCGACTACATTCATTTCGGTAGTTTACGCAGGCTAAGTGAATCCAGTTCCATGACCACAATAAAAGCAGTTTAAAATTTCTTCTTCGGCTTAAACTAAATGTATTGGAGCTGGTTGTAAGCTGGAAACATCGGGTGTTAACTTCGTGGCATCAAGGCGTGTCGGTTTTTTCAAGAATTTACCAACAAAATGCGTTTGATCACTTATGGATTTTCTTTTCCATATTTCTGCTTGATTTTGATTTTCCTTTTGAAGTTTTGTTTATGGATTTTCTTTTACATATTTCTGCTTGATTTTGATTTTCCTTTTGAAGTTTTGTAAGTCTCGTTTTTGGAATATTGTGTATTATTTCTATTGAATTAGAAACTGTCTCGGTCCTTAGTTTTCGTATCAATTGAGAACATTTCAATTATTTTTGCCCTTTTAAAACATTGTTTTTTAAATGTCCAAAGTAATGTTCTTCTGGAGCATTGCTTACTCTTTTGTCTTTTAATAAGTTTGTCCACATGGGTTTAAATGGTAAATACCTATCTGAAATATCGCGGGATCACGGAATATATTTTTATTCGTTCCAACATTGGTGTATTCGACTCTTCTTATTATTATTGTTCGTCTGTAGAAAGGACTATTGTTGTAAATGGATGATTTTGGGTCCATATCCTTGAGTAGCGAAGTAACTTTCATTCCCATGTTAATAAGGGATTCAACTTTATCGCCAAATTTAGATCAAAACAGTGAACCTCCGACACATACACGCTGTGTAATAAAATGAAAATATTTTCAATAAACTGGTGAATTTCCGTCAATGAATTCGTCAGGACGAGATTGGCCATTATGACTTTAAACATATTTTTTCCATGACGTGGCTCGCATCGATTTCTTTACAAGTTTCCTTTATTAGGTGTGCGCAGCATAAAAAGCGGTGTAATTATGGTTTTCTGTACCCTCTTCATGCGTTAAGTCATCATAATACCCGTGTTTTAAATACTCTAATAGGCTACAATGGTTAAACGCTTGACAACTAGCATTCATGAGTACAAAACTCATATCAGTGACAACGCCTGAGAATACTGGCCATGCATTGTTTTCTATACAATGACGTCTTAGTTCATAAAGCATTTTATAAACAGAGTTTGTGTTATGACATGCAGTAATCATATCGAAGACGCTAAATATTCTGTTATGCGACAGAATTTGTATTTCACCATCCAATTGTAGTAACGGGCCCTTTCCTTTTTGTGACTTTAAAACCAATATTTGTTCGTGACTAAGTACTTTTATCGTAAACGTAAATGAAACTTCAATTATGTAATTGGGATGGTCTTGCTACTCTTGCTGATAGAGTACGAGGTCCATGACGTCGTTTTTGGACCGATCGTTGAAGTACAGGGCTTTAGATCTTATTTCTCTTACTGCACAATCTGATTTAACATTTTGTAAATTTTTCGTTAAATGTAATGTATTTAAATTAATGAGATAAATTTTTTTATAGGTGGAAGGATTGACTTCCTGAAGTTTTTTGATTTTAATTAACCTGTCAATACCTCGAATTTTTTTTTTTTTTTTTATTTATCCAAAAACAATCTTAAAATACTATGTACAAATATTGGAAACAGCGAACGAAAACCGCGTACGGTTTATCTGCCGCCATTGTCGCTCGTTTACATTCCGGTTAGGTATCTATCTAAAATCTAAATTTAATATTAAGGAAATACTAGTAAGTTAAGCAATCAGCATTTACGAGTAGTTTGCCCGAGATGTTGATAAACAACTCGGGCGCGCACCTGTACTTGATAACAACATGTTTTTTAAAATTATTTTAGTCTTATGTGTGTTATTAAGTATATTTTGGTTAACATCATTAGGCCATGAATTTAGAGTATCGGGTAACAGAAATTGCCAGGTTCTTTTCCCATAGGTATTCTTGTAAGGCGGTAATACATACTTTGGTATATTGATATTTCTTAATTTTTGTGACCTAGATCTATTTTTAAGGTTAGGTAAGTTAGCGATTTCATCACATACTAGCATCATTTTAAACTTATCATAGACATTAATTATTTTACAGTACTCAAATAGCTTCGATTCGTCATTTCTATACATTTTCCTTATCGAGTTAGGTACAATTGTTTTTATCAGGCTTAGTTGTAGTTTGTATACATTATCCAGGTAAGTTTTATAAGTTCTGCCGTAACTACTTAAGCTGTAACTAATTATCGATTCGGCTAGTGACATGTATAGCATTCTACGGGTACTAAAAGGTATTTTATATTTTAATTTTAATTGGTGACGTTAGTAAAGTAGAATGATAGTAGTTTATAGGTTGACTAAAAACGTCAACAGTTTTATTAGGTTTGAGTACCAGTTTGAATCTTTTGCAACATTCATGTTTGCACTGGCAGTTGATGATGATTTCTCCATTAGATCTGTACTTTACGTAATTAATTATTAATATGCATGTGTTGTTAACATACTTATTCGATAAACTATTTATTTAATAATTAAATCATACAAAAAGGTAATCCGCCACATGCTTCGTCAAAACACAAACGTACTACGTACATACTTATTGGCGTATTTCTAAAAAATGTACGCATAGGTAAAAATTTCCAATTTTCTCTCATTATTTTTGAAAAGTTTGTTCCACATTTCACGTGGTATGGCGAAACTACCCTCTAGTACTTCACATTTCAACTTTTTGTCAATACCATATATATTGCTGGCAGTTGGCGGTAGAATAGGGACATTATTTGTCGGACTTGACAAATTTAATATGTCTTTGTCGACTTTTGCAGTCTCGGGGAAATGTTTTTTTTTTGTTTTTGTAATATCTTCGTCAGCAATTATATTTTGTGCCATAAAAAAATTTATTCGCGGTCTCTTGTAGCGGACGTGGCGTAACAGGGTAAAATTTATCGGATGGCTCACAAACTGAAGCCAAAAAGCTATTATCTGGTAGTGGTGAAAGTATTCTGGATGCGTCTGAAAGGTCGTTTACTGGACAAACAATTCGGTCTTCAGCCAGCCTTTCTATTTTAAACTTAAGATGTGTGTTCAGGGTCTTGTCTGGAATAATTAACTTATGTTTTCGTGATTTTGGTGTTTCCTCGTCAGCCCGATCAGGATAACGATTGAGTGTTTTTTTAGAAAATCCAATCTTGACCTCTGGTAGTGATTGTGGCGACTCAAAACTACACTTGTCTGATGACTCGGATACGCGGCCAACTAAGTCTTTATTTGGAAGCAATGAAGCTATTTTAGTCGCCACAGTTTGGTCGTCTACTAAAAAAATTGACTTAATGAGTGGGGTATCTTCGTCAGCCAGACCATGATTACGATTAAATGTTTTTTTAGAAAACTCGATCTTGACCTCTGGCAGTGATTGTAGCGACTCAAAACTATACACTTGTCTGATTACTCTGATAAGCGGCAAACTAAATAAATCATTGTCTGGGAGCAATGAATCTCTTTTAGGCGGCATTATTTGGTTGTCTACTAAATCATTAGACTTAATGATTTGGGTATCCTCGTCAGTCAGATCAGGATTACGAATTAATGTTTTTTTTTGGAAAAGCCGATCTTGACCTCCGGCAGTGATTGTGGCGACTCAAAACTACACTCGTCCGATGGCTCGGATACGCGGCAAACTAAGTCATTGTTTGGGAGCAATGAAACTCTTTTAGGCGGCACTGTTTGGTTGTCTACTAAACCATTAGACTTAATGATTGGGGTATCCTCGTCAGTCAGATCAGGATTACGAATTAATGTTTTTTTAGAAGAAAAGCCGATCTTAACCTCCGGCAGTGATTGTGGCGACTCAAAACTACACTCGTCCGATGGCTCGGATACGCGGCAAACTAAGTTATTGTTTGGGAGCAATGAAACTCTTTTAGGCGGCACTGTTTGGTTGTCTACTAAACCATTAGACTTAATGATTGGGGTATCCTCGTCAGTCAGATCAGGATTACGAATTAATGTTTTTTTAGAAAAGCCGGTCTTGACCTCCGGCAGTGATTGTGGCCACTCAAAACTACACTCGTCTGGTGGCTCGGATACGCGGCTAACTGAGTCATTCTCTAGTGTGTCTACTAGATAAACTGCCTCACCCTGAGTCACTAGTGAAGCCGACGAATGATGTGCTAGTGGCGAAACGCAACTGTATATACTCGTCTGATGGTTCATATACAGGACTTATTGAGTTATCCTTTGGCAGCGAAGAAGCATCATTCGATACCAGTACCTGAGAAATGTTATTATCGTCAACTTTCGAATAGTTCGAATCTGAATCACATAAAGTCACAGGTGATGCTACGATCTTTCCGGGGGATGTTTCTCTAAGTGACCTATCTAACACCAACCATAAGTTGTAAATTTTCCTTCTATTCTTGCTGTTGTTTCTCAATTTGAAATGATTCGTTAGTACTGTATAACAAATAGTTTCCTTATTTTTATGCGAGATCGGTTTTTGTGGTAAGCTATGAATAATCAGCGCACGCTTCAATTCATTTTGTGATAGTTTTATGATGTCAACATTCTTTTCGCCAGAGCAAAAATGGATTTTTTTAAATTTGTTGTTTTTGTTTACTATTTTAAACAATTGACTGGCATACCTAAACTTGCAGGTAGTATTACTTAATGCTCTAGCAATTAATTTACAATCATCCATAGACACCCGATCGGTTTTGTTGATATTTGTTCATATGCCTTAATGTTAGACAGACTCATGGTGTACAAATTATGTATATCTGATAAGTGAATTAAAAACTTCTTAGTATATGTAAGTGGTAGTGGAGTACGACCCACCCACCCACACACACACACACACACACACACACACACACACACACACACACACACACACACACACACACACACACACTAACAATAACAAAACAAATAACAAACGTTTTAACGAAAAATCAACAAAAACAATGAAATAACAATAAATTTCAACAATAACAACAATAACAAACAAACAACGAAGGCGATAGTGATAGCTACGTACTCTGAAAATTTCAAGGCAATCCGATAATTTTCAGGGCATGAAACAATTCATAACTTATTTTTGTCATCACCTATGGTAACCTCGGTTTTAAGATTTCATCACAAAAGTAAAATTTTTGCTTTTTTTTAACATAAAATAAAAAACATACCCATACATTTACGTAAACGTCGATATTATCTACGATAATATCAGACGGTCCGAATCTGCAGTCCATTTTGCTCTATCTCTTACCGTTTCCGTAATAAAAAATCCTGAAATTATGAAATGTCGATAAAATTGCATTCACGATTTTTTAGGCGCTGATGACTTTTTTGTATGGATGTATACAAATAATACACATCATAAGAACTCAATTCGAAAATCAGGAGCCACAACTTTTTCATTCCTCCTTGAGTGAGGCAAAATAATGTGATTTCCGAACGTCAATTCGTACATAAGTTCCAAAAAAGTAATTGGTACGACCCAGAATTTAAAGCCACAGCCAGCCATCCAACTTACGTTAAGTAGATCACTTGAGACTATTAATAAAATTGACGATGCATTGCTGATTAAAGGAATAGTGTCAAATGCTGAAAATTAACCTTAATGTCAAGTAAAAAAATCACAAATAATTATACTGGCAGTTTAAGCTAATTTTACGGGTTCCCTCACGTATTTTTCGTCACTCGCGCGACATGTTTCGGAGAGCCTAGGTCTCCATTTGACCCAGGGTCTCTATTTTGAGGTGAGTGAAACCTTTGAATTAGCTTAGTGTGTCTCACGATAGTTTAAATTCAATTATACCGGTTAAATAAAACAACAATAACATATAAACATGTTTATTTCCCGAAGGGGTAGGCAGAGACCACGAATTTCCACTTGCTACGATCCTGACATACTTTTTTCGCTTCCTTCACTTTCATAACATTCCTCATACACGCTCGCCGGTTTAGGGTGCTCTTGACCTTGCCTTTCTTCATGATTTCCTCGATCTGACCAGAGAAAGATATTTTAAAAACCCTAATACTTTACTAAGCCCTTACCGGGTCCTAGTAGTTATGTATGTACCTACCTAGCATTAAGTCGCATGTGTATTTGTGTAAACTGTATCTACTTGGTTGCAAATAAAGATTGAATTGAATTGAATTGAATTGAAAGTCCGCCGAGGTCTACCCCTTCCAACTCCCGTTTCTACCTCTCCCTTATACACTCTCTTAAATATTTTGTTGTTACAAATAGATAATAAAAGAGTATTCTCCCTACCATTACCTAAAATAGAACTAAATTACCCTCACACATCACACGCCTTATTAAAGTCGATCGAACGTAAATCGTATTCAATCGTAAAGGCAGTTGATTGTAAGCCTAAAAAAACGAAACCCTTCCATGTCAGTGCAAACAAATTGTCAATAAAGGTTTACGATACCTGCTGGGGCCGTATTGGAGTCACACAATTATCACGTTGAGCGTTCTGGGTAAATAGCGTGGGTAATATATTTACGCATCGTTTTACCCATTCAGCCTAAGAGCGTTTTCACATTGTCCGATCCGATATCGGATGTAGGATCCTACATTCCGCGTAGTCAGCCCGAGGGGGCGCGCCCGGGCGCCGTCTTTAGCGGTCACGCACACTACAAAAAGCAAACAAATATTATAGGGCCGACAGCTGACAGGGGGCTCCGACATGGCTGAATTTATCGGAAGCGCCTTTCCAATATCGGAAGGCGCCTATGACAAAAACAGCAGGAGAGTGCCATTGGCATTAAGTCCGCCTTTTTTGCGTTATTAGAATAGAATAGAATAGAATAATGTTTATTCAGGCAACACATCATTAGTTGCATTACAAAATGCATTTAAACAAAAATGTGAAAGAAGAATGTATACAAAAGACAGATGTGAGGCTAAAATGGTCTCCACTCAGCATTGCAGTTGGCACGACTAGCGTTGTCAACGGCGCTGGTTTTCTGCGGAGCCAGCGCTGCGAGGTGTGCAGTGCGGCGCGGGGCAGCATACTGCGCGACTATATTCTTTTAGTAATATTCCTTTTTGGCGAAATTTATTTCGCCAAATTTCACTTGGCAACCAACTTTTCGCCAAAGTTTCATTTGGCAAACCAATCGTTGGCATAACCTTACTTCGCAACCATTTCATTTCTCAACCCCATACTTGCGAAATGAAAATGACGTACTAGGTTGGGATAGGTTAGGTTGGATTATGTAAATTTGCGAAATAAAATTTTGCCCAACTAAAAATATGGGATAAATAGTTTGGGAACTGAAAGTAATTTCTGTCAAGTAATTTTAGCCGAAACATCAGTAAACCCAGAGAAACACATATCTTACTATTCTTACTTCCTTCTGACATCCGATATCGGATCGGACAATGTGAAAACGCTCTAAAGGTTCAATGAGTGATAAAAGGTTGCCGATCTCTGGTGTTTACAATTCACGTGTTTCTTTCTATCTACCCTTAATGGCTCCATCTGGACTTGGTATGGTTTTGGACTGGTTTTGACACGACCTTGACGATCGCCTTGGCAATTGGCGCGCATCTTACGCCCGACTTTAATTTCATTTTGCATGTACCATCCGTAAAAGTGCATGGTGACTTTATCAATGAATACATTCATTCTCCATGCAATTAGCTCCATGCATGGATTTTTTTTTAATTTTTGTAATCGTAATTTATACATATATTATATAAATAAATATCCTAATACATAAATGGGATGATGGACTAGACGAGTTCTTCATTAAATTTAGCAGATGACGACGGAGCATCCGCTTGAAAACTAATTTGCTTGGGGCTTGTCTTATAGGGAGAAGGAGTGCATTCCAGAGACGGATTGCTTGAACGGCGAAAGAATCAGACATAAAACCGGTACGGTGAGGAAGGATTGAAAGTAAGTGAGCGGGAGGAACGCATTTCACACCCGGGACGTGGGGCATCAAAATTAAATTTACTTTTGAGATAGTCTGGAGCAGAAGGCTAGGTACAAGATAGAAAATAATGTGCAAAGGGATCTACGACGACGAATGGAAAGCCAATTGAGCTGACGGCGATAATAGGACACATGATAGTATTTACGAAGGCCATAGATGAAGCCTATGCCATTATTGCGGAGGCGATCTAATTTGTTAAAGTACTTCTCAGAGATGTTAGTGGTGCACACGACGGCATAGTCAATAATGGGTAATACTAATGCATGAACTTATCTTTTGGTACTGACTGGTAGAAAATGTTTGTAGTTATTTAGTTTGTAGTTTTCAGTGATTATTACTGGGATTAGGTCATCAAAGGTGGTTTTTTACTGAGGTTAAGGTTAACTACATGGATTGTTAGTAACCCACTACACTAAGTACAGTAAAATTTATGAGTTGCCACATAACTTTATTTTTCCTAGATAGATTATTGATATAAAATTTATTAAAATTACTAACTTGTTAGTTTTCTTTTGAAATGTGTTTTTAGGGTTCCGTACCCAAAGGGTAAAAACGGGACCCTATTACTAAGACTCCGCTGTCCGTCTGTCTGTCACCAGGCTGTATTTCATGAACCGTGATAGCTAGACAGTGAAAATTTTGAGTACAACCACAATGTAATGACATTTTAAAGGTATGGCATACTTAAAATAAAATAAAATAAACTTTATTAAAAATCCGTTAAAGTTAGACTGGCTAATTGACTGCCTGGGCCATTTTAAAACGCCACTTTGCTACTTAACTGCGGTTAAATTACGATTCCGCGAAAGAAAATTCATTAAAAAAGACGGTGAAAGTTAATATAGTTGAAGTTTGAATTAACATTTTCTTTTATTACTTATTACACGCTTTCTGCTGTAGGGTAAGATGGTTGACACTGGATCAACCCATTTTCTAATGCCCGTATCTCGAATAATAACAGTGAATTTAGTAGACATAATTTATTCATGTTTAATTATGTTATACTTTAAAATCTAAATTTAGAACGATTTAGCACCAGTTACGCTTTTAATGAAAAATGGAAATCGACTCACTGTGCAACAGGGGGTAGGGTGCACTGAATCACCCGGTGGTCTACAGTTAATCAAAGATGGAAATCGTCTGCTAAATAATTCCACTTGTTGGTTTTTTGCTCAAACGACTTGCGATCTTCTTGAAAATACATATTTGATCAATGAAATAAGTAAAAAAAAGTATTGATGTAAATTTTCTAATTTCAGATGAGGTAAAATCCTAATTAGACAACTCTAAGCAACTCAGCCAATAAAACAATGATTTTCTACTTAGGAAACTTCTCCAGGCAGTTTTAAAGCAAAATTAACTTTTTATTCGCTAAAAATGTTTAATGTCAGGGTTCCTTTAGCGAGCTTTGACCCACTGTCAACCTGATTCAGTCGATCCACTGTCGACCCAGGCCTAAATTACAGAATAAATTTAAATTAAAAAATATACAATGAGTTTTAAACCATCGCCATATAAATGCTAAACTAGTTAACAATAAAAATATAAATGAATTCATACAGTTATATATTTCGGATAAACACAGTAATCTTTAATAATCGTAAATATTTGCCCACGCAGAAAATTCACTTAAGCAGATCTCCTTGTCGTTGTGTTCACTTTATAGAATATGATGTACTTAGGTTAGTAAAAACTTGTTGCTAAGGGGCACCTTTATGCGGAAAAAAGTATTTGAAATATTTTGCGTTTTCTCAGAATTTGCAATAATTACTGTGCACCACCAACCCACTGTCAACCAGCTTACCTATTCAAGTTACGCAATTAATCTGGGTCGAATAAAATATGGTCGCATTAACGCATTAATAACTCATAATGCTTGAGATAATAATGTTATAAAAAGATTGTCGAGCGCTGGGAGGGAGGAAATTTCATTTTATGAGCTTTATCTTATGAGGTTGTAAAATACTATCTGTACTGTTCTTTTAAGTATTAAAGAAAATATATACGTACAAAATTATATGAAGACAATGATGAAGGAAAGCACTTGTAAAAGAAGAACAGCGTAGAAGGCAGAGACGTACGGTTATGTCAGTTATCTAGCAGGCAAAGGTATTGGGATATCAGATCTAAAGGTACCGTTCGGATTCAGACTACATCAGTAATTATACTGCGTTAGTATTGCAGTGGTACATTGCTGCCGCAAATGGCACATTTCCGGGCAGCAACATCCATTTTTAACTTTTAGATATTTCCTGCAGATGGCAGCATTACTAACTGAAATAGATATCATACACTAAAGAAAAAATGACCAAGCCAATGCCAAATTTGCGGCGTGAGAATTTGATTAAACATCTTTTTAGAATATAATATTAGCCAATAAAAAACGTTTGCTAAGTAAGTTTTTGCCTTAATAACATACGACAATGTAAAATCATGCCAAATGATAATTTGACCAAATAAATTAAATGCGAAGTGTAACTTTGCTAAAGATTTATTTGGGAAATGAAACTACTGCAATAAGTTTGTTGGGGGAGGCCTATGTCCAGCAGTGGACGTCTATCGGCTGACATGATGATGATGATGATGATGATGATGAAGTTTGTTGGGAAGTGAAATTTGGCAAAAGGTATTTGGCCCAAACGGAAGTACACCAAACGCAATGACTGTAACCCAGTGAACGGAAAAACTTTGGGAACAAATCAAATTATTTTACTTATCAAATACTTTGATTTGTGTTTTCTAAAGTAGTCACACTACTATTATTAACTGAAAACTACTACTACCACTAGTTCTCTTTTGTAGGAATATATGACATCATTCTATTTCAATTTATAATTAATTATCATATTAAATATTTATTTATTAATTAAAAAAAAACGATACATGTGTGTATATATACAAATAGGCTTAAAAAGAATGATACAAACTAGACACTTACTTACTTAGAGACTTGACATCTGTACATACAATTTATAGATTGTAATAATGTGGTACGTCCCACAATAAAAAAGGAAAAAATATATCATTTAAGTTGATACAAACTAGGTATAAATAAACTTTTAAAAAATATATATTAATTAAATGAAAAAAATACTTCCAATTTAGTCAATTGAACAACAATCAAAAACGAAGTTTCGCTTTCATGTTTAATCTACTTACACCCCTGGTAAGTAGTGTCAAAACAACGTTACTTTAGAAGTAAACCTTGCGTTATTTCACTTGCACGCACTCTATTTTATTATCCTGAGGCCCTAGATTACTTCCTGTAGCGGTTGCTTTCTCTTCTACCTAAGCGTTATCCCGGCCTTTGCCAGGGCCCGCTTTCCTACTTGCCTTTCTCCACTTTGTGCGATCCTGGGCGTGCTCTCGTGTGAGCCCGTTTATGCTCATATCGGCTTTCACGACATCGAGCCATCGATTTTTTGGTCTGACCTGGGGTCGAGGGCTGTCAAGGGCTAGGTTAAGTCATATATAAGCAAAACCATGGCAGAGTGGGATATAGGAGTAGCTATGGTCTCGGAGCCTTATTTTATTCCCAATCGGGACGACTGGGTCTCAGACCACGACAAATCAGTGGCCATCATAACATCCGCTACATCTGAATCCTTTGAGAACATCGTGAGGGGGAGGGGGTTCGTGCATGCCGTCATAGGTGGTATTGCTTTCATCAGCGTGTACTTCCCACCCAGTCTCACGCTCGCTGTGTTCGAGCAGGTGATCTCACATGTCGGCGCTCTGGTCGGACAGATATCCCCAATACCTGTGCTGGTCGCCGGAGATTTTAACGCGAAATCCACGGCATGGGGATGTCGAGCAACAGACGTCAAAGGGGAAGTTCTCGAAGAGTGGGCTATATCACTAGGACTGGCTGTCCTCAACACCGGGTCGGAAAGCACGTGCGTGCGGCCACAAGGCGAGTCCATAGTGGACATAACTTTTGCGTCAAACGCCATGGCACGCCGTGCTCAAAACTGGAAGGTGGTGGTGGATGCAGAGACGGCATCGGACCACCGATATATCCGGTTCGACGTCTCGACACATCCTGCCGCTGGGAGGGGAAACCGACCCGCTGCAGGGGACAGCCCAAGATGGTTAGTGTCAAAAATGGATAGAGAGCTTGCAAAAGAGGCGGCCATTGTCGAGTCCTGGAATGTCAGCACTGGCCTGGCGGAGGCAGCGCAGGTAGAACGAGAGGCCGAACATCTTAGCGCCGCACTGACTCGCGTATGTGACGCAGCAATGCCCAGGGCCAAACCCTTCAGTCCAAAGCGTCGTGTGTACTGGTGGCGACCAGAACTCCGCCAACTGCGGAACACTTGCGTGGCCGCGCGTCGCCAGTACACCAGGTACAGAAGAAGGCGGATCCGAAACCCAGCCAAGGAAGATGCTCTGTACGACACCTACAGGGCCACTCGTACAAACCTAAAGACGGCAATCGCACAGGCCAAGGAGGCAGCTTGGCAGGAGTGGCAAGATAAGCTCAATAGGGATCCGTGGGGCAGGCCGTATCGAGCTGTAAGGCAAAAGCTCCGATCTTGGGCACCCCCATTAACAAGCAGCCTCCAACCAGAGCTCTTAAACCGAGTCGTGGGCGCTCTCTTCCCTGAAAGAGGTGAATTCGTGCCACCAGCTATGGCGCCGACCATGAGACCACGCCAAATGGTGACGGAAGTACCGCCGGTGACAGAGGTCGAAATGAGTGTGGCAGTCGTCAAGCTCCGCTCTAAAAAGACAGCCCCCGGGCCCGACGGCATACCTGGGCGTGCCTTGGCAGTCGCACTCAGTGAGCTGGAGGAAAGCGTCCGAGAGTTATTGACCTCGTGCTTGACTCAGGGGCGGTTCCCTGATAGGTGGAAAACAGGCAAGCTGGTGCTCCTCCGGAAGGAGGGACACTTCGAGGAATTGATTTCCAAACCGATGGATCGCAACGCCGGCAAGAGCCTAGCAATATCATTAAGAACGGCTTCAGAACCACCCCCTATAGTGCCATCATCAAGGTACCAAACATTCAAAGGTGATTCTAAAGCCGTTATTGCATTCTGCATTGCCAAACAAAAGACGAGAGGGCCCAACGATAAGATAAGATATATTTATTTGCAAAAATGTAGTGGTAAACATAGTTGGACAGTGGGTGGGTAGTGGGTGGGGGGGTTCATTTACTTACTTTATACATTTTACAAATACGTATCTGATTATTTATGTGGTTGGGTTGGCTACCCTACTGACAAAGTAGTCGACGACGTGACACGCCAGTTCAGTTAAAAGTGCTCTGAGTTTTTTTATCGAATGTTGTATCGCTTGATTCAATTATTTCAGCAGGAAGCGAGTTGTACGATTTTGCCCCAACAACAGCGAGTGACTTTCTAGATCTTGTTTCTAAAATTACATTAAATTCTTGCAATATTTTGATAAAAACCAGCTCTAATTTCCAAAAAATGCTTGCAAAGATATGCAACACCATGCTGAAACGTTTAAAACGTTTGAAAATTAAACATAGTTATTTACGATGTAAGTGCGGCAAGTAGGAAATTCGCAACGAGTGGCGATAAATTAAAACACGACCGTAGGGAGTGTTTTAAATCGACATGAGTGCGGGAATAAGCACTTTCCCGCCTATGTCAAAAATTGAAAGGTCCATATTATGTACTGTAAAACGTTGTACAATACACGTGTGAATAGGTAATTCGCAACTCGTGTCGATTTAAAACACTCCCTTTAGTCGTGTTTTGATTTATCACCCACCACTCGTTGCAAATTTCCTACATTCCACACTAGTATCATAAATAACTATTTCTTCATCTAGTAGAGGAATCTGTGTCCAAGGCGCTCCAGATATGTCTCCGTCGTGAGTAATGGCTTTTATCTCGATGAAACTGGATGCATGCTTAAATGATGAAATTAGTCAAGTAACAACGTACGACTAAGCTTTTTTTCTAAACGACGT
This sequence comes from Cydia strobilella, assembly GCF_947568885.1. Lineage (NCBI taxonomy): Eukaryota > Metazoa > Arthropoda > Insecta > Lepidoptera > Tortricidae > Cydia > Cydia strobilella. The sequence continues at coordinate 26,885,544 of NC_086042.1, forward strand.
GCAAAACTAGGTCACGATATTTTCTTTACCTGGCTTTCGAGTATCTGGCATTTTCTTGCGTCCCTGTGTTCTAAGAATGTTATTATTTTTAAAATTGCAAGAAACTCCTCGGTACCATTACTGTAGAGTTTGTGCGGAAAGAGAAGAGTCGTGGAATGTATGGAGCCCATTCCATTCCATCTTCTCTTTCCGATTAGACTTCCGACTCCGTAATTCTTACGGTAGATGTTGCTATGTGCCTCCCTAAGGCGTGTAAACAATAGCAAGGAATGGAAAAATTCGCACGCCTCTGTTAAGCTTCGGTAGCTTAGTGGGTTAAGAGCGATTGGCCGGTGTTTCAAAAGGTCGCAAGTCCGAATCTTGCCGGAAGCAGTCGTTTTTTCTTTGGTACAAAAATATAAACGATGTGTTGTCTTGTGCGAAGTCTCTCCCTACAGTAAGATAATCTTTTACATCATACATGCGTGAGCAATACGTTACAGCTCTTTTTAAACCGTCGCTGAAGTTTTAAATTTATCCTCATCTAAAGACGCAGCTGTTTGTCGGTCCGAGAATTCTAGGCTTAAAAAAGGGTTTTTATCAGCGTTCAATATGTCGGCGAGGTCCGAAAATCGACATTATTGGGGTAAAAGGGTTGCGCAACCCGCATTTGTTGACGGTAACAAATATCTTCAGTTTGGGAAATATCTCACTTATATTTTGTGGAGTGAAATAACTTCATATTGAATTAGTTGCACTTATAGAGTTTGAGCGTGTTTTGAAGAGTTTGTTTGATAGAAAATTAAGATTAGTTTAGTTTGAGTGTGTTTTGAAGTATTACTTTGATTGGTAAAATAAAAAGAATTATATGGTTTAAACTACATGTAAAAACATTTTTAAACAATAGGCCAAAAAGCAAAGCGCTTTCAAAAATTGCATAGGTACACGTAAAATTTTAAAAAAGGTGCAAATATGCGCCAGAAGCATATGGATGTATAGACTTTTGCATAATGTGTTGCCTGTTGGGGCTCAGCGGCGCCTTCAATAAATTTCTAGTATTTCTTGCCGGTTTGTACCTAATTTCTAAATTGAAATTGTAATGATAGTCTTAAAGTAAATTCCAATCAGGTATCCATTCTAAACCTGGGAGCGTAGTTTTACAACATTAATGATGCTAGACAGCGCCTGGCAATTAATGACCCACATTTTTCTTGTCGATTAAAATATGTAGCTAAAGTATTTTAAGAGAAAACCTTTTAGTTGTGTATTTTAGAAACTAATATTTAGAGTTATATAAGTATACAGTAAATAACAGGTAAACACTCAGACTTATGATATATTTCAAACTGCAAAGCGAAACGAAACGACAGAAGAATTTTGATTTAGAAGGTTTAAAATATCTACGCTGAACGCTTTCAGAGTTAAGAAGGAACTTAAGAATGAACTTGATAAAGATGAAAATAAATGTATAAATAAACCCATCGAAGACAAGGTAAGTTAAATATGTAATTTATATTATCAATAAAGTATGAGTATGTAGAAGTGGCCAAAAATACGTTGACAAAAACATTATAGGAATATTTTTCTTACATACAAGTATTTTACAAAATGTCATTAAAAAAAACCACACATCTTCAAAATATTCAAAATGTTTACGTATTTTTGCAGAAATAAACAATAAATTTTTATATATTTATAAACAGCGCCAAGCAAAAAGCTCATAAACTAATCTCTTTACAAGAAGCCAAGACCAAAATCGACTTTCCATTGAGAGTAGCGACTTTGAGAAAACCAAGTGCATATCAAGTTTTCTTAAAGTTGGCGACTTGGCGCATCGCCGGCGCAAGTTTAGACACCGAATTTTCGCTTCTGCAGCATTATTCTACAATCAATTTCGATTCAGTTCGATAACTTTGAGAATAAGTTTTATAACGATTCATTTTTAGTGACTTCAGTTTTATCGCAGTTAGGTAATTTCTCGTGATATTTTACCTACATTATTTTCTTAGTTAAGTTTTTCGTTTAATTACCTATTAGGCAGTTTAACATATATGTGTTGTAATGTATTATAAGCATTCTAACGACATTATTGAATTCCTTCACTGTTATATCAATGCTCAATAAATGAGACCCTGCTGTCACTTTTAGGTACTTAAAGGCGCCATGTAGGTACCTACTGGGATAGTGGTCAGCGCTTGGACGTCTTCCTTGTTTTAATGTCATATCAAAATGAATAACTATAATCTATTACGCTTTCGGCACTGTATTGTCAATATATGTAATAATATTACATGTAATATTTTTCAATATCACTCTTCTGTAATGACTGTTGGTACCAAAATAAAGAGAAAAAAATCTCATTCCAGTAAAAAAAATGGCAGTTTTTTTCCATATTTTATATATTAGTCATGGAATCATTACATTTCAATGTCAACGAAGTGTCGTAGGGCTCATAGGTAATACCTAATTCCAACAATTAAACATCTCCAAGAAATATTTTTGATCTAAACAAACTAACAAATATAAGTACTACAGTAGTCACTAATGAACAGGCATTTTTTCAAAGCCCAATCTTCTAAACCTCGAAACTATTTTAAGTAAGTACCTAACAAGTTGAACAAGTTGTAGCAAACGCTGCCTGCAAATATTTTAGTTTTACGCCCACTTCGTAAGCTGCTTCCATCTTAAAATACATAATTGATGTCTTACCCAGCCTTGAATATACACCATTACATTTCAGACCATTTAAGACATGTCACGTCTACTTTAATTATTCACTCTATTTAACATATTTGAGGTTAGACTATAAATCATGCTTTGTTGATGCCGACAAAAGAAGTCATTTTTGGTCTAAAAGAGGCCTATTGAAGGAAGCCGCCCTATATAATATTTGCGTACCTGCTTAGAAAGGGCAGGGGCTGAGTGTTTAGGCGAGTTTGTATTGGGTGAAACATAATATATATGCAGGATATTTGTTTATTGTACGCACTTTGTCAAACAAAGATCAAAGTTTATAAAAGGAAAAAGGTTGTTGGTTGTTATAATTTTATAATTCAAAATCCACCACGTATGACAAATATTTGATTTGCCTTTTAGTATCCTAGAACACGTGAGAAACTTCCTTTTAATTTGATAATGTCTCCACACGGATAAAGAAAAGGTCTTAACCAAGGTGTAGACGACGCAATAAACTGGACCTGAAATGAATAACCTGAAACATAAAACTTAGTAATTAATATACATTTTAGTTTAATATTATAAAAATGTAGGTACTTACCTTACTTACCATTGTTGTTTTCTATGTGTGAATAAAGTGTGCGCGAGAGCATGCATATGTGTGCAACGAGCCTCGGCTATCGACCAATCATGAGTCAGTTCCCTATACGCCGCCGAGCGATACACGCATGTCCATGCGCTCTAACACTTACCTCAAAAAGTATCCCTAGTGTTCTTATTTAGCTCCTCTCCACCTGTGGCTGCAATCGTCGGCTAAACAAGGAATGTCCTGTATATAGTCCCTTTGTTTGACATAATTATCGAAAGTAGTAGTAGTAGTAGTAGTAAACACTTTATTGCACAAAACATGTACATAACACAGAGAGGAGACAGTAAATGTAAAGGCGAAAGTCAAATTGAAAGACAAGATTGGAAAGTCATATTGTAATGATATTATATTACAATTATTATAAAAAATATACATAGTTTATGATCAGCAACGCAGGCTTCGTCAAGTGCTTACAACAACAAATCAGCTACAGGCTTCATCACCTGTGACTTGTACAGCCTTTAGTAGATAACGGTCCTAAGGGCGACGAGAAAGGAGTGATAGACTATTTTCTAGCTTAAAGACATAGGTACGCGTATGTGGAGAACCAATGGGATAGAATATATGTAACATATAAATTGTTGATCGCTGCTTGTTCACTGGTAAGATTTTTTTCTACGAAGAAATTTCCTGTTCTTCGCTATAGACCATAACTCAGGAACAGATTTCCATAACAAAAATCATAACTGGATGATAACTCGTAAAATGGTTAAAGTGTGTAATGAACCCTCGTGGACGGCAGCTGCCGCTCCATTGGTAGGTTTGATATGTTAAGAAAAATTAGCTGGATAAGTAGGTACAGAGGAGTACGTAACGTAAATTTGATTTTATTTGTTTCAAAACAAAAACAAAAAATTCACAAACTAATCATTGCTATATTTCTAAAATAAAATCAAACCGTAACTGAATTGTATTCACGAGTACTTTACTTCATAAATGAGAACAACGTTCACATTTAAATTGAAAGCAAATATTAAGGAGAATGCGTTATTGTTGAACAATCAAAATGTTTAACTCAATTCGAAACCTTGAGTATTAAATCCAATTCACGTAGAATTTCAGCTCCAAAGTCACCGACAATGGCAAAGGTGAAAGCTAGAATTATGAGGTTTGTTGTTATTCGTAAATTGTTTCCGATTTTCGAGGAAATTGCTGCTAACTTCGCAAAATCTGAGTTGTACAGAGATTAATGCGCGGAGTTCGCGCGCTCACGTCTTGCGTGGCCCAAGTCACAAGAGAGCGGTCTTCACATTGGATGTGGATTTGCATGTCACTTAGGTGTGCAGGCAGGACATCGCTATAAATACGATTAGCGCTGTCAGCCTTATACTTCGGGGCGATCTGCAAATTCACATCAGTGCAAGTGTGATAACCACTTATTAAATATGCAATGGTTCTTAATGAAGCCTACCACGCGACAAGGCGCATAATACTAGGTCGGGTGGTGTCTCACAAAGCAGCGAAAAAGTAAACAGATCACTTCTTAATTTTAAGAGACTAATCAAATGGTCTTAAATAAGATCTTGTCTTTTATTCGCCCATATTTTTGCATTATTTTTCGTATAATACTTCAATTCACAAGCAATGAATCTTAGAAAGGCATAAAGTCTCTAAATCTTCTATCTTAATTATGAAAATCTGGTACTTCTTTGGTGACTTCGCATTTCAAGGCATGGAATCACAGCACTGCTTTACCACACATAACAACCGTATGTTTCATTGATATTGACAACTTGGGGAAGACTCTTCTTAGAGACCGTGTACCCAGCAGGCAATAGCAACAGTTCTTCTAGAGATGCACACGTAAAACGTGTAGTAATTCACTTTCATCAGCTCAAGTCTTCGAAGTATTTAAATTGTTTTAACAGTAAAAGCTTACGTTTTATCTATCTGCCGGATAGGTGTCGGGTAAAATCAGTTGTTACGGGGACCTGACCTGGACCTGGGAGGGGTGTGGGGGGCTGATTTTACCCGACGCTGCAACAATCATCTGCTATAGATGTCGTGGCTAATGATGATGATGATGATGATGGATAGGTGTCGCTGTTATGACCTTTCTTTTTTGACTTGAGCCACAACTCGGGGTCAGAAGTTGGGCCGTAAAAAGTCCTCGCTCCCTGCATGATAGGATATTTGATTTATCTCCACCCGGACAACATAACTAGATTAATTAACCCGTGCCCTGTTCCTGACATATGTTTAGTAACGTTTTGTAAAAAGAACGGTTGATTTCGGACGTTTTTTATCGATCCGTACCCCGAAAGTAAAAACGAATTTGTCATTCTATCTGTGGGTGTATTAGCAGAGTAGCTTTTTGAAATAATAGCGATGTCACCGGCAAACTGGCAGTTTTTTAATCCGAAATGTTTTAATAGGAACGCAACTGGCACATGGCAGGATCGCTTTTTATACAGGGTGATTCAGAAGACGTGAGCAGGGTCAACACTGCGCATTTCGTAAATTACGAGCAACTGTTTAGTGACATAAACGTTGTTTTTAGTCGCGTTGTAAAAAAAGTTATTAATTTATTTACCACATGCATCGTCGCCCTACAATTAGAATAAGTACCAAACTACTGATATTTTGTGTCAAATTGAGTGTCATCCTTTCATCACTGTCATCTGAGTCTTGTTACATTTGAAAACTCGTATCTCACTCAAATTTGACAGTTTATTTTCTTCATAAACTAAAGTTAAAGAGGTTTTATGTTTATTAATTAGGTGTTGTAGGGTGACCATGATTGATGAAATTTTGTCCTCACTATAAAGTTAAAGAATAGGAAAAAATACGGTTGTTTCCCCTAAATACGACTGTGATCGATCAATTAACAGTTACTGAGTGTGCAGGATTAGTCCTGCTCACGTCTCATGAATCACCCTGTATATTTGAGCACTATATTTCTTGCCTATTTTCTTAAATAACTTCTAAACTATTTATCTTAAATTTATAAAAAAAACTTAACTTCGTCTTATGGACTAGCTTTTAAATATAAATCCGCTACAGATTGTATCATGATCACGGGCGTATTCAACATTTATACTAAAACTTACGTATTTCAAATCCCGTGTTGGGCGTACACAACACGGAATTTGAAATACGTAAGTTTTAGTATAATTTTGATAATTAAAAAATGATAAGACGTAGTTGAGATAGGTTGTTTAAGAATTTTTATTTTTACACAGCTTTTTATTGTGAATTATAGATATCAATTTCTTGGTAAAATATATTTTTAATATTTTATCAGGCCGAAGTGGGGTCCCAACAGCGAAGTAAGGAATCCCTACGGTTGATACTTTTGCCAACCCTGATTTCCACTGAATTGCAATATTGGTACGCGCCCCGTTTTCCCCTCGCCTGCCTAGGGACAGTATGCACAACTCATTTAAACGGTAGGCCGATAAAGACGTGATTAAATCGCCGTAGGTACCTGATTAGTGCTTCTAGCTGAGATAGCAATCTGAACTGTCAGTCCGATGACGGGGATTCAGCAAATCTAAGTGTCAAAGGACTGAGGAAATCAGGCAAAAAATCAATTTGTCAACCTGGTAAGGCTGTGGCTTTTGTACGGGCGGGATGAGAAATGTCGAATTATGGTAACCGTAAAATATGCCTACTTTACTCCCTACCTAGGAATTGTGCGCCGATAGTTTTTCTACTTTCGTGAAAAGTATGCCACAACTTCATTATTTTTTTAGTGTTACAAAATGATAGTAGTGATGATTTACTTTAAATTGGCATATATATAAATAAATAAATATAAATATAAATAAATATATACAGGACATTCTTACACAGATTGACTAAGTCCCACGGTAAGCCCAAGGAGGCTTGAGTTGTGGGTACTCAGACAACGATATATATAATATATCAATTACTTAAACACATAGAAAACACCCATGACTCAGGAACAAATATCTGTGCTCATCACACAAATAAGTGCCCTTACCGGGATTCAAACCCAGGACCATCGGCTTCACAGGCAGGGTCACTACCCACTAGGCCAGACCGGTTGTCAAACCTACCAAAATATAATTATTTTAAAAATATAAATTAAATTTCGAATTTTGGGTCAAAGTAGGCACATTTTACGGTACAATAAAATATGTACCCGACAATTCATTCGACCTAAAGTAACTTATAAACAAAATAAATAGTAGCCTTGTGCCCTAAGCTTAGTATGCGTAGAAATTACTTTTTTGTTTTCAAAACTAGTTTAGTACTTAGGTACCTAATTAAGCCCTAAAAAGGTTACAAACAGATACATGATCAGAGTTACTTTCATATTTATAATAAAATAGTAGAATTGATGTCCCATGAGTTTTCAGACGTAAGTTGCAGTGGTAGTTTAGGGGTATTATAGACGGTATTGCAACTGTTTGAATTGGCCCCAACTTTAAACACATCATTTTGTAGCGCATATAAAAAGGATAATATGTGACGTTTTCAATCAAAAGGTACCACATTGTCGCTTGTCGATAAGGTTGATTTCTAATTGAAGCTATATGGAAATAGCGCCTTACTGACAAGCGACAATACCCTTTTGGTTGAAAATGGCACATATTTTAGTTTATCTTTTTTTTAAAGTCGGCTTTCTGCTTTTTAATAATAATGTTTTTTTAGCTTGCTGTTGAGTTTGTCTGATTCAGAAAACTGATTGATCACTAGGCAAAACTGAGGTGAATAAAAGCTTTTAAAAATCCGCTCCGCCTAACGTGTGATGCAGCCTGAAACAAACGAGTTGGCGTATCTCGGCCGTTATCCTGACGTCGCACGATGATTAAGGCCGCTCATTCAACTCCGCTATCTCACACAAGCTCATTTAGTATGCTGCCATAGCTGAATAAATAAAATAAAAATATTTACATACGAAAAAAAGCAAGAAACTTGGATGCATGTAGCTATTAGTCTAATAGCTTGATGACACCCATTACACTGTAAGCATAACAGTACATTACCTACATAAGTTAAGTAAGTATATTACGAGTATTTAAGTATGCTTACGCTCGACCAGACATCAAAAACAGAAGACTAATAAATATCTTATTTTTTGTCATTACTCGCTGTGTATCTCGTTCGGATTTTATAGTAACAAAAAATCGAATTGACAACAATTTGTCAAATGATTAAATTTAATAGGATCCTTGCAAACGGGCTTAATTTTTTTTTTATTATTATTATTAAGCTTCTGTACCGTTATTCAAAGCCTATTAATATTTGAGAGAGGCAACATTGTTTGTTGTGACGTGACGGTTGCTGATTGGTCAATACCGACTCCATCTAGATCAAGTTTCTGCCACCAGGGGTCGTGGCTACGGAGGGCGCTAGCACATTGCACGGCCCCACATACGTCGTCGGGGGGGATCCAGCGTTTCTGATCCCCCCCTCATTGTGCGGGTGTCCTGGCGCCAAGCCGGGGCTGCCGGGGAGCGCCATGGTAGAGTGTACTCGATCCCATGGCGCCCTCATAAACGGCAGAGAGGATACGAAACGGCGGAGTGGGTTTAGTGGGTAGGGCCAGGTTCTCCCTCCCCTCTCGCCAGTTGAGAGGGGACAGGAGCGGCGAGTCCCCCTCCCCCATCAATGGCCTTCTGGACGGTGCGTAACAGCATTCGCCCACTCCGTTAACAAAAAAAAGGGCGCTAGCAAGCGCGCGACCCGTCATTGGGTTCATTGGCGATGGTCCTGGGTTTATTTGTGTGATGAACATGTATAAGTATGTATTTATCTATTAAGTATGTTTATATCGTCGCCTAGTATACAGGTCACGACCCTCAATATTGAGGAATACGACGCAAACAGGGAGGAAAAAATACTTAATAGATTTCGTTCGATATTTAATTTGTATGACCATCTGTCAGCAAACGAAGAAAAAAACGCTTGAGGCACGTTTTGAAAACAAAAAAGACTTAGCAGATTTATTAAATTTTTCCACTGAAGGCCCGTCTCAATTAACATAATGAATTCAACAAATTGACAGATAGCTTTTCAATTCCAGTGGCGGTATCAGAAAAAAATATTTTAAGACAAAGTGAGAATAATTAAACAAGGTTTTGATCAAGAAAATTTGCTAATAGACGCAAATAAAATTTCATTAGGGGATGGCGGGGTAATTACGAACACCTCAGGGAGTTTTGAAATAAATCAAAGGATAGTATTTGTAGGTTAACTGTAATAGCTTCTTCTGAAAGGTAAATTATCGTACTTTAAACTACTACAATCAACAGTGTTAATTTCTCTTTATTTAATCAACTTTTATAACAAAAACTAAACCTCTTAGTGTTTGTGTTTACCCGACACTGCTGGTCGGGCAATCACGAGCACCTTATGGGACAATTAAAATTGTTCACAATTGATCCAGACTAGACTAAAAGTTAGATCATATACGACAGACTATCAAATTATTTTAAACGGGTTACTCAGGTATTATTAAGTCGAATAGCTCGACATGTTTCGGTCCAATTTACGAGGACCGTCTTCACGGAGCACGACACGTCTTCACTGGTCGAGGGCGCGCCGTGAATACGACAGATTAGTCAAGAATAAACTTAAATTTAATAAACGTACGTACTGCCCGGAAAAAATTACAACATAATTAGCAAAGTAAAGACGATTGCCCCTCTGTACACTTTTTATAGGTCCAGCGTAAAATGGAGAAATAGTCAAATGGATAATTACTTTTTAACTTAATTAACAAATTAAAGAGATATAAATATTGAAAACCTGATTCTCACAAATCAAATCTGGACATTCTTGGGCTCATTCTACTCAGAATCGACAGCATTCTCTATCCCACCAGTTTTAATGGTGGGATTTTCCATTTCATTACGTCACGTTTTAGTGTGAGCAATTTTTTCGCTTGTATGTGCGTGACATGAACGTAAAATTTTCACAGAAAAAAATGCGCCATTTTTTAATCATCAAATTGAACATGCTAGTGATTCTGAGTTGAAATAACCCAATATCAATACGATCGTCAGAATCAGGTTTTCAATATTTATTTTAGAAAACGCCTCCTAGTATGTATAAAGTACTTGCGCAAAAGAAGCCCCCCGGTTTTTAAGCTTGCCTCCTTTTAAAATCTCATAATTTTACAAGTGAAAATGTGTTCTAATTCTGTATCCACCGGTGTGTGTGTTTTTAATTTGTAACGAGTACCGTTGATAAAACTGCAAATTTTTATTGAATACTTATTAGAAATATAAAATATAAAAATAACAGTGGGCCTTCTTTGGTGCAGCTACCTTATGTAGTAAATAATAAATACATATTATAGGACATTTTTACATAAATTGGCTAAGCCCCACGGTAAGCTCAAGAAGGCTTGTGTTGTGGGTACTCAAACAACGATATATATAATATATAAATACTCAAATACATAGAAAACAACCATGACTCAGGAACTGTGCTCATCACACAAATAAATGCCCTTACCGCATCAGCTTATTAGGCAGCGTCACTACCCACTAGGCCAGAGTGCACCATTTCGCCGTTAAACGCAAGTTTGGCGAAACTTGTATAAGTTTAAAATGTGTTATACTTTTTTGAAAAAAAAAAAAAAGACCGGTCGTCGGTTGTGTAAGTAGGACAGAATACACCAAAACTCATGTTCCGAAACAAAGTTTTTTTCTGCAAACAAAGTTAAAGCCAGATTTACATTCTGATATTTTAAACTGGGGTAGGTTTTCCGTCTGGTAACCTAATTTGGCCAGCGTGAAGCCGCAACCCAATTTTGTGATTGGTAATCAATAAAACAAATTTTATAAGAGTTTTTAATAATCAAATATTTTTTATTGCTTTAGCTATAACGATGGAGCAATTGATTAATTCAATATTGACTACTGACGTAAACGATATAGTTGTTTGCTTTTATTTTATTTAATCAGTTTTATTTAATTTATTTATCTATTCAATGCGGGTTTTTTTTACTTTTTTTTGTAATAAATTGACAAATTATTTATCTTTACTATTGATTAGCTGTAGCTTTTCTATTTGATTTCATTATTTTTAACCCTACTTGTAGTTTAAAAGTCGGTAAACTACACTATGCATTAAAAACATAATAATCTTATTAATCATTAATTGAATAAGTAAACGAACAAAAACAAAAGCCCAATTAACAACTCATATACAAACGATCTATCATCATCATCATCATCCTGTCCTGGCCGGTTTCGGCCACGGCGACTGGGTTTGTACTGGCTAGTGAGAGCGACGGTCGTGAGCTCTCAGGTGGCTGACGTAGCCTATTTTTGCAGTGAATGTACGGCCACACTCACCGCAGGTCAGCACCCCTCCGACAAAATTGTAGTTGATGACCGCAGGTGGTCGGGCCTTTAACTCGTCACGCTTCGCGTCGAGTTCCACTCGTCTCTGCTCTTCGAAGGCTTGCACTTTTGTACTCACTGTATGCCTCCACTTCGGTCGATCTCGTGCCGAAGTCTGCCAGTGCAATGGTTCAATGTCACATCTCCGCATGTGACGCTTCAGTACATCTTTGTATCGCAAAAGTTGGCCGCCCTGTTTCCGCTTCCCACTCTGCAACTCCGAGTAAAAGATGCGCTTAGCAACTCTGTCATTGGACATACGGGAGACATGACCACACCATCGCAGCTGACGCCGCATTATATAGGCTTCAATGCCGCTGACATTAGCACGGCGTAGCACTTCTGTGTTCCTGACATAATCTGACCATGAGATGTTCAGAATGTCACGCAGGCATTTAAGGTGAAACGATCTATATAATATATATGTACAGATCGTAAAACTACGGGTGAAAACATCAATTCCCCATTAACATCCTAATGACAATTATAAAAACATTTAAGAGACCAGTTATAGAGGTTAATAAACTCACACATTTTCGTCGTTTTTCTTGTTTCGCGATATACCCTCATATTGTGGCGCCCCCTACGCAGAATTTCGCGTAATATTCCCTATTATCGAAATGAAAAACTAGAAGCAAACTAGGCCAAAACAAGACAATTAAGTTAAATCACGAAGTTCTGTCATCGCTCAACTCGGGCTAGTAATGAAAAAACTTCAACGCAGGCACTAGACAAAGTTAGGGCTGTTCAGGAGTAGGCAACTGGCTCCTAGTTCGTCTATAGGATTGGGCCCAATTATGTGGGAGTTTTAGGGTTAAGTATTTAATAGAGCACACGTTGGCTATTAGCTATGTGCGTAGTGTTTGAAATGCAAGCGAGGACAAGGCATGACGTGACGTTAAAATAACTGATTAAATTTGTTTTATGGCATACACATAGTATAGTAGTTATAGACATGAAACCGAGCGACCAGGGGTAAGATAAGACATATTCATGTATTGACAGGTTAATGTATGGCAGCATAATCCTGTTTCTCTTTCACTTATAAATTTCGGTATTTCGCCATCGCCTCCTACCTATGCTGCCATAACCCGACCATGAAAAAAAACCCGGTCGATGATAAGGACAAAGCATGGCACTATTTTCTCTTTCCTCTTATAGGGATCGCAATAAGACTATCTTTCTCTATCAAAGAGTGTCAGGCCCTTGGTTTGTGGCAAGCACTGGCTGATGCGCGCAATCGCGCAGGCCTATCGAGATCTCTTGTGTGTCAATGCTCTGTCACGTCAAGATAATTATCCTATTTGCGTTTATTTAAATCTTTAAATACTGTTAGCGCTCTAATGCTTCAAGCATAATTTACTTCCGAATTGTGTTTGTACTTTCTGTGTAAATATTGTGTGAAGAAAAATAAAAAGCTGTTAAGTTTGAAGAACGGTTTTATTATTGCTAACCGAAGATAACCGCTTGTTCTCGACTTCCACATGTTCTTAAATCTGTACAATTTTCGATTGCTTTATATTCAATATATAACCCATTCATTCCAAGTATTCGTGATAAATTTTGACTCCCGAGTCACCCATTTTTCCAAGGCTAAAGAACTTTGATTCCCATAAAAAGGGTAAAGGGTGCCAAATTAGGTGGGGTTATTGAGGGATGTCAGGGAGACCACAGGGCCTACCGCGAACCACGTTCGACGTGGATGCCTCCCTGTCACACTTACGTACGAATTTACAAGTGCGACAGAGAGGCAACACGTCGAACGTGTTTCGCGGTAGACCCTCAGATGTATTAATCCCTTGCCTAGCGCGAGCTAGGGCGATCATATATTTACATTATTTTATTTGTTGTCGATTTTTATTCATAATAAACAGGAAATTTGAGACGAAAAAATGTAGGTAATGATAACCAATTATGTGGTTTGCTTGAGCGCAACCCTATGGTCGGTGTCGATGGTCACACTACAAGTGGCGCGTCCCGAACTGTCAGAAGTGTGATTTACCTAAGCTATGCCTGTATGGATAGTATAGAAAGGATGCCAATCTCTTATGGCAGAATTGTTGCAAAAGTGACCGCTTTCAGCTTTAAATAATAGTTCCTAATCTCTCCGGTGGCGCTAGTAAGGCTCTGGGACACGAGTATAACATGAACCATATAAGGCAACAAATAACCCGACCAAATTACGTAGGTTGTTTTTGGTAGTATTTCGGTGTATGGTGGCGCCGCCTAATTACTGTTTTTTGATGGACACTTTTCATACATAGAGATTTGGCTCCTTTATATAGTCTCCATGTATGCCTGTTTTCCGTGTTTTTATGTATTAGATTAGATTAGATTAGATATTTATTCTCATAATATGAAATTACATTATAAATTATGCTAGACCTACATGAATTTATGTTATGCGTTAAGTGACATATTATATAGGATTTTGAGTTTCCAAAACGTCCCGCTTGGCGCGCTGTTCAAAATCCCATACAAAAATAGACAAATGCTCGTAACGCTATTGAATGAAATGTACACTAGGGGTTCTGAAGAAGGGGGTTACTCGATAAAGGCCACGCTACACTGGTTACTTTAATAAGTCTCGCGTCATCAATGACAACGCGCCCTTGCCATAATGGATGAAGTTCGTCAAAGTTGCACCATCAATTAGTCATAATGGGTCTTGGGACGTGATGGCCTCATTTCTCTTTTTCGGATAACAACCTTTCCGGCTGCGGTTGGGTTATCACTGACCACCTCAAACAGATTTAGCATTGTTAATCCAATGCAGGGGAAAAACACGAGAAAAAAAACCGGACAAGTACGAGTCGAACTCGCCCACCGAGGGTTCCGTGCTTTTTAGTATTTGTTGTTATAGCGGCAACAGAAATACATCATCTGTGACAATTTCAACTGTCTAGCTGTCACGGTTGATGAGATACAGACGGACATAGGAGTCTTATTAGTAATAGGGTCCCGTTTTTACCCTGTGGGTACGGAACCCTAAAAACAATAGAATTAAGGATGACTCACGCTATAGACCAGGTCGGGGCCGGGCCGGAGCTTCGTTTTCTATGGAAACCACCACCACCATGTGATGACCGATCAGCCGGAAAATGACATGTCGGACGCCTCGGCCCGAGTTTGGCCCGGTTTAGCGTGAGGCTTCCAACACTTCATTCAACAACATCACACTTCACTCAACAACAACATTCAACAGGTGATCGGTGATTACGTGATATTTTCCACGGAAAACTGAAGTATCGAATGCCTCGGCCCGGGCCCGGACTGTTCTAACGTGAGTCATCCTTTATCAAGAAACTTCGTCAACTGCGGTAGTCACGCTGTAACTACAATAACTACACATGATTTAAATTTGTCTTGTGAGAAGGATAGGGAAAGTCGAAGGAAAGAGGAAAGCCAAGAAGGGCATACATGGACGAAGGGAATGAGAAAGTGAACGTCGTGTCTTATCAGGCTGTCAAGGAATAGGGCAAGGAAAGAAATAACTGGAGAATGCTTCACCGACAAGAGCGCAGCTTTTCTGATGATGATTATAATTACGCGCCATCTAGTTGATGTAAGTCAACGTTGGTGGTTACGAAGCAGCGATATGCAGATTAATTATTTGATGGTTAATTTATGGCTAGATTTTATGTTGTTATTTTATGGGAATCTTTTAGTGCCTATTATGGTTTTTCATATCTCATGCTCTGAAAGTGGGTCGTTGTTGTTCTAAAAAGTGCGCAGAAAGTGATACGTTTCTGCTCTAGTGCAGAAAAGTAGTGTGTTCCAATTAGTCCTCGCCTCATAAGCATTATGCGGGAAATCATTCTAATTAATATCAATACTTACCCCGCCACTGACAAAGGGAAATAATTTTATTTTTACTAGTTCATGGAATTTATTTTATGAGTTATAAAATAAGTATATGTTGTAAATTCATTACTTTTATTTTAGCTGAAGTATTCACTAGGCTCTATGAGGTGGTGACAAGTGGAATGCAGCTACAAACCTTTTTTACTTAAAGCTCTGCATGTGAGCCAAGGCAGAAACGCATACAGCCACACTTAAACTAATACAACCAAATAATAAATACAAATAATATGAAAATATTCAAATTACAATAGTAATTATAATTATTGTAATATATGTGAATATTTATTACTAGTTTTTCACAAAAAACAAGCGTTTAATATTAAATGGCCGTATCAGACTACCGCACCGCACCAAGGTCACGGTGCGCCGTACCCATAAATGAGAGCGAGAAAGAGATATCTCTTTCTCGTTCGAAGGCGACGTTTTTAGAAGTAGAAGAAATATACTATTTAAGACACCGATTAATTCACCGCAAACGCGCGTAAAAAATGATTACTTGCATTATGGTGCTTGAAAAAAGTTACGCAACGCCTAAAAAAGTAAAAGAGCGGGGAAGCAAAACTAGTGCGAACTTTTGTATTGTAAGGCGAATGTAAGTAAAATTATTTTTCGCGATTAAAATGAGTTCATCCAGTGATTCTGAAACCGACTTAACGCCTGATTTAATCAGAACAGAAGCCCAATCTATCGTGGAAGGCCTTTTACCGCAAATTTCAAAAGAAAGATATATGAAATCATATACCGATTTTATAAAATGGCGGTCCGAAAAGAGAGTAAAATCATTCTCGGAAAGTGTGATGCTAACTTATTTCAGTGATTTATCGAAGAAATTAAAACCATCAACGCTGTGGAGTATATATTCGATGCTTAAAGCCACTTTAAGCACCAAACATGATGTGAATTTAAAGAACTACAGTAAGCTGACATCTTTTCTAAAAAGGCAGTCGGATGGCTTTAAAAGCAAAAAGTCCAAAATTTTTACTGCAAATGAGATAGAAACCTTCTTAAATGAAGCCCCTGATGATGTTTATTTGGCAACTAAGGTAATAAAAAAATCATATTTTTAGTGTGAATGTAATTAAATTTCTATAGAAATGGTAAAAAAATAGCTTTTGCCAAATACCTACGTAATTTACAAATACCTAAGTATCTCTAATTATAATTGTTTTGTTTTCAGGTGGCGCTAATTTAGGGTATATGCGGTGCTTGCAGAGGCATTGAACTTACAAACATAACAGTAGACAACGTAGAAAAGCACGGTGAATTATTATTGGTAAAGCTTCTCAATACAAAAACAAAAATCGACCGAATATTCGTTGCGAGGGAAGAATTCGTTCGAATTGTGTTAAAATATCAAGCGCTTCGCCCCGTTAATTTACAAACAAATCGTTTTTTTATTAACTACCAGAGAGGAAGATGTCTAAGACAAAATATTGGGAGAAACAAAATCTCAAATATGCCCAGAAAAATTGCAGAATTTTTGAAACTGCCAAACCCTGATCTATATTCAGGACACTGTTTTCGCAGAACATCTGCAACTCTCTTAGCCGATTCTGGGGCCGACTTGACAATGGTGAAAAGGCACGGCGGATGGAAGTCGAGCACAGTGGCAGAAGGGTATATAGAGGACTCAGTGCAAAATAAGTCCAAAATATCTAATAAAATTACAAATACCATAAACATACGTAGCGCTTCGCCACGTCCAGGTACATCCAAAGACTATGCTGAGTTCCAAAAGTTACGTACCAAAGAAGTATTTATACCAGTAAAGGTGAATCAACCAGCGTCAAACGCAACGATACCTTATCAAATATTTACTGATGCACCTCAAAACACCACTCAAGTCTCGCAAACTGTACCTGTTGTAGTGCAGAATAAGGAAAAAATATCTTCTAATAAAATAAACCTACATTGCACTACGCCGCGTCCAGGCAGTTCAAAAGACTTTAATAAACACGAATATATAAGTACAGAAGAGGTCTTGGACCCAGTAAAAGACAATCTACGAGCGTCACTGACCAACATAAGAATGCCTTCTCCGACGTTTACTGATATACCTCAAAACGAAAGTCAAATCTCACAAACTATATCTAATGTGAATATTCCAGGCAAAAATGTTACATTTAAATTTGCAAATTGCTCTAATTTTTCCATTAATTTCAAATAATTGTATACATTGAATAAACATATTATAAAATTTTCGGTCTGTGTTTTTTTAGGGTTCCATAACCCAAAGGGTAAAAACGGGACCCTCTGTCCGTCTGTCCGTCTGTCTGTCTGTCACCAGGCTGTATCTCATGAACCGTGATAGCTAGACAGTTGAAATGTATTTCTGTTGCCGCTATAACAACAAATACTAAAAAGTACGGAACCCTCGGTGCGCGAGTCCGGCTCGCACTTGGCCGGTTTTTTTACTTTCCTCGTATTCGATATGAAAAGTAGAGTGTTTAACTCGGGTGAAAGTCACCCATTTCTGACTCGAACCATTTCCGCTCTCACTTCGTTCGAGCGCCAAAATATCTCGTCAGAAATGGGTGACTTTCAGCACTTGGTTAACAATCTACTATTTATGACTCGAATGGCAACTCAAATTTTTACTATGTTTTTAGGGTTCTGTACCTCAAAAGGAAAAAACGGAACCCTTATAGGATCACTCGCGCGTCTGTCTGTCTGTCCGTCTGTCACAGCCTATTGACAGATGGACAGCTAAGAAACTCTTCAAAAAGTTCAAAATATCCCAGTAATCCGAATTTTCCAGTAATCCGTTTCTCTTGTGTCAGCATTAGTGCCGGATTAGTGAGATTGTACTTTACTTCTATTTTTTTTGACTTTACCTGTTAAATTTACCTACATTCAGAATTGGTCTGAAATACATGTGATGTTAGAATTCCAAGATCCCGTCTGTCCCCGCGGGCACTAGCTCAGAAACCGTAACTTATTTGTAAAGTAGATGCCACGGGATGAAATTTCATTGGAATCCCTCGGGTTAATCTCGTGCGGGATAGGGAACATAATTAACTGAGGTAAGCTACAGATTACCGAAGTAGAGCTGACACTGCTTCCATGTGAGATGTACCTACAGGTTAAATGGGAACCAGAAGCATTTAAATTTAGGGAACAAGAACTGCAGTCGCTTTGTGAAACTATTTGTTTGATTTGCTAATTTCCAAAGTTATATCGCGATACAATTTTATATCTTTTTATAGATATTTGAAGTACTGATTGAAACATATCAGGCATGTTCAGTAAATCAGCCAAAGGCAAAATGCCTGATTGCAGTTAAGAAATTTTAATGGAACTGTAAGCAATCGTAGTTTTAACTAGGGAAAACGCGTTTTTACTAAAAACGGGTTTTACGGTAACACAATAGGGTTGACCGGTCGAAATAATTAGCAGATTTGCTTGCCCTGTCAATCGCTAGAATTGTGTCAAATTTTTGTTTTTTTTTTAATGCCCTGGATGCCAGCCCTTTAAGCGAAATCTCATAGAAAAAGGGGCAAGCTATGATGGCGCCATCTCTGCAAACCTTTGACAGTTGCCAACCCCATTATATAAAAACACACACGCACACACAATGACATAGTTAGTGCCAACACGAACATTGTAAAAAGTACACGTACTTATACTTTTAGAATGTTGCTGTAATATTGTTGCAAAATTTTATCTTCGTAATAAAAATGCCATAGCTCAAGCCACTTCATCAGTTCAGCTTAAAGCGTTCATGCATGCAAACATAATGCTGGGTTTAGACATACGCCCTAAATTAAATTCCCAGGTTAAGTCGTGTCTACATAGTCTCTAATCCGGGGCATACGCACGGCTACATTATAAAAATGTTGTGTTGGCCTAATTGGGTAGCAGCTAAAGGGTCGTTTCTATGACTTTTGTTGTACAAAAAATTTCGAGCGTAAATCTATTTTGCTTTTGTAACCTTTGATATGATTTTACTTTAGTTACGGGGAATATTCGTTTTATTGAAGATATATTAGGATAGGAAAATGTTAAGAAATAAAACTGGAGGACCAATGGAAATGCTTCAATAAATGTACGTTGGAGTTGTATTGCATAATATTATTATATTTATTTATTATTTATATCAAAATATGAAACAGGGAACAAGGCCAATATTACATATAAATACCTTATATACAAATAACAGACCATAAGTACAGCAAGACCGATCGTCGTATATCGTATATTAAAGTTACATATAGTGAGATGGATTTAGATATTAAGCTTCGAGCTTCGTTTGAAAATAATAGGCAAGATACTAAAGTGAAATAATTATACACAATTGTATATTTTTTCATTGGGTTTTCCAGTTTAGTAAGAATTTTTGCTAGGAAATAATTTAACCGGTTTTCACGATTATTTTTTATTTTCAATATAATTTACAAAGTTTATAGTTATTTTATATGTGTATTATAATGTTAAGTAATGCAGAGGCGTAATTAACAGTTACAATATGATTGAACTAAAATTATAGTTTCAATTTATTTATAATTTTTAAATTAATTGCTATGATATTTCAAACAGCTACACATGGTAGTAGTCGGTAGGTCAAAGCTGCAGAACTATTAGTCAACTGCGGTGCGTACACCCCACGTACATTTGAGGTTGAATGCAACACTGGGCATTGGGCATGTAATATGTGGTATCGGCCTAACCAGGCATGTTGGCAGCTTGCTAGATAATCCATAATTATGAGCATTGCTTAGCCAATACACATTACGGGCTGTATTCCGATTGTTACAAGGCGAGGCTAACACTCAGATTAACTAGGGAGTAGGTGGGTCAAAAATTATTTTCGTTGTATTTTTTCTGACCACTCTGTCACGCTTTTTTTTTGTCTTTTATCAAATAAATAAAAAAGTTGAGTGTAATTGCATGTCTTTCTAGCTGTAGATTATAATTCTTAAAAAAAAAAAACTGAATTTCACCCGAGACGAAAAGCTCCACTCCGTCACAGTTTTTGAGGACAAATACAAGACAACGAAAATAATTTTGACCCAGGTATCAGTTACAGTACAGTCATATGTCCCACAGCTAGCTGTCAGCGAATTAAGAACTAGTATTTTTACACTTGACTGTACCATAAGGAAATAAGTAAGCAACAATGACAGGTCACTCGGCTATCTTCTCAGGTGCCGTTTAAGGTACCGTACGGATTCAGGCTAAACCAGCATCTGCTGCATTATTGCGGCGCTACATTGCTGTCGCAAACGTTATAAATCCGGGCAGTGACATCGATTTTGACATTTTCGGCAACAATGACCGTAGAAGGAGTTTTATATCAAACTTACCATCACGTAACAACCTTATACTTAAATGTCTCAATTTGACTATAAACGACTTTGAATACCACTCTAGTTTCATGCAAGACTGATCAGGGTTTGAAATGTGACACGAATGAATAAACTCCTTTGAGCGTTACTGCTTTTGATCAGACGTCCATTTAAATATTATTTTAAATAAGAAAATACTTCAAAGGGTGTGCATGTGGTGTGAGGGATTTAGCTCGCTATAATAGGATTAAGAGGTTTGATCTCCAGAAGCATCCAGCTTGGTTGGGCAGCATTCAACAAACTAGCGGACATACTTCAATCCGATAACGTTCCACAATGCCGGAAAACTCGCCTATTTAATCAACTTGTTCTGCCCACCATGACATACGGTGCCGAGACATGGACGCTCACTAAGGAGGCTGTGCATAAAATACGAGTAGCACAGAGAGCCCCGGAGCGTGCCATGCTCGGCATCAAACTTCAAGACCGAGTAAGAAATGTCGAGATCCGACGCCGCATCAAGGTGCGAGATGTGGGAGATGTCATTACCAAGCTTAAATGGAGTTGGGCGGGATAATATATGTTGCCAGGCAGAGTGATGGCAGGTGGACCAAAATATTGACGAATTGGTGGCCGCTTTCGGATGAAAGAAGCGCCTGGCGTCCGTTGGCTCGTTGGGTGGATGACGTTCGAAAAATCGCGGGGTACTTTTGGATGAGACTAGCTCAGGACCGGGATAAGTGGCGTACACGAAGAGAGGTCTATGCTCAGCAGTGGGCGACTGAAGGCTAGAACGATAATGATGATGAAGAGGTTTGACGGTTGCTAATTCATTTGGGTCCATATTTCTCACGTTCTGGTCATGTTGGGATTAAAATGTATCTTCTACGCTACATTTACACGTATTTGTTAAGGGGGTAATATTGTATTTGTTAGGTTTGGTGTAGGATCAAACAAAGTTATTTAGTTTTACTTATTCTTATAGGTTTATTTAGTTTATAAGTTGTATGTTTATCTAATTGTTACATTTCTTCGATGTATAAATATTTATTCGGTAAGCGTCCTAGTTTTTGGTGCCTAGCCTGGTGACGTTCATTCGATTTCCTAGATAAAACGAATGATGGAATGAACGTCACAATCAGGGTAGCAATTCCGCGGCGAACGTCACTCATTTTATGAAGTAAATTATCTGATACAGTGGCGGCAACAACGAGGTCGCAATGATGCTGTTGATATCCGAAGGTTGTTAAGAGACATTATGAAGATATGATGATGATGTTAGATATAATTTTGAACTACGTCCCATAGTGAGCCAGATAGATGCTCCCACATATAAATTGGCTCAGTACCTCGCGGGAGCCCTCTCAGCATTACGTGGTAACACTAGCACGCATACAAAGGATTCTTACCATTTCATCGGTGAGATTAAAGACCTAACATTGACTGATGATGAGATCATGGTCAGTTTTGACGTCCAGTCGCTATTTACAAGCCTACCGGTACAAGACTGCATTGAAATTGTCAAGAAGAGGTTATGTGAGCAGAACATGTCAGAGGAATATGCTAAGCTGTTGGAACATTGCCTTACATCTGGCTACTTGCTATGGAATGGTGAATTCTACCTTCAAGTCGACGGCGTGGCCATGGGGTCTCCGGTGTCTCCAGTAGTCGCTGACATCTTTATGGAGGACTTCGAGGAGAGGGCACTCTCATTGGCTCCTGTGCGACCGAAGATATTTAAAAGATACGTAGATGACACTTTTACTATACTTCCAAAAAGTAGTGTTTCAACTTTCTTGGATCACCTAAATTCCATCCATAGCAAAATAAAATTTACTATGGAGTTGGAAAAAGACTGTTCTCTCCCCTTCTTAGATGTATTGGTAAAAAGAAATCCTGATAACACCCTAGGTCGCACTGTGTATAGGAAACCTACTCATACTGATAGGTACTTAAATGGCAAATCGCATCACCATCCCAGTCAACTTGTTACAGTAGGCAAATCTTTGTTTCAGAGAGCCCAGAGGATATGTGATGACCAGCATCTGGCCGCGGAGCTCCAGCATGCCAGGCGCGCGCTCCAGGCAAACGAGCTCAGGATACCGCGGGTCAACCAGAGGTCCCACATTAAGATCCCCACAGTTGAGCGCAGGCCTGCCATTCTGCCTTTTGTCAGGGGGGTCACGGACAGGATCAGCCACATCTTGAAGCGTGCTTCTATAAAAACATATGTCAAGCCAATGAAGAAGATGTCACAATTCCTGAGGCCTGTAAAATGCAATACCCCTCTACAGACTGCAGGAGTGTACAGGCTGGACTGTGAGTGTAGCCTATCATATGTCGGGCAGACGAAACGGAGCATTTCCACTCGGGTGAAGGAACACATAGCTGATGTCAAGCACCGTCGACCTAGGTCTGCTGTCTGTGAGCATGTCATGGATAAAGCCAATCACTCAATCAAGTTTGATAAGCCTCTGGTTCTTGCCAAGGAGAAGCGTTACATACCCAGAATGCTGCGCGAGGCCATTGAGATTAAGAAATATCCAAACTTTAATAGGGAAGATGGCTTTTCTCTACCACCAGCTTGGGATCCTGTAGTCCACCTGATAAAGGAGCAAGCGAGACATAGACTGTGAGACCGTAGTGTTGGATGATGCTGGACATTCTGATGTTTTGAAAAGATGTGTCCCGCCGAGTTTGTTGCCGGTCCCATATTGGGATACCCTCCTACAATTTAGGAGGGAATTAAATCTTCTCGGGTCCGTGGTGTAGGGTTGGAGCCGGCATAGTTTTTTTTTTTTTTTTTTTTTTTTTTTTTTTTTTTTTTTTTTTTTTTTTTTTTTTATCGCGTATATATATATATCTTTACTTGAAAAATAATTATAGTGTATAACTAGCCTTATGAACCGATTTTGCATGTACAACCAGCCTTAAAGTTTGTAGTCTATGATTGTTCATTATTTTAGTATGTGGGTATTTTTGCATTTTGTAATTTTTCCTCAGTCACCCGTTGACCACGAACGCTGTAAAGAGTTCGAAACGTCGGGATGTATTATAAATTCAATATACGCGATATAATCCGTTTTCATAGTTTTATTTCATGAGTAACTATCGCGGTAACCGAAGACAATATTATATAATTTTGAAATCAAAATATAAGTTTCAATTATTCTTTTTCTCGAGAAGCGCTCGATAATAAATTTATTTGACAGACTATGAACTTGATTTTTTTTAATGTATGTATTTATATTATCAACGGAGAAAAGCGTCCGATCACCTGTATAATTGAGTAGCTTAGTCACTACGGTACTGTGTCTAAAATGTGTAGTGTGATTCAAAGTGTTAAATTGTCTTTGAAGTTGTATAAATTCTAAAGACGTCTCAAAAGTTCGTTAGAGCCTCATTCAGCGGTATTGTATTCTAAACATCGCTATTGAATCTAAACTTTATACAAGGATTTCAAGTTGAATTCGTTCTAATAATAAACTTCGGGCCCGGTCGTAATAATGCCGTTATTCATGAACGCTACTTTAGATTTACATTTTTCACTTCTCTTGCTCGTAAAGTTTATATAATTTAAGTCATGTGTATGGCGGCATATAGCTGCTTTTTATGCTCTAGTGCATAAAATCATCTATTGCGATCCGAATTTACTGAGCAATAAAGTCCAAAACGTGCTATACCTACAAACTGCCACTGTTGTACCTGGCGGCCGGTGCGCGGGCCCGTGTATTATACATAATATGTATGTGAGATAATCACGGTTTATTTATATAATAAAAAAATATTTATTATATAATCCATCATGTAACAATACTTTTTGTACGTAATAAATGTTCTAATAGTAAAATAAATAGTAGATTGTTAACCAAGGGATGAAAGGCACTCATTTCTGCCGAGGTATTTTGGCGCTCGAACGCAGTGAGAGCGCCAATAGTCCGAGGCTGAAATGATGCCTTTCACCCGAGTTAAACACTCTACTTTTCATTTCGAATTGTGTTTTCTTTAAGACATGACTAAGTATACATTTTTATGGTATGGTATGGTATGGTGGTGGTTTTTTTAAGGGTACTTTCAGTTAACAATTTATGCAAAAGTATCGTTATTTATGGAATGGACAGTCTAATATCAGAATGGAAAATGTATAACAAATCCATTTAAACTAAAATTTCAATTGCTTATCCTAAAAAAAATTAAAAAATCGTACTTCGAACGTAAAATGCTCTAGTGCAGACACGTATCATTTTCTGCACACCTTTTAGAACAACAACGACCCTCTTTCAGAGCATGAGAAATGAAAAATATATAACGTCTTTGAACATCCAAACTCTTTGGTGTGGACGTTTCGATTACGGTCAGAATTAAATTTAAAAAGCTGTAAAAGCACTAGTTCGCAAAAAACAACTTTTGCGAACGCTAAATAGCTACGTAAAGTAGCACTTTTGTAGAAACTGTATTTTTTTATTTATTTAAAGCTTCAAGTTTAATAGGTACTTTAGTTAGCTTTTAAATAACTTAGTTCTATATAAATAATAAAACTATTAAAAAATATTTTTATACTTCTGAATTTATAATATAATAAATACTTATAAAAAATGTAATAGAAATAAAAGTTATTTTTTTTATTTATTATGCATAGGTAATAGGTACCTACCTACAAAATACAAACATTTAGTTCAGTTCCGTCGTTATGGATGTAATAGGTTATTTATAAATAATCGTGTAATTATGTTTCAAACATGTTATTATTTATTTAATGACAGCCATTTCAAACTGGAGACCGATTCAAATTTAGCAACATGTTATGGTTTTAATCTTGTTTTGACTGACATGCACTGGAACGTCGTGTCCTTAGACATCTCGCTCGTGTATATTGGTGCGCGTGAGATGCACCTTGTACTGAGATCACTATTAGAAATTGGTGAATGAGAATCTCCTGTTGCCATCGCCAAACTTGTCACCTAGCGAAGAGCCGGTTCATTCATACATTCATTACTTGAAAAAACATAGTTTTACATGTTAGTCACAGTATATCATATTTACAACTATTTATATCTAGGTTACATCAGTCTATAATTATATAATATTAGGTATAAGATAATTATTTCATGTAGGTACAATTATTATTTAAAATTTATTATTTATAGCTTAAGCTGTGTTTACAGTAAGTTCTTATAAGTATATCACATAATTATTGGTGAAATTCAGATTGAATAACTTTTTACGGTTTTGATGTTATTTTGATACGACCTTGAAAATCGCTCGCGATGGATGGTGCATGTGAAATGAAGTGAGACGTGCGTGTTATTAGCAATAAAGATATTGAGTATTGAGATGCGCGTCATCGCGTCAATCACCAATACGATAGTCAAGGTCGTGTCAAAACCAGTTCAAGACTAAAACTAGTTTTCAAATTACAATCGGCTTTCTAATGTTATCGCCAAACTTATCACCTAGCAATATATCATTTCACGCCGTTCATTACAAATTTACAATCGAAAATCAGTCATTTTCCTCAAGGTCAACCTGATAATTAATGTGCCCACCGTAGGCTCGTGCCTGGCTCGTCGGTACCTTTGTGTGTAAACCGTTAAAGGCATCATTGAAAACGTTGCTCTAGATGTGTCTTCAACTCTTCACTTTACATAGATTGTTGTTTGTGAACGTTACTCGTTTTTGTTATTAGAAGTTTTTTTTGTGATATACGGGCCAACAAGCAGAAAAAACACCAGAGGGGTGGCAAGTGCGTTGACGCCTTTAAGATGTAAGTACGCTCTTTTCTTGAAAGTTTGAGGTATTATCCGTCCGGAAATACCGCGGGCGACAGTTCATTTCACAGTTTAGCTAAGGAAATACTGAAGGAAGTATATTGTATCTTGGTCGGTCGCTACGATATTCCATGCTTTGGTTAAAAAAAAACAGACTCAGACCCCCCCCTCCCCCTTATTTCTCACCGGAAGTTTTTTGTACTTTCGACAAGTTCCACCGTGGCAGATTCGGACTAAGCATCACTTTTATGGGAAAGCATTGTGCATTTCATTGCGGTATCAAGTTCTCTCCATATCTTTTATTTGCTTTTTTTCGTGGCTCTTCCAACTTCTTCACTCCACGTTCGACCCCCGCAACCCTAGGTGTTTCACTATGAAAAATATATTAACAATAGCCGGCGTGAACTTGATTTATGCCCCCCTTTTATCAGTGTTGCCATTACACGAACACATTAATGAAAATTCTGAAGAGATAAATCGCTACGTGAAATTTAATTTCAGTTCGCGTTTGTTGATGAAATAATGTCGAAGTTTTAGAAGGTTACGTCCGGTCGTGGACAAAGGTTAACAGTGATTCATTAGGACCTTTGCGGGGTGTTTTATAATCAATGATCGGACGGTGCTACAAGGCGGGTTTCCGATTAAAAATCTTATTCAATTTTTTTTTACAATAATATTTAAAATAACTCAATAGAATTACTTTTTCGAACAAGATCGCTGCATTTGAGTCATGTCCATTCATATCCATATTAAGATTTTTGTTTGGAATCCCACAGTGTGGCACCGCCCGTGCCGATTACTATAAGCAAGATGGAGAATGGACACCAAATTGTTAAGGTTAATTATTATTTACTAAAACGGGACTAAATTGCGTAAAAAATAAGAAATAAAAATTAATAAAAATCGTGACAGTTTAAATCAGTGCTCTGTTCGTCCAGTGGTTCGTTCACATAAAGCCAGGAAGTTGATTCTAATTTAACAATTTGTTGTGGGTTTGATCTTGTTTTGATATGACCTTGACGATCGTCTTGGTGATAGTTTCTCCATACAAACGTAGACCCTTTTACTTTCTTAACATTATAGAAAATATGTTTACACAATTTTATGTAGGTATATTAATCATATCTATGCCATTTCGTTTGATTTTCTTCGAATTATTTATTATTATAAGAGTTAGGAGCTTTAAGATTTTAATGGAATTTGTTTTTGCTTTAGAAATCCGGACGGTACTAAAACACGATATAAAGTTTTCAATTTTATTTAGAATCAATTTTGAGGCTCTATTGAGACCTCTATACTCTTACCATAAGATAATATCATTTTGTCTAAGACGCAGTCTTAATACCATAAACCCTACGTCTGTCTGGCTTTGGCTAATTAGCTCTAATAAACACACACTATTGTTAGAACTACCTGACCCCCTAACCCAGAGATCAACACACCTAAACTATTCTAGTCTATCTCCCACCTTAATGAATTTACTTGTAAGCTAGGTAGCGTACCTAAACTTCCAATTAGATTTAAGCCTTAGATATAACCGTAACTGAAGGTGTTAACTAGGGTGCCTTTCATATTCTAAAGTACGTACTCGAAGAGTTTAGCTTTTAGAATTTAGAATCCCACTAGCTCTATATCGGCCAAGCAAATAGATAGTGAAGTTTTAAAGGAATTGAATTTTGAGCCTCTATTGAGACGTAATAGTTATCTTTTTCACCTGAGAAACTTGAACAAGGTTACTTTAATATTTAAAAACAGTGAGTAAAATTTGGTTCCGCTCAAAACAGTGATTCATGATACAAAAATCATCTTGAATTAGAGTGGCTTTATCAAGTTCCGGAATCTAATTAATACCAATTTAAAACGGATTCATCCCATACAGAATTAATGTTGTATTAACGATACCACATTGTCTAGAAATGATAAAGGAAAAGTGGGTAAGTCTCGATAACTCAGTTGGTAGAGCGGCGGGCTGGTATTCCTAGAGTTTGAGTCTAGCCCTAGACAGTGAGTTTTTCCACTTTTCCTTTATTTCTAAGTATCATCCAATAACGGTTACGGATTTGACTGGCCGACTGGGACTGCCGCAGCGACTCGGCAGTGTTGAGCTTAATTTGAAGATTTTTGAAGTTAAACTGGTGAAAATGTTTGTTAAACACTGATACACAAGTCAAGAAAATGAAGTCAAACCCTTCAATAAGAACCAATCAAAAGCAACCCGACACAATGTACAAAATAAACAAATCAAATTCAGGCAACAATAAGCCTTCGTTTGGATATTACGGGCAAATAAACCTTTATGATGGAAGACGTAAATAATACTGTAATACACTTGATTTTGAGGTCCGTATTGAGATTGTAATCACAGGGCTGTGAAAATCGAAATTTCGTTATCGGCTTCTCTATCGTACGAATACGGAAGAGCGATAAAAAGGCAGATACCTGACGAAATTTCAGTTTCTGTTTTTCGCAGTTAACCCTCTGTTTATGGGCCAGATTTGTCTGCGATGGGACAACAATAAGAAGTCGTGCTTTAAATTTGCAAGTAACATAATTTATCTACACTCATATCATAAACCCTTTATAATGCCTTCAAAATGTGTAAATAATGGCCAACATTAAGATAAACTGTTTTCTTACAGCAATTTTTTTATCTGTGAAAATGTTATTATTGCTAAATAATAACATCGATTTCGATAATATTATTTCATTCAAATTTTAAGAACAATGGAATTTATTTGTGTGATAAGCATAGATATTTGTTCTTGAGTCATGGGTGTTTTCTATGTATTTAAGTATTTATATATTATATATATCGTTGTCTGAGTACCCATAACACAAGCCTCCTTGGGCTTACCGTGGGAATGTCCTATAATAATTATTTATTTATTACATGATAATATCAATCTCTTGATACATTTCGTTTCTCGGAGTCTCCTCACATTTATCCGAATTCAAATAAGTATTCCCATAAACAAAACAGGAACCCGAGTATTTGCAAATGGGCCATCTAATTTGGGATCAAAGGACACTATGATTGATAATTAGTTAGCGGGCCGTCTCATTCGGTTCATTCGGATGGCAATTTATGTGAGCGACTCATTTTACTAAATAGCGCGCCCAATTCAGATTTAACAACTTGTTACCTTGAAGATTGCTCACACTAAAAGGGGGCGTTCAAATATTACGTAACGCAATTTGGGGGGGGGGGGGGTCTTGTAAAACGTTACGATGCGTTACAGGGGCGGGAGGGGGTGTTGGAGCAAGGCGTTAGGACACAGTGTTTTTTTTTTTATTAAATAATATACATACATACATAATCACGCCTATTTCCCGGAATGGTAGGCAATTTTATGATTATACTTCGCTGAACATTGAAAATAAAAAATAAAATGAAAATGAAAAATGATTTATTTATGTATCAAAAATGCAGCTTATTACATAGAAGAATGTCATTTTTACAAGGTGTTACGTTACTTTTAGGTAGGGGGGAGGGGGGGTACACGAAAACGTTACAACGCGTTACACGGGGGGAGGGGGGTTAAAAATCTACGAAAATTGCGTTACGTAATATTTGAACGCCCCCAAAGGTGCATGCGAAATAAAGTTAAAGTCGTGCGTGAGATGAACGCCAATCACCGAAATGATGATCTGTTTAGACCTATGGTTGACTGGTAGATAATGCCTTTAAATTTTTTCTATATTTTAGTTAGTAGTAAAGTTTAAATAAATGATCGTCAAGGTCGTTCAAATCCGTAACAAGTTCGTTAAATGTGAATCGGGCACCGACTCATTATCCTGAATAGGAGATCGTTTTGTTTGTAAATACTTACTTTAATAATACTTGATGGTTGTAAATTGAGACGTATTGCTTGGAAATAAGGTGTATAGTGAATTAATGTCAGTAATTGGGTTGAATGCTTTGATGACAAGCCTGACCTTTTACTTGTTTGCCAAACAGAAACAGGACTAAATCTTATTTAAACTATAACGGGACTTTAATTATTGAATGTTACCTTCGATGTTTATAACACGACGTTATAAAACGGGAAAGGGAAATTTCTTCAAAAGCAAAAGTTCCTTGCCATGAGAGAAGGGTCCAAGATAGCAAAATATAGAAGAATAATTCACACAATTTTTTTTTTATACTCTCGGCGACTTGCTGTAATCAAAACCAATTTTTTCACAATATGTAAGTAAAATTGAAATAAATATTTATGTATTAAAGATACATAATCAATCATCATCTATGTAACTTTTATGTATCAAACTTATTTTAACTTTTTCTCTAAAACGCGGTTTTAGCAAGTGTACCTAGGTTTGATGATTTAAAAAAAGTATGGTCATGATTTTTTGTATTAGGTAGCTTATATAACGTACATTCATGCTTAACTACTTACTTACTAGTGTACGACAAAGATAGTATGATTATCTCTGTCTATGTTCAAAATGAGATAGTCCTTTGACAAACTATATGTTGTATCCTCTTGCTGTGTAACTTTATTTCTTATTTAACTGTGTTCACTGTATGTTATTTTATGTGTTTTTTCTTCTTGTCTGTTACCTTCTGTGACTCTTCTCACTTGATGGTCCCATCGGAAGATCAGCGCTGGAAGTCACCAGCAATATGCTGAGATGAGGCCATTTCGTGGCACTTTAATCTTATTCTATGTTTTTTTATAATGTAATGTTTGTTTGTGCTTACGAATAAAATGGTATTCTATTCTATTCTTAACTTCATATCGAGCATCCTAAAGAGTCCTTACCCTTTAGCCATGGAACGCCACACACATATCTACTAAACTAGAAGTTTTTTTTTATACTACGTCGATGGCAAACAGGCATACGGCCCGCCTGATGTTAAGCAGTCTCCGTAGCCTCTTTATGTTGTAGCAAAAAAAAGCGAGTTGTCTTGGTAGGCGTTGCATTGGCGTAAGTGTTGCCAAAATATGAAAAGCTTCTGGTTTAGTATAGGTATTAGTAATTTTCAAAATTGCCTCGATTTCGAAATTATCTCTTACGAAAATATATTTTCACGAAAAAATCATCTTCACAGTTTATAATGCAAGTTATTTATAGCCTTAGTGCATCGCATATCAAAAATATTTACCTAGTCCAAGCTAGCCTAGGATTCAGTATTTCATTACAAAGTTTTCAAGCAGTTCCTATTCACCAAGTACTGATAGATGTTGAATAACTCGATTAAATCCTATCACTCCTATCATTCAAAGGGTAGAGAGGGCCACGTTGAGTATACGGGTTAATTGAACAAAATATTGTCTGCATACTTGAATGCTTTCTCATGCTCCTTAAGAAGTGATTCACAAATTATTGACGACTCGTTCGTTAAAGCACTTTGGCGGCGCTCGGAGGCATGCCAAGGTTCATATAGGTACACGCTGATCGTCGCAAGGCACTTTACACATCACACTCGATTAAACTTAAACACGGTTTATGATATCCGCGTTAAAAAATAAATACAAGATTCCAGGTAGCAAAGTGAAGTCAGCCACGTCATAATGATGTGATAATGACGTCATAATGTATATATATTTTGATGTATATTAATCATAGCTATGCCCCCTACGTTTGACTTTTGAAGATTTTTTGATTATTGTAAAAGTTAGGAGTGAAAAACATATTTCATACAAATTTTTAAATTCTCCTAACTCTGTTACTAATTAAAAAATTCAAGGGGCATACCTGTGGTTGACATACAACATATATTGTGTCAAAATATTTTCAATAATATTAATATCTATAGTGAACGAGCGCCCGCGTCCTCTCTAACGCACGCGCACGCTGCTCAGAGCCAATTTCTTTATTTTCGTAACTTTAATTCAAACTGTGAACCTAGTAATAAATTTTGTAAAGTATTGCTGGGTTTCTTATTGTCCGCCTGGACACTAGAGAGGAAAATGAGGACTACGTTTGTATGAAAGGGTGATATCGCGCGAGTCCTCCGCTTACGTCTTCACGCAAACGCGTGTCCGTCACGCTATCGAATGAAATTTACACTAGGGGTTCTGACGACCATCGTATAGTCTGCATCTTCTCAAATGATTTTTACGCCTAAGACCGTAATCTGTTAAACAAAAGCCTTTGTTCCTTTGAGCGAGCGCGTGGGCATTGTGTGTCAGCGCGTGGCACGCGCCGCACACAATGGCCACGCGCTCAGGCACAATGCCCACGCGCTCACTCAAAGGAACAAAGGCTTTTGTTTAACAGATTACGGTCTTAGGCGTAAAAATAATTTGAGAAGATTCAAACTATACCTACTTATTACAAAAGGCCCCAATTTTATTAAGTTTTGAGTTTGTTAATTTGACAGCCGGATACATATTGATACCCGGTCGTCAGGAGGATAATGCAAGTTATTTATGGACTTAGTGTCGCAAATCAAACAAAATAAGCCTAGAATTCAGTTTACCACCATTCAATTTTAAGTTCAGAAACCAGATGCACTGTATCATTAACTATACGATGTGAAATACGTCACTGACTCGGCCGAGCCTCATTACACATCAATCGGCGCAGCAATTTGTGAGTGTAATTAATTGACCGAACGTTATCAAGGGTCTAAGGTTCAGCTTGGCTAAAAATAAAATGCTTTCGTTTCGCTCTGCAGGTCGCATTTCTCAACGGATTCACTTGAAATTTTGTGGGCAAGTCTGGTAGTCAGATAGAATTATTTTGTCGTTTCGTTTTTTGAAAATGTTCCAAATGGTGGCAATTGGCATAAAGGACTTAAGTGCCAGTAGGGTCTATGGCACTTAAGACTATTTTAAGTTCGCTGTGATAATGACTTAACGAACTAAGTATTTTATACTTGTACATTTTTTAAGCTTATAAAGCTTATCGCGAGGTCTACAGCTCTACACTAGCTAGTATACACGATGGCTAAAAAACAATTGCATTCCCGTTGCCAGGGAGGTTTTGGGATTATACTGAGCAACTTTTACTATGGGACCAACCACGAAATCGAAAAAAAAAATTAGCCGTTTCATACATTATGGCTGGTTCATTTCCTATGGGAGGGTAAATTTTTTTTTTGCGATTTCGTGGTTTGTCCCATAGTAAAAGTTGCTCAGTATAATCCCAAAACCTCCCTGGCAACGGGAATGCACTTATTTTTAGCCAATCTGTATGTGACAAGTGACCCGTTCATTCCTCTTAAGGTTTTCCTGTTACTGAACGTGTGATGTAAAAGCCCCCAGTCTAAGTGCGACAGTACGTCACAGACTCTGCCGAGCCTCATTACACATCAAACGATCGTAGCTAAAACAATTTGTTTGCCTTGTTTCTTAAGTCGAGTGATGACCTATTTGGAAAGTGACAATGTTGCTACGTTTAACGCTTTCATGCGTAACACTTTATATATTATGGTAATGGGATCTATTTCACAAGGCAAGAAGGTCGCGGGTTCAAACCCCGGCTCATACAAATGAGTTTTTCGAAACTTATGTACGGAATATCATTTGATATTTACCAGTCGCTTTTTGGTGAAGAAAAACGTGAGGAAACCGGACTAATCCCAAAAAAGGCCTAGTTTCCCCTCTGGGTTTGAAGGTCAGATGGCAGTCGTTTTCGTTCAAACTAGTGCCCACGTCAATTCCTGGAATTAGTTGCCAAGCGGATCCCAGGCTCCCATGAGTTGTGACAAAATGCCGGGACAACGTGAGGAAGAAGATGATGAGGATCTATTTCACAAGGCATAACCCAGTTGTTCTAATTTTATTTTATTATATTAAGGTTTGCCAACAGATGTAATACATATTTAAACTTATTGAAAACGTAACAATAAAAACAAATTGCTCGAGTATTCACCCAATAACAGGCAAACACAACATACATGCATATGAAAGTAATTGCTTACATAAATCTTAAACTAAGTAAACTTAGAATAAATTTAAAAGTGGAAAAATTACTGCCTTGGGTGAGACTTGAACTCACGGCCGCTGGATATCCAGAGGCCGTGAGTTCAAGTCTCACCCAAGGCAGTACTTAAACTAAGTAGTTTAAAAACCAATTCTTGCTTCCTATATAAGCAGTAAATTTATATATATTGAGTAGCTAGAAAATCGCAAATGTAAAGTTAATTAACAAACTGCATAGAAATTTTTGAAATACATATTTAACGAATTTTAAAATGTTGATACATTATTTTGAAACTAACAATTGGCATTGAGTTTGTGCAAATATGTTTTAAATTGGTTATGTGACATTTGTAATAAGTCTTCTATTCTTGATATAATGCTATGAGATCCAACATTGGTTATATATGTTTTATACGAGAATGGCCGAAAGTTTGCTATCCGAGAGTGCGGGCGAGGAACTATCCAATTGATTGCCTGCAGAAGTTGTGGGCTGTCTACTTGTCTAGCGTGCCAGAGACAATTCGCCATTGGTCGTCATTGGTGTAATGTTGAATTGAAAATATTAATGATAAACTCGCAAACTGACTGGAACTAAGAATCTTCAGCTTCATACAGACCATTCTTACATAAAAATGGTAGCATTTGATTCTTTACATTATAATGGAAAATAAATTGTATAGCAACTATATATAAACGCAAAAAATAGATAATTGATCGATTTGAGTAGCAGTGGAAGACCTAGATGC
This sequence comes from Cydia strobilella, assembly GCF_947568885.1. Lineage (NCBI taxonomy): Eukaryota > Metazoa > Arthropoda > Insecta > Lepidoptera > Tortricidae > Cydia > Cydia strobilella. Next base: position 26,920,709 of record NC_086042.1, read on the forward strand.
TAGAAGACCTAGAAGACGGGAACTAAGCCCTCCTACACGTACATCCGCAACTCGACTAGACAACAAGTGTGCATCGTATGACCACATCTTCAATACAAAGTTTGGTTTTGCGAGTTACATTAGAGCATGTCATAATCCGGACAAGAACTGTTGATGGAGTCGCCATTGCCGGATATGGCAAGGAAAATTTGATGATGATAAACGCATTATTTTACGGTTAAATGACAATTTTCTTGTTTTCATAGTCATAAATCATAATTATTTATTTATTTCGTGATAAACCTACATTACAAGGAAAATTAAATTAGAACATATTTGCAGTGTTTACCACGAAATGGGCTCGCCTCAGCATTATGCCTACCCAAGTGTCAGCGCTGATCTTCCGGCGAGTCCATTTATGGGCCACGATCGCAGCTGTACGGCACGCCTCGTAAAATTGAACGCATCCAGTTGCGGCGACTGACAGCGCCGTCTGAACGGGTATGACAGATACCCGTAGCTCAGACGGCGCTTTTCCATACTTAGACGTCTTTTGTGCGTTATGTACGATTGTCACTTTTTTTGTTTCTTAATTTTGTATCGCATCAAAGGAATTGGTGCCATATAGACAGAAATACTTATTAAAGCAAGAATTCGGCTATTTAATTTACTAAATATCTTCCAGAGCGCGTTATTTATCTTTCTATAACGTTACGCTAGTTCGGTTTGGCGTTAGATTTCCCACGGGGCAGTTTGAACTACACCGAGCACACTGTTTGTTATTACTCCATTTCATGGATATGTCATGACATACCTATGTGGGGATAAGATTGCAGACCTAGCCAAGATGACATTGTACATCAACAGCCATTTTTTTTGGAGTAGTGGTAGTTATATGTTGTTTAGTATAAATTATTTAACAACATTATTAATTCACTTAGGTGACAAATTCAAATCTGCAACGTAGACTTCGTCAGGTGGGTAAAACATCAACAACAGGCGTCGTCATTACACACAAACAATAAAGCTATCCACAACAAGCTCCGTCATTTTCCCTTATGCTAATTATTCTGATACAAAGTCATTCAAAAAGGACCGTCCCGAACCGCATCCGGCCCAAAAGTTCCCATTACACTAGCAGCGTTTCCACGCTGTTTAACCAACGAACTCCCCTGCACTAGATACGACCCGGAGCGTGGATCGCAGCCCCTTTGGTTTGATATACATTTCTAATTCAAACCTTAACTTGTACTGAGTTTCTCGGGACATGTATAATTTATATAGCACGAAACATGTTTTTATTTTGTTTACTGAAAAAAAACATTTATTTACATAATTAAATATACGGAGGTACTACAATAAAAATACTAAACTAAATTAATAATTAGCTTAAATCTAGAATAGGCCCTTAAGGCATTGTACCAAGGATGCTGGCGGTATTTCCTCGTTGTATCGCAAACATGGTTACAGGTTGATTTTAAGTCGTAAACAATGAAATCGTCGTAATCTTTATTAGGGATAAGTTCGCCTCTGTACATATGCATACTTACATCTTGTACTCTGTTATATCTGTTTTGTATGATATTCAGAATGTCCAATATTCTAACACAAAGGTCTCACAGTCTATGTCTCGATTGTTCCTTTATCAGATGGACTACAGGATCCCAAGCTGGTGGTAGAGAAAAGCCATCTTCCCTATTAAAGTTTGGATATTTCTTAATTTCAACGGCCATGCATCGCTTCTCCTTGGCCACCAACACACTTGGCTTGGCTTGGTGTTAGCTTGGCTTTGGCTGAACCAGAGGCTTATCAAACTTACTACGGTTTTGATCTTAATTTGACGTGGCCTTGAAGATCGCTACGGTGATTGGTGTCGTCGATTGGTTAAGTCGTGCGTGAGTTGCACGCAAATCGTGAAAACTAGTTCAACAACGTAACAAGTTGTTTGATCTGAATCGGGCTCCATGGCCTCACTTTATTCGACCTCATTGGCCTTTGGTAGTGACTCTGCCTATGGAGCCAATGGTCCCGGGTCCAAATGCTGGCAAGGGCATTTGTGTTATGAGCACCAATATTTGTTCCTGAGTCATTGGTGTTTTCTATGTTTTTAAAATTAAATTAAATTAAATAATTATTTATTTCAGAAATTCAATTTCCATAATATATTAATAAGTTAGTTGTTTGTTGTTGTGTGTTGTTGTTGTTGTTTGTTGGTTTGTTGTGTGTTGTTGTTTGTGTATTAGTTAGTTGTTTTAAGTATTTGTATATTATAGGTATAATATATCGTTGTATTAAGTACCCTTTTTTTATAGGGGGGAAAATGAATTCCGCATACTACTCGGGTGCACCCTTAATTCTTGAGCTTACGGTGGGACTTAGTCAATTTGTGTAGCAATGTCCTATAACATTTATTTATTTTTTATTTATAGTGCAATAATAATACTAAATAAAATAGCTAAGAGTAAGACACAATAAAAAATTAACAATAATTTTCTCGCTTAAGGAAAGGATTACAAGTAGAATTTCGCCAATTAGGCTAAATAGTCTTGTTTTTGCGCAAATACGGACAACAATTAGTAGAGTTAATTACAATCCTACCTTATAGTGCTAGGACACGTCCCAAACTATCTCATTATCTTGCTTGGATGAATTAAAACATTCAGAAGCGTCAAAAACATTTATACCTAAGAACTGCTGCCTAAAAATAACAATAAAAACTACCTTTTCTCTAAGCGCTTCGGTGTTTTTTTTAAACCCCATATTCCCATATGTATATGGGTGCCCATAAGGCTACAGTCACTCGCTGGATTGTGATGCCTACTTGTGCTTCAGCTACTGAAGAGACTCAAACGTTTTGAGTCAAAACACCATTTTGGTTTTTAATGCCTTAATAAATACAAGTAGGTATAGGCCAAAAAAATACAGGTTGTTTGTTACTAGCCCGTTTTTAATGCACTCTGGTGTAATTTTATTCGGAATTTGACACTTGTTCAATTAACATTCCAACATTTGAACCGATAAATTGCGATGTCAGTCCCAAAATTCAGTCCAGTACGATTCTGAATCGAAATCCAAATCTAGTGCTCGTATATGCAAGCGATTTAATGTTAAAATTTTGACATAATCAATTTGAATCGTTTCTCCTGATTGCCATTTAAATAATGATAAGATAAGGTAATCTTTATTGGTACGATATAGGTACACGTCAGATACAATTTTGTATAATAAGCATACCAATTACACATTACACAACGTTGTAATGCCATCAATTTATAGTATAAGAAAATTAAATTAAAAAATACCTTTATTTGGCAGTTTCATTATTTTGATGAATGGACTCTGTTATAATATAATATTGTTTCACTTTACTTCATAAACTGATGAAGAAGTTACATTTTATCCAAAGTGTTTTTTTAAGTGGCAAAGAAATCTGATGCATATTTTGTGTTGTTTTCTCATGTTGGCTGGTAGAATTTACTTTTAAGTGATGATTTTGAATGATACATATTTAATAACGTTCATTTGAATTTGACTTTTAATGTTTAGGTAGGGACAGTTAGTATTTTTCTTACATTGGTGTGTGTCCAACCATAATATATCTTACCCAATAGCTCACTTAAGTGGTAGACTTTTCTTCCGCATAGCGCATCTGAATATGTATTTACTCTCCAAACCCGTGGCAGTAACACCGCGCATTTGCAAGAACCCCGATGCTTCGAAATGTAAAATTTTACGCTTAATTTGGCTGACGCAAGAACACTCTTCCCATTAAGACATTCTGGAAACAATTTGGCAGAGTCGAGGCTTGGTTCTTACCGATTTACCAACTTAATTTTACC